>NC_138548.1:240176263-240776263 GCF_964273705.1 Natrix helvetica | reverse complement strand
AAGCCTTTCCCAGGGATAGTGATTATTGGTCTTATTAAGATCTGGAAAAGAGGATGGCTGAAAATATGATCAGCTAGGAACACCTGTATATTCTTCCATTGGCAGAAAAATGGGTAGCCAGCTGCTTTGTTCATCGGAAGGCTTTTAACAAGAGGAAGAAGACATTTCGGCCCTACCAAACAGCACTAAAGCAAAGGTATCCATTTGCAAAGATTTCTGTAACAATATGCCCTTTTCTATTTCAATAAATCTATTGAAGAAGCCTTAGTGAAAATCTTGCTTTTGGATCAGCTGTCAAGAGCTTGACATTAATCTCAGCAATTCTTCAATTTCCCTTACAAGGGAAGCTGCCTTGCTGCCTGTTTGTGGCTGATTCCATGGCAGTCTTGGAGTAGAGTACAGCTGAACGCTAAAAGGCTACCAGTATTTTATTTCAGTCTCAAAGATGCACAGATGAGTTAATGGGCTATTGCTGTTGCCCAAATGATGCCGCTATTTGAGCAAGCTCAGCAATCAAGTGTAGTTGCCATGGGTGTGCTTCCTGCCATTTCTACTCCTCTAATCGTGTTACTTCACTCTGTGGGCTCATTACTATGACATATTTCCAAACAGATGCAAGATTTTCATCACTCAGCTATACTCTTCCTTAAGAGCAAGTTTTCCACAGATTGCACTCAGGCATGATTTATCCTTGCAGTCTTGAGAGATGGAGCTGCCAAAATGGCAATTCCTATTAGGGACAGTAATGATTCTTTAATGGACACCTCTTGTCAATTTCACACAGAAACTAAAAGCTGCCTTTGATTATTCTGCCAGAAGAGATAATGTCCAAGTTGTTCAGCCTAGACGTGACAGCCATATCCTATAAAAAGAAAAAATGTAGCAAGATCAATAAAAAAATGATGAGGGTGGGAGTGGGATGACTTTTTTAAAAAAATGCAAGGAAAGGGGTGGTCAGAATTCTGACTTGAAGAGTACAAGAGGTGATAATGACAAACATCCTGGTAGTGCAGTGTATTATGCCAAGGTGGGGTTATGGGAAACACTTTTTGCTCTTTGATGGGTTGATGATAAATGCCCTCATTCATCGTCATTCTAGCCATGGTCTGTCCACTGCAGGATGAACGCCTCTTCCACATGTTTTGAACTTTCTTTTGCCAATTGGGCCCTCAATACTTGCTGATGTTGTCGATCCATCTTGTTTTAGGTCTCTTTCGTCAACAGTTTTTATCAAGTGGGATCCATTCTATGAGTGCCATGGTCTACCTGTCATCAGTTCTTCTTTCTATTTGACCAGCCCATTTCCATTTTAACCCTTTTACTCTCTTGATATTGTGTACTTTCATTTGCTCTGTTATCCATGTGCAGATCTTTGTATCTTGTCTTGTGATGACAAGCATATATCTTTCCATGGCTCTTTGTGCCACTCGTAGCTTTTGTATTGATTCTGAAGTTAGTGTCCATGTTTCTCTGGTATATGTTAGAACAGGTAGCACACACTGATTGAAAACTTTTCAGGCATAGGGAGAGACTGTTCTTGAAAATTAGGCTTAGCTTGCCGAATGCCTGCCAACCATATTTAACATGCCGTTCAATTTCCTTTATTGTATCACCTTCCATTAAGATCTGTTGGCCAAGGTATGTAGTGGTCTAGTACTGCTAGTTCTTCTCTAGATATAATTCTCTTTCTTTGGTGAATTTATTAAACATAACCTGGCTCTTTTTCAGGTTTATTTTTAAGCTAAAATGAGAAATGTATTAATGTGAAAAAGAAGCTTATTGTATGTTTGTTGATTTAGATAAGTCATATGATAAAGCAAATAGACTCAAATTTTGGAAAGTTTGTGTGAATCTAGAGGTTAATTACTGAATATGTTCATAGCAATATATGATGGAAGTAAAGTATTTGAGAACAAATAGAAATGTTCAGTGAATAGTTTAATACTGCTTAAGAACTAAGACAATGGTGTTACGATATTTCCTTGTTTCTTTAATGTATTTATGGATAAATGTATAAGGAAAGCCTGGGGTTATGTTAGAATTATTTTGGTTGATTGGAGAAGTCAATCTCTACCTTTGTATGTAGATGGTGTTGTGTTGTTGGCTGACAATCTGAATTATTTGAAATGAATTGATTGTATGATGCATAGAGGAATATGGATCTGAAAAATAAGCTGTCAAAAGACAAGACAGCTGTGCTTGATGGAGAAAATAGAATGAATGTTTGCAAGTTATATATAAGTGATAAAACAGATACATTGGTATATCTTGATAGAATGCTAATTAAGAATGGGAAAATTTGACATTTTAAGACAGTGATGGCTAACCTTTTTGTCTAGGCGTGCCAAAAGCGGGGGGAGTGGGGGTTTGCATGCGCACGTGCCCCACAACCATAATGCAGTGCCCTCTCCCTCACACATGTGTACAACAACGCATGCGCGCAGACGTCACTGAAGCCTTGGATTTCCGGTTTGCGTGTTGGGCTGTTTTTCGTCTTCAGGGGGCTTCCGTTCCCAAACTTCCGCTTTGCGCATAGGGGGAAAAACGGCCGAAAATCAAGTCTGAAAATCAGCTGACCAGTGCGTGCATGGCACTGGAGCTGACGGCAACACCTCATGTGCCCTCAGAAATGGCTCTGTGTGCCATCTGTGTGCTACAGGTTCGCCAACATGGTTTTAAGACATCCAAATGCTGTTAGAATGGTAGTGGATATTTGTGATTAGGTATAAAAAAGTGCTTCTGAAAAGAAGAGCAAATGGCTGTGTGTAACAGCTTGCTTATTCCTACTTCATTAGATGTGAGAATTGAAAAAACTTAAATGCTAAATGCATTGGGGAGTGGGTTAGTTTTGAAATGGGTGTGATAGATCAAAGATATAGGGTCAAGAATGAATGGGTACTGAACTGAATTCAAAAGTGAGTGACTGCTGTGTAAGAAATACATTGAGATGTTTCCCCATATAGGGACAGTAAACAAGGATTATTGTTTATTATTATTATTGGTTATTACTTAACAATGGCAAAACAAATACACGGTGGAAGAATGAATGCTTTGAGAAAAGGGAAAGACTTAGAAAATGGCTTTTTTGATGAGACCCTCAGACAGACAGACAAGTTTAAAGAACAAATTGGTGTATGGATAAGATGAAAACAAGGAGAAGGAAACAAATTAACGGAGAGGCATAGCATATGTGTAAACTAGATTCAGTTAGACTTTAATTCATGCTTTTTGTCATTTCTTCTGTACTTTATATAACTTGGTTTACCCTGAAAGGGAATAGTGTGATTAATATACTATGTATCTATATATATGTAAAGTACACACTATAGCTTTTGTGTTTACTGGGTTTATATCCTGTCTTTTTATCTGTCTAAATAAAGGGAAGCTTACAATGATAAAAAAAGTGAAGCTAAGATCATAACAATTACAATTAAAAGCCTGATTAAAATTATGATAAAATAAATGGATAATTAAAGGTTTTCAGAATATTTTTTTTCTTCTATTCAATTGTGCCTGACAAGTCCCTGCAGTTTCCTTGGCAAGGTTTCTTGGAAGTGGTTTGCATTTGCTGTCTTCCTGAGGGCTGAGACAAGGTGATTGACCCAAAGTCTCCCAGCTGGCTTTCTGACTAAGTTTCTAGCTTAATACTTTAGCCCAGTGATGGCGAACCTATGGCAGGGCATGTGCGCGCTGGCCAGCTGAGTTCACCTTTTTAAAAGCTATTTTTCGCCTTCCCCAGGCTCCAGAGGCTTTATAGGAGCCTGGGGAGGGCGAAAATGCCAGGACATAACCCCCCCCCCCCCCCGAGGCTTCAGGGACCATCCAGAGGCTTCCCTGAAGCCTTCAGAACGCTTGAAACCACCATCCGAGCAAACCGGAAGTGACTTCCGGGTTGCTCGGAGGGTCGTTTTAAGCTTTCCGAAGGCTTCAGGGACCGTCCGGAGGCTTCCCTGACGCCTTCGCAGCGCTTAAAACGACCCTCCGAGCAAACCGGAAGTTGTTCGGAGGGTAATTTTAAGCGTTCCGAAGGCTTTCCTGACACCTTCGGAGCGCTTAAAACCACCCTCCGAGCAAACGGTCCCTGAAGCCTCTGGAGGGCCTCCGGGGGGCGGGGGAGGCTCTTTTCGCCCTCCCCAGGCTCCTATAAAGCCTCTGGAGCCTGGGGAGGGTGAAAAAAGCATGTAAAAATGGGGGGTCATGCGTTGTGCGCACATGAGCACTGGGGGGTCGCGCATTGCATTATGGGTGCGGCACGTCCGCACACGACCCCCCTGCGCTCCCCCCACTTGTGGCACACGAGCCAAAAAAGGTTCGCCATCGCTGCTTTAGCCCTTACACCAAACTGGCTTTATATGTTTCCATCAACTGCTAAGCACTGGGAGATTCTAGGCAAAACATACTTCCATAGGAAGTACATTTTATAGTTGGGACCTGTACAAGACAAGCTTATTTTCTAGATGAGCCTTTGGGAGAGGGTTATCTTCAAAGTGGCCTTTCCTTTTGGGACTACTAAAATCTTTATGGGGGACAGCTTAAAATTTCAAAATGTTTGAAGAATGTTTAGGCATATACGATCTTAAATATTATTTATTGACAGTGCAGTGAGATATGGTTAAATAAAATAATGTATTAATATTCAGACGGCTGAATTGCAAAGGAGGGGTTTGCAAATGACAAACTGGTAGAATAGTATCACTGATTTAAAATCATAGCTTCATTCTTTTTTTTCTGCATTGCAATGTTTTTGCAGTTGTGAGTATAGTTTCCCCCGCTTTCCCTTGGCTGGAATGTCAGGTTCCCCAAATCTCTAGATATTTGCAATGAGGGATGGCAGTATATACATGGTTGAGGAGCTCTTAAAATAGTTTTAATATTTTCATAATATTTCAGAAATGTGTGAATATGAACTTGTGTAAGGGTAATAACCTTATAACCTTTTGAGTCAATGAAGTACAAGTAGTCCTAGACCTAAGAACTGTAATTGGAACTGGAACTTTTGTCACTAAGCAGTGCAGTTGTTAAGTGAGTCATCGTGATTGCGCCCAAGTTTATGATCTTTTTTGCTGTGGTTGTTAAGTAAATCACATAGTTGTTGAGCGAATCCCCTGGTTGTTGAGCGAATCTGGTTTCCCCCATTGATTTTGCTTGTCAGAAGCTGACTTGGGAGATCGCAAATGGTGACCATGTGACTCTGGGATGCTGTAACCGTCATAACCACATGCTTGTTGCCAAGGAACCCGAATTGCAATCATGTGACTATGAGGAAGCTGTGATGATGTTAAGTGCAAGGACTGGTAGTAAGTCACTTTTTTCATCACTCTTGTAACTGTAAATGGTCTCTAAACAAATGTTAGTAAGTTGGGACTAGCTGTACAGCTCTCATGTCATATTATCCTTTTTAGAATAGAATAGCAGAGTTGGAAGGGACGTTGGAGGTCTTCTAGTCCAGCCCCCTGCTTAAGCAGAAAACCCTACACCACTTCAGAAATGGTTATCTAATCTCTTCTTAAAAACTTCCAGTGTTGGAGCATATCCAACTTCTGGAGGCAAGTCGTTCCACTAATTAATTGTTCTAAGTGTCAGGAAATGTCTCCTTAGTTCTAAGTTGCTTCTCTTCTTCATTTCCACCCATTGCTTCTTGTTCTACCCTCAGGTGCTTTGGAGAATAGTTTGACTCCCTCTTCTTTGTGGCAACCCTGGAGATATCGGAACACTGCTATCATGTCATCCCTAGTCCTTCTTTTCATTAAACTAGACATACCCAGTTCCTGTGATCGTTCTTCATCTGTTTTAGCCTCCAGTCCCCTAATCATCTTTCTTGCTCTTCTCTGCACTCTTTCTAGAGTTTTTGCGGAGTTAAGAATGAATAGCAGGAGGTAGAGACTCCAAAGTCCTGGATGAATTGCATGTTCTAATGCATTTTTCATATAGTCACTGGCAATTTCCCATCATCCTTCATAAATTATTTTTATTGTTTATATTTCTGCAGTCCCCATGCATTACTGTGGATCCATAGAAGCATCATTTTCATATTTATTGCTTCAGTCTAAAGAAGTTTAGTCACTGTGGAGGAGTAAAATTCATTAGTTTTTAAACTTGTGGGAAACATCTGAAATATTCATAACCCTTATGAATATTTTCAAAATAGTTCAGTTATAGTCTGAAGAATAGTCAGATTATGGAAAAAAGCAAATGGAAAATGTATATTCAAGTAGGATTTGAATCTTGCTCCTAAATTAGTAGTACCGGTCCATAAAGAGTTTATTTACTAAATCTACTCATTTTGCCATTTACTAGGAAAATAACTATTAATTTTGCCACTTATTAGAAACTTGCTTTAGATCTATGCTTGAACATTATTCAGCTTAAAATAAAGCTGAGCTGCATAGTATCAGAGAAATTAAAATTTTGTTGCACTAGGTAATCTAAGGTAGAAATTAAAGGAAAGATAAATTCATTTCATACTCCGTTGAATGTAAAAGTTAAAAACAAAGCAAGTACAACTAATAAGCTACAGTAGGAATCTAGCACATATTGTAATCATAGTCATGGTGAGAACTGACCTTTCAGGATACATGCATTATAGACTGCCTGCAGGGACACATGATTTATTAATATTTCCCATACTTTTGTTCAAACCTGTGCTATTTTTAAAGTTCATCAGTGCAGAAATATTTAAACTTGCTTCTCTTAAATGAGACCTAAATTTCATATGCATTTTTTTTACTAGAAAACTTCAGAAAATGACATGGGGAAAAAAGACATTATCTACACCTTAATTTGGGGGACTTTTATTCGGAAAAATACTGTGTGATATGTTGGAATAGCAGCCAACATTCTAAATTGGTTTATAAAAATTTAAAATCAGGATAATGCATAGGGTCACTTAATGGACTCCCTCTTTTGAGTAAAAAAGCACAAACCCACAGACAATGTGGAGACTCATTTTACTGCTGTAGGATCAGCTTGTTTGCTTTGTTTAAGGCTTAAACTTGCAAGGCAAACTTGAGATCTATAAGCATACCAAGTTAAAATAGCAGTGATTGTATAAGATCTATCTGTACAATGCCAAGGTCCCAAGAGTTCAGTAGTAATGAAGATTTTTATAAAACTCTCTACATTTATACGCTGGTATGTAAAATTAATTGGGGAGTTTGGCTGGATCAAAACTGGGCTTTAGCTTCTGCAGGATTTTTCTTATTATTTTTGTTCTTTTTTTACAATTAAAAAAATGGATTCTACATTTTGTAACAGTCATTAAAAAACCATAGCCTGACTTTGTGTATGGTGCTGCAAAGTCATGTTAGTAGAGATTGGTTTAGTAGAATTAAACCTTCAAGCTTCTTATGTTAGCTTAACACTTGACAGGCAGTAAAGCTATGTTGGGAGCATTACTATAACAATTAAGTCTAAATAATTAAAGTACAGCATTGGGCTTTATGAAATCCTTAGGTCCAAAAGAAAATTTTGTTCAAAGCACACAATGAAATTTTAATTTATATTCTATTGCCTTTTAATTAATAAAAAAGAACAAAACACCAGGCTGAGATATATATTGTTAAACAGAAGGAAAGACATAACACATTAAAAGTGTTTTAATAAAAAAGTGAAAGAAATATGACAAAGGAAAAAAGTCATAAAAATAAACAATTAGGATACTACGTATATTTGTCTAATGCAAATATTTGAATACATATATATTTCTATTACATTTATATAATCGCTTTTTTAAAACAATTGTATATTGTAGAAATGAATCCCTTCTTTCATTACACTTGTTTATATATAGTCTACCTCTATAGCAGTGTCCCCCAACCTTTTGGGCATCAGGGACTGGCTCTGTGGAGAGAGGTTTTTCAGTGGACCAGAGGGGGTATGGGTTCATGTGTTGCCTGCATCCCGCAGATGGGGCTACACTTGTTTGCATGGACCAGTTTGTGGCATGCTGCAACCCAGTGCCAGTCCACGGCGCTGGGGTTGGGGACCCCTGCTCTATAGGCAATCTGTTCATAGCGGACAATGGAGTTGTACTTTATCTTTCCAATGCTGCAATATTAGCCTTTAACTATAGTAAGGGCATGGAGAATCCATTTATGCGGTCTGATTGTCACATTCCATGTTCCAGATGTAACAGTAGTTCACAAGAATATTATTTTCTGAAAAATGTAATTTTTTGTCATGCAATCATAATTATATATGTTCCACTCCCCCCACCCCGCTCCAAGATTTGGTAAGTTTAGGACATTGTAGAAAGATATGTTTTAAAGAAGCACTATCTTTATTACATCTCCAATGAAATGCTGTTTTTGATAGTGCTTTTCTATAGAAACATAATGGAGTCCAATAAAGTCTGAATTTGTTTTTTTATTTTGTAAGTTGTAATTTGAGCTTCAGTAACACACTTTGTTATAGAAATTAAGATACCATACCAGTGTCTAGACAAAATAAGAACTTTATTTGTTTATTTCACTCATTTCTTAATATCTGCATATCAAAATGATTTATGTTAATTTGATATGCAAATAAATTAAATTGAGAAACACACAATGAAAATTGATATCAGGACAAAATAGAAACTCAATTTGTTTTACTTATCAAGGACTGATGCCATGCCTTTTTATAAAAGATATTGAATTTAAATTGAATAAAATAAGCAAAATTGTCATGAAATCACATACAATATTATTTATAAATCGACAGTATATAATTCTGCACTTTTTATTATATCATAGCTAGACTTCATTTATTGGAGAGGCCATCTCCTGTTTCTCTTCAGATTTTTAAATATGAAATCATGTGAATATATTATACTTTTATGGCTATTTAACATATGACTCATGCCAACATTTTAATTCAAGGCATTTGGAAGAAATAGTCCAACACATCTAGAGCATGGGTGTCATAACTCAAGTCCTGGGGGCAGGATTCGGCCCATGGGATGCTTAGATATGGCCGCTCTGGAGACAGCAAAGGACCAGCTTGCAGTACTTCTGCCAGTAAAAACGGAGCTTGGGAGAGCTGCATGTGGTCCCTGAGCTCCATTTTCGCTGGCAGAGGGTTGCAGGAGGCTGCCGCAGCCAAAAATGGAGCTTGGGAAGCCATTTTTATTGGCAGAGTGCTCTGGCCACCGTATATGCCCCCAACATTAGTGCCTACCATGGCCACACACACCCTGCCACCCTGAGGTCAAATAACCCTGATGCAGCCCTCAATGAAATCGAGTTTGACACCCCTGATCTAGACGATATTTTAGGCCAATGAAAGCCAATTAGAATATATCATGCTTTTTGAGTTTTAAAGTAATATTTTTGTAGTGTTAGTTTCATTTTTGTGATTATAATAATTACCTTAAAATATCCAGAAATAAGGGTGATTTTTGACTTTACAGACTAGTCTTCATCAATTTTTCTTCTTCCTTATCTTAAGAAAATTGAGACAGCATTGAAAGGACCTAAAAGTTCACGTAGACATTTTCCTTCTAAACCACTGATCCTGTTCCACCTCATCTCATAGGAGCTGAATCATATACCTAACGGGCACTTGGGGTGAAATTAGCAATATTGAAGTCTGCTGCAAATCAAGTGCTGTTGATGAACTACCCCTATGTACTTTATTTCTATTATTTGAAACCTATTGCCAGTTGGGAGTACTCCTGGAGAAACAAATAGATTTGTATTCAAAAGTCAAGACTATTGATTTCCCAGCACTGCTGCATTTTTGCTACAGACAGCTCTATGCTACTTTTTGTGCTTGAACTGTGAGCTCTTGTTAAAAATCTTTATTTGGTGCCAAGTTGTCTGTTTTCGCATGGCTATAATAATATATGTGAGAGACAGAATGGCATTCAAAAGATAGTTTATTATATTTTAACCTATTCAACTAAAAACATTTCCTGGATTGATTGCAAAATATAGTTTAGAATTTTTAGCCTTCTGTTCTGAGCCGCATTATCTTTATGAAAAAGTATAGACTTAACATTTTTCTCCATTTCTTCTTATTTTATTTGCTGCATCATCACATAAAAGTCCAGAGCCCTTCTGGAGAATGTGCCCAGTGAATATGCTTTGATAAAGGAAATATTGCTGTTAAGCGTTATCAATATTTGGTTCATTGTATTTATATAGATAAAGGTAAAGCTGCAGCCAGCAATCTTCAAGGAGCTGGCAGAGCGCTTTGGACACCCAGAGGTCGACCTATTTGCCACCCTCTCAACGCCTAGCTCCTGAGGTTTTACTCCAGGTACCGGACATGAGGGGTGGAGTGGGTAGACGCTCTCCACGGCCCTTGGCCTCGGGGGCTTCTCTATGCCTATCCACCCTTACCCCTGATCCAAAATCTTGTGGGAGGGGGCAGAGGTGGCACTGATAGCCCCACACTGGCCCCAAAGGCCTTAGTTTGCCGATCTCCAATCCCTCTCGGTGGACAGGCCCTGGAGAATCCCCCAGGAGAGAATCTCCCTCAGTCAGGGGTCGCTGGAACACCCGGACCCTCAGTGGCTCCATTTGACCACTTGGCGCTTGAGCGGAGCATCCTGAGGGAAGATCACTTCTCCCCTAGGGTTATACAGACTATCCAGGCAGCTCACAGACCCTCCACGGAGTGCATTTAAGGCGCTACAGGGTAGGCTTTTTCAACATAGTGCATCTCTAGGGGCCACGATCCGGTCTGGGCCACTGTTGCACAAGTTCTGGACTTCCTTCAGGTGGGGCTGGACAGAGGGTTGGCTCCCAACACAATTAGGAGACAGGTCTCGGCCATTTCATCGGTACTCCTGTGCGGTAGATCTCAGACACTGACTCACCATCCGATGGTCAGGTGGTTCCTCAAGGGGGCCTCCAATCTTAAACTGCCCACAGTGCACAGGTACCCTTCCTGGTACTTACACAAGGTGTTGGACGCTCTGACAGGCCCTCCGTTCGAACCATTACGTACTTTCTCTCTGAAGTTCCTGACACTTAAGGTAGTCTTTTTTGTGGCCATCACCTCCGCCAGGAGGATATCCGAACTGCAGGCTCTGTCTACCAGGGAAGATCTCTGCGTGTTCCACCAGGACAGGGTAGTGCTAAGGTTGGACCCTTCCTTCATACCCAAGGTGTGTTCTTGCTTCCATCGCTCGCAGGAGCTGATATTGCCCAATTTCTGCCTGGACCCTTCTCACCCATTAGAGAGGAAGTGGCACACCTTGGACATGAGGAGGGCTCTGAGGATTTACCTCAGAAGAACCAGGCTGAACAGGAAGTTGGAAGTCCTATTTGTTTCCTTCCAGCCGGGGTCCCTGGGGAACAAGGTGACTTGGACCACGATAGGCAGGTGGTTAAGAACTGTATTGCTTCTGCCTATCAGGCACGGGGTCTGCAAACACCGAGCTCTATCACAGCGCATTCTACATGAAGCGCATCCACTTCGGCGGCCTGGGCCATGCAGGCCTCCCTATCTGAGATGTGTAGGGCAGCCACGGGTCTCTCCCCTCACCATTCGTGAGGAATTACAAGTTGGATTCCTTTGCTTCTGCGGAAGCCTCATTCGGATGTAGGGTGTTACAGGCTGTTCACAGAGCGGGGTACACGCCTCACCAGGCATAAGTTTGGGCATATACTCAAATGTGTAACCCTGTGTAGGCTTTGGTACGTCCCATCCTGGATACTCCTCACCTCACTATGGAGAAGGGACGTTGGTACTTACCTGATACGCCTCTTCTCATAGTGGGGGAGGAGTATCCAGCCCCCCCTGATATGGGTATGTTGCAAAATTGTTATGCTGTTTGTTGAACTGTTCTGTTGAAGTAATAAAGGTCTGAAACTAAAATAAAGTCTAGAGTGGATGACACAGTGAGTTGGATAGAGTTCTTCGCCGATAACTGGGTGGAGCCTGGTGACCAAGGCGTGGCTAAAAGAGCTTATCTGACTCAGTCCAATCAAGAGAGGACAAGGTCAACCCATCCTGGATACTCCTCCCCCACTGTGAGAAGAGGCGTATCAGGTAAGTACCAACGCCCTTTTTCTTACCAAGACTAATTTTTCTGGAAAATTGCTTAGTAGTCTGAAAGTGGAAACCTTCTTGCTCAGCTTGTTTATACTTAAATTATTGTATTTGAACACACCGAGAAAAGGGGCCAAAGGGATGGATGGATGAATGGATGGATAAAGAGAAGGGTTTCTGTTGATAAGAAAAAGTTATTTATAAGGGGAGTCAGTATGGAGTATTATATTTGGAGAAGGAGAGCGTGTAGGAGGAAATAATGCTATTTGTCTTCAAGAACAATCAGCAAACTATTGCTTATCTTTCCTGGTTTGATATGTGATATCTGGAAAAAAGTTTTTTTTAAAAAATACATAAAACTCAAGAATAGAAGATAAATATTGGCATGCCCAGTGCTAGTAACAAATCAAGCACTTGAAATGAAATATGAAAAACTGAAATGATGTTAGGTTGCAAAAAAGATGTAATAAAAATGAGAGGGAAGAAAAGATTATTTGGTGGCACCTTTTTTCTACAAAAAGTACTTTTTGTGTTCCATTCTAATAAGGAAATCTCTCATGACATGTGGATATCTTTAATTGTAGGCTTTTAAGTACAGGTAGTCCTCAACGTACGATCACAATTGGGCCCAAAATTCACGTCATTAAATGAGAAATTTGTTAAGCAAGTTTTGCCCCGTTTTACAGCTTTTCTTGCCACCTTTGTTAAGCGAATCACTGCAGTTCTTAAATTTGTCGCACAGTTGTTAAGTGAATGTGGTTTCCCCATTGACCTGGCTTGTCAGAAGATCACAAAAGGGAATCACATGATCTCAGGGCATCATAATTATGAATCAGTTGCCTAGCATCTGAATTTTGATCACGTGACCATGGGAATGCTGCAATGGTCATTAGTGTGAAAAACAGTCATAAGTCACTTTTTTCAGTGCCATTGTAACTTTGAAAGGTCACTAAGTGAACTGTTGTAAGTCGAAGACTACCTGTAGTAGTTTCTCAATATATGACTATTAATTGTAAGATTCTAATATTTTCTGGTATTTTTAAGCCATTTCCTACTCATTTTAATTTAACAAGACTGCTTAATAATAGTGCAATATTCTAAACCAGAAATAATTAGCTTCCCTCCCCCCCCCCTCTCTTTTCTATTTTCAAGACCTCTGAATAGGCTGTTCCAAAAAGGACATACTGGTCATTTATGGAACTTCAAAGAGATTTGTTGTTTTTGGGTTGTTTTGTGCACTTTGATATTTCATATTTTAATACCATGTAACATGTAATATGTTTACGTTTTGATCTTTGATTGTACACCGCCCCGAGTCCCTTTGGGGAGAGGGAGCGGCTTACAAATATAATAAAATCAAAATCAAATCAATAGTACTTTCTGTATCAAAATTTGATAGAAAAGCGAGGCTTCCATCCAGGATTCCTAAAGATTTGAAAAAGTAAGGATTTTTCTATACTGTTCCTTTGTTGTTGAACTGAATCCTGTTTGGAGAATGTTTTAGATCTGCTGCTTAAAAGTGAATAGGACTCTGGCTTGGTCAAAAGGGATAGACATAAATGCAGGCAATATCACTTTCCTATATTTAAAAGAAAAAGGTTATAGCAGTTATTTTGGAAAGAGTGTAGTTGCAAGTTCCTAATTAAGGTATTTTCTATGTTTTATTAAGCTCAAGGGAAGCACATATGAGAAAATTGTAAATGAGACATAGTGGCATTTAATTTTCAAATGAAATTAATAACCAAAAGAGGGACCTGAATCCAACATACTAGATTTATGTCTAGCATTTTATTCACAGGTCACTGCAATATCACATTTAGGCAATTTTCTCCTTTGCCTGGATTAATTTTGAGACATTCTTGTTATAAATCATTCTGTTTAAAGAATTTGAATTTAGTGCCAGAGGATAAGTATTAGCAATAATTTTACTAGCTTTTTATAGCTTTAAAGTTACCGTAATACCCCTGTACACTGTCAACTTTCTATTACATCAGATACTGGTGATTGTAATAGCTACTTAAATTACTCCATTGAGATAACAGTATTCCTTTAGCCTTAAGAGGAGGAAGGTTCTTGAATAAATATAGTCTTTGGCATTGTTGGGCATGTTTGCAATTATGAAAGTATATTGTGGACAATCTCACAAAGCATGTCTCTAAGCTCTCACTTCATGCTTTACTTAATATATAAATGTGCAACTTTTCACTCACCATGTCTCAAATTACTATGTCAGTGTTAAAATAATAAAATATTTTCCTTGGATAAAAAAAATACAAATTATTTACAGGAAAAATAGAAACCCAGTCTCCATAGTCCCTTTCAAAATATCTAAAACTAAATATATGACACAGGGCAAACTTTCTCAACTATTAAAATGGCAACATGATCCTCAAGAGTTACTTCTCTTAGATTGCATTCCTCGATTCTTGCAAAAGGCTCTGGATTAATCAGAACTGTTTTACTGGAATGCTCAGTAACAGTCATAATATATTACCACTTCAGGAAGAAAGGAAACTACAGATGCAAGCCGCATCTTTTTTAATAAAGTGCTGTAGAATTGTAATCTGTGATGAGCACATCAGTTCAAATGAACAGATGTTGGTATCTTAAAAGTAATGGTTTTCATTTTTACATACTTCTCATCCAATTTTAATGCTGAAGTTTAGAGACATAAGTGAAAATATTTGAAGCAGACATATTCCTCACATCCCTTCTTTAGACTCCTCTTGGATCAATTTTATTTTCTCCATATTTTTTTAAAGAAATAGTATGCTAAATTTGAATATGCCCACATGGATTTGCCCAGTTTTTAAGATCAGACTGAATGACTTTCTGTCAGTTACGCTGTAACCTACCTCAAATATTTTCTGTGGTGGGGAAAATTAGGAGCAGGGAACACAGTGTATACTGTTTTGGGCTCCTGAATGAAACATGGGGTCAATACCAGAGGTGGTATTCAGCAGGTTCTGATCAGTTCTGGAGAACCGTAACAGAAATTTTGAGTAGATCGGAGAACCGGTAAATACCACCTCTGACTCGCAAGTCTGAGGCCCTCTTCATTTCTTTTCAGCCCTGTTCTCTGGGAGCTAGGGTTTCGTCTGCCACTATTGGCAGGTGGTTACGCCAAGCGATCTCCACTGTCTATGAGTCCTCAGGCCAGTCTTCTCCTGCGGGGATCATGGCCCACTCCACGCGGAGTGCTGCTACTACTGCGGCATGGGCCACTAGGGCCCCGTTCGAGGACATTTGTCGGGCGGCCACCTAGTCGTCCTCGACTCCCTTTATACGACATTACCGAATAGATTCCTTCGCATCTGCTGACGCGTCCTTCGGGCGCAGAGTTCTTCAGCAGAAGAACCGCCACTGGGTCTTAGTCCCTCCCGAGTAAGACTTAGTCAGCTAGTCAGGTGAAGGGTCGGGTGGTCTATGGTCTGTTTTTTTGGCAGATTCGTACTGTGACTTCAAGGAAACTGGGAACCAACAGGGAATGACGAAGCATAAAAGAAATTTCCCTCGGTCTCTGGACCAATCAGGCTTTGGCGATATCCCAGCAGTGACCCCTCCCTCAATTCTACTTAAAACGAAAGTTCAGGTGAGGACCAACATTCTATCTCTAAAATGCTTTTCTTGAGAAAGCATTTGCAATTCCTGTTGGTCTGCTGAACAAATTATGCAGTTTAAATCAGTATTTGTAATTTCTAACACAAGGATCTTTATTAAATATAGTAAACGGTTCATGATTTCAGCAATGCAGTTGCTGATCAGGCTAGAATGAGAAACTTCCAGTGTTAATAATAATCAGAGTTAAAAGAAGTATATGAAATTTTCTTTATTTCCTATACTATTTTTTTAAAGAATACATAGTTTTATACACTGTCATTGAAGTAGATACTTTTATGTTCTGAGGTAATGAAATACGAGGAGGCTGCTGAACGATTAACCTTTTATTAGCAACAGTAACTTGACAGAACAGAGCAACAAAAACCCCGGCTGACAGCTATTTATACGGATAGCTGTCAGTTGGGGAACCAATGGAATAACTAGAATTCTCCCGCCGAACGGCAGGGCCAATCAGAGAAGACCGGGACAGCGCCACCTGCTGGTGGACGGCCTCGGTACACAACAGGTACCTTGCAAAGAATTGGGTAACTTTTCCTTTGGTGCCTTGCTGTAAAACAATACAGTGGGAAAATTTACTTTTATATATAGGCATACTTTGGAGATCCTGCAGGTTCATTTCTAGATAAATCACTATCACAGGAAGTTTTCAAAAATAGATTAGACAATTATTTGACTGGGATAGTATAGCTAGTCCTCGACTTACAACAGTTCATTTAGTGATTGTTCAAAGTTACAACATGACTGAAAAAATTGACTTATGACCATTTTTCACACTTATGACAATTGCAGCATCCCTGTGGTCAAGTGATTAAAATTCAGATGCTTGGGCAACTGATTCATCTTTATGACAATTGGAGTGTCCCAGGGTTATGTGATTACCTTTTGGAACCTTCTGACAAGCAATGTCAATAGGGAAACCAGATTCAATTAATTTACCAACTGCAGTGATTCATTTAACAACTGGCAAAGTTGTAAAATGGGGCAAACCTCACTTAACAAGTGGTTGTAAGTGAAGAACTACCTTTATAGAGTAGAGTAGAGTGGAGTAAAGTAGAATTCTTTATTGGCCAAGTGTGATTGGACAAACAAGGAATTTGTCTTTGGTGGATATGCTCTCAGTGTACACAAAAAGACAAGATATAAGATGTCCTTCCTTGAGCAGGGGGTTGGACTAGAAGACCTCTGAAATCCCTTCTGGCCCTATGATTCTATGTTCTTAAAGTAAAGCCAATTTCACAATATAGTGAGCCACATAATTATTTTTGGTTTCTCAGTGGATACAAAAGTTACATTTATGCTATATTGTCGTCTGTGAAGTGCCTAATAGCATTAGATCTGAAAGAAGCACATATCTTAACTAATATATTTCATTGCTAAAAATTCTAATCATCAGCTGATTAATAATAATGAAAAAAAGTTGAAATATTGCAGGAGTTATCAAAATATGTCAAGGTGACACAGAACAATGAAGTGAACAAATACTGTTGGAAAAATGGTGCCAACAAACTTGCTCCATGCTGGTCTGCTACAAACCTTCAATTTAAGGGTGGGGGGAAGCAGTATCTCTGAAGTGCAATAAAGCGAAGTCAACGAAACGAGGTATGCCAGTGTTAAACTGTCTTGGGCTCCTTAATGAATAGAAGTTAGTACCTGTAAGTAGTGTATGTAAGGCATAGTTGTTAGATTTTGCTGATGTAATTGCATTATGCTCCTGCGGTATTAAATCATTGTGCCTCATTAGCAAAAACAAGTCTGTATTAGTCATAGCCCATCACACTTTCTTTAATAAGAATAAAGCAAGTTATAATATACTTGAGTGTTAATTAAAAAGTGATTAAACTGCAATGCTGCTTATATTTTTCTGGCTTGGGCAGCATTGACTCCAGAAACTCTAGAGCAGGAGAAAAACTGCTATAACTATTGTGGCAATCGTTTGTTTGAAGCCAGAATTCCATGAAAGATTTTTTAGAACTAATTAGTTACTTAAATTAGCTTTGTCTGTATTTAGGGTAAAATTTTAAATGTGTTTGTTAGCTAATAAATTTCTTTCAGTGTTGAAGGGCAAATTAAGTGTTCTTAGCTATATTAAATTCTGTATTAGGAGCAGCCCAAAATGGAACCATTATTGTATTTATAAACTGTTCTTAAGTGATTTCTGAATTTTTTTTATGGCTGTGCTGTGTACATTGGTGTTCTGATAGAGTATCTCTTTGCCCATGTGAAAAGAATTGGCATTAATTTGGTCATCCAAATATTAGATGCATGTATAGGTAGTCCTTGCTTAATGACTGCTTGAAATTATGACTGACTCCAAAAACCTCTCTAAAACTTGGTAAAAAAATTCAGTATTAGGGAAAAGGACTTAGATTTTGTGGACTATACTGTTGAAGCAAAGAGGAACAAATGTATGCCCTCAAGATTCTGCTGTCAAATTTCAGAGGCATTGAAAGCTGACACTGTCCCTTATGTATAACCCCTGATGCTGCAAGATCTTTTAATGTCTCTGTATTTCCACCTTTTCCTTCCTTCTATTCTTAGACTTCACCTCGATTTTCAAGTCTTTATATGCCCTTTGCACTTACTTAAAACATGATATCGCACTTGGCCAGAAAAAAACAGGCACATGATTAAAGATTCTTGTGCAAATTCTGGCATTTTGTATCAATCCTCAAAAGCATGATTCTCACTGACTTCTCAAGCTTCAAATGGCATAGCAGAACTTGAAGACGAATTCTAATGGACAAATGCTAGAATGAAAGGTTGATTGTAGTATTTGGAGTTCTTAACTCTTTTACTGTGTCTTGAATTCTAAATCTGGCAATATTCTTTCCTAGAGGAGATTGCTAGTTAAATTATAAAACTATAAAGTTCATCTATGGATTGACATTCAGTAGTTTTGATTGTTAATCTTTTTTTCCTTAAATATTTGCTAAATGTATATCCTACTTTATTTTATGAGCACAGATTTGTGTTTAATTGTAGAAGTAGCATGAGTATTTCTCCATCTTGGTGGAGATAGCATCCAGGAATGAGGGTCAACCTCATCTGCTTGCTGATTGGACTGAGTCTGTCAAAGCTGTTAGGACACTCCCCTGTTCCCAGCTTTTGACTCAGTCCCTCAGCGAGGACTGATGTGTCAAGAATTCTCCATTCCTGGAATATCTATCTTTCACCAATAGTATTATTTTATTCTCTATTTGAGCCAGCAGACTCCTGGATCAACCAGTTGAGATGCTGGGCTGCTGCAGTAAGGCTTCAGCCCTGACTGCCAGGGGCTGTGACAGTGGAGCAGGATTAGCCTGCTGGCCTGTGGCATCGAGCATTTGGGGGAGTCTAGCGATCCTCACTCTGTCACCAGAGTTTGCACGCTCTAATCAGGGAATCAGAATGCCGCCCTGCCACTTCACGTTCTGTCAGAAGACAGTTACTAAGACTGCAGCGGCGAGAGACTGGCGTTCCTATTGCCAGCTAATACTACCATATTACAGTTGAGTCTCTCATTCCCTGCTAACTGCCAATGAAAAGGGCGGCCATTGAGCCTCACGCTCAAACTTGGCAGACAGTTAAAGTGCTGCCAAGGATTTGCACCATTTCTTTTTAAAGGGCAATTGCTTCTTCTGTGGCGACCCACCACTTGCTCTGGCTGTGCCCATGGCAGGCGGACACATGCCACAAGTGGCAACTTGCTTCACCCCCTTTTAAGGGAGAGCGACTCTTTGGAGAATCTCTGTACCTGATTCTTGTGGAGTCCAGAGAAAAGAGGAAGGTTATGCCATCTATGTCCAGGAAGGGCAATTTTCGTCCCTTCCCATATTTCCACCAGCCTTCCTTTCGAGCAAGCTGGATTTCCCCACCTTCAGGGGGACTATACGCTGAGGCAGAGGCCATTCCCTGACTGATCCTACAGAGGTAGACAGTATAGATGGCCCGTTTGTGGTGCCGGAGGTCGCCCTTCTCATCACCCCAAGTAACTGTACATCCAACCTTCCCATTGTGGGCTGCCTGGCTCTCTTTGCCGATCGATGGGAGGACATTACTTTGGATGCCTGGTTCCGGGAGACAGTCAGGTCTGGCCTCTCCCTGGAGTTCATTTCCACACCCCCGAAGTTTTTCATTTGCTGCCCTGTTTCCAAAAATCCTTCTAAGAGGGCCCTCATGGAGTCAGCAATACAACACCTGCTGGATATTCAAATGATCCAGCAGGTTCCAGAAGGTCAACAACACCCGTCACTATTCCGGAAACTCAAAAACTGTTTTGGCTGCCCGGTAGTAGATCTCTTTGCCACCTGGGACAATGCCCAACTGCAGAGATTTTATGCCAAGTTTCCGGCTCCGGGGACAGAGGGGGTCGATGGTCTCCGATGTCAGTGGCCTCCAGGTCTGATGTATGCCTTCCCTCCTCTTCCCCTTATCCCAAGGGTGATACAAAAGGTAATAACAGAGATGGCGTAGATCCTGCTCCCCCCTCCCCCACTGGCCCAGATGGCCGTGGTTTGCCAACCTGGTGAACTTGTCGATGGCTCAGTCCTGGAGGATCCCTCAGGACAAGATCTCACTCAGCCAGGGGGCAATGGTTCATCTGGAACCACAGTGGCTCCATCTGACGACCTGGCACTTGAGTGGAGTGTTCTGAGGGAGGTCAATTTCTCCTCCAGAGTCATTGAAACCGTCCAGGCCTCTAGGAGGCCCTCCATGGATCGCATATGTATCGCACCTGGTGGACCTTTTGCACCTGATGTGATAGGAAGGTTTTTTTTTCCCACAGAGGTGACAGCAGTCCAAATTCTGGACTTTCTTCAGAATAGACTAGACAAGGGCTATCACCAAACATGATCAGGAGACAGGTATCAGCACTGGCTTTGGTACTGACATGTGGGATATTAGAGTCCCTGATGCAGATCCCACAGTACGCCGATTCCTAAAGGGAGCAACTAACTTGAGACCACTTGGAACCTATCCAGGGTTTTAAATTCACTCACTGGATCTCCTTTTGAGCCATTGCGGATAGCCACCTTATATTTCCTTACCTTTAAGGTGGCTTTCCTAGTGGGAATCACATCAGCCAGGAGGATTTCAGAACTGCAGGCCGTCGCTGTGAGGGAGGGAGGACCTCTGAATTTTCCATCCCAACAGGGTAGTGCTATGTCTGTCCCTCCTTTGTTCCAAAGATGTGCACCTGGTTCCACAGGGCCCTGGAACTGATCCTGCTGAACTTCTGCCCAGTCCCTTCTCACGCCTTAGAGAAGTAGCAGCACAACTTGGACGTCTGGAGGGCTCTCAGGATATATATAAAGAGGATGTCCTCCTTCAGGAAGTCAGAGTCTCTATTCCTGTCCTTCCAGCTATCAGGCAGTAACATAACCTCTTCTATGATAGGGCGGTGGCTCTAGGCGTGCATTGCCAAAGCTTATGAGCTACAAGCCATTCTGCTACCTGGCCACATCACAGCACATTCCACAAGAAGCGCCACCACGACGGTGGCATGGGCAACACAGGCATCATTAGAAGAGGTCTGTCAGCGGCACCTGATCCTTTCCTTCCCCATTCATCAAAAACTATAAACTGGACAGCTTTGCCTCAGTTAAGGCAACGTTTGGCCGTCGGGTAATCAGACCAGAATGTGGCCCGCCCATAAGGACAAGCCAGCTTTGTTATGTCCCATTTCTGAATGCTATCTTCATCAAGATGGAGAAGGGGCATTGGTCTTACCTGATACGCCTCTTCTCATAAGATAGAGATAGCATCCAGCCCAACATGTCAAGTCTGTCACTTCACCTTCACCAGAAGCTGGGAAGCCCTAGCAACAGGGAGTGTCCTAATAGATTTGACAGACATATATATATCTTTGGCAAGGCGTCTTTTTGGTTATTTATTTGCTAGGTTGCCAAATGTCTTTTTGATTGTGGCAAGATAGAAATATATTTCTTGAAATAAATTAAATCATGCAATAATACAATATTCAGCCATTTTTTCTAGGCACTCTAAATGCCTTAAATAACTATTTTGTTTTATTTTATCCTCACAGGAAAACTCTGTGGTTGGGCTGTTACTAGTTCAAAATCACTTAGTGAGTTTCCATAAGGGTTAATTTGAACCTGGGTATCCTCAGTCACTTTTAAAGCTATAAATGTATTACAATTGTTTCAGATTTGACCATATCCACAGCTAAAATAGAATAGAAATATTTTTATGATGATTACTTATGTTGCTTTTGGTAGATGGTTATAAATATGCATATGGTTCAAAAGTCTCTTGATATGTAATCTGACATTAATGTGCATACATTAAGAGAAATATGAAGAAGATTCAGAAAATGGAGTTGGCGATATTAAAAAAAACCCATAGTAATACTTCCTTACCATGAGTGCTTAAAATATCACCCCTATTTTTAATGCTATGCAATTGCTATAAAAAGAGATTGGGTAAATTCTTGAAGAATAAAATACCAATGATTGCTAACTATAATGGTTATGTATGTCAGAGGCCATAATCCTTTCAGTAGCAGCTGTAGGGAAACAGAAGACACACTGATACTTTTGTCTTATTTGTGGGCTTCCCAGGGACATCTGATTGGCCATTGTTGAAGTAGATTGCTAGGTCATATAGAAACCTGCCTTTTCCATTATGGTTCGTCGATGGCTTTTCTTCCAGTTCTTTCAGTTCTACTTTTTCATTCTTAAATGGAAGGTTCAAGGCAGCTATCAACAGATTCAAAACAATCTTCTATCTATCATCTATCTATCTATCTATGCAATATGTGTTGACAGGGGGGCAGAGGTCGACCCTGAGGCCACTCTCTTGTGGGGTGCCGCAGGGGTCGGTCCTCTCGCCCCTTCTGTTCAACGCATATGTGAAGCCGCTGGGCGAGATCATCCGTGGTTTTGGGGTTGAGTATCATCTGTACGCTGATGATACTCAGCTGTACATCTCAACCCCAAGCCACCCCAACGAGGCTGTCGAAGTGATGTCCCGGTGCTTGGAAGCCGTCGGGGTCTGGATGGGGGACAACAGACTCAAACTCAACCCCTCCAAGACCGAGTGGCTGTGGCTACCAGCACCTCGGTTCAGCCAGCTGACCCCATCGCTGGCCATAGGGGGCGAACAATTGCCCCCTGTGGAACGGGCGCGCAATTTGGGCGTCCTCCTAGATGCCCGGCTGTCAATGGACGACCATGTGGCAGCCGTGGCAAGGGGGGCGTTCCACCAGGTTCGCCTGGTGCGCCAATTGCGCCCCCTTCTGGACCGGGATGCCCTACGCACGGTCACTCATGCACTGGTGACGTCTCGCCTGGACTACTGTAATGCTCTCTACATGGAGCTTCCCTTGGGACGCGCCCGAAGACTGCAACTAGTCCAGAACGCAGCCGCGCGGGTAGTCATGGGGAGTACCAGGTACTCCCACGTAACACCGCTCCTGCGCGAGCTGCACTGGCTGCCTGTGGTCTTTCGGGTGCATTTCAAGGTTCTGACCACCATCTTTAAAGCGCTCCATGGCATAGGGCCTAGCTACCTGCGGGATCGCATCCTCCCACACACATCCCTGCGGCCAATTCACTCTCACAGGGAGGGGCTTCTCCTGGTGCCATCCACTAGGCAATGCCAACGGGCGACACCAAGGAGTAGGGCCTTCTCTGTGATGGGCCCAACCCTCTGGAATGACCTCCCCCCCGACATTAGAACCACCATTGACTTCCGCTCCTTCCGACAGAAATTGAAGACACACCTGTTCCGACTGGCTGGCCTGGCATAATTATAACGTCTACCTCCTGGCATACATATTTCTTACTGGTTTTTTAGAGGGATTGTTCTTTTAAACTTAATTTTATAGGATATTGGGGTTTTAAATTTTGTACATTTTAAATTATTTACTTAGCAGTACAGTTCTGTATATGTTTTTATCCTCCTCTTATTTATGTATCTATCTACTTAATAATTTTAATTGTCTAAATTTTATAGGTATTTATGATGTATTTCTGATATGGACTGTACACCGCCCCGAGTCCCTTTCGGGAGAGGGGGCGGTCTATAAGCGCTAAGAAATAAATAAATAAATATCTATCTATCTATCTATCTATCTATCTATCTATCATCTATCTATCTATCATCTATCTATCTATCTATCTATCTATCTATCTATCTATCTATCTATCTATCTATCTACCTACCTACCTACCTATCTATCTATCATCTATGCATCCATCCATCCTTCCTTCCTTCCCTCCTTCCCTCCCTCCCTCCTCTTTCTTTCTTCTATCTATCTATCTATCATCTATCTATCTATCTATCTATCTATCTATCTATCTATCTATCTATCTATCATCTATCTATCATCTATCTATCTATCTATCTATCTATCTATCTATCTATCTATCTATCTATCTATAAATGTATGTATGTATGTATGTATGTATGTATGTATGTAGGTATGTAGGTATGTAGGTATGTATGTACGTACGTACGTATGTTCCCGCATAACTCTGGAACGTCTTGAACAATTTCAACCAAACTTGGTACACAGATGACTTACCCTCTGAAAACAAATACTGGGGGGGGGGGGGGAGATAGTGTGTGTGTGTGTGTGTGTGTGTGTGTGTGTGTTGCCTGGGCCGTTATGGAGAGCCGAGTGCAGTGTCCTAGAGCGGCAATTGTTTGCGATGTCATGGGAGAGGGGAGGGAGAGCCTGGGTCATTAAGGAGAGTGAGTGTAGCATCCTAGAGTGACAATTGTTTGTGATGTCAGTTTTTCGCAGCTTCCTCTGGAAAGCCAGCCATGGCATTCACTGTCCAGTGGACCAATGGGGAAGTGCCTGATGGATTTGGGGCAAAGTGCCAGGATACTAGACAGGACGGGAAATAGGAGCACATGGGAAGGGGAAGGGAGAGGCAGGGATGATGGGCATGGGAGTAGCGGGAAGAAAGGCTCCTCTCAATAGTTCCTTGTCAGACAAATGCTTCGACATCTATAAATACTCGGGCAACGCCGGGTTATCAGCTAGTATATAATAAAAAAGTACCAAACTGATAAAACTTAACCTAAAGCAGTGAGCATTAAACTCTAAGGAAAGTAAAATATCAAACCATAATTGGACCAGAGATTTGCAGGAGCAAAGGTTATTGAATTGACAGCAGAATCCCAACAAAACGTTTTACGTTTTTGGAGTCAAAGGATTTCTTTATCCTCATTAACTCTGCTTGAGACGGTGAAGGATGTGCAAAAAAGAGATTCCTTTGTGTTTTTAGGGGACAGGCTCAATTGTGCAGTAGTACAGTAATGTCAGGTGTACCGAAGCACTTCCAGGTTGAAAGAATTAGCAGGTGACATCATTGTTGCCTGGAAAACACCCAATTGGGGCTTCCTTTCATATCCCCATTAAGCTGCCCACCAGCTTAATGGGGATATGAAATGTACTCATCTATCTAAAGTGGAAGGTAATCCTTTGAAGTGTACTTAGAAGAATCTTCTTCCCTTTTGGCAAAATTGCATCAAAAATGCCATCAAATTGCATTAAAATAAATAAATATATAAAACTGGCTATAGAATCGGCATCCCCATTGTCACTAACTTCCTAACTAGCTTCCTGACATTCAACATTCAAGAAGTTCAAAGATTTAACTAGTTAAAGATAAATGTAATATAATGGTATTGGAATTGGCCTGGTTGTTATGTCTAGGATTATATATGTATTTCAGAGATGGGATTCACTTACCTTTCCTACTGGTTCTCAAATGTGAGACCTCGCTTTGCTTGAACGTGCCTCGTCTGCGCATGCGCATTGCCTTCTGTGCATGCGCAGTACTCAAGTGTTACGTCGGGGCGGGTGAGTGGAGCCTCCCGCCACCGCCGCTACCGGTTTGCCTGAACTGGAAAGAACCGGCTGAATACCACCTCTAGGGTATTTCCATTGGCCAGACTTCAGTACATAGTAAGTTCACACAGTCACCACTAGAAGAATGGATGGTACAGGAAGGGAGGGACGAAGGGACGAAGGGACGAAGGGAAGGAAGGAAGGAAGATAGGAAGATTTTAGCTCAGTTTTATTTATATTTTAAATGCTGAAAAACAAAATTATCTCTGAAACAGTTTCCCACTTTCCCTGAAGACTTTTCAGCTCTGTGGAAATTTTTTGAAGCGTTAGAAGTACGAATCTCTTCATCAAACCCGCTCTTCTCTCTTTCTGCATCCTAGAAAACATCATTTAATATCTTCTTACCGAAAATTCAGGATTGAGGAAGATTCACTATATTCATATTAAGTAATGCATTTTGATTGACAGTCCCCCCATCCTATTCCCGCCTTCCCTATCTTTAATTGGACTTTTTGTATTAGCTTATTTATGTCTTTTAGCTTATACAGTTTTTATCTTTTATGATTGTAAGCTGCCCAGAGTTAACCTGAGGTAAGATGGGCAGCCAATAAAGTAATGAATGAATTTGTTCATTCATTTTGGGATATATCATTTGCATTTGATAGCAAGATACACGGTTAGAAACTGGAGGACATGATAAAGACCGTAATATTTTCCCTTCAAAAACACTAGGGATTCTCTCCATTCAGTCTTCCCAGGCAGTATCTTTTCAATGTGTTCTAGTTTTTCGCTTACTTTATATTTCATAAATTATACATTTGTGTGGCTCCAGCTTTGCTTTCATTTTTTCCCCTCCTTGTCCGATGTGCATCTTAATGAATACCCAAGGGATACAGAGATGCAGGTGGCTTTCTGTTTTCTAGGTATGGGATTGGTGAATTCTGTTTACAAAAATATTCATTAGAGGAGGATTCCCCTCTCCCCTGTGGAATTTTGCACAGAAGAATGATGTAATCAATTCAAAAAAAAATCACGCTTGCGATCACTTCACTTGCTGATACTTAGGCCTTGAGTTTTGTTTTCCTATAATTGATATGTCACGTTTGACCAGATTTTGTTGTTGTTATTAACATTGAATTAGAAGCCCTGGACAAGCTAGGGGTACAAAATCAGTTGCCAATTATTGATTAGATACTACAGATCTGTATTGCACCGTAAAGGACATTTGAATAGCTTTTCATCTTTAAAATTTGACACTGATAATACAAATGTGTCAGACCCAAATAAGAAGAAAGTGTTCTGTGAAACTGCTGTGCATATTTATATCTTCAATACAATTAAAAGTTACTTTATCTTTTTATAAACGACCAGAAGTACTCTAGCATATCCCTAGCCCATTGTACCTCTTTATGTGTATGATGGAACTTCATTTGAATGTACATATGTAAATGAAGGGATTAAAAAGGTTCTCTTTGTATGCTTAGCTTTGAATGAGACAGTAAAAAGTAACTGATGATTAGCAATATTGAACTACAAGCCATTTATGTACTTGTACACGAAATGTCTAGTTTTGCTTACTAATGCTGATCTGTGATTGTTTGGCATTGTGATTTCTTTCAAATATTCCTTGGCTAAGACTTTCTCCTCTTGACAATTACTGAATCTTCAGCTCCTTGTATGTCTGATTGAGATGATGAAGGATACCATCAGATTCATAGATGATAGCTAGTTGTCTTTGCTTTTTGGTTACAGAGTGTGTTTATAGCTTTAGTTAAGATATCTTACAGGCATATCTCAAAGATTTAGTGGGTTTGATTCTAGCTCATCAAAATAAATCAAATATTGTAATGAAATAAGTCACACAATTTAGGGGGTAGTGGTTTCCCAGTGCATATAAAAGTTACATGCACACTAGTGTTGGAAGAAATATCCTTCTAGGTTCAGTTCCAGGTCGGGAGAAAGTCACTGGAAACATGGAGGCTATTTGAAAAGTTGGTCTAATGGAGGACAGGACCACATGGTTTGAGGTCCTGGGCAAAAAGCACATGGAGTGGAGAAAAGGATATATTTATATACTCTTTTGGGTCCTGCCTTAGAGTTTCCTGCTCCTCTTCAAGAAATGTATCCCATTGGCTGTAAGAGTCCCTGGGTTGTGGGGTGGTCTTAGCTACCTTTGTAGACAGTCTGTGTCCCAGGCTTGGTTGAGCCTTGCTGGGTGATGTAATCTTTCCAGGTGCCATGTGGTGAGATGGGTAGAGGGCTAATCCTATCATGTCCTGAGGGCCATGTCTTAATCCCATCACTTGGGGGCTGAAGGGGGTGGGAGGGAAGGGAGCTGCAGGGTGCTGCTTTGTCTTTAAAACAAGTTTCTCCTTTTCTCATTCAGGAAAACATAATATTCTGCCTTTTAAATATTTCCTAAAATATTACACTAGGCTATAGTCTATTAATTGTGCAATAGTTGTATATTTAAACAAAACCCAACATGCACACCTTAATTTAAAATTACTATGTTACCCCCCAAAAAAGCTAATTGTTATCTGAGACATCAGTCAGTTGTAATCTTTTTGCTGGTGGAGGAGAAAATGTAGTATCTGCAAAGCTCAATAAAGCGAAGCATCATAAAACAAAATATACTGTACTTGGTAATCAGTATGGAAATTGTACAGTATTACACTGCTAGAGAATTTCCTCCAGTTTTTAATACAACCTATCAAATAGAACAACATACCTGAAGGACCTCTCTGGCACATAAGGAGTTGTTTTCAAGTATTTACATTTTTTTGCCTGCAGGGAGGCTCCAGAGCAAGCAGATATCATACAGTATGACTTATTCTCCATGGTAATTTCTTTTAGGCTCCTGCAATACAGTTTTTTTTCAATGCTCTGCATACTAAGATCACATGGAGGTATGGCATTTGATATATGCTGGTATCAAACAAATTTATTTCTTGCAGATCAGTATGGAAAATAATGAGGAGCCATGTCTCTGACTATGGAGATACGGATTTCTATAAAAGAATTTGCTTTTCCTTTAGGTTTTCCAGTCCTTAAGTTGCTAGAATACCTGATTGTTTCACTGAATTATACTAAACTTTGTTAGTAACTGTAATTATAGGCAAGAAACACTTTTGTTTAATAGTTTTAATAAAAAAGTGCTAATATCACTAGCTACAGTGCTGAGTTTGACTATTGCATAGAACAACTTTCTATGAGAAACAGTGGAATCTTCCCTGTGTATCATGCAAACCTGATTTTAAAATTTGTCTTGGTAGTAGATTACATTTCATACTTATACAATGCATTTATTGTTGTTGTTGATGATGAGATGATGTTTCCAAGAACATTTTCAAACCAGGATGAGTCTGCATAGAAAGATAGGTAGGCAAGATTATATTGATTTTAAGTAGCTTCCATGCAATCTTTGAGACAGAATATTACAAGGTACTGACTGTATGAAAAAAAAAAACCTAAGGTACTCCTCCCCTTGATACACCACTGTAGTAGAATGATGTGTGAGGATGAATATGATGTACGTTAAATAAATATATAATCAGGAAAATTCTGTCTCTTCTGTTCCACTCACTCCCCTTCCTGTTCATTGATTTTTATTGTCATATTTTAGAATGAAAAGTAAGAATATATGATTGGTAATCTGTTACAGAGGTACATTGATATTTGTCAATGTACAACAGGATACACGAGGCACGACAAGTACTAAAAATGATAAGTACCAAACAAACAGTGTGATTTATCACATGACCCTTTGTTTTGGTTGGGAAGAACTTCCCATTTGTCTTTTTTCCTATGTCGACCTTCCCAGCATGGTCAACTTCCTGTCTGCCCTTTGTGGTCATTCTCCACTTCCTTTTGCAGTGACCATGGCATGGCTGACTTTGTATCTGTCCCCCTCTTCCTATTGTAGCGCTTTAAGTACCAAACAAGTGACTAGTACTGGGGCAACTTTTTCATATCAAAATGTGCTGAATACCAAATTCGATGAGCTTTGAAACAGTAGAGTACCGAGGTGCCACTGTATTTCTCTGCGTTGTCATTGACAATCTATAAGATTATTAAAAAGTACTATTATCCATAATTATCTATTTGAACTAATTAAAATTATGAACATTTTAAAATTCATTTATTTATTTTATTTTAATTGCTGTACTTTTGAAGACATTGTTGAAATGCGTTAACAATAATCCAATTTGTTTTATCCCGATAAAGGGGAAAAAATGATATGAGCCTATCCCTTCACTTGCATTTTATCTTTAGTCTTACTTAAGGTGTTTGATATATCCAGCTTGAGAGGTATAACACTTAAATGTTGCTCTACCATGTATGAATGCTCTACCACCTGGAAAGTTTAGATAAGTAGTATCTTTATAGATTGATAGTCTGTAGTCCTTAAACGAGTACTGTCTACACCAGGCATGTCCAAAGTGTGGCCCGGGGGCCAAATGCGGCCCTTTTTCAAATTGCAAGCGGCCCGCAGCCTCTTCTCCCCACCGGAGTTATTTGTTTAGTCTTTCATAAAATACCGTATTTTTCGGAGTATAAAGATGCATCTTTTTCCCCTCAAAAAAGAGGCTAAAAATCTGGGTGCATCTTATACACTGAATACAGCATTTTTTGCCTCCTCTCTGCCCCCTTCACCAAAATGGCTGTGCATAGCCTTTAGGAGGTTTTCAGAGTGCTCCTGAGGGCTGTGGAGGGCATAAATGAGCAAATAATGGGCCGTTTTTTGCTCAACTTTGCTCCCCCCCAACCCCCAGGAGCACTCTAGAAGCCTCTTAAGGGCTATTCATGCCCTTTAAAAAAAGGCCCGTTTTCATGAAAAATGGGCCGTTTTGGGGAGAGTGCAAAAACTTTTTTTTTAATTTGCCTCTTCAAAATCTTGGTGCATCTTATACTCCGAAAAATGCGGTAGTCAATTCGCATTTAATGTTAAGGGTTCAAAGAATGTCAGGCTGAATGATCGGCCCCACACATTTTCACCTCACCAAATCTGGCCCTCCTTGCAAAAAGTTTGGACACCCCTGGTCTACATCCCAAGGTCAGAATAGTTTTAGGATGTTCCACAATAAAAGGTGCCTCTGAGTGATGAATCGCCTATTATCATATGTCACTTGGCTTCCAGTAAATAGGTATTTATAGGTATGAGCATTTTCTTTAGTTTTTTTTCCATTTGTAAATTATGCCAAAAATCATTGGGCAATGCAGACTGCTTATCATCCGGGAGACTCAGTTCATTTTAAAGAAAAACAACAATATAGCCTTAGTTTCTATTGCATGCCCCTTTGACACCAAAATATTCAGTGGAGAAAGGGCTTTTGGCAAGGGACATCCGTTTTAGTACCCTTTTTTTTTAAAAAAAAAGACACATTTCTATATGTCATTCTCCTTTATGAGCACATTTTTATACAGAACTACTGAAGCAAGAACTGTACTCTGAATCAATTAAAAATATTATGCTATTATTCTGCTTGGTGTACAGTAATGGAGGATGTTAGGTTTGTTTATTTGAAGATGTGGACAAAGCAATGCACTCTGATTTCCCTGTCAGCCCTGAATTTATTCCTGAAAATATATGTGCTGGAATAAGACTCCTTCTTTATATATGATTAGTCTGAGACAGACTCATAGTTCAAAATATACATGAAGGAGATGCTGTTTATTTTAAGAGATTACTGTTAAGGGTTAGTATAAAAAGAAATTAAGGCTCTTTTTGTTTTGCTTGCTTCCTGGGCAGCCACTTAAGCAAGGTTTGCTATGTTGCATTATTGATATGGAAATCTTGTATAATGTGTTACCATTATTTTTTAATAAAGCATTTCAGTGGGACTTGCCTAATCCATGAGGCTTGGCAGAATCTTCTATGGAGTTGCACAAAGGGCTCTGGAAGGAAGAGTTTGGAAAATTACATACAAGCTGTGTAATATTTTGAGAAAAAGAAAGAAAGAACCAAATCTTTGAAAAGGAAAGGCAATTGGAAATCAGCATTATCAAGTGCAGGCTTCTTTTTTGTATTTGCTTCGTCATATGAGTAGAAATAGATCTGATTATATTTTATTCTGAAGTATTGAAAAAAGTCCATTTGACTTTGTCTTCATATATTGAAATGTATTTGGAGAAAATGTAATTTATTTAAGAAAATCTGATGCTACAATTGACGTTTCAGAAGGGTCTAATCAATCTTGCCAAGAAATTCACTAATGGTGGTAATATATTTATTAGTGCATTCACCTTGAAATTAATAATTAATTTAGGACATTATTTCAATGCCTTAAAAGAACAAGTCAACTTCACATTACATAAACCTTTCCACAGGAAATTATTTTTTCTTGCTATCACAATACCTGTTTTTATATTTTGTTCAGGTAAAGTACAGACACTATGAGTATATATTAAATAGGTTGGATGAAAAAAAAGTTATTTTTACCTGCAACTAATTTATATAAATTATTCAATGATTTAAAATAGGATTCAGCTACCTTTAATGGTTAAAACCTTCAGGGGGATGTTTACATTATAAAATTCTGAACAGCACAAATGAATGAACTCAGCAAATAACTGTAGTAATAATATACAGTTCAGACAGAACTAAAATCTTATGTGCAATTGTAGCTAAAAGCCAAGGATAGGCCAATAAAACTCAACAAAAATGTTCTTTAAAACTGGTGGTCCTAATTAGACTATTATTCCACTTTATTAATGATCTTCCATTACTAGACTATTTAAAATATTTCATATTTAAGTGTAGACAATCATGGAGATGTATTTAAATTCAAAAATAGTAAGAAAACAACACTGTTTGGTTTGGTGGCAGCAGTGCCTCAGATAGAAAGTCCATATAGAGAATGGCAAGGACAGCAGAGAAGATTATAGGAAGCTCACTTCCTGTCATTCAGGATACTGCTTATAAGCACTATGTGCTTAGAGCGCAAAGTATTGTTAGAGACCCCACACACCCACTTTTACGGTCTGTTTCAGTTGCTCCCCTCCAGGAGGAGGTTTCAACGGATTTCTACCAGGACTACCGGATTCTGTAACAGCTTTGTTCCCTATGCCATCCATCTGGTAAACTTGCAAGATTCGTTTTTCTTGCCATGTACATGTATACATTTGGACTAGATTGTGTTGTTTCTCTGTGTCATATAATATGTGTCATACAGGGTATGCACATAATTTTGCATTTATTTATTTATTTATATATATATTCATTTATTCATTCTAATGGTTATTTAGTTTACATTGGAGATGGTGACCCTTTGAGAGCTGTATGCAACGAAATTTCATTTTCTTGTAAGCCGATTAGTGTATTTTCAAAGTGTCAACAAAGTTATTATTCTATTCTATTCAATGGTAGAAATAATATAATTTGTTCTCTTGGGGAGAAAAGAAACTAAGGACAAAAAGACATCATTTACAAGCTCCCAGTTGGTGATGACATGGAACAAGAGGCCTGGCCTTTCACCCCTACTTTGTGGGGTTAAGCAAGGTTCATGGGATGAGATATCAATTTGCTGATGATAGACAGCTGTATATCTCAGCCCATGGTGAGTTCAGTGATGCTGTGACCTTGCAATGCCCGGAGGCTGTTAAGGGATGGATGGGGAGCAATGGGCCGAACATGAACCCTAGCAAGATGAAACGGTTCTGGGTTTGGGATTCTTTGGTTCATGGAGAATTAACATCATTGGTCCTGGTTGAGGTTACACTACTTAGTGCATAATTTTGGGAGGGTTCTGCTGGAGTCTCAAGTCAGATAAGATTGTCCCCCGACTTGATACTCCTTTGAAAGGCTCTGAGGACATGGTTTTGTCAGCATGCCTGGGAATCACAGGCTGATACCAAGCCCATCAAGTGGTTTTTCTGAATGTTGTAGAGGGGTGGGAGTGTATTGGGTTTTGAATGTGGGGGTTTTAACTTTGTAAGTTGCCTGGAGTCACCATGAATGAATTAAGAGGCCATATGAATCTCCTAAGTAAATAAAGAGCAGAATTTGCTTATACTGTAGTTTAAATGATTTTTCTCAGATTCAAATTCAGTATTGGTTCCTTTATTTCTTGTTAGTATTTATAAATATAGGCAGCTGTGATACAGAATCATCTTAATACACATTGCTTACCAAAATATATTGTTTAATTTTCTAGATGAAGACTGTTAGTGTTGCCTTAGTACTGTGCCTGAATGTTGGGGTGGATCCTCCTGATGTGGTAAAGACAACTCCGTGTGCTCGACTTGAATGCTGGATAGGTAAGCCCCTTTGAACATTATTTATCCATTTAAAACATTTGAATTACTTTGTCTTACATTGCCAAGTAAAGGTGACAATATATTCAGTGGAAATCTGTACTAAATAAAGATTGGAATAAATACTAGAACAAAAATGCATGTTGGCCTCTGTTTGTTAATTGGCTTATTTTTAACTTGCTTAAATGCAAATCTCATAAAAATAGTTTATTGTGCTTCTTAAAGAGATTTGTCCTCAGGCCTAGGTGAATATCCACAAGAATAATATTACAACACACACACCCTAAACAACCCCGCATTGCTTACAATTAACACCCACCCCCCTTGAAACATAAAAAATACAACAGACCAGAAAAGGAAAATGCAAAAAGAAATAAAGCAGATCATAACAAATAAAACAAAGGTGAATTAGATCCATAGTCATCTTGTCTCCAAGGCCACCAAGCAAAACAACCTTCAATAATTTCCTGAGCAACATAAGAATGGCACAGATCTTTGGTGGTGGTGAGGGGGAATCATTGCAGAGAGCAGGAATTACAGTGGAGTAGGCTTCTGGATTCCACAAGATGGCATTTGTTAATTGACAGGATCTGGAGTGCAACTACCATGTTGAACTGAATTGAATAGTAGAGGCACCGGGAGTGCCCCCCCCCCCCAGGGCCCATGTCATGAAGGGCTTTAACAGTGATAATAAGCACCTTGAATGGCACCTGTCATGTAGCAATCAGCAGAGTCATGTTCACATAACATGGTGCTCTGTCACAATCCATGCCACTGCATTCTGGATCATCTGTAGTTTCCAGTTGGTCTTCAAGGGCAGCCCCATGTAGTGTACATTGCAATAATCCAGTCATGAGGTGACCAGGTAGATGTGACCATTTGAAGTGGTTCCAGATCCGGGCAAGGACTGGAGCATTGCATGTACCTGTGAAAATACCCTCTAGGGAACAGCTTCCACTTGTTTTATAAGCAGAATGTGAATGTCCAAATTGGAAAGTCTCTGAATCATGCTGGTAAAACAAACTAAGTCCCTGAATCTTCTCACAATTCAGTCAGAGTCTGTTCCTTCCATCCAGGTCTGTATGTCCTCCATGCGCTGGGTCAAGACTTCAGCAGTGTCCCTTGTTCAACCTGGGCTTGCAATGTATAATTGGGTAACTTCAATACACTATATTGGCTGCTGACTTCATTCAGCAGTTTCATGTACATATTAAGCAAAAAGGGTGAAAGCATTGAACTCTACGGTACCCCACTAATGAGAGGCTATGGGTGTGATCTCTTCCCACCTGTCACACGAACTTTAAATTGGCCACAGAGAGAAGAAGAGAAAACATAAAACAATGCATTCCACAGAAACCTGAAGCTGGTCCAAAAGGATACTATAAAAGCTGCTAAGAAATCAAGAATCAAATGAGAGGTGGGTGCACCACTTCCATCTGGGCTTTGCTACATGCCAAATAATCTGCTTCCTCCAGATTCTTGAACTGAAGGCCAGCCGCCTTCTTCACTAAGTGAAGGTTGGGAATTGGATGCTAATCGTCCAGACCTTTTGGTCATATAATGTCTCCTGAGGAAGGGATGAACCATAGCTTCTTTCTATCGTGAAGTAAATGCTGAAAATTTTGCCACAGGCACATTAGCAATAGCACTTAGACTTATATAACGCTTCACAGTGCTTTACAGCCCTCTCTAAGCAGTTTACAAAGTCATTGCCCCAAACAATCTGGGTCCTCATTTTACCGACCTTGGAAGGATGGAAGGCTGAGTCAACCTTGAGCTGCTCAGAATTGAACTCCTGGTGTGAGCGGTGAGTTAGCCTTGCAGTACTGCACTCTAAGCACTGCTTCACCAAGGCTATTTAGAAATGTAAACTAGATACCAATCATTTTTTCCGTTTTGAAAGTCCTTATTCTGTCTTTATTTAACAATCAATATTTATTGAATGTTTATTCAACATTCATTTTATTGTGCATTATCAAGAATGTAATCGTATAAAATACACAGAAATGTTTTTTTTCTCCTGAATGTCAGACTCTTTCTGACTATCTGGACAAGTCCCTGAGGTGCATTTTTGAAAGTGATTTGCCATTACCTTCTTCTTAGAGCTGAGAGAGAGTGACTGGCCCAAAGTCACCCAGCTGGTTCCATGCCTCAGGTTGGGACAGAATTCAGTCTCCCTGTTTATAAATGCCTTAATTGCTACACAAATCTTTCTTTCCCGATTATACTATTTTAAGTTAAACAGTGTGAGTTTGTATGTTATGATTTGGGTTTTATATCATGTAATAAAACACACCTATAATTTTTCTTCAAGGTTTCTAATTACAATAAAAAGGGCTGATTTAAACATCCCCATCTTGGTTTATGTGTTGCCACTTTATATCTGGTAGGATATAATCATTGCTGATTAGTGTAAAATGTTGCATGTGATTTGAAAGTTAGAAAGCATGCTGCATTTTGCCTTAGAAAACTAGCCTAAAACAACCCTAGTGAAAACAAAATATGTTCTCTGGTAAGTTGAAATAACATGCTTTGTACCAACTTTATATTTCTTCCTTTTACTTCTAACCATCTTGATAGCAATAGCAATAGCACTTATAAACTGCTTCATAGTGCTTTTACAGCCCTCTCTAAGCGGTTTTACAGAGTCCGCATATTGTCCCCAACAATCTGGGTCCTCATTTTACCCACCTCCGAAGGATGGAAGGCTGAATCAACCTTGAGCTGGTGAGATTTGAACTGCTGAACTGCAGCTAGCAATCAGCTGAAATAGCCTGCAGTACTGCATTCTAACCACTGCGCCACCCCAGCTCTTAATTTTATCTTAATTTTAATTCCTTTAAATAATATCCTGAAGCTTGGTATCTTTTCATTTTTTAATAGGAAAATTATTCAGATCAGTCTCTTGGTTTATTATTTGTATTTAATTGTTTTTAATTATTAACATATCAGCTAGTTTCTTTTGTATGTCCAATGAAACATGTTTTTCGATGTCATTCTTATAGCCTGTCTTTTTAAAATCTACTTTCAAATTAATCTTGTCAGGTAAAACTTGTTCCTCTTCCATAACATCTTTTAAACACAGGCAAACCTCTTCAACTTCTGGATCAAAATACTCTTCAACATGTTCAATGTAAAAATGTTTTGCTTTATTCTGTATCTGTAGGCTAAATCTGAGTATTCTTCTCCTTTAATGCAGGGGTGAAATTCAGCAGGTTCTGACAGGTTCTGGAGAACCAGTAGTGGAAATTTTGAGTAGTTTGGAGAACCGGCAAATACCCCCTTTGGCTGGCCCCAGAGTGGAATGGGAATGGAGATTTTGCAGTATTCCCACCCCTCTGGAGTGGGGTGGCAATGCAGATTTTGCCATATCCTTCCCCTGCCATGCCCACATAACCGGTAGTAAAAAAAAAATGAATTTCACCACTGCTTTAATGGTAATATTTAGTTAATTCTAGTTCTTTCTAGTGTCCAGTTTTTAAAGGCTTATCTTATTATGCTTTTTAAAATAATTATGTTTTTAAAAATTATAAAGAAGGATTCTTTATAATTAATTCCAAGACCTTATTTCAAATTTATCTGTACCCTTAGTCCATTTGTAACTTTCTAAAATGAAAATTACTTTTTCATTTGTTGCTGTTTATTCCATTATTTTTAACTCCATAAACTTGAACAGTTAGTCCTTGACTTATGACTTGTTGTCCACAGTGGAAGGTTTTTTTTTACTGGAAACCGGAAGTAAATGCTGGTATCCAGCAAAACAAAATGTCATAAAACAGGGTCATGGCGAATAGACATAAAAGCAGGCTGGTAGCCAAGTACCGCACAGGGGGGTATTGTATCATAAGTAGCCTTGGGGAGGTCCATTGTAACTTCAAACGGTTGCTAATCAGTTGTAAGTCGAGGACTAGCTGTATTTACATTTTCTCTTTCTAAAGATTCAAGGAAACTCATCCAGTGCTGTAAAATGTTTCAGTCTAAGAGTTCCTAACAGCTGAAAAGCAGCCAACAATCAGTTTCTGAAAGTGATTAGTAAAGGAAATATGCAAACCCAGTGTTCTTTCAAAGGCTCCGACCATGCTTTTAGCAAGATGGCTGTTGTCTATTCCCTTGTCTCTCAGAGCTTGTGCGGTTTCCTTGTGAGGAGCAGCCTATCTGAAGTACTTGTGGATAAGCACAAATCCTCTTCCTGTCCAGAGTGGAACCAGTCTACTTACTAGCTCTCCATATTGCCATGGTTGTCAGTTCTGTTTTTAGCGGAACTGTTTTTCTGTCCTCCATTTCTTCCCTGGAAGTTTCTTACAGTGGCAGATAGATTAAAAAAGCTTAATAAATCCATTAGTAATGTCTTAATGGCATTAAGCCGGTTTGCAGTAATGGTTAAGGTGCTGGCCTAGAAACCAGGAGACTGTGAATTCTAGTCCTGCTTTAGGCATGAAAGTCAGCTGGGTTACTTTGGGCCAATCACTCACTCTCAGCCCAACCTACCTCACAGGGTTCTTGTTGCAGGGAAAATAGGAGGAGGAAGGAGTATTAGATAATTTTGCTGCCTTCAGTTATTCATGAAAGTAATAAAGGTGGGATAAACAATTCTAATTAATAAAGTTTCTTTTTTAGGCCTCAAAATATGGTTTCTGAAAACAGTACTCGAGGCTAAAAAGAAAAATGTGATTTTGGTCAGTTAATCTTATCAGATGAGGGAAAAGTCTCCTCACTTTCTAAATGCTATTATATCATTCAAAGTTCATTTATTTCATTGTATTTTTCAGTATGACTAATATTGCTTAGAGAAATGTTTTGTGCTTCATTGGCTTTAATAAGATAAAGTATTTTAACAGTATGAACAAAATGCTACATCAAACCAATGCAGTCCTTTAATAAATACAAGTTGCTTATTAAAAAAAATACAGCAGCACAGAGACTTTCCTTTTGGCATTGTCTGGATAGTTTTGTCTTAGTAACCGTATTAATTTATGTATGTATGTATGTATGTATGTATGTATGTATGTATGTATGTATTTATTTATTTATAAAGATTTGCTTTATTTTCTTAGCCCATAAAGTTACTGCAACATCAAATTTAATGCAGTTGGATTTAAAGGATTTAAAAAGAAACTTTGGCATTTACTGCAAAGATGTTAACAATGGCTTATAATTTTATGCATGTTTGTTCAGCTTTGTGGCAGTAACTGTAGATTTCTACTTGCTTTTAAGAGCTCAGTCTAAATCCCACAAACACATTTTTTTAAATAACAGTGGAGTAACTCTGGTGGCTGGAGAATTTTAATAACCTTCATTTTAAGTTTGTAGAAATCAGTGCTCTAAGATGCAGTTACAATGACTCTTGTCTTTCCCCTTGACTTAGTGTGTCCTAGAGTTTTGTATTGCAATATTTTTCAATCTGTACTTGTTTGCTCAGTGTGCCATGTAGGTAGCAGATAACCGGCTCAATAATGTTGCTCTGCACAATTTTTCATTGTCTAAGAGGATTTGAACATGTTTTGCACCAGCTGGCTACTGTTTGCTAGCCAAACAAAAGAATGCTAGAAAAATGTCAAGATTCCTGTAGTCATTTTGCGGTGAAAAGTGGAAGAGACAATAGTTTGAGTGTCCATCACATCTGCATTCCAAAAGCTAATGACAGGAGGAGCAGTAAGGTATGATGTTACTTCATTCCATGCTGTCTTGTGCGCCAGGATTTTCATCATGTAACACAGAGATGGTATTCAGCAGGTTCTGACCAGTTTTGGGGAACCGGTATACTGGTGTTGGAGCCCCACCCCCCTTTTACTGGTTCTACTCTGTGTGGTGTTTATTTTAGATCACATTTTAACAACCGTGGTAGGAAAAAAACCCATAAGCCATCAGAGAATACTTCTGAGAAATATTGGCATGTTTAGGGCTTCCTCCTTCATCATTGAGGCTTTCTTTCTGCAGTGGAAGGCCACCTCTGTGTGATGTTGGGAATCTCCTCTTATATTTTTTTGCTCTGGGTCTGTGCGTACGTGTGCCTGCATGTATTGTATGTGCAGAAACAAGACAGGTATGGATTACATTCTAATCTCTTTGTTTCTCTAATATGTCCCAGACAGTGTGAAACAAGCGTTAGTCTTGGAGGTGACAGAATTATTTTTTCTTCCATTGAAGCCATTGAAGTGAAAGGGAAACAAATAAAATATAAATTCTCAGCAAAAAGATAAAAAATAGTCACTCCTTGACTGCCATTTTGAATGTCCCAGCTTGACAGGACTTAGAGAAATAGTGGCTTCTCTTTGCAGAATCTACTCCCTGCCAGTGGATTCCTGCACTGTATTCTTGCTCTCTATTTGCTCTCTAAGGATTTGCTCTCCTTAAATCTATCCTTTCTGAAATTAAAATTAAAATATATAGTTATGTCCTAATGAGGAGGTGCAGTATACAGTTCTGTTTCCTCTGCATACCCTGCCAAGCAGTAGTGTCTCTCCTGATTTCCCTCCAGGCAATAGCCGGTGTTACTATAATATTTCCTTTACTTTTTATAGAAAAAAAAGACCTATCTTTTATTTGGGGTTGCTTTATGACCACATGTTAAATGTCACAATAATAGGGTAGAAAATGTCATTAAGAAGGATGTATGCCCTCGGGCACTCTGAACCAAAAAGTTGTTTAATGGTATTAGAAATGTGTTGAATACCAATGTAATTCAATAGAAATCTTTCTTTTTATACAACGTGGAATGGAAGCTGTGTATCAGTCTTAAGGCAAGCAACACAGAAAGGTTTTCCAGAGGTTTTTGGAGATGGGGTGACTACAAAGCAAAGGTAGACTTGGCTCTCGCCCTTTCAATGGGATTAGAATTCCACAGTGCATTAAAAGTCATTCAGATGTACAGTCATAGACACAGAAGTGACAGGAAATCTCCATCCTGCCTAGGAACCTTATCTGTCAGGTATAAATAGTCGTGTGTAAAAAAAGGTATTTTTCATGCAAGGAGCAATAGAATAAATGCAGTACATTTTTCCTTTGCTACAGTAAAATAAATAACTGAAATTTACAGTAAAATATGGAAGAAAACCTATTTGTGATGAACATCTATTCAAAATTAGCCATTTTACTACACTTTGGAGGGTATTGTAATTGGGTTTCCATTGTCAATAAAAAGGTCCATCACAATCCCGACTTTTAAAAAAACGAACAGTTGCATGATTATTGTACATGTATAATATATTTACATCCAATATTTTAAAATTGGACTGTGGGAAGAGTCACATCTCTCATTCATGTGTGTGTGTGTGTGTGCGTGCGTGCGTGCGTGTATGTATATGTATAAGTATAGGTATATGTAAATATATGCTTTCTTCCTCCTCATCCTTCATCAATGATGCATTGTTGCAGTTTTTGAACTCTTTAACAGAATCTATTTGTGCTATGGTTAGGATTGTAAAAATAAAGCCATTAGTCAGAAAACATTTATTTATTAACACACCACTTTGTCTGTGTCCATGGCAATATATTTTAATTTAAACAGTTATGCTGTGTATTTACTAGTGGTCAGTCCATATAGTGTATTTTAAAAGAGTATTTTATGCATATGTGAACTGCCAATTTCTATAAATAGAAACTGTATCCTCCCTCTAAAACATCAGTAGGTTATTCTAATTAATATTCCCTTTCTTTATATATCCCAAAGGTGTTTTTTCAAGAGGCAACTGGACTTTCTATTTTTTTCTTTGAAGACGATTTGCTTCTCATCCAAGAAGCTTCTTCAGCTCTTCATCAATCTCTATATGCATATGTATATTTATCTCTTAGTCCTGTGCAGTACTTTAGATTTAAAGGAAAAAATATGCTGTGGAATGCATATGGGTGCTTATAATACTTATTAGCAACTCCTTATAGCAAACACATTCTTTTCTGAGAATTCTATTGCCTTTTGAATCTGAAGCGCTACACAGCATTGTTGTTTAACAACAATTTTGTGTCTATTAAGGTGTGTGTGTGAGAAAATCTATCTGTGTCCATCTTTCTGTCTGTCTAATTAGTTATTTATAGCAAATATTTGGCTTCTATTGTCAGATCAACCAATTAACAAACAGTGTATGTAGTGTTACAGAACATGAAGACAATAAGAAATGGCTATAACAAAAACTTCATACGCCCAAAACTGCTTGATTTGACCTGAAATCAACTATACTTAAAAAAAGTGCTAAGTTTTAATAACTGGAATTACAAAGGAAATCACTTTTTTATCATTTGACTAACATTCTTTTGTGTTCTCTGGCTAATCCCTTCCACTTAACTGTTTGACTACAAATCTTTCCTGATACATTTATTCATCATTACAAATTATTCTACATATTTTCTGAACATTTTAGTAAACTAGAAAGAACATCCAAGTTGTTAAGCAATTAAAAATTGTGCTCATTAATCATTGTAAGATTACGTGGACAATCACCTTGATCTCAATTTTGAATGATAACCTGAAGAGAGCAAAAAAGGGTAGATTCAAAGTAACCCAGCTCTGTGATGTGGAGCTGTTGTTTAAGACATTTTCAGATCGGGCAACTTTCATGGCCTTATGATGGATTGTTGCTTCTGTGATTTCTTTTGACTATCATTGTTTGTTGGAACTGAATAGAATTTCTTCAGGAGTCTTATTTGCATGAACTGAATAGAGAGAGGAAGCACTAGGCTAATAGCAGATATTTGTGATGTTGAAAATTGTTAATAGTATTTTAACACTGTGAATAGGGAAAGATGTCTGCTCCGTTTTCTTTGTTCCTTTTACCTAGAGCTACTGCTATAGCTTCTCCAATCAATACTAAATTTATCCTTTTTTTGTCCATGGTGTCAGATAGGTTCCATTAAAAATACACATTTTCCCTTGACATTTCAGAATACACGATTTTTTTTTTTGGCTGAACTTGCACTATATCTCATTAATCTCTCTTCGCATGCATTTTTACAAACTTCTCATGGTGCTTCAGGGGATAATTTGGAAAGGGTCCAGTTTTTAAACCTTCACTTTTGTCAGAAGCACAGTACTGTATTGGAGGAATGTCTTGAACTCTATTCTCAAAGAAAATAAAAGCATGCTGAGGAAAGTAGGGACAAATATGTGAGCTCCTTCTTCATGACTTAGCATACTGTTTTGAATATGTAGATAAATGTTAGCTTTTCTACCTTTCTATTTGTGTTAATTGTGTTCACGTTGACTTTGAGTGCTGAGCGCAACCCTCTTTCGCCCTTTTGATTACTGGATTGAATGATTATGGGCCATCAAGTCATTATTGATTCTTAGTGACCAGATAGATTCCCCCCTCTCCCCTCCCCGGAAGATGTGTCCCTAACCTTGTCTTTCAGGTCTTCCAATGATGTATTCATTGTATCCATTGTCTCTGTAACTGAGCCAATCCACATCTATGGAGATTCTTAGTCATCCGGGTCATGGTTGTCCCAAAGCTGCTTTTTCAAAGGCAACTGGACTTTGTTTTTTTTTCTTGAAGATTTTTTGCTTCTCATCCAAGAAGCTGCTTCAGTTCTGACTGAATGGTGGAGGATGGAAGGATTTATATTTTTCACAGTCATCTGGTCATTAGCGCTCTTTCTGAGAGTCGTTGATGCCACTTGGAGGTTTAACTGTGCCTGCAGGGTCATTTGAATAGTGCAAATGGATGTAGAACCTTCTTGGAACTTGGAGCTGAAAGGACTGTGTTATGAACAGGTGATAGGGGGTGTTGCATCGCTTATATTCTCACGAGTCTTCTCCAATATCAGAGTTCAAAAGCGTCAATAGTCACCTGATCTTGCTTCTTCAAAGTCCAGTTTAATTCCACAAGAGTGTCACAGAGAATACCATGGCTTTCAGAATTCTGATCTTTATAGGTATAAACACATTGTGGTATTTGTATGCTTTTTCTAAGGCCTTCATGTACAAGAGCCAGTCACTGGCATATTTCTTGACTGCTTGGTCCTTTATTGTTCATGGTTGACCCTCAAAGGCAGAAGCTATCCACCATTTCGATATCATCATCATCAAGTTTAAGGCCAGTTCTAACTGTTATCATTAGTTTGATCTTCTTTATATTTAAATTTAGTCCCATTTTTTTCACTATTCTCCTTTAATTCCATTACTAGAACTTGCAGATCCCTTGCATTTTCAGCTATCAAAGTTGTGTTATGCACCTAATGCAGGTTATTGATATTTCTTCTTTCATTTTTAAAACCATCCTTGTCTTCTTCCAACCTGGCTTCACTTAATAATATATTCAGCATATAGATTTGGTAAATAATGGAAGAGCATATAACCTTTTGTCACTCCTTTGCCAACATGGAAGCAATCTGTTTTACCAGGATATGTTTGCATCATGGCTTCCTGACTTATATATTGTCATGAGGACAATGAGATATTCTGGGATTCCCATTTTTCTCAGCACTCACCATAGCTTGATGTGGCTGACACAATAAAAATAATAAATGAAGCACAGAGATTTCCCCTTTTTTTACAGGATCCTTAACTTCATAAAGAACTGTTCCTCTTGTATAGTTACTGTTAGATTTAAAGGCATAAGTGAAGCAGCAGATTTTCCTATGGTTTGCAGTAACAAAGGTTAGAAGCGATTATGTTTTTTTTATTCAAGGCGCCATGCAGCATCACCTAAAATGACTTGCTGCCAAATCAAATTGGCATATATTAACCTCCTCCTTGTTTTTATTTAGTACATTACAAAATCAGATAATATTTAACAGTCCTGGACCAGGGCCCTATTTCCTCTTCCTCAAGGGAAGAAGGTTCCAGAGATCATAGCATTGAAGTTGATGTATTGCTGTGATAAACAGGCATTTATTTATTTTTTGAGTGGATCAAACCTCTTTAGGCAAAGGAAGAGTCATGGAAGTGGAAATAAAAATCTAACTGAACTATTCAGTTAGTGCAGTGGTGGTGCAGTACCACCACTGGTGGTGCAGTAGTTAGAATGCAGTACTGCAGGCTATTTCTGCTGACTGCCAGTTGACTGCAATTTGGTAGTTCGAAACTCACCAAGGTCAAGGTTGACTCAGCCTTCCATCCTTCTGAGGACAGTAAAATGCTGTCTCTGTAAACCTCTTAGAGAGGGCTGTAAAGCACAGTGAAGCGGTATATAAGTCTAAGTGCTATTGCTATTGCTTTTGATAAGGTTACAATTATCAGCTAAACCGACGTTTTGCTTAATTTACAGACATACAAACTAGATTCTTTTCTGTTATATAACTTATGTTCAAAAATTCCAACTAGAACAAATAGGGGATCCACAGGGATTGTAGTAGTATAAGTAGTCTGATGGCAATTGGCACCCAGATTGCATCATTAAAGGAAACTATAAGAAAATGAGTTGTAGAAATAAGAAATTTAGATGTTAATTTAGGGAAAGACAATTGTTGAAAGTTCATGCATAGTTCCCCCCCACCCCCAGTCTGTGGTTTTATTTGCTATGATTTTAAAATATTTTCTCAAAAACTATTAACTATGGATACTTTTTCATGATAAGTGTTTTTCTTTCTTGTAAATTGTATTGATTTCAACACAGTTTATTCTAATACCAGATTCCATTATTGTACTGCAGTAGCAGCCTTGATTATACCTGACCATAGACTTTTTCAGAGACTTCTGTTTCAATGAAATATGAAAAAAGTAGAACAAGAGATTGCTTTGCATTGTGTATCATTTGACATATTTGGATTGGGTCAGAAAAGCATTGCATATTTACAAATATTACCTTTCACAAATATAACCCCCGTACTACCCCCGCATATGTGCACATGACTCCCCCCTTCCCAGCGCATGCAAATGTGATCCCCACACATGCACACATGACCCTCTGTGACCCCCAACCACCACGCATGCATGCATGTCTCCCGTATGTGCCCAGTCCCCTGCGCATGTGCAGCAGAGACCCAAAAACCAGCTGGTCGGTGGGAGGCGTAAGTGCATATATGGTAGAGCTGAGCTGGGACAACGGCTACGCATACCATAGGTTTGCCATCATGGCTCTAGACTTAAAAAAATGTTTCAGCCCCTTTCTGCTTTGGTAGTTGTTTTTGCATATTTCTGCCAATGCCATTTTACTTATACTCTATAAGGAGGAACAAAATACAATTTTGATTTTAGTTTCTGATTTGTTTGTTTATTCATGTCAAAAGCATCACAATGAAAATAAGGCATACTGTATAACATAAAATTTAAAATATACAATGCAAGATTTAGTAAAGGTAAAGGTTCCCTTGCACATGCGTGCTACTCATTTCCAGCTCTAGGGGGCGGTGCTCATCTCCTTTTCAAAGCCAAAGAGCCAGCGCTGTCCGAAGACATCTCCGTGGTCATGTGGCTGGCATGACTAAACGCCGAAGGAGCATGGAACACTGTTACCTTCCCACCAAAGGTGGTCCCTATTTTTCTACTTGCATTTTTAACATGCTTTTGAATTGCTAGGTTGGCAGAAGCTGGGACAAGTAACGGGAGCTCACTCTGTTACGCGGCACTAGTGATTCGAACCACTTATACAAGATTTAAATATGTGCAAATTCAACGAAACGTATCCCAGAAACTAGCAATGTTCATTGTATTCTGTCGGCTGCCATGAGATCCTCAAGTGTACACTGATCTGGGCACAAAGCATATACATATGTGTTGCTGTCTGCATGTCACCACAGTAGCAAACAACAGAAGCAATTGGATAGCCCCATTTGTTCAGAGTGTCTCTGGATTTTGTTGTACCTGTGCACAGTCAATTCAATGATTTCCATACTTCCCAGTTTTCTTCATTCCCAGTTACCATCTCCTCCGTTGGTTCCATCAAGTTTTAGTTCTTTGTAGCTTTCCATAGAGCCATAGCATACCATAGATTCTGCAATTTCCCTGTAACTGACTTGATCGCTGGTGGGAAAACATTTGGATCTCTGGTAACAATATTTTTGCCTAAGAAATATGCATTTTCTATCATTGCACTTTGCTACAATAGGAGAAAGAATATGCTACATGGATTTTGCTTGCATATAGAACTGATTTCAGTTCTATATTTTACATGCTTGTCCAAAACCTAATGGGTCTTTTATGTCTCTCTTAGATCCACTGTCAATGGGGCCACAGAAAGCTCTAGAAACCATTGGTGCAAATTTGCAAAAACAGTATGAAAATTGGCAACCGAGGGTAAGTATCTTTTTGCCCTCTTGTAAGCTAAGCCTTTTTTTCTCAAAATCTGTGTTTACTGCTGGTAAACTAATAATACTAATACTAGAAAATATTCCACTTGAAATATTGGATACATACTGTATGATCTTTTATATATTGTATTAGACAAAATTTGGAGCTTTTCTATGTATCCATATGGATAGAATATTACAGGTTCTCAAAAACTATTAGGCTTCAATTAGATTAACACTTCAGAAAGGGAAGAGTCATTTTTATAGCCAAGGATTTCTACATTGGTGGTTGTATGATGTAATATTATTGTTACCAAGTAGTTAGCAAAGCTAAATCAGCAAAGCAGTTATTTCCAGTAGATCAAACTCTTTTCTGCATCGTTGGCTTTTGATGTATATGCACAGGTTTTATAGTCAGAGAATACTGCTTATGGCTATTTCTTGAGTCTGTTGCATCGGACTTTAGATTTATGATGTAGTAGTCACTAAAAACTGAGAGCACGTTAGCTTCTGTCCACATGAGTGGTATTGAACAGTTCACTAGTGGAAGCAAAGTCATCCCTTTTATGAATGTATACTAGCCAAGGATGGACTGTCAGTTTTAGGAATGCTTTAATTTGAATTTTTGTACATAGAGGTTTGCTTTTATCAGGAGGGTCATAGCAATATTTGGAGAGAAGCTGATGGCGTCAGTCACTGAATTTCTAAAATCTAATTTTGAAGGTCCAGGGACTTGCTGATTATGGTACTTAAGAGTTCGCTAAAATAGAGATGACATCCATGAGAGCCAAAAGTTTATTTTTTTTTTTGATAAGGCTTGATTTTTATGCCATTTTATTTTAAACTAAAGTTTTCAATTTCTTATAATCTCAGACAATTGTACAGGAATATGATGTTATGGCAACAAGCAGCCTGCTAGATTTACAAGCATAGTGGACAATACCAACTCACAGCAAAGACTCTGCATCCCAGGTCATCATTTTATGTTCTTTGGGCAGAACTTCATTCTTTTTTTGTGTTATGTCATCAACTTACAGAGAACATTTTTGTAATTCGGCAAGCTTTTCCAGAGAGCGCTCCTCAATTTCATTTGTCTTAACACATTCTTCACATGAGCATTTCATTCTTTTCTTAAAATCTTATTTGTTCAAATAATTTTAAAATTAGAGTTCAAGCTTAATTTAAGCTTAGTTTAAATGTCCACGTTCTTTAGATTTATATTTGCTGAAATCTCTTTCTTTCAAAAACAGAAGTATGGATAGTTTTAACATTTCCCACTTATCCCCCTTCCTCAAGAAAGTAAAAGATGGTATGGGGAAAAGGGAAACGAGAGAACTAAAAAAATGGGATGCAAGATTATTCTTGTTCCATTTTGGGAAAATTGGAAAGTTGTACAAAATTTGGAAACAGAAAACTGCACAAGCCAGTCTCTACTTTCTAATGTCTGTTACTTAGTACTAATAAAGTTCAAAGTGATTTGAACTGATTGTGCACAAAATATGTATTGTTTGCTTACAGAAATCAGGATCAAATTCTACTGGATTTTTTAAAAAAAATCTCAGAATTGAACTGAATGTATTATCAGAAGAAGGGTGGCTTTTTCATCTTTCTCTTGCCGTCCTCTCACCTGTCTTTATTTCTGTCCAGATGCAACATAATATTTAAGATGGAGATGCAGAGCTTGAAAATACGATTTCTATAACTCTCTTTATTGATCATTGATCATTGATTCCAATTAACAGTAACTTCTACAGCTGCATGAAAGTCCACAATGGTTTTGATGAGTAAATTTGTAATGATATCACATTGTTACAGTTATTGATGAGTCACATCATTCAAATATCTGTACTGTGCGCAATTCCAGAGTCCTCCTGTTTTCAGCATTATGAAGCGTAATGAATCCTCTGGAAAACTGCCTATTGGCTCACTGATATAAAGGTTTAATGCAGTGTTTCTCAAACTTGGCGACTTTAAGTCCTGTGGACTTCAACTCCCAGAATTCCCCAGCCAGCTATGCTGGCTGGGGGATTCTGGGAGTTGAAGTCCACAGGACTTAAAGTCGCCAAGTTTGAGAAACACTGGTTTAATGCAATATGTAGACCTTAGTAATCCCTTGGGGCCCAAGCAAAACAAACCAGACTCTCTGCTGTTTTAATACCATAACCCATGGAATTGGGGGAAGGGGATTCAGGGAGGAGGTTCTGATAGCAGCCTGTACTTTATGTGGGGGGGGGCATATTTGGGGCTGCTTTGTATAGTTTGCACAGAATATGAGGCTATGTTCTGTGTGCAAGATGTTTTGTGTGCAAGAGGTATTGGTTCGTAACCCTAAATCACTGCCCTCTGAAGCATTGCAAAGCTGAACACATGCCATTTTATTGCACTCTGCTAGCTTTTACGTTTTTTTCTGCAGTAATAAAGAGAAATCGTTGGGCTATCTGCAATAAAACAATAGGAGAATGATTGAATTTCCTAGAACTTTGCTCTCAATCCTAAAAGAAATACTTTTTTCTCCCGTGTCTTTCTTTCCCCTGTCCCCTATCCCAGGCTTGCTTTAGAATAGATGGTCAGTGAAGCAAATTGAAGGAAGCAAATGACAGATCATTGAAACAGAGTAGGAAAGAGTGACTGAAAATGGCTCATTAAAAATATATGACAAGTTGACAAGCACTGATTATTGAAAAATGGGGTAGTGAGTGTACGAGGTTTGCTGGAAGAATTATCCAATCAAACATAATGGAATTTCAATGTTTACTACAGCTTTTCGTACAATTTTTTCATTTGTAGAAATAGCTGTCTATTTTGAATACATATAAAGAAATCATAGAAGGTAATTTTATGAAAAACAATATCGAGAATAGTCTTCGTTTGCAAAAACAATTCTGCTGTGTATTGTTTGGCTGCCATGCTTCTCACTTACAGGTATTACTGATTTTCTAATTGAGAGATTTATCAGTATTCTGCTAATAAATTCTGCTTCAAAACAATTTAAAAATGTAAACCATCATATGGTATGAAATTTTTTCTGTTGCATGACTAGAAAATGCTTCAGCCTATTCAATTGCATGATACTATAAATAATTAAATGTTTAATTATCATGGGGAAAATGGAAGTTGTAATCCAATCCATGGAATACCTACCCTGATGCTATAAACGTCTGCGAATTAAACACCCAAATGTGTTCATTCTCTATAGAATAATTATTATATATTATTCCTATGTACAGTGCATCCAGAAAGTATTCAGACCCCCTTCACTTTTGTCAATTGTGTTATGTTGCTGCCTGATTCTACAGTTGCTGAAATTCATTTTTTTCTCATTGATCTACACTCAGTACCCCATGATGACAAAGTGAAAACAGAATTTTAGAAATGGCTGTACATTTATTAAAAAGAAAAAAAACCCTGAAATATTACATTGGCATAAATATTCAGACCCTTCACTCAGTACTTTGTTGAAGCACCTTTGGCAGCAATTATAGTCTTGAGTCTTTTGGGGTATGATGAGACAGGCTTTGCACATTTTCTGCCCTTTTTTCTTGCAAATCCTATCAAGCTCAGCCAGGTTGGATGGCAACTGTCAGTGGACAGCCATTTTCAGGTCCTTCCAGAGATGTTCAATAGGGTTCAAGTCAGTGCTCTGGCTGGGCCACTCTAGGACATTCACAGAGTTTTCCCTAAGCCACTTCTGTGTTGTCTTGGCTGTGTGCTTAGGATCGTTGTCATGTTGGAAAGTGAACCATCAGCCCAGTCTGAGGTCCCAAGCACTGTGGAAGAGGTTTTCATTGAGGGTATCCCTGTACTTTGCTCCATTCAGCTTTCCCTCAACTCTGACCAGTCTCCCAGTTCCTGCTGCTGAAAAATATCCACCACAGCATGATGCTGCCAACACCATGCTTCACTGTTAGGGATGATATTGGGCAGATAATGAGCAGTTCTTGGTTTCCTCCAGACATAATGTTTAGAATTGAGTCCAAACAATTCAATCTTGGTTTCATCTGACCAGAGAATCTTGTTCCTCACAGTGTGAGAGACCTTCAGATGCTTGTTCACAAACTCTTAAGTGGGTTTTCATGTGTTTTGCACTGAGAAGAGGCTTCTGTCTAGCCACTCTGCCATAAAGCCCAGATTGGTGGAGTGATGCAGTGATGGTTGTCCTTCAGGAACTCTATCCCATCTCCACACAGGAGCTCAGTCAGTTTGTGCCAAACTTCTTCCATTTGAGAATTATGGAGGCCACGGTGCTCTTAGGAATCTTCAACGCAGCAGAAAGTTTTATTGCAGCTTTCCTCAGGTCTGTGCCTTGCAATAATCCTGTCTCTGAGCTCTGCAGGCAGTTCCTGTGACATCATGGCTTTTGCTCTGCATTGTCAGCTGTGAGGCCTTCTATAGAGACGGGTGTGCCTTTTCAAATCATGTCCAGTCCATTTAATTTACCACAGGTGGACTCCAATCAAGGTATAGAAACATGTCAGCAACAATCAAGAGAAATGGAAGGCACCAGCTAAATTTCAAGTGGTGTGGCAAAGGGTTTGAATAGATATGCCCTTTGTGATATTTCAGTTTTTTTCTTTTTAATAACTTTACAGACATTTCTAAAATTCTGTCTTCACTTTGTCATTATGAGGTACCACATATAGATTAATGAGGAAAAAAATGATTTTCAGCCACTGTAGAAGCAGATTGCAGCATAACTAAATGGACAGAAGTGAAGGGGGCCTGAATACTTTCTGAATGCATTTTATGTATGTCCTCAGTATTGAGGGGCCATAGCAGTGGTGTCAAACTCAAGAACATGGGGCCGGATACGGCCCAGGGGGCTGCTCTGGAAACAGTGAAGGACTGGCCTGTGGTGCCTCTGCTAATGAGCTTGGGAAGGCTGCATGCTTCGTTTTTGCTGGCAGAGGGTTGCAGGAGGCCATCCTAGCCGAAAACAGAGCATGCGAGGGCCACGTGTCCGTCCGTCCCCAGCTCCATTTTTGCTGGCAGAAAGTTGCAAGAGGTTGTCCCAGCCGAAACAGCTTGGGGGCACATTTTCACTGGCAGAGTATTTGGACCACCATAGATGCCCCACACAGGAGTGATGTCAAGCTGGCCAGGCCCACCCTGGCCCCCAGAGGTCAAACACAACCCTGATGCGGCCCTCAGTGAAACTGAGTTTGACACCCCTGGGCTATAGTGTCATTTTTGGATTAATCTTTAGAAGGTTCAAAAATCACGGGATTGAGCTCTTCTTGTCTTTTGTAATATGAAATCATAGTGATGGCTTCAAACAAATCAGCCAGGCTGCATGTGACGAAAAGGTCCTCCATAAAAAATAAATCCTCAGTGTTGAGTTTGTTGCCTTCAAATCCAGAAAAATACAACAGCTTGTACATTTCAATTATATATGACCTTAGAAGAAAAGTGGGACGAGCACCCCTGTGTGTGGATAGATCTAGAGTTCCCTTTTTTGGAATATTATGGAAGCCTTGTTACAATATAATTTTATTATAGGTAGTCCCTGATTTACAATCACAATTGAACCCCAAATTTCTGTTGCTAAGCAAGATAATTGCTAAGTGAGATTTGCTGCATTTTATGACCTTTCTTGCCACAGTTGTTAAGGAAATCACTGCAGTTGTTAAATTAGTAGCACGATTGGAAAAAGAATCTGGCTTCCCCCATTGACTTTGCTTGTCAGAAGGTCAAAAAAGGTGATCACGTGACCCAGGGACACTGCAACCGTCATTAATATGAGTCAGTTGCCAAGCATCTGAATTTTAATCACAGGACCATAGGGATGTTGCAACAGTTGTAAGTGTGAAAAATGGTCATAAGCCACTTTTTTCGGTGCTGCTGTAACTTTGGTTGGTCACTAAACAAAAGGTTGTGAGTTGAGGACTACCTGTATTTGTTTACAGTGTTATGAATTATGTGAGTGCGACAGTCGCAACTTTGAAGACAGGTCATAAGTCACTTTTCCTAGCACACTTGTCATTTCAAACTGCCATGAAATGAATTGTCATAAGTTGAGGACTACCTGTAATTTAAATAATGTGCTGATAAATAATATTTGGGCATACCAGGGGTTGTAACACAAATACATGCAGGCATGCAGGCATGCATACATACATACATACATATCCCCTGCACACCACAAATAAGCCTTTTTTTATTAAGAGAACAATTGGAGCAATGCAGTTAGAAGGGAGGATGAATTACTAGGGCTGTTCGGTTCCTTTGCTATGGCAGCATTCCCTACTCAGTACCAAGACTTTAGAGAACATTGCTGTTCTTTCATTCTGAAGCTGCAGTATTGGAACTGGATTAAAGTGTTTGTTCCAAAAGCATTGGACTTTTTCTTTTGTGTTTTGGCAGTTTGAGTACTGAACATTAAACAGAAGTTGCTCTACAATAGATCTTCCCATGGCCATTGACAGGTGCTTTTCAGGGAACCAAGCGCTGCCTCCTCTCTAGCTAGAATGGTCATACCTTTCCGTTCCTTTTTTCTGGATCCTGAGCTTTTGCTGGTATATTTCTGCAAATAAGGTCACGTAGCCAAAGGCAAAACTGTTGGATGGGTGGTACTCAATTTACATAATTCAGGATTTGCTGTGAATCACATTGCAGCGGATATTTCTTAAATTTGGGTGAAATTAGCCCTCCCTACTTTTATTTATTTCTTTCTTTTTTTTACTGTTTCATTTTTGAATTTGAATTTTCCACAATGTTTTAAGTTTATGTTTCTGTCAAGATCAGTTGTATTTAATGTTTCTGGATTTAAAATTATTTCCTTCTTTATTCTACCTGTTATGCCTTGAACAGATACCATAGTGGATGTTTTTGCAGATCTAACTACCGTGTTTCCCCGAAAATACAATCTGTCCTGAAACTAAAGCCTTGCCACATTTTTTTGCCTGGGCAAAAATATAAGCCCACCCCCGAAAATAACCCCCCTGGAAAACTCCCCCCTCCGGCCAGGCAGAGCACTGCTCACCAACATAGCGGTATCCTGAAGGTGCCAAGCCGCAGGAGCTGGGGGGGGAGAAAGGCGCCTATATTGCTTGGCGCTTTTGGGATACGGCTAGGTTGGGGAGTGGCGTTCTGCCTGGCTGGAGTGGGGAGTTGCCAAGTGGTTGCTCCCTTGCCTCAACATGTCCGGGCCCAGCTCTCCCTGCAGCAGCAGCCGCTGCTGCCACGCTCCGAGCATAACGTCTTCTCCAGTTCCAAACTCGGCTGCTGAGTCTTCCAGCAGCGGCCGCTCTAGGAGTGCGCTCTATGGTTGTAGGCTGGCTACTGGAACTCTCTGTAAGAGAGTCTTCTGGACAGAGAGTCTTCCAGCAGCCAGCCCACAACCACAGAGCGCACTTCTAGAGCGGCCGCTGCTGGAAGACTCGGCAACCGAGTTTGGTAGTTTGGAACCGGAGAAGACGTTATGCTCGGAGCCCCGCGGCGGCTGCTGCTGCAGGGAGAGCTGGGCCCGGACATGTTGAGGCAAGGAGGCATGCCTGCTGGGGGCGGAACAGGCACTCGCGCAACCCCCTTCTCCAACCGGGCAGAGCTCCTTGCACTGATCTAGGGAGTATCCTGAATGTGCCAAGCCGCGGGAGCTGGGGAGCGGGCAGAGCATCACATGGCTTGGCGCCTTAGGGATACCCCCTAGGTCAGTGAATGGCGCTCTGCCCAGCTGGAGAGGGGGTTTGCTGGGCGGTTGCTCGTGAGTTTGGTCACTTCATGGCTGCTTCGCCCCTGAGGCTGTGCCCTGCTCTTCGGGCGCCAGTTCGCAAGGGAGCAGCTGCCCGGCAACCCCAAAACAATAAGCCCTCCCCTATAATAAGCCCAAGGCCATATTTTGTTAGTAAAAAGAAAATAAGACCCTGTCGTATTTTCGGGGAAACACGGTATAACCCTAAAGGAGTTGTCCATTCTCCTCAGTTCTTCCTTCTGTCAGGGGTATTCATCCAATGGCCATATTGATTGTAATATGTTTTCTTAATTATAAGTTCTTAAGAAAGTTAATTTTCCAGATTCTTATATAACCGTTACTAACTGGGATTCAATTCCCCCTGCCCTAAATGTGTTTTAAACTCAAGAAAGGTATTCTTTTTAAATAATATATCGAATACCACAGAAATAATTGTATCCGCTGTTCAGTACAGATAACATTCTGTAACTTTTTGCTTTAGTGTGATAGTTCAGGTGGGTGCTTTTCTAGACAGTAACATGATAATGTTAACATTAATCAGTTGCATACGATGCATAGCAGTTGTCACACTGTGACAACTCCGTGAGAGCTACCGAGAGTTTATTTTATATATGGACAACCATTACTCCAATGGTAACCGAATCCTTGTGACATGCAGTGTAACGATGGCAGAGAGATCCTTTATTTGGCCATTGTTATTCTAAACAACCACCTACACCCCCTAGGAAGCTTCTCAGGATATTAGCAATATTGGCACCAATTATGGTAGTTTACCCAAGGCTGGGTGGGAAGCTGATTCTTACTTCTGGGAGAGTGTCAGTTTAAATATCCTTTTAATCGATTGTTTGATTGAATGCTATGAAGGAGACTCTTGCAAAGGTATGTGCTTGATGCTTAGATGGACAACATACATCCTTATTTTGTTTTAATACCCGGAATATACACATTTCTGTAATACACATACGCACACTTGCGTGCATTCCCCGCACACAAACATTGCATTTATATTCAGAAACTCAGTTTCCCTGTAGCTTGGGAAAAGGTTTGGGCCTCTTCACTAGACAGATTATCTAGCAGCTCCAAGAATACAGATACAAAAATACAATTTGTGATTTTATAACTAGGCAGAGCATATTATGCTCCAGCTTTTTGTTTGGCGGGGTTGACAGTATGGGTATATGCGAGTGGGCGGGTGAATAAATTCACAGAAAAAAAAACCTTTTTGCATCACTTGTTTTTGATGCAGTTGGTTCCAAAGCTCCCTGTTTCTTCTTCCAGAGCCTGAAATTATCAGCAGGCATTTCATCATTTTTTATTGCTAATTATTAAAAAGCTGTTCAGCCGCACAAGCTCCCTTTTTGAAAAGCTGGTCTGAAGAATTTTTAAAATCAAGCAGCGGTAGTAAAACAGGTTTTACACACACACACACACACACACACACACACACACACATACACACACACACACCATAATAATAATCTTGGCTTCACATTTGCTGTCTTAAAAATGAAGTGATCATTATTCAAGCTTATGAGTATTTAAAATGCCAAACAATAAGAGACCACTAAATAACTATTACAAGCTTTATTAATGAAGTAGCAATCAATGTATGCTGGGTTTCTAAAATATCTCAGCATCTTTACAAGGAATGCTGAGACTGATTTTTTGTTGTTGTTGCTGAAGAATATGAGCATGCATGCCAGATACAGACACACACATATCTTTATAGGTCCCTCTGAAAATTCTTCAAGCTCATATATGCGTGGTTTGACCCATTTTCAAGTGATATTCTGACTACTGCTGTTGCAAAGTTTATGAAAGCAGGTTGAATTGCTACCAGACAATTCACACGCAAACCTGTCTGAGTCTTATCTTTTCATGTCCGTGATTATGAACAGGATGTTAAAAGAAAGGATTAGGAAAAATCAATCTGATTACATTGTTGGAAAATGTCATATTAAATGATTCATCTCTGCTTTCGTGCAAACTAGAAATTAAACTACATCAATGTGAAATCTCTTAAAGATGAATCCATAGACCAGGGGTGGGTTTCAAAAAAATATTACTACTGGTTCTGTGGGCGTGGCGTGTTTGGTTAGTGTGGCTTGTTGGTCATGTGATGGTGGGCGGGCATGGCTTCATAGTCGTGACTGGTTGGTCATGTGACTCGTTGATCATGTGACTGGGTGGGCATAGCTGGTTGGTCATGTGACTGGGTAGGCGTGGCAAACTTGACATCACTCATGTCAGTGGGCGCCTTGCCTGGCCTCTCCTCCCCTCAAAGGCCTCAACGAGATACAATTTCTCTGTCTATTTATTTACAACTTCTGAACATAATATACTATTTAATCCTATGTATATATGCCATATATGTACATACATATTACATAGTATAGAGTGTGTATAGGTACACAAAAGGATACATTATCTACTATATATCTACTATATATATTGTATATGTACACACAGACACACACAGACACAGACACACAGACATATACCTCTCACTTACTGCATTTGGAAAAACACACCCAGAGTCCACTTTCTGTCATACATTTAACTATAACTTCTGTACATTAGAACATTACACATGCCTTCAGATGTGAAACTTGCCAGGCTGCTCCCCCTCCCTGCCTTATGTTTGCAACGTCGGCGGCTTCGGGAGATGCTAGCCTAGCGGGGATGGGGACAGTGGCCTGACAAGCTTTGTAGCCATGTGACTGCGAGTGTTGTCGGGCCGCCCCCCCCCTCCCCGCCAGGCTAACATCTCCCAAAGCCGCTGGCTGTGAAACTTGCCAGGCCGCCCCTCCTCACCTTCGCAACGCCGGCGGCTTTGGGAGACGTTAGCCCTGTGGGGACAGGGTGGCGGCCTGGCATGATGCTCACTAGTAAATTCAGATTAGAGGCAGTCTAATTTATGCTTTAATAGTTTCAGGAAACAGATAGAATTGTGCTACATTTGTTTGTACATATATTTAGAAAACCAAGTCCATTGAAAAAAATGGGACTTAGTTTTATTAAACATGAATACAATTAGGTTATAATACAAATATGTCTGTAAATGGGGTTACTGGATAAGTATTATGTCTCAATTAGATAGGCAGTAAGTGATTGTGTTTTTCTGGATAGTTTGCAACTGAAATGAATATATTGCATTCAAAGGTATCTTAGGGCATTGGATGTCTTGGTGGGCTTTCTTTATATGATTTTGATAATATATATGATACTTTTTCTTGGATGCTTAGCCATCTAATGTGCTGCTATTTGGTAGGTATAGGAGACCATAATTGAAAATACAACAGATATTTACTTTGTCATTTCTAATACTTAATTTCCGGAGCCAAATACTATGATTTTATCAAGAGATAAAATATGAGATTGGAGATTTTTCCTATTTAATTCACTTTTCATTTTTGTGATTTGGCCACAGTTGTGCTTTGGCTACATGTGATTTTAAAAGATTTAATAATATTACCATTTGAACAATAAATAGGAATGCACTATAGCCACCAGCAAGTCATCCATTAGATTTTACATTCTCTTTTTGTTCAATTGTAAATATTCAGTGTGTGTGTGTGCCTGTTTGTAAAAACAACTGGTGTGTGGATATTGTACCCAGGAGAAAAAGAAAGAAGCGTGCGGTCTTAAACATGCTTATAAGAACCATGTTGTCTTAAATATGGTTTTGATATTGTGGGTCTTTAGGACTGCAGGCCACCTCAGTCAAACGTTGCAGCCTCTTCTTTAAGAGGTCAAAGTGAAACTAAAATGAAGTTACAGACAACAAGAGGAATTTGTTATTGGTACAAGTAGTTATAAATAACTCCTGATATTTGTAGTTCAGGTCTTGCTGCTTAATTAAATAGTAATAAACATGAGAAATAAATTAGGAGAAAAGGTGAAGCATTATACATGAAAAATACTTTCTTCTGTGCTCTCAAATGATTATAATGACAGGAGGGGGAAGAGAAAAGAGAGAGAGAGAGAGAGAGAGAGAGAGAGAGAGAGAGAGAGAGGGAAAGAGAGTTTTTACTGAAACTCATGCTGAAATAGAGAAAATCAGGAATGGATCATTTTTATAAGGAAAATGGGTCAGCTTTATCACTGAAAATCTGTCTCTACATGGTCTGAGGCAATCTGTTGTATAATTACATGGAAAAGCAAGAGATAGAATATTGTGTATATATGCTCAGCAATAACCCATTTTTAAAACTCTCCTGTAAACAATTGAGTCAGTTGACAAGTGAGGTAAAAAGAACACTTGCAACAAGGAAATACATATTCCAGGGCTTTCTGATATTGAAAGTAGACACTGATGAAATTTTGGGTTAAGTTGAAACGGGAAGAGGAGCAAGAAGGCTTTCTCTCTGATAAGAATGAAAGCTAGTAAAGCGAAAGGAGTTGTGGTGCTAGAGGACGCTAATCAGGGGATCAATGCGCAGAGAAGAAAAGAGGGCGTCTCTGCATGCAGCCAGCTGGCACTGCAAATGGAATCAGTATTTACCTTCTCTATAGTAGCATATTAGTTTTAAATATACGTAAGGTCTTAATTCACACTGTTGAAGGGGAGGCTGCAATTGCTCAGCAGTAAGAGAAGAATACACCGCAAAGCACTGTTGTTTCTGATTAAGAGTTCTTCCACAGATTTACTGACAGGTCATATGTCAGGAAAAATGAAGACCAAGAATATTTTTTTCACATCAGAGTCGAATTTGAACGGCAGCTTCCTGCAGCCTCAGCTTTTCATCAATGGGAAATTGTAGCGAGCATAGCGAATGGCTTTGAAGGACAGGAGGAAGAATGGCTACCAAGGCAGTGGTTAAATAAGCAGGGCTTGAGCCTGGGCCAAGAAGCTGAGAAAATGTTTCAGAGAAACTCCTCCCTAGTTCACCCAAAGATTTAAAAATGTTGGGGGGTGGGGGTGGACAATCAGGCTTGTAATATTTTGTTAATATAGCTATTACAATAAGAGTAGTTCTGACCTATACAACACTGGTTTTGTAGTCTGATCTACCTTGTTGAACTGACAGAAATACACATTGACATGATTGCCCAAAAGTTGACTTAAGACAATTCAGAGTGTAAACCTTGCAGTCATGTTTTTTTGTAGTATAATTGGTGCCACTGTATGTATGAACAGTGGATAGAATACTTGTTAGTAAAGATTTGGAGATCAGCAAAATTCCCAGTTTAACATGATGACTGCAGAATGTCTGAAAAATAGCCATTATAATTATATATTTTATTCAGCTGCAGAAGGGAGTAATCAGAATATGCTGGCTCTCTATTAAAAACTGAAATAGAAAATATTCCCCACATACTTTGATTAATAATTTAATTACACATTAGTGTTTGATGTAGTATTTTTCTGATCACCACAAATGGGTAATTTGTAGCTTGATTGCATGATCTTTTTGATTGAGAAGCTCCTATAGTGTATTCTATAATAAATTGGTACAAAAACATGTCAGAAAGATAATATGATAGGCTCTGCGTTTGCATGCCATTGTAGTGACCAAAATAAACTTTGGGTTCATCTTCTGAATTATATTTTCAATGTCAGATTTTATAACATAAGCAAATATCTGACAGATGCTTTAAAATTATTGTTCAGATGTGAAAATAAAATTGGGATCTTGGCATTGAAATGATTTCTAATGATCTCTATGTGTTCCAGAAGGCCCATGCCATCAACTGTAATTTTTAATAGCCAGAAAACATGTTTGTGAAGAATAACACGCTATAGAAATATAAACTTCCAAATTTTGCCTCTATCTGATACCCAGCTTTATCACTTATTCCATATCTATGATTCTCTTTCCCAATCCTTGGGAAAGTCATAAAGACTCTCCTTCCACTAATGCTGGATCGCATTTGAATATTTTTGATTTGAAATGGACATAGGGGGCTTTCTGAAGTTCACTCCTGGGAATATGTCACTTACAACACTCATAGCTGCAGAGCAGGACAATCATTTCCTGAAAGAATGTCCTCCCCCTGCCCCCCCCCCCATTTTTTTAATGTTAAAATGGGAACATCAATTTTCTGATATATGAATAGCTGTAGATGAGTTAATTAGTTTGTTTTTGTCAAATATTCTTTGAAGATGGGAACATTTTAAATTGAAGCTCTTATTTCAGATAAATGTGTCAGTTTATTTTGCTTATTATTTTATTTTTAAACTCCCTGATATATTTAGTAGCTTATTGTGGAAAAAAACCAAAAATCTCCCAGTATTTTTAGTGATGGCTATTAATGTAACCATTCTTGAAATGCACCTAGGCATCTTTTTCAATTTTAGAATGTTGTTGTTGTGAGGCTACTTTCCATAGCATTCAAGTCTGAAGTAATTAGGAGATTAATTGGTGCAACTAATAAGTTCATTTATCATAGCCTTTAAATGTGGATGTTTAATTGGAATTTAATTGATGAAGTGCAGTACTGACAGCAGTTTTATAAACAATGTAGGCATATTGTTCCAGTCTGACAATATAGTTGAAATGGTTTTCCAAAAATTAAGTATCTATATTACTTAATCAAGTGAAACTTGTATTAATTATCTCCTAAATATAGCCTGAGTACAAAAGAGATGATGTTCATTTTAATTTGTTTAAAGGGTATGAAGTTGGGGGGGGGGGGTAGAGAAGAAATAAAAGTAGTTTCACATGAATTGCTACTGTTTTCATTTAATGTGCAGAGGGTTTTGCAACTTTTGTCCAACTTGTTGTCAGGCTCTCGTGAAATAGATAAATAGACATTTGTCATTAAGAAACGATGCTGAAGTTCCAGCAGTTAGATAGAGCTTGGTGTGTAAGTGGGCTTCACTTTAGAAGTTGTGATGTCCTTGTACACAGGTAGTCTTCAATGCTTTTCACACGCTGTGCAGAACTCGTTAGGGAACAGATCACTTTGTTGCACAATTATGCGACATGGTTCTGGAAGCAGCCTCCATGTGCCCAGCAACCAGGTGGCTACTGGGAACATGTCAGCTGCTTCTGGGGTTGAACCGTGTGGCTGCGTGATGAAGCAATCTGTTCCAGTGCTGCAGAAAGCTCCAGGTAAGTGAGGAGGAGGGTGTGAGGACTGGTGCGTTGAGAATCAGGCCTAAAGGGGGCACTGATGGGGGAGAAAGGGCCTGTTGGGAGCTGGGTGGGGGGAAAGGCCTGTGGTTTGAGATGGGTGAGGGACGCTGCAGCATTGTAAGTAGCTTTTGAGGAGTGCACTGTAACTTCAAACAGTCATTAAGCAAAATGAGCCGAGGTGGCACAGTGGTTAGAGTGCAGTACTGCAGGCTACTTCAGCTGACTGCTAGCTACAGTTCGGCAGTTCAAATCTCACCGGCTCAAGGTTGACTCAGCCTTCCATCCTTCCGAGGTGGGTAAAATGAGGACCCAGATTGTTGGGGGCAAAAGGCTGACTCTGTAAACTGCTTAGAGAGGGCTGGAAAGCATGAAACTGTGAAGCGATATATAAGTCTTTTAAAAAACTGATTTTTAAGCGGGGTCCACCCATAATCCCAGAGCATTTCTGGTGATTGGGTTCTTTTCCCATCAAATGTTGGCATGTATGTGATGCAGCTAGGAATACCTGGAGCTTTTATTAAGGTCCTCTGTAATAAAGGTGCTGTTTAACCACTTTCAAATTAGAAAATATTTTGATTTAAGGAAAACGAGTGATGCCTTTCTACACATTTCTGCTCTGAGTACAAACATGACCTTTTTTTAAAAGCAGTTTATTCCCTGTATTTGAAAACGATAACATCTAAAATGGACCTCATCTAAGTAGTGTTTGAAGTTTAGTCTGGAAGATGCTTTAGGAAAGTTTGCTAAGCTATCAACTGATGGCTGTAATAAAGTGCTGAAGGTTGAAGGATTGTGAAATGCACAGCAAGCAGAATGGCTGGAAAGAATGCAAACTGCCAGCTAGCTTCACTCATGCAGCCTCCTGCTTCATTTGTTCATTTGTTCATTACTCTATTACTGTTCTGGGACCATGATGGAGCTAGCTCTCTGGAAATGAACAAGCAGCCAATGATAACAGCCAGTTGTGCTCCAAAATGACCCTGGCAAAAGAATAGATTTGAACTTGGGGGAGGCCATTCTTTTGTTCAGAGAGTCACATTCTGTAGGAGGAATAGGTCAGGTTCTTGGGGACCTCTATTGGACTTTTAATGAAACTTGCTCTGAATGGGAGAAAAGGCCAAAAATGACAAACTTATTTTTATTTGTATAGCAAGAATGTCCTCAAGGGAAAGAAAATAGATTTCTGTGTTATTAAAATAAACTTTTGTGATGTTGTGCTTACAATGCTGACATATCTCTTATTGTAGATATAGAAAATAGAAGTAATTGGAATGTTTGTCTTTTTAAAATTACATATCCATAGTGTATTTGGAAATAGAATTTGCTTTTTCTAAGCTTGGAGAAGTCTTGGACTTGGAGAAGTCCAAACTTTGTTTTAGGAATCTAAACAAATTTAAAATGTATGTGAAGATTTCTGTGCATTCTCTATTTAGCGGTACTAAGGCCAAGGTACATGTTTTTTTGTGTGTGATTAGCTGCTAACAATAACCTGCCCTGACCTTCATGATTAAATTAGATCGCATGTATTATATAATCAATGTTCCAATTGTTCTTCTAATTGTGTCCCCCTGTTTACAGAACTAAGAATCTAAATTTACTGTGTTACATAGCAATATATATATCAATGTTTGTAGATCTGGAAAGAAATCTAAATTTGTAAACCTGGAAGAATGTGTGTCACAGGTTTTTAAATATAAGATAATAAAAGAGGCTAAGTTAATAGTGTTCCAAATAGGCTACAGTATGCAGTTGTGATGTAGCTCATCTCATGACTATTCTACATATGTATGTTTTGCTGCAGATTCAACACACCGAAAGCCATCTGTTGTTTTGCCATGCTAGCATCTGAGTCTCTTTCCAAAACATACAAGCAAACATTGCTTGTAACACTGATGCTGCAGTGTTTGGGCTTTCTAGTGTTCTCCATGCAGAAATTCAATCATGTTTGAAGCCAACCCTAAAGACATTGCTATAAAATAAGTCTGGAGAAATATCTGTTACAGCAGTAACATACCTCTCAAGAATGGGAAAAATAATAGAAGGGAAGGGTTTACATTTAATTACGTTTGATGTTTCAGTTCATGCATTGAGCACCAGGCAAATAAAGACAGATGTTTCACCTTTCCTTCATGCAGATAGCCTTTTACTTCTTTTTAGTCTATTGTATACAGGCTTGGTTTATATGATTCCAGTTGTTTTATTTTAAAAGACACAATGTCTGTTTCTTCTTAATATCCGAAGTAATTCACTTTATTATTATTTTTAAAGAGCATTTGAACTGGCAAGTTGCTTCCCTCTTCTATCTGTACGTTGTCATCTGTTGATATTCTTTTATCCCTTATCAGATATCTGTACGGACTTTGATATAGGTTCTGAAGTTCTGCTTTATTCTTGATTCCCTTCCTAATTAAACGGTGCACTGCCTTCTGCACATCAAAGGCCAAGGATTTCCTAAAGAGTTAGTAGTTAAGCATGAAAGTTAATTGAGCGTATGACCTAATTACTGGGTACTCTTCAAAACATTATTTTCTCTTTATCATTGTAGGCGTTTGGCTCTTAAGCCTCTAGCAAGTGCTAATTATTCTTTTTTTTTTTTAAGGGGAGTCTCCAGAAATCTTACTATGATGTTGAATTTCCTCCTGGAATTCAAAAAAGCCTAACCGTAGCCGTAGGTGGGATTTTTCCTCCAACAGGGTTTTCCAGTGTATTTTACCTTGGAGGTGAAATGAAGCAAAATAGAAAAGTAAGATGTCTCAGTTTACTTGCTAGGAAAAATGCATTGGAAAAGCTCATTAGAGGAAATTCCATAGAGGATTAGAGTTAGGCTTCCTTGAATTTTGGGAGGAAATCCAACATCACAGAGATATTCTTTAGGTGGGGGGCTCTTCTGGTGTAAATGGATCTGTAATTTTTTCATAGTAAACACCTGTTTCCAGAAAAAAAATGTTGTAAATTGTGAGCACATGACCATATAGGATGCTACAAACACCTGTAAAGTGGGCCAGTTGCTGAGTACTCAAAATATATTCACATGGCCTTGCTATTGGAACTTTGATTCTCGGTACCAAGTATTCCTCAGGAGGTCTGTTGTAATTTCAAATGGTTGGTAAGTGACCAGTTATAACTTGAGAATTGTCTGTAATATATTTTGAAACTCTTGTAAGTTGAAATTAGAGCTCTCTTTCCCATAGTGTACTGGAGCAGGAAGGAGAGCATAAGAAGGACATTTGTTATGACAGACAATTGTGTATTATGATATCTGAGTTTACTTTAAGAACCTACAGTAAATCTAATCTAATCTAATCTAATCTAATCTAATCCTATCTATCTATCTATCATCTATCTATCTATCTATCTATCTATCTATCTATCTATCTATCTATCTATCTATCTATCTATCTATCTATCATCTATCTCCCTTAGCATTTTATAATAATGCCAGGTAAATGAGTCTAAGATTCTTGCATACTTACATGGAGGTTATACTTCAATGTTCAGTTAATTTGCTTCCATTTTCAGCTAATAGTAGTTTGTTTGTATGTCTCAAGTTGTGGTTGGGATTAATTAATATTTATCTGAATAAGATAACTTCAGTATGATTAGTGAATTGCATTTGTGGCTGATTGAGATGAAGAATGGTTATAATTAGCCATAAGTACCCTTTGGGATATGATATTGGTTGGGCAGGGGAAACAGGCTTACATACCTAATGTTAAAAATTAGATTTGGCCTGATTCTTCTAGCATTTCATAGGAACTTGGCTTTGCCCTCTAGCCTAGGACCCTAATTACATAGGTGAGCCTTGTGAGCCTCCTCTGCTGCTATGTTTATGTTAGTTTTGTGGTTTTTAACTCTGATTGCCGTTACTGTTTTGATTCTGTTTTAATTATGAGCCACCCAGAGTAATGTATAGGACAGTGATGGTGAACCTTTTAGACACCTAGTGCTCAGACTGTGTGCATGTGTATGCCCAAACTGAAAGGTGCACAGCAGAGACCCAAAGACCAGCTGGCCAGTGGGAGGCAGGGCATCCCAACACCAGGAGCGCAGCAAGAAGTAAGTTCTTTTTCTTTTGTGAGCTTCTGTTTCATCATTTGCACGGAAACAGAAGCTCACGAAAGAAACACCACGGAGATCTGACCTGGGGCGACGGCACGCATGCCAGCAGAGAAGGCTCTGCGTGCCACCTCTGGCATGCGTGCCTTAGGTTCGCCATCACTGGTATAGGAGATGGGCAACCTATACATTTATTAAATAAATGCTGTCCTGCGATGACAAAACTGAGTTCACTCTGCCTTTTTCTCTCAGCTAAGGGAAGTCAACTTGGCTGCTTACCTTTAGCCCAAAAAAGCAGAAGCTAGAGAGAGTTTGCTTCATCTTCCTGGCCAGAAGGGCCATTCATCTCTGAAGGATAGATATCCTCAAACGGGATAGCTGAAAAATAGTATGGGGCTTCATTCATAGGCCAGGGACTGGTTTCTCTCAGGAAAAATGTGGTAAATGGTGAGATTCATGACTAATCTGATAGACAATATATCAGTTGGAAAAGAAACAGCTACAAGAAACTGCAGAATTACCTGTAATCAAACATTTTTCTTTTGTGTTCTTTTGTGCAGTAAGTTTGAAGGTAGGAACTATCTTATTTTCAAGCTTTGTAAGTTTTTCTGAGGAACTTACCTGAAAGGAGGGGAAAATGTTTTATATTGGTTTTCTTCAAACCGCCAACCTGATTAAATTTTGTTATTACCCATTTGTTATTGTTTAATAGAACTTAAATCTAACATATCTGGAGGGAAAAACTAATTTTCCCTAGTAAGTCTAGTAAGTATTATATCTAAAAGAAATTGGTTAGATATCAGGAACATTCCGTAAGATTTATTTGAAATAAATTTAGCACAAGCAAAATAAGTGATCCTTCACATAACAAATGCATTTTATATCTCATCAGTATGGATGGTGGTTTCAGAGTACAAGAGAATTAATCTGTAGCCCCCCAAAGCTTACAGTTTAAAATTCAGCAGAATAGCTAAGTTCTCAGTGCCATGACTAGAGAATGACTAAACCAAATCAGTGTGGCACTGATCATCTAGGAATAGGCTGGCAGCCAGTGTAATAGTTCAACACACACACACACACACACACACACACACACACACACACACTCCAATCCAATACATGCACATTCATAATGGCTAGAATACTTAAATGTATGAGCTGTCATCCTCTTTAAATACAGTACGTATGGTAGCAATGATTTCTCTATGCCTATTTTTAATAGTGCACTAGATATGAGGGAAAGGGGAATGCATTCAGAGCAAAATATTTTTCTGGTGTATTATGTAATATGGGGGAGGTTTAGCATATAAATGAAAATGTTCCTGAAGATTATATTGAAAAGAGCAATAGAGTCAGATGAAGGTAAAGTACAACAAGCATTGGGATGCTTATGTTAGGCTGTCCAGTTATTCTGTAGCAGTGACCTGCCATCTTGGAACTAAATCTGGAAACCTGCACAATTATTGTAATGGTGAAATCCTTTGGGTCTTTCCATCCTGCTGACAATGCAAGAACTACAAACAAAATGTCCTTGGAATGGAAGAAACTGAACAAAGGGGAAGGTTGGTGCCAGAGCCTAAAAGGACAGAACCAATAGCCATAAATCATTCTTCTCAGGATTTTCTTTTGGCTTAGTTTTTGTAAGGTTTTTTTTGAGTTACAGTGACATTTGTACAATATTTTAAAGGGTCTCTTTTTGCTTTAAAGGGCCTGTTTGCTTTGTTTCACAGCAGAGTCACTAGCATGCTGAATGTTGAAATTCTCACTTATTCCTCATTAAAGTTATAATGATTACAAACACACACACATGCATACTCATGCAAATTTAATGTCGATGTCCCACTTTTCTTAATATGTTTTATATAATCATTTTCCTTTATTCCTGGCTGGTTTAGTGCAGAAATCAACCCTTTGACAAATTGCTTTAATAATTGTTTTTTCAAGTCCTTCTGAGCACAACTTTAAGGGTGTGCTTGTAGCATCTTAAATGCTAACAATACAGCATAAGATTCCACAGATTCAAGCCCAGCTTAGACACATATCATCCTGTCAATGATATGTGTATATTTTATCAGATGTATGCATTAATATGCCGCTGGGTGGTCCAATCGGACATAAACTGTCCCACAGAGATGGTGAACAGGAAGAATACGTCTTGCTGATCTCAGGGGCATCGCAAAGTCCCTGATCGATATAAAAGAAGTTCTTCAAGCCGGCGACAAAAAATCCAGCCAAGGCTGATGAAGTCGGGGCGGCTCCAAAATGGAAGGATACGGAAAGAGAAAGTGTTTCCAGCTGGTGAGGAATTTTTACTGTTTTAAAAGAGACTGCCTATAAAAAACTTAAAATTTATTTAAATTGGAGAACAGAAGAAATAAGCGGCGGAATTAAGTTTGAAATGGTTTTGGACAGTGGATTATCTTACTCTTTAAATGCTATGTTCATGGATGGAATTTATGCAAGCCTTTTAAAATGAATGGATTAAGTTTTCTTCTACTTTTTTCTTTCATTATTCTTTGTAAACTATGGACCAAAACTCTCCTCTTTCATTACTGTGGGTGTTTTTCTAACTCATTCAAGAATCAGATCTTTTCAAAACTTGGAATGCAAAAAAGATACAAAAAGAAACAAAGAAAATTGCAACAATAACACTGCTATCAGAGGCTGGAGGTTTGTGTATTGGAAACAAAACACTTTTACTTTTCTTACTGATTATCCTGGCTTGGCGCTCCAAGGTCTCACTGCTTGTTTATAGAGAGTGATAAGAAGAAAAGCATACAGATGTCCCTTTGAAATACATCTTTAACTAGAGAAAAGTGAAAATAAAACTTTATTGTGAATCTATGCTTAATCTTGTAAAAACCTTCCAAGCCAGAGCAGCAGTGTTTGTTAGCTGGAGATAATGGCACAACTTCAACAGCAGAAATAAACTTTAAGCCTGCAAAAGATATTCTTAGAAATTCAGAAATTATCAAACACATTTGAGAGGACAGAGAAGAAGTTGGAAGACTTAGAGCATCTAACAGTAAAATATGACGAAGACGTTGGAGATGTTTATCAAGTGGAAAAAGTGGAGGTTAGAATCCTAAAAACCAAAGAGGAAAATGACCATAAAGAAATTAAATTTGCTGATATCTATGATGATTGGTTTGTTTCTGGAAATGGAAAGAGTGGAATACTGAAAGAGGAATTAAATGGAGGGGAACTCTACCCCAGATGGCAAGACCCAGAAGAAGAAAAAACAAAAGAATTTATGGATTTAAAGAAAGAAATTTTATTAGCAACATCATTGATAACACTATCGACAATCAAAGATGATTAAGGAAACAGAAGAAAGGCATCAAAATTACATGAGAGATTTTATAAGCAAGGAGTTGCTAAGAGGAGTCCATACAAAGTTGATGAAGGAAATGATTAAGAGGACTGACACCACAAATGGCAGAAGATATGAGACTGTTTTGCTATTGGAAAGATACAGGTTGATAGATGGAAGAGTATAATTTAAAACTAGTTAAACTTAGTGAAATTTTAGTGACACTAGATATAGTTAAATAAATAATTGATAATGATAATAATGTATACAATGTGTAGTGTTATGAAAAGTAATAATTGGATATGAATATTGAATGGTGCCCATGAAAGGAAGATTAGAAATCCTTTTGGATTATATATAAAGGTTAATAAAAAAGAACTAAGTTAGTTTCAGTTAAGTCTTGATTATTAGGGGGGGAAATGTTATGATACAGAATATAGTCATATAAAGGAGGGATAATGATTATGTATGTATGTATGTATGTATGTATGTATGTATGTATGTATGTATGTGTACAACATAAGGAAACTGAATGTAAATTGTAAACAGTGATTTGGAAAGGAGGATTAGAAAATTTTGTTATTAAATATTATAGATGTTTAGCTAGAATAGGATATAAGGATTCAGTGTTATTGGAGGATTTCAGAAATAGTAAATGAAATGCCAGTATGTAACCACATGCCAGTATGTATTAAATCTTGGTATATTTTATGATGAAGGACGTTTAAACAATTATAGTCAAATGAAAATAGAGGTATGATGATGTTAACATATAAATATCTGAGTTAAAATACTTGAGTTAATATGAATTATGGTTGATGACTGTGGAAGATTCACAAAAGTCTTTTGTAACCAACTGATACATTTTCTACAGTATGTAAAGAAGGAAGATCCTTTGTGTTTTGAAAATTAAAAATAAAAAAAAATTATTAAAAAAATGTCAAATTAGCAGACAGGTTTCAGAAGAGGCAAAGGAGCATGAAAACAGATGGTATTAAGATTATAATGGTGAGAGCAAGAAAACCTAAGAGTGTTATACTTTTACTTTATTGACTAAAACAAGGCCCTTAATTGTGGAGATCATGCCAGAATATGTTACATATTAAGGATATGAATATGCCAGAACATCTTATTATACTTCATAGAAGAATTTTTATAGTGAACTAGAAGCTAGTATAAGACACACCTGCCTTAATCAGCTCCCAAATGGAAGATTGCAGTGTGTTTTATGTAGGGTTGCCTTTGAAGAGCAACTGGTTCAAAATGCAGTGGCTCAGGCAAGTATGTGCGCTCCTCGAACAGCAATATATCTCTGTTCTGTGGCCTTCATTGGTTGCCAGTGTGCTTCCAGGTTTATTTATCAAACGTCTGCACCACCAATTTCTCCTAAGTGACTCTGGGCAGCTTACAAATAAAAAGCATACAGCCATGTAAAATACATAATTAAAAACAGAGTTAAAAGTAGAATTACAACCCAGTTAAAATTAGAGGTTAGCAAGGTTAAAAAGTTAAAGAGGCAGGGGGAGTATCCTCAAAGCCACCAATCGACCCCATTCTCTGATCCCCGTGCCAGTTGGCAAAAATGTGTCTTGATGTATTTTCAGAAAGCCAGAAGGATAGGGTTCAATTCAAGGTGCTGGTAGTTACTTGTAGAGGGTAAGGAAGATGACCTTGATAGAGTATGCAAGTCTCTAGGGCAGCAACGATGAACTACATTTTAAGTTCATGGCAGATAATATTTAGAAGCGACTCAGTCAGACTGCTCCCTAATTCACTAAAGTATAAGGAGAAGGAGGAACTACTTTATAATCTGACTTTAAAGATTGATATTAGCTCTACTGGGTAGATCAGACCAAGTAATCAACTCCAAAGGAAGGCTAAAGTTACTTTTACTGAGGTTGGCTATAGTATGTCTGATTTTAGATTTACAAATTTAGAAATGTTCATTTTGGAGGTAAAATGAAAAGTTGAAAATCTGGGCAAACGTCAACTAGCGTGCTTACAGAGCACCTAATTAATGGTAAAGAAATGAAGGTGTCAGGGTTTTTCCCTTTCATTTAGGACTAAATATAGTTAGTGCACTGAAGAAGTAAAGAGAAGATTAATCCCAGGAAAGAAGACTATAGCACATCTAGACAATGAAGGTTGATACTGTATTTCTATGGCAACCAATAATTTAATAGATAAAGTAATGTTTTTCCAGTGGTAATGTACAGCTAAGCAAACAATGTTATTTGAAAGCTGAACAAACAGACAAGAGAAAGAAGACAACAGAAACTTTTGAATTACAGATCTAAAAAAAATTACTCTGGGTACTGTGAACTGTAAGAAGTAATCAATTGATCCTTGACAAAAGAAAGACTGATATTTCCTTGAGGCAATTATCAGCAAGCAGAAATTTGTATATTTGGGCTTTTGATGCAAGTTGATAAAAAATGGATATTCCTAAGTAAGATTGTAGAAAGTTAAGAAAGACAACAGATGAAGTGGATGGATGTGATCAAGGAATTCAGTGAAATCTCCTTGGGTAAACTATGCATTAATACCATATAGAAAATACTTTGGGATATACAAACATTTGTTCATATAGTCATCAGGGTATGGCATAGTTTATTGACAAGTGTTTGCCTATCTAATAATATGTATATCTATAATAATTGCTACATAATTGCTACAAAATCCTTATAATAAAACCTTTTAAAAGTTGTTTTGAATCCAGTTTAAAAATAAGTACTGGATTACTCAGAGCCATAAAGCAGTGATATACTTTTTTTTTTTTTTTGCAAACATGGCTTTCTTATTTGTGGGGGTGAGGAAAATAACAGAATAACAGAGTTGGAAGGGAGGTCTTCTAGTTCAACCCCCTGCTCAGGTAGAAAACCCTATACCTGTGATGGCGAACCTATGGCACGCATGCCACAGGTGGCACATGGAGCCATATCTGAGGGCACGCAAGGCATTGCCCTATGCCAGCTCCAGCGTGCACCAGTTGATTTTCGGCCTTCCAGAGGGCAGGGGAGGCCATTTTTGTGCTCCCCAGGCTTCAGGAAAGCCTCCGGAACCTGTGGATGGCGAAAAACAGCCCAACGGGCCTACTGGAGACTTCAGTGAGGCCTGCGTGCATGTGCAGGGGGAGGGCATTGCATTATGGGTGTGGACACACATGTGGCACCCAAGCAGAAAAACGTTTGCCATCACTGCCCTACATCATTTCAGACAAATAGTTGTTCAATCTCTTCTTAAAAACTTCCAGTTTTGGAGCATCCACAAAACAGGGATTGTAGAACCTCACACAGCTAGCAACCTGATGTCCTTCATAAATGTTATATTATAATTTCCACAACGTTTAAGATAACAAATTGGGCACTTGCCAACCAGTATGTAATTAGCATAATAACTATAGAAAAACAGATTGTAAAATTAGATGTGACTTAACCACTCCCTTACTTAGCAACAGAAATTCTGTTCCCAATTGTGATTGTAAGTTGAGGTCTATCGGTGATCTTGTTATTTTAAACATCTTGAAATGGTAACTTACTCAAGATTCTCCAATGTGATTTTGCCCTTTGATTGTAACAGTTCTTTGAGTATCCTGCTAGATAGTGGGAGTAGTTTGAGAGTTTTGCTGTTCTGGATTAACCGCTTCTTTATATGAAATGTCTATAAAGGTTTTGCCCAATAGTGATGTCAATATTATTCATTTAACTGATAACATCAAAGTAGTACTCTTAATAAATTATTTAGTTTTTTATTGTTTTAAATAATTCACTTTCTTAATTGTTCAAGCAACCCACTGTTTTCTCGGTTAGCCTTTTACTTTTAGATAATTGACAAATAGCCTCAGTTGTTTCTAACATACTAGTTTTGTAGAGTTTTAAAAAATTATTTAAATTCTACGGTATTGCTGGAACAAATGTTATCTTCCTGCTATCAAAGGTTACAGGCAGTGCATTCACCCATTTTTCTCTTCAGTGTTATAATTTCCCCCCTCTCCATACCTTATTCCCCATTACCAACAATGCACATATTGCAAATTCAGCTAATTTGGAGTCTCTGGGGTTGATGCTGAGGTGCATTTTCTAATTCAAAACCAAAATCAAAATCCATGATAGATTAGTCCATCTTGTTACCTAAGGAGGTAAAAATAACTCCCCCGTGAGCTGTGTTTTTGCATCAAGCTGTTGTCTCACAGCCGGAACTGAACTTCCAGTACTGATGAGTCTTCATTTAAGAAATAAGGAGCCACATGTAGCCTGAAACTTTAAAGAGCTCTTAAAATAGAAAGGGGGAAAAAAGAAGGAAGGATAACTGACAGTGCTGTATGTGATTTATGCACTCTGTTGACTAAGAGTGTTGAAAAATTATTTTAAAATCCTATTAACAATGTTTTATGATATATTCCTTGAAGCTCTTTAATGCTTTTGGTGCAGTAGAATATTGACACAGAGAAGTAAATTAAGTGGTTTGAATTTTTTCTGCCTCAGGAAAAGAAGAGAAACATTTGTTGTGTCAGAACTTGAAAATGTATTTTGCTTATCATCAGTAAAAAGGTGAAATTTGAGGGAAGCGAAGGAGAGTGCTGCAAATTTCTGAACCAAAGCTTAGACAATAGTCCCTGAATCATGTAATACTGCTACAGTAATATAGAGTATCAGATCAGGTGCCTCAAAGTTTGGTGCACCTGCCCAATTTTTAAGCATTCATAATTATACATCTCCTCCCTAGTCCAGGCCAGAGATCTGTGGAAGTCTTGACCTGGTGGCTAGAGGCTGCATGAGATATCACTAAATCCTTGTTGTAAGATGTGGTTGGTGTTTTTCTGGAGAACTTATATCTGGATGGAGTAATTGAAATAATTGGGCCTGGATCTTGGGGCTTCTCCTAGACTCACAATTACTGCTAGATAAAGAGAAGACTGTGGCCACTATTAGATTAGTCCTGGTCATTTTACAGCCCCCAGGCCACATCCGGCCCTTTGGCTGTCACTGTCTGGCCTACATGAAGTAAATTGGAAATTAGAAATCAAAGGCCACAGAAGCATCTTTGCTTCCTCAGTTAGAAAATGAAGATGAGCACCACCCTCTAGAGTTGGACACAACTGGACAGGGAAAACCTTTACCCTTTTTTAGGCCATATAACCAAAACATATCAAAACTGATTATTTCTGTGGATACTGTGAGTAAGAAATGTTCCATGTGACATAAGTATGACTAGGTTGGTAATCAAGACTCAGATGAAATTGTTGATAGAGCAAAGCCATGGCAGATGGTGGATATCTCTGGCTCCATCTACTGATGACTATGGCATATAGAAGGTTGTGTGTGAAAGTAAGAGGAATATGTGGTAAAAAAGCATGAAGTAAACAAATGAAATGCAAATGGGATTAACATCTGTCCATGAAACTAAGAGTAAAGATACAGTAATTCTGAATGCACATGGTCTGATTTTATAGCATGGAATTGATGAATACAAGCAGGGAAGTGTAATTTTAATTATGAATGAAAGGACTAAAATTTAGCTGGGAAATTATGACTTGGTGATTTCTGGTTTATTACAGGACACCTAGGTCCATCTATTAGTGATAGTGGCATGATATCCGCCAGTGAATGATGATAATATGTATTTTAAAAAACCAGACATGAGTTATGGGGGAAATTATGCATAATGTTGAATGAATGTGGTTCAAAGGAAATCATTATTTGGATTAGATAAGTGGGGAGGAGATGAAAGAGTAGGCAAAAATAATTGGATCTTCAAAACCCCAAAAATGATTGAAGTGGTGACTTGTGAATATTGGCTTAGAGTCTTCTTCTTTCAAGTATGTAGCAAAAGGCTGTTCATGCATATAGTACAATGTCAAAAGAATAAACATTCGTCTAAAAGAATGGTTGATTTGAGTCTTTATGATGAAAGATTATAAGGAATAGTGAAGATTAAAAGGTGATGAGTAGTTCTGAATAGAGATTAACAGTTTTTGGAATTATCAAGAGGATTTTCAATTTCTTTGGTTTACTATTTCTTTCTTCCTTTTTGCACTTACCCCAAAAGATAATAGTGTAATAAATATATTTCAATACTTGTACCATTTGCTGACTTCTACATTCATATAAAGTTAGCATTTTTAAAAATGAATTATCAATTGTTCTTAAACCTTTCAATATTTAGTTGCATATGATAACAAAATCAGTTTTATTTCCCCTTCAGTAGGAAGAAATAGTCAGGAGTTTTACTATAGTACTGATAAAATGTAATTATTGAGGCTTCAGCTTTCATCTGTTTCAAGGCCCTTATCTATTATCCCATCCTTTTGATTACCAAAGAAGAAATCTATCATATTGAAAGTTTTCTGCAGACTTTTCTGCTTAAAAGTCCAAAAATCCTTTACCGAAGTAACAAGACAGGTTTTAAGTGAACCTTCTTTCACCTTTTTCAAATTACAAAGGAGGTTTGTGAATTGAATAATCAGTACTCAACCATGCTGTGAAAAGTAGTCCTTGAAGCCTTCAGATACAGAGATTTCTCTATGTAAGATAAATATTTGTTAGTTCCAATGAATTCTTAAGGCAGAAAAATCTCTTTAATGATTACAAATATTTTTTACATAAACTGCTAAATATTTTTCCATTGAGGTTTGCGTTAAAATGTCGTACGTTTGGTAAACTGCTATGAAGTCAAGGTTTCTAAAGTTTAAGAATTTTATTTCAGTAAAATAATTTTGAGAATTCCCAATTTTCCGGTAGACTTGAGGGAGGGGTGACTCATGGGATATTCTCACAGCCTGATTGGTCCAAAGACTGAGGGAAATCCTTTTAACATTGTCCTTTCCCTGTTGGCTCCCAGTTCCTCTCAGTCTTTTGGTCCAAGCACTGTATTTTTTGATTCCCAGAGAGAGTGAGTAAAATATTTAAATTGAGTTTGATTTGACCATTGGCAATTCTAAATTCCAACCTTTCTGAGCTGCTTCTTGCAGGGACAGGGGTCCTCCGTCTTGCAGCAAACTGGGGGAAGGCTAATTGACTTCTTGCCTTTTTCCCCGAGTAAGTTAGGAGCTCGAACCGATCCCTGGCACAGCGGGGGTGTCGGGCTCAGTTTCTGCAGCTCTGCGGGAAGGGCTGCCAGCAGGTTACGCCTATTGGGCAGCGGATGATTCAATTAACTTCAGAAGCTGCACCTGGGCGAACCAGCCGCGGCAAGCCATTTCAAGCCGTGGCTAAAGAAAAAAAGGTCTGTTGAGCGTGTGGAAACATCTGGTGGCCATTTTGGAAGCGTGTGAGAGGAGGTGGCCATTTTAAGAGCACACACGTGGAAGCGGCCATTTCTGGCTCTGTTCTCTGGACTTGCATCGTGGCCAGATTCGGGCTGACAAGTTCCGACCCAGGCAGCCTGCTAGTATTCCCGCAAGGCCCTTACACCGGCTGGTGAACCTGGGCGATAACTCCTGAGACACATGAGTGGCACCAATGGCAGAAAGCAGGCGGACCACTTCACAGGCCCCGGGGAGGGCTCAACTGGTGGCTGAGGAAGGAGAGATAGTTGGGCCCAGAATGAGGGCAGCAGCTGCGAGGCCCTCAGCAGCCCAACGCTCTTCCAGGGCAACCCAGAAAGATGAAAGCTGGTGTCAGAGGGCCCTGGAGAAGAGGATCGCTAGGACAGAACATCAAACCAAGACTAATAGGCCCTCTTCTTCTGGCAGATTCAGATCGCCCCTAAGGCCTGAGTCTCATCAATTGGCCTCTCCCCCCAGGGGGTTTAGCCCTTTCTCCCCCTTTATCTCCCCCGCAGGGGTACACAGACAAACCGGCCTAGAGATTTCTTCTACCCCTCCTTTCTCGCCTCAACAGCCCGGGGAAGTGGTCAGGGATCCTTTGGAGGGTTCATCCCGGGATTTCCTTCCCCACTATGCTTTAGCTCCGCAGGGTTATGCTCCAACCCAATCGGAGGATGAATTTGAGGATCTCGAATTGCTCCCTGAGAGCATTAAGAGACTGATCTCTTCAGCCATTTCTAAAGGTGTGGTTTCTGCGGTGTCCTTGAGGGAGCGTCAGTCACTTGGAACATCTAGATCCCAGGTTTCCCACCAGGCCAGGGGTCCCTCAGCCCAGGGATTCCATTCTAGGCTTACCTCTCCCTCTGTTGTAAGTGAGGTTTCAGTGTTAGGGGACGCCCCCAGCAGGACATGGGTTTTTCAGAGGATGAAGAGACTGTCCTCCCGGACCCTCCGGCCTTCCCCAATCTCTTTGCTCCCCCAATGTTTAAACCATTGTTACACAAGGCCAGAAAGACCACTAAGGTCAGGACAGGAGATCCTGCCATTCCTCCACCTAGAGACCCTAACTTGGTTATGTTTTCCAATACAGCGTCCAATAAGGAGGAGATCCCGGCTCCTCCCCTCTTTTTGGAGGTGGTCAAAGATCAGTGGGCTCGACCTTCCACCTTTCCCAACCCAGGCAGTAATGACCGCTGCTTTTACAACATGGAGCAGGCCTTCTCTCAGGCCCTTCAACTGCCCATTGTAGACACTCAATAGCCACCCTGGCCAATGCTTCTTCAGTTGTATCATGGGACGCGACTGATAAGTTGAAATCGGAGGACAAGCGGGCGGAGCTTACGCTGCATAAGAACTTCAACGCCTCCACTGCAGCTACTTCTTATTTCAATTGATCAGCAGCATGTGGCTCCATCAGTTACAGGATCGCATCCCTGTTCAGGATGAGTGCCTCCATCAGGACATCAATAAAATTATTGCTGCCACCCAGTTTTCAGCTGATGCAACCCTGGATGCAGTCAAATAGTCGTCCCGGGCTCTGGCTACCTCGGTGACTTCCAGGCGGTTGCTCTGGTTACGTAACTGGCAAATGGACAATAAGTCTAAGTGGAGCCTTGCGGCTGCCCCATTTACTTGACCCAATCTGTTCGATGACTGTTTAGAGCCGATTCTCATAGAGAATAAGGATAAGAAAAAGGTTCTACCCACCAACTCCAAGAAGATGGACAACCGTCCGCCCTCTTACCGTGGACAGTCCTTCAGAGCCCCGGAGCAGGAGTATAATCAGCAGAGATATGCCCCCTATAGGTCTGATATGCAGTTCCAGAGGCCCTACTATCAGGACAGGAGCAGGTATCAGAGCCAGTCCAGGCAGCCCTTTCATGGGGGGGGGGGTGCCCCTTCCGCAAAGGGAAATGAGTTTCCCATAGGAGGCCGCCTGGAACTCTTTGCAGATCAGAGGGACCGCGTCACGTCAGATGCCTAAGTGAGGGCCACGGTCAGGAATGTAGTCTAGCTGGAGTTCCTCTCCAGATCCCCGACCTTCTTCAGAACCTTTCCACCATCGTGGGATCCAGAGCGCTGTCAGCTGATGTCTCTAGCTATATAACATCTGCTAGACATCAGGGTGGTAGAACCGATCCCGGAGATGGAACGCGGGTTGGGTCACTACTCCAACCTGTTTATCATTCCGAAGAACTTGGGGGGCTAGAGAGCCATACTGGACCTCAAACGCTTCAATCAGTACCTGGTATACAGATGTTTCAAAATGTCATCCCTCAAATTCATTCTGCAGAGCATCAGGCGGGGAAATATCTAGTGTCAGTGGATCTGACAGAAGTCTACCTCCACATCCCTATCCTTCCCGCTTATTGCCTGTTCCTCCGTTTTTCCCACAAAGGGCTCCACTTTCAGTACAGGGCTCTTCCCTTCGGATTAGCTTCGGCCTCACGCACATTCACAAAGGTCCTGGTGGCACTGGCGGCTCACCTCCGATCGGTTCCGGTGATACTTCAATGCTACCTAGACGGCGTGCTTGTGCAAGCACAATCCCAGTCCCAAGCCATTCATGACCTCAAACTCACCATTCAGATCCTACAGACCCTGGGATTTTCGGGCAACATCAACAAGAACCATCTCTCGCCCTCCACAAGGATTCTCCACCTGGGGATGATGATAGACTTCTTAGAGGGCAGGGTCCGACTATCCTCAGAGCGGCTAGTCAATCTGCAGGCCCTGGCAAGGCAGGTCCGCACAAGACGGTCCATTTCCATCCTGACCTTGTCCCGCATGCAGGGCAAAATGGTGTCATGCACAGGAATTGTCCCTTGGGCACCGCTTCATTCACAAACTCTGCAGTGGGCGCTTATCCGCTTTCAGCGACAGCGCATGAGCAACTCTCCACGACTCATCCATCTGCCGGCGGACATGTGTCTTTCACTGTGATGGTGGCTGTCTGTCCCCAGCTCTGCAACGCGGCTCGGAGATTTGGGAGCCGGAGTGGGTGATCATCACTACCGACGCGAGCCTCTTTGGTTGGGGAGCGCTCATGGACTGGACTCTAGGATAGCTCAGGGTCGCTGGACCCGGTCGGACTTTCGCCACAATATAAACTGGCTGGAGCTGAAGGGCGCCCGACAGGCATTGCAGTTGTTCAAGGGTTCGATAGAGGGCCGGCACCTCCTGCTGTTGACAGACAATGTGGCTGCAAAGGCTCACATAAACTGTCAAGGGGGAACTCATTCCAGAGCCCTGTGGCTGGAGGCGCTGAAGCTCGGTTCCTGGGCGGAGAGGCACATCTTGGGCATGGCCAATCACCAGGCTGATTGGTTGAGCTGTGCAACTGTGGACCACAGGGAGTGGCAGATTCTACCCAAACTCTTCCAGAAGATCTGCCTGAGGTTCGGCGACCCATTGGTGGACCTGTTCACAACCCTGACGAACGCTCAGCTCCCGAGGTTCTTCTCTTGGTTCCCATCCCGGGCTGCAGAAGGGCCAGATGCCCTCCGGAGCAGATGGCCTCCCGGTCTCTTGTCCGCCTTTCACCCACTCCCTCTGATTCCGGGGACCTTGAGGAAAGTTGTAGTAGAAAGGGCAGACATAAGGGCAGACATCATCCTGATAGCACCCCATTGGCCCAGAAGGCCTTGGTTTGTGGACCTCGTCCAGCTCTCCATCTGCCCCCCCTGTGGAGGATTCCCTGGGAGGAGCTCTCCCTGCGCCAGGGGGTCTTAGTCCATCCAGAGCCCCAGTGGCCTCCTGAGGAGTGCCAACCTGTCTGCCAGAGTCATAGCAACCATTGAGGCTTCCAGACGCCCTTCCACCACGTGGATTTATAATTCCACGTGGGCGGCATTTGTCAAATGGTGCAGCCCACTTTGGATCTGTCCCACCGAGGCTTTGGTGGCCCAAGTTCTGGAATTCCTCCAGAGGGGTTTGGACAGGGGTCGCTCCCATAACACCCTGCGGCGTCAGGTGGCCGCCCTAGCTGCGGTTCTTCCAGGGGAGGGCCATTCATCCCTCACTCACCATCCCATGATCAAGAGGTTTTTGAGGTCAGCCGCTAATTTACGGCCCCCTCCAGTCCATAGGTTTCCAACGTGGGACTTTCCTCTAGTTCTTTAGGGCCTTGACGGGAGCTCCCTTTGAACCTTTGCGCTCTGTCCACCTTAGGTTCTTGTCCCTCAAAGTGGTGTTCCTGGTTGCTGTAACTTTGGCCAGACGCATTTCCGAGCTGAGTGTTCTGTCCTCCAAGGACGACCTCTGTCAATTCCACCAGGATAGGGTGGTTCTACGATTAGACCCCACATTTCTTCAGATGGTCAATTTGCCCTTCCACTGGGCGCAGGAGGTTATCCTTCCAAATTTTTGTCTGGATTCATCCCATGAGAGGGAGCGCCTATGGCACTGACTAGATGTGTGTCGTGCCTTACGCATGTATCTAAGGTGCACGTCTGCCTTTCGTAGGTCTGAGGCCCTGTTCATTTCCTTTCAACTGGGCTCCCTAGGGGCCAGGGTTTCCTCTGCCACCATTGGCAGGTGGTTACGACAGGCCATTTTCTCGGCCTACGAAGCCTTGGGCCATCCCCTCCCCTTCGGGGATCACAGCCCACTCCAGTAGGAGTGCAGCCACTATGGCGGCGTGGACCTCGAGGTCCCGTTTGAAGACATTTGTCGGGTGGCCGCTTGGTCTTCCCCGACACTGTTTATCCGTCACTATCAGCTGGATGCCTTCGCATCGGCCGAGGCCTCCTTTGAGTGTAGGGTTCTACAACAGGTAGCAACCACCCCTCCCCCCGAATCCTAGTGGATTTCCCCTCCAGGGACTGGAACTTGGGTACGTCCCATGAGTCGCCCCTCCCTCGAGTCTACCAGAAAAAGAACGTTGGTCCTTACCTGAACATTTCTTTTTGGTAGACGAGAGAGAGGGGCGACATCCCACCATGTTATAGGTTAGAGTTAGTCAGTCGGGGTGTGGTGCGGGGGGCGGATTTGCCCTTGCTGTGTCTGTTTGTGTTTTGGCAGCATTTATGGCTATGCAACTTGGAGGAACTGGGAGCCGACAGGGAAAGGAGGATGTTAAAAGGATTTCCGTCAGTCTTTGGACCAATCAGGCTGTGAGAATATCCCATGAGTCGCCCCTCCCTCTCGTCTACCGAAAAGAAAGTTTCAGGTAAGGACCAATGTTCTTTCTAAATAGTCCAAAGAATATTATTTGGGCTCTTAAATTAAATCTACATATCGCCAGTAAAGCAAATACAATTTAGAAGTTATAGCCAGGGGCCTCATTTATATTAATTTTTCTTGGGGGCACAAAAGTGCCCAGTTAGGATTTAAGGTCCTAAGGCTAGGACCAGGAAAATCCTCACCCTCTGAATCTAGAAGTGGGTTGCTACTGATTCGCACTGGTTTGGGCAAAGTGGTAGTGAACATTGGGACTGGGTCGTCAAACTGGTAGGAATGGCCGGCTGGCCATATCCCCGAACCGGTTCCCTGGTCGCCCATGCCGTTGCCAATGTCAGACCAGCAAGCCATCTTTTATTTTTGGATTTCAGGCCTGCCACACTTTCTACTGTGGGAAAATGGGAGGGGGGATAATATGGAGTTGGATGATATGTAGCCATAATAACATTCTTCTTAGAAAGTCACGGTCGTTTTTGTCTCTGCACCTGGCCAGATCTGGCTGGGAAGAACCTGGAAGCTTTCAGATTAGGGTTTTCCCAGATGTGCCAACATGACATCTCTAATAAAGTAGAATTTTGAGGAAACTAAAGCCTTGGAGTTTTATTTCTTTGGGGGTGTTTCTTGGAACCCTGAGAGCCAGCATGTTTTTTAATCATTTTATAATGTTCTGCTGGCAGTAATGCTGGCAGCAACCCACTCCTGTCTGAACCCCTCAGTAACTTTGGTCCAGTCACCAGTCTGACCATCACCAAGAAATCCCAGAACTCTAATCTAGAATTGGAAGTCCTAAAAATCTCTGGGAAAGAACACAACAACTATAGTGATGCCAAGAACAAACCTCTCCATGTAATCATTAGAAGTCAAACTCAAGAAATCCTTCTATCCTTACCATGTAGATAGCGTTTTGTCTTCTTATCCTGATTAATTTGTAGTAAATTATAATTCATAGCAAAAATGAGCATTTGTTTCTTTTACAAGTGTCAGCACACAATTGAATACAATTTGTAGATTAACCAATCATTTATAGGCAACCTAGTAATATTACTTGTTGTACAAAAGCTTAGCTTTATTTTTTACTTTATGATGTGTGTCCTCGTAAAAAAGGGGGAAAGGAAAATTTACTTTGCAAAACATTGCTGGAAACACAACTGGAAAAATAGAGAAGCTGAAAATTATATAGAGTCTTGGTTATTATTTCCTGTGGTTTATCTACACCTTTGACTATGGTTGTTAGATGTTTAAGTAATTTGTATACTCAAGGGACAATAGAACATTTTGTTTGCAACCCATAAAAAAATAGGTAGAGAAAGAATAAACTGTTCCTAAATGAAGGAACAATTAGAGGGAAGAAACCCAAGATACAACAAGCAATTTGTTTGGTGGCATGAAAGTCTATCAGTATAATAGTAATTTAATATTAGAGGCATCACATGAATAATTTTCCCTTCCAATCCTTTTTTTAAAAAATCTATCCAAACGCTGTATAAGTTCATTGACTTGGTAATCGAATCCATGTTGCTGATAGATCAAAACAACTTTGTGTAAATTCTAAAACATCATTTTAATGCCATTTGGAACATGATCTCCCCAGCCCTATCCCCATGCCGAATTTAGATTGGCCCAAACCCTCAGGGCTCTTTGGATTCTTGCCTTGCCTATACCAAGAAGACTACTTACACAGAAGCAAGATCCACTGTGTTCGGTAGAATTTGTTCTTGCAAATTGTATTCTTTAAAGTTATTTGTAAAAATGGAAAAGTACCATTTCGTAAAGATTTTGTGCAGAAATCTCTGTTGAGAGGTGGACAGTGGTATATGTTTGTAAGAAAAGTGAACTTATTCCCCAAATGAAAGTTTTACATAACAAAAATGAGGCTATGCCGCATTGATTTAATAGCACAGAATCTCAGCATTTTTGTGCCAGGGAAAAAAGATGCAGGAAAGGTTAGATAAATGCCATATTGGTGGATTCTGCAGTACCAACATCTTTACTATTTCCTTTCTGTTTTGCATTATAATCAGTGTTTTTTGTTTAGAAAACACATCCTTTCAAAGGAAGTACCTGCCTGCCTGCTCCCTTGTTTAATCATGTTGCTCTGTTTATCCACTGAAAAGAAAAAAAAATCTAGAGCATTAAATCATTTTACTCCTGCTAATTCTCACTGTTGGATAATTAGGTTGAGCTCATTTAAGGAAGATTTCCCCCTGGCTTTGGAGTCTCTGGGTGGGTGATCTATAGAGAATTCACAGCCATACAAAAAAATTCTAAATAAATACGAAATATTCCTCACAAATTAAGATTAAATTAATCCATATGTGAGTTGATAGGAAGATATAACAAGCAGTAATTCTGCCGCCTTCATCTCCCATGTATTTGAATTTTAACTCAATAATTTGGTCAGCTAGAGCTCACTTAATTGCCCTTCTTAAACAAATTTTGAGAGAAAGAGAAAATATCATCCTGTGATCTATGTGACTTTTGCATCCACCACCTCTATCTCATTTTGCTAAAGTCAGACCTTGGATCCATGTTTAGTTGGAATGCTGTGATAATACACATACTTATTAATATTTAGCTGGATGTGTTATTCCTAAATGGACAATTAAACATCTTACAGCTGAGCTACAATTGTTGTTTCTATATCAGAATTCATAATAAACTCTCTAATCAGATAGTGACAAAACAGTAGGCAAATTGGCTGTTGTACAGTATTTTCTATATAGATTTGTCCCATTAACGATTTACTTTAGTGCCATGTAATTATGTAATGAAAATAATGGCTCCTGCTAGCAGTAGTTAACATAGATTGTGTGAATGAAAGTTTTCTTTTCTCTATTTTGTATCTTTTGAAGAAAAACACTGAGTCGTTCAATTTACATCATCTTTGTCTTTAATGAGACATGTTGATTATGTTTTTGCTAAAAGTTATGAATGGTGGGCAATGATGTAAGGATAATTAATTTTTGATACATAAACTAAAGGCTGGCTTAAATTGCAATAAGAGTTTTAGAAGAAATATAAGGACATTGTTTGCAAGTGCATAAGAATGCCCAATTGCTGTGGACTTCTATAAATAACTCATTCAGAATCATTTGGCTTTCCGTTGTTGTATTCTGATATTTATTCTGCATGTATCAAGAGTTTCTTTAAAACATATATTGCTAAAGCATTATAATCATTCAACAGTGCTATTGGTAGTTGATTCTCTTGTAATGCTTGGAAATGAAGCTTGTTCAATCATCTCTACAAACCAAAATGTAGTTTGCTAAGCAAACTAAAGACATAAAATACTAAGTACATGCATTGAAATGTTGTCTTTCAAAGCTGTATTTTTTAATTAGAAAACTTAATCCAGCCAAGTTAATAATTGCATAGATTTTGATAAGCAAGTTAAGCAGAAGCTTCAGATTTTTTTCTGCTAGATCACTGTAATTTAAAATAGCGCAATTTGTTTTGTTAAATGTAAAATTTATCACTTAGAGAGAAAGAGGGGATAAGGATTTCACCATGTTTTCTGTACTGGGCAAGGCTTTGGCCCTAATGGCCTACATGGCCTCTTCTAATGGTATGATTTTATAAATATCTGATTTTAAAAAAACAAACAGAAGGGGAGGAGAGAACAAGAGTGTGAGAGAGAAAAATCCTGTTCCAACATTTTATGAAATATTGGATTGATTCATATAAGTTTGACATTGTTAACATATATAGTTCTGAATGCCCTCCTCTTTGCCTTAATCAAGGCTTTTGCTGTTCAGTTACAGGATAGGGTGGGCCACTGGGATGCTTTGCTACTTCAGGGAGGAACAAGGCAAAATTGCCCATTAAAATTGTACTTGGGATAGAACAAGTTGTATTTTCAACTGTATACCTCCCTCTATAATCTATATCTAGATCCGGATCCAGATCTAAGTCTTAGATCTGTGTATTAACAAACTCTGCTAAATTAAAAGAAAGCCGGATTGAGAAATTTAAACAAACCTGAAGAGATCAGTAGCAAAACACTTCCATATCCTGTCAAGAAAGCTACGTATTGTGTCCCTGGAGGTCATCAAATCAAATCTTTACAACAGTCATCAGCCAGTACAAAGAAAATGGAGCACTGTCAGAAAAGAAAAGGATATGTTAAAAATTAAAATTAAAATAAATCTAGAAATATATGAAAAAATCAGAAGATATAAAAGATATATGAATTAAAAACTAAAAGTCTACATATCACAAAAGCGAAAGTTTTAAAAAAAATCTAAAAGAAGGGGTAGGAGCATTAGATTGGTGTAGGGGAACATAAAAAGTTGGGATGCGGAAGAATGCTGCTATCAAATTCCAAAGCACTATGCTATGGGAAACTAGGTGCTCATTAAATCTGATTTATAGCACAGGTCATCATCTGGTGAATTTTGAGTGCTGCTGCACAGAACTTGGCAGCACTGTATGTTGTAGCCAGATTGGCATTTGAAAGCAAGTAGGTGATGTAAAATTGCCCTGTGTGCCCTGGATAATTATGCAGTAACAAGGCCAATACAAATATCCCTATAGTGCAGGCACTGGAAAAACACATGTTCTTTTATTTCTATTGTCCAGAATTACAGGGAATTGTTTTTCTGGGTAAGCAATCTTTCTGTACAAGTAAGCTTTTCATTTAGTGACCAAAGACAAATCGCACGGGAAAAAAAATGACATCATCATTTTTCACATGACTGTTGCAGCATCCCGATGATGCTTGATCAAAATTTGAACTCTTGGCAGATGGCTCATATTTATGATGGTTGCAGCATCCTGAGGTCACGTGATCTTTTGAGACCACATGACAAGCACAGTCAACGGGGAAGCCAGATTCATTTTTTTGACAGTGTTATTAATTTAAGAACTGCAGTGATTCACTTAACAATTTTGGCAAGAAAGGTGATAAAATGAGGCAAAACTCACTTAAGAACTGTCTCACTTAGCAACCGATTTTGAGTTCAATTGTGATTGTAAGATGAGGACTATCGGTATTACATTTGAGGGCAACAGAGTAGAGAGCATGACATTGTGCCAGAGTAAAGGCCCTTCTGTACTTAGGTACTTCAAGTTTAGTTAAGTATGCCATAAGGGAGGGAGAATACTTTTTGGATTCCCTAGCAATAAAGCTCCTCGGTAGATTCAGTTGGCGCTCTCTGTCTACATATTGTTTAATAAGTGCTTTGCCTGACTATATCCGTGCTGAATAGAAGATCAGGAGAGACGCCAAATTGGAGATTTTAACCGTAATTGCAGGTGGATTGAAAATCACCATTCATAATTAATGGGGCAAAGTCAAGGGGAAAAGAGGACCGTTTGACCCAATAGTTGAGTATGGTCAGCCACACTCTAGTCTCCACTAGAGTGTGGCTAGGGACACCTGAAGCCTGTCCCTAGTCACATTAAGTAGCATTGAATATATGTTTATAGATGTGAAGCGCTACTGATCTTACATATTTAGATTGGATAAGTTTTGATGATGCAAAATTGGAGTAAGGGTCCCAGCTGAACAACATGAAGAAGCTGTGGAATTACTTAATGACCACCGCAAAACAGATCATAAAATTGGGTTGATCACATGGGTACCTGATTTACAACCATCACAAGTTCCTGACATTATGGGCAGGCTCCATTATGGCCCTAATTTCATACAGGACTATCTGTATGAAGTCTGATGTGGCTGCAGTTCACTCCCATTACCTTAGTGTGCTAAATGGACAGGGTAGGGCAAAAATAGGCAACCTGTAAGATGCTTCATCTCCCATCAGACTAGTTAAATCCAGCACAATTGTTTTTCCATTTAGTTTAAAATTTGCTATGACGGCCAGTCATGTGAATACATTCCAAGTATCTTGGACCAATCCCTAATTATTTGCTAGGGCAAGGGCAAAATAGTTTCAAAAGTTTTACTTAATGAGTAAATACACCAACTTTGTTCTTGAAATATGTAAAGACTAAATCCTAGACCTTATTGATCAGCATTTTACAACAGTTTTGGAAGTTTCTTAAAAGTAGTCACCCAGAAAAAGGGTAACAGCTTCCTAGTCACAGTGACGATTTGAGTTGATAACAATTAGAATTTTTAAACTTCATTACCATCAAGTATACAATGGCCATTTTAAAAGCACATGTGAGAAATTTACCATTACTATTGCCACATATACCTGGAATCCAGTAGTGTTTGTAATACTGTTCCTGAGTGGTTGGGATAATTTCTTGAAAAGAATATATAGAAAATACCAATAGGAAATTGTTTATGAGCTTAATATCATACTGTTACTCTGATATTATGCAGGATTCTATAAGCATGGTAAGAAATAGGGCCTCCCTGCTCCCACCTTCTCTCCCTTACCAATGTATTCCTACAAAATATTGAGATGACATTTCTGGAAAGATTTCCCCCCAAAAAGAGCCTTATTGGACCAAATTTGATGTACATATGTACATTTGATGTTCTCCAGATAATTTTTCTATTGGTTTAATTAACCAGTTCTGTAACTTGATATTTTTGCAAGCTTCTATCCAATATTTTCAAGACTTCCTCACATAATTGAGGAACATATTTGGTTGTAATTAAATTTCCAGATAGGATAGACATTATATCATTATGGATAGGAATGATATTCCCAAGCTTTTCCAATTGTTTGCACAGGATCCACATTTTGCAGTATTTGTAAATGTGGAAAGAGAAGCAGAAACAGTACATTTGAAATATTAAAGAGTTACAAATGATCAAACTGCTACCTTTGTCTGTATCAACAGGAAAAAAAATACTTATTTATTTTTATTTATTGGCTGCCCAACTCCAGTGAACATCTTGTTTGTTTAAATTATAAAGATCCTGGTTTCCTTGGGGACTTAATATATAATACAATTTGGAGTAGTTTGTGATAAAATACATCAAGGAAGATGTGTAAAGTGCCATTGGCGTTTCCTTCTCTTTTCATTTCAGGCTATGATGTAGACAAACCTTTCTACAGAGCTGATGATCCTGATGTACTTTACTAATTCCTTCTGCCGTCTATAGTCCCCTGTCACAAAGTTGTTTCATTTCAAGGAAATTAATGAAAGGAAGCATCAGTCAGACATTTAATTGAATGAAAGAGTTGCTCAAATTGGCATTTCTCATTTGGAAAGAATGCTTTTATTAGATTTGTTATATAACACAGTTGTTGGTAATGCTTTACCTATAAAGCACACTTCACCTTTCATGTGTTTTGACATTAATTTTGTTTTTTTTGTGAAAATGCCTTTTTTGTACCTGTTCTGGGATTTCTTCTTTTCTACCCCGTGGTTCTTCAACATAAAGGGGTGCTTTTCTTTCCTGTTGGTAACTTTAATTTCTTTTTCTGGAAGTTTTATTTTGTATTAAATTAACTAACATTCTGAGAATTCTTCGATAAAGCAAAAAATACTATAGCCCTGATTTGGATATTGATAGTTTGCCTTCTGTGAGCACTTAATAAGATTAGATTAACTGTGCTTATGTTATTATTATTATTTTTATCTCTGCCAAGTGAATATGATGCAGGAAGATGACACCATTAGAAGGAATATGTTTTGTTTGTTTTGTTTTGTTTTGTTTGTTTGTTTTATTGGATTTATATGCCGCCCTTCTCCCAAAGGACTCAGGGTGGCGTACAGCATTAAAAAACACATATTACAAAAGTTAAAAGGAAATTAGAAACAATCCAAAAAACAAACCCCATTAATATAACACTAACATTTAAAAAATTAGTTAAAATAACAGGCCAGGCCGGCTTGCTGGAAAAGCCAACTTTTTAGGGCGTGTCGGAAGGACCGGAGGTCAGGGATTATGCGAAGCTCTGGGGGCAGCTCATTCCAGAGGGAAGGCGCTCCCACAGAGAAGGCTTTCCCCCTGGGGGTCACTAGCCGACACTGTGTGGCCGACGGCACCCCGAGGAGGCCAACTCTGTGGGATCGCACTGGACGGTGGGAGGTTACTGGTGGCAGTAGGTGGTCTTGCAGGTACCCTGGGCCTAAGCCATGGAGCGCTTTAAAGGTCATAATTAGTACCTTGAATCGCACCCGGAAAACAACCAGCAACCAGTGCAGGCCACCTAAAAGGGGTGTAACATGGGAGCACCTAGGTACCCCCATGATAACCCGCGCGGCCACATTCTGGACCAGCTGAAGCCTCCGGGTGCTCTTCAAGGGCAGCCCCATGTAGAGAGCGTTGCAGTAGTCCAGGCGAGAAAGGACGAAGGCATGAGTGACTGTGTATAGAGCATCCCGATCCAGGAAGGTGCGCAACTGTCGTACCAGGCGAACCTGGTAAAAGGCTCCCCTGGTCACGGCCGTCAGGTGATCTTCGAAACTAAGCCACGTGTTCAGGAGGACTCCCAGATTGCGGGCCCTCTCTGAGGGGGCTAAAATTTCTCCCCCTATCATCAAAGATGGAACAAGATGCACAAATCGGGATGATGGAAACCGCAGCCACTCAGTCTTGGAAGGATTGAGCTTGAGCCTGTTCCTCCCCATCCAGATCTGCACAGCCTCCAGGCATCGGGACATCACGTTGAGGGCATTGTTTGGGTGGTTTGGGATAGAGATGAAAAGTTGGGTATCATCAGCATATTGATGATACCGTACCCCAAAACCACGGATGATCTCGCCCAGCGGTTTCATATATATGTTGAACAGGAGGGGTGAGAGAACCGACCCCTGGGGCACCCCACAAGTGACACGCGTCGGGGTCGATCCCTGCCCTCCAGTCAACACGAACTGTGACTGATCCGACAGGTAGGAGCAGAACCACCGTAAAACGGTGCCCCCCACTCCCAACCCCCCCGAGTCGTCGCAGTAGGATACCATGGTCGATGGTATCGAAAGCCGCCGAGGGGTCTAATAGGACCAGGACAGAGGAGCAGCCCCTGTCCCGGGCCCGCCAGAGATCATCGACCAACGCGACCAATGCCGTCTCCGTACTGTACCCGGGCCTGAAACCCGACTGAAACGGATCCAGGTAGACAGCTTCATCCAGGTACTGGGGAAGCTGACGTGCTACCACACTCTCGACAACCTTTGCTACAAAGCGAAGATTGGAAACAGGACGATAGTTGGCTAAAGAAGCTTGGTCCAGGGAAGGCTTCTTGAGGAGGGGCCTCACCACCGCCTCCTTCAAGATGGTGGGAAAGAACCCCTCTCTCAGTGAAGCATTGGTAATCGCCTGGAGCCAGCCTCGTGTCACCTCCTGGGAAGCTGAAACTAACCAAGAGGGACACAGGTCCAGCACACAAGTGGCAGCACTGAGTCTCCCCATAATCCTGTCCATGCCCTCGGGGGTCACAGGGTCAAACTCATCCCAGATTGTCTCCACAAGATTCATCTCCGTCGACTCGCCCGAATCTACCCAGAGTCCAAGCCTGTCCGAATCTGAGCGATTTTATCCTGCAGATACTGAACAAATTCCTCAGCCCTACCCTGCAAGGGGTCTTTCCCACTTCCTTGGTTAAGTAAGGAACAGGTAACCCTAAACAGGGCGGCTGGGCAGTTATCTGCGGACGCGATAAGAGTGGAAAAATGTTGCCATTTTGCTGCTTTTATCGCCACTAAGTAGGATTTAATATGAATTCTTACTAGTGTTCGATCAGATTCGGATCGGCTAGCCCTCCAACCACTCTCTAGGCATCTTTTCCGGCGTTTCATCTCCCGGAGCTCCTCGGTAAACCAGGGAGCCATCTGGGATCGACACCGGGTTAGAGGCTGCAAAGGCACAATGCGATCCAAGGCCCCAATGGCCGCCCTATCCCAGGCTTCCACTAGGGCTTCGGTCGAATTGTGAGCAAGGGATTCAGGAAAAGTCCCAAGCTCCATCAGGAACCTTTCAGGGTCCATCAGGCATCTGGGGCAGAACCATCTAGTTAATTCCACCTCCCTGCAGTGTGGGGTAGCAGTATGGAAGTCAAGCCTGATGAGGAAATGATCAGACCATGACAAGGGTTGAATAGAAATATCCCCTAAATCTAGATCATTCATCTACTGCCCAGAGACAAAAATCAGGTTGAGCGTGTGTCCCCTATTATGGGTGGGGTCTGTTAGTTAGGTCCGTAGCCTTTATGGAAGCCATGAACTCCCGAGCTGACTCGGATGTCTCACCAATGGAAGGCAGATTGAAATCCCCCAGGATCATAAGCCTGGGGAAATCAACCATCAATCCAGCTAATAGATCCAGCAGCTCCGGAAGGGCTGATGAAACGTAGCAGGGAGACAGGTACGTAACAAAAAGGCCCTCCTGAACTTCAAGGCCCCATTTCACAAAAAGGGACTCACACCCGCCTATCTGAGGCACAGTGACCTCCTGAGGTCTGAGACTTTCCCTAATAACCACAGACCTGGCATTAAGCGACACCAGCCGGAGACCAGGGTTCTGTAATCCCGAGCACCTGGGGGTGCAAGAAGGGCGATGAGGGTCAGAATGCGCAATCGTTCTTAAACAGCGAACCCGCGTCCCCCAAACATAATTTGGCTCTCGGCCCCCACCATATCTGCCTCTCCCACAAACAGTAGAGATGGTAAATCCCCCAATGGAATGGCTTAATGTCTCCCCCAGAATCCCGACCCTTCTCAGCACTCCCGGCCCGCGCCCATTAGTTAAGTCTGGCCTGTGCCCTGGGAGACTCCCCCCCCCAAGCCTGTCTGAGCCATCCAAATCAATCCCCCCTGCCCTCCCTTAAAATTTGATTTTAAAACCCCTGTAAAAAACCCCTAAGAAATCTCTTCTTCGCATGCCACCTCTCGGGATCCCAAGATCCGTCATTAAGGAAGCGACTTGATAGGCAAGAAAGCCATCCCCGGGAAAGGGGGAGTTCCCAGAGGGAGTAAAGTTCTGTCGCAGTATGACATAGAGGAGAGTGTGGCATCAACCAAATGGGATGATATCATGGGGAGGTGGAACGAGGAGATGACATGTCCATGGGGGGGGGGCAGCCAACAGTGTTCAAGGGGGTAGCGGGAAGCTTGTGTCCATCATAGAAATGGTCGGTGTTAAGGACAGTATGTAAGAGTAACGGTCAGCTGTCAAAATCGCAGCAGATGATAGATTGCGAGGTGGTGAAGCGGCCAGCGAATAATCCTTGGTCCCTTTCAGTACTCTCATCATTTATTTTTTTCCTATTACTGAAGTGTTAACTTTTCTTTGTGTTGCTTCATGATCCTGTGTTTTGCCTCTCAGGAATAAAATCATTTGTTTTTCATAAAATGAAACCCTTTTTTAAAAAATGCACCCTCCATTATTGGCCAATTCTTGCACTAGTACAACAATGTTAAATAAGAGCTGGGCTTCTTATGGATTATTTATTGCAAGAATAAAGTATTCATCAAATATTACAAATATTGATTACCCTCCCTCAATTTCTGTTTTTTATCTGTCTATTGATATTCTTGTAGTTTGTTTTTCTTTCACTTTTTTGTGTTTAAAAGCACTAAAAACGTAAGTGACACAGTCCCCTCTTGCTTTTTCATGCTTCTACCTTCCACATGTCCTCATTTATTCATATTTATTATTTTTACAAGCCTCAGGCTTCTCTATGGCTCCATTTTCTAAACTAATAACATGCACCTGCAACCCTACTTGCTAGAATAAGCTGTCAAAATTCCTTCTACCTGTTTGATTAATGATTATAAAACTCTACCTGAACTCATGAGAATCCAAGATTATGACTTGTACCAATGAGGGAAAACAGACTCATTTTCCAAAGGTTTTCTTAATTTCCTTAAGATAGTAGCCATGCATGCATAGAGGTCTGGCATGTAGATCAGTGATGGGTTGCAGGCGGTATGCCCTGGTACGGGCGTTCCGGAGCCTGCCCAGAGCACCGGGTACCAATACGATACAGTGCTCCGGAGGGCCCACCTGCCCATCCACGCTCCTTACCTGTCTTTAAACCCTGTGCGACGCTCCGCCAAGCAGTTGGAACATTGGGGAGGCTCACGGAGGCGTCGCTGGATGGTAAGACACATACGCATGCTGCGCACATTCATGTGGAGGACGCCAGCCCCATTGCAACCGTACTGGTTGCAACGGGATCCGGAACCCAACACTGATGTACATAAGGCTATTTCTTAGGTTCAAAAAATAATAATTATATTTTTCAATTTAGTATTTTTATTCAAGAATACAGCAAAGTGGAGTCAGAGAAAAAGCTAATTGCTTTTGGAATAAATTCAATTTTGGAATAAATTCAAATAAGTACAGTAACTTCTATAAAGTTAACAGGAAGTTGTATGTACATGTGTATGTCTTTATTTAATGTGCATTATATCTCTTTTTCTTGTGAAATATGTTTTTTTTCCAGTGGCCTGTACCATCACAGTTGCCACTTTATGATAGAAAGCACATCATTTTTTAAAGAATTCAAGTCTGTGCATATAAATATTGAGGCCCCCATGAGACATCAACTGAGTGTTATGTTTCTCGTCTCTCTGTTCATGTCTTGGTTTCAAAATCATTTCACAAATATATCCTTTATCAAATATCTGCTGCTTTTCAGAAAAACTAAACCTGGTTGTGATTTCTTTGAAATTTGTGTAAGTGGAACATTTATCACTGTTTCTTGACAATATTTTTGATAACTACTTGTTCCTAAGTGGCTTTGCTTTTTACGTTTAATTGATATCAAAGTAGTATTCAAGGTTTCTTTATCAAAAGTTGATATATATCTGTAGACTAAATGGCTCTGATACAAATTCTCTCAATTTGAATAATGCTGAGGTGTCATCTATTGACTTTCTATATAATGCACTGCAGCTCTTAATGGAAACTACATTATTTTAGCTTGCATAATAATTTTTTACAAGTGACTAGAAGGTTTCTAGAGGTACGCATAATTGAGCTGCTGTGCCCTTTTTTGAGTGTTCTTGCCTGTAGGTATTGGAAGTCCTATTTATGGAGGACAAGACTTTGATTAGTTAGGAATGCATCTTGAAAGCTTTCTAATTACATTTTAAAAGAAATTGAAACATGATGCTTATCTAATCATATTGCTTGAAGAATGTTTTATATGATTTTAATGTGAATCACCTTGTTCCCCCTTTTATTACTTTTAATACTGTTGAGCTCCAGAAAAATCTGGATTGAACTTTTTCTTAGGGAATCTTGTAGCTTTCACGTGCCTAAAGAATCCGTGCATCAACCGTGCATAAAGAATCCATAAAGTCCTATTGATGTCTAGAACATGACATTCAATGTGTGGCAAAATGGAAAGCATGCCCTTAGTGTTAAGAGGTCTAGGATGAACTGTTTATCCTGTTCCTAGCAAGCTATGTTGTTTCAAAAATAATGTCAAGCAGCTCACAGCTAACATTCCAATGATTTAAAAACGTAACTGCTACAGATCAGTTAGTTAAGCTCTGAGGCCTGGCTTTGTAAACTATAACCATATTTTAATTCATCATATTATGAGATTTTTATATAATTGCAGCAATTTGGCAATTGTTATTGTGACCATTACTGTTATTTTGGTCCAGTTGAAATATGTGTCAGCGTTCCACGTAATGCCTTCATTTCAAAGCAGAACTCCAAGGCAGGTTAAGTCCTCAAAGAACAGTCTTTATTGGAAATAGCATCCTAGCACAAACTAGTGGAAAGCCAGTTCTGAATATTCCCGGGCTTTCCACAACCTTAAAAGAAAATGTTTTTGATCTTCCCAAAACAATCAATCACATTGTCCAGTCTGGATACTAGCTGGTTGCTTGGTTACGCCTCTCTTCCTCCTCCTCTGGCCAGCCAGCTGTTGGAATGTTTCTGACTCACCAAAGAGCTATTCTGTTTGTCTACAAAACCCCTCTATTACTACCCTCCTTCAGCTGTGTCAGCCAGAAGCCCCGAAAAAAGAAATGGCTGCTTCCAGTTCGGTTTCGGGCCTGATAATATGTTTAATAATTATATAATAGATAATTGAGATACTTCAAAATGTTGTTGCTTCCTCTTTATAGTTCCCATGGCAGTTATAACTCTCATTCAGTCCCACTATAAAGTTTAAATTGTATGCTTATTAGGATTATTTTTCTTATTATTTTTGGGGGGATGGGTTTTTTCTTTTCTTTGAAGACTTGATTGGTTTCTTTTTTTGCCTAGAAAATGGTAGAGGAATTACACCGTCTTGTTTCAGATGTTGATTTATGGTTCTCACATATACAACCTGGAATCCAAGTAATATTTGTGATACTGTTCCTGAATGACTGGGATAATTTCTGGAAAAGAATGTATTAAAAATGCCAATAGGAAATTGCTTATCAACTCAATGTTATGTTATACTGTTACTCAGAGGTGGTATTCAGCCAGTTCTCTCTGGTTTGAGTGAACCAGTAGCAGCGGCTGCGGGAGGCTCTGCCCACCCGCCCCGACGTAATGCGTGAGCACTGCGCATGCACAGAAGGTGGGTGCGCATGCGCAGAGGAAGCATGCACTCACATTTGTGAACTGGTAGGGAACGTAAATGAATCCCACCTATGCTGTTACTCTGACATTATGCAGGATTATCTAAGATAAGCATAGTAAGAAATAGGGCCTCCTTACCACTATTCAGTTCTTGCCAATGTATTCCAAAATGACATGACATTTCTTTAAAGATTTCCAAAAAAGAGACTTGCTGGGTCAAATTGGTAGAGGCTTGATGTACATATGTACTCATTCATTCACCCATTTATTTCATAGCATTGATACATGAACCCGATATTTCAAATTTGGATATCTTTTTTTAAATCAGCAAATCAAAGTAACCTGTACTGTATCGTCTAAGATCTTCAACCCTGGAGTCTGTCCAGATAATTTTTCCATTGATTTAATTAAACAGAACATGGCATGAAGAGAAATAAAAAAAATTGGTACCCCATATATAACATACAGCATCTAATATTCTGTCATATGTGTTTGAAAGGACCGAAGTTACAAAGCTGTGATAGCATGTAACATTTACATGAAGGATTAGCAATAGCAATAGCATTTAGATTTATATGCCGCTTCATAGTGCTTTTACAGCCCTCTAAGTGGTTTACAGAATCAGCCTATTGCCCCCCAACAATCTGGGTCCTCATTTTACCCACCTTGGAAGGATGGAAGGATGAGTCAACCTTGAGCTGGTGAGATATGAATTACCGAACTGCAGCTAGCAGTCAGCTGAAGTAGCCTGCAGTACTGCACTCTAACCACTGCGCCACCTCAGCTCGATTACAGAGGAGAGGATTTGCCTCTCCCTGAAATCAGGGAAAGGGAATAAATGAATGCCATCTCTATAGCAGGTATAGATTATAGATGGATCAGAGGCATATAAGGTTTTAATCTCATACTTGCCTGTGTGAATCTGCCTCCTGGACAAGGGATCACAAAGATCTAATGGCTGAAGGTAAGGAAACAAGAGTTGGTTTCTGATGTTGGATTTCTGCCTGCAAGATCTGCTTCTAACTTTAGAGAAAAAAATCCAAGTAACCCTGGGGTTCTAGGGTGCTCTTTTAATGACCATGGCATTGCAATATTATTCTTTTTATTGCAATAAAAGTATTACATGTTAATTTTACATACTATATAGTACCTTAAAAACTTTTCCATCTTTTCCATCTTTTTAGGACAAATAGAGAGTTATGCCCAGGGTCACCCAGCTGGCTTTGTACTTAAGGCAAGACTAGAACTCACAGTCCCCTGGTTCCTAACCTGATGTCTTAAGTACTATACCAGATTGGCTCTCATAATTCATTGGAATTTGCCAAATTTCCCAAATAATGAAAATGTATTTTTACTTAGCAGTGCATCAGAATATGAGAAATATTGAAACATTAGGGCTCAATGGTATAAAATGTTTACTGATACTCCTGTTCCTAAACTCTTATCAGTATATAATACAATCTTTAAGAATGGAATTTTACTTTGTTCATTTAATGAATCATATATTACAGAGATACCCAAACCTAGTAAAGATAATGTATTACGTGCTAACTATTTATCTATTTCATTGATTAATGTAGATATTAAAATTTTAACTGCTGTTTTAGCTAATATACTTCAACAAGTAATCACTTCAGTGGTTAAGAATGATCAAGTGGGCTTTATTAAAATTAGACAAAAATCTGAAGTTGAATAAAAATAAAGAAGAGAGTCATTGCATGAGGTGATTAAATAAATAAGAAAAAAGCTGCAATCTTATTATTGTATGTGGAAAAAGCCCACCATGAAGTTTACAGATATCATATCTTAGTTAAATAAGGATTTCTTAAATCATTTATAAACTGGGCGTGGATTCTCTATGATGCCCCTAAGTCCAATGTGAAGGTTGATGGTATTTTTTTTACTTGTTTTTCCACTGCCCTGTTTCCCCAAAAATAAGACCTCTCCAGATAATAAGCCCAACTGGGCTTTTGAGTGCATGCACTAAAATAAGCCCTCTGAAAATAAGCCCTCCCTGAAAATATTGCAACACAGCAGCAATCATGAAGTGACCACGCTCGCCGTCTCCTGCACCTCAAATATAATAAGTCCTCCCCGAAAATAAAGCCAAGCGCTTATTTCAGGGGTCAAAAGAAAATAAGACCCGGTCTTATTTTCGGGGAAACACGGTATATATATATATAAGCTGGTTTTGTTGTATTCGGGTCTTTTCCCGTGTAAGGTTGAGATTGTCTTTGTAACGTTTCGGCAGGATCTCACCTGCCATCTTCAAGCGTGGGCTTAAAATGTGATCGGAGCTGCCGTCTTTCTGTAAGTCTTGGTGGGAGGGGATGGGGTGCTGGCTTTGTTTCAGTAAGTGGAATGATTGGTTGTGTGGTTGTATCATGATTGGTAGATTGGTGCTGATTGGTGCAGGCTGTGTGTGCATTGTTGTTTTGTATTGTAACGGCTTGGGTGGTGGGTGGTGTTCGTTTGTTGGCTAGGGCGAACACCACCCACCACCCAAGCCGTTACAATACAAAACAACAATGCACACACAGCCTGCACCAATCAGCACCAATCTACCAATCATGATACAACCACACAACCAATCATTCCACTTACTGAAACAAAGCCAGCACCCCATCCCCTCCCACCAAGACTTACAGACCAAGCCCTGATTGCCATAAGATTCTCTGGCACTGCCTTCTGCCGTAGGGAGTACTGTAGTATTCAATTGTATAGTAGTACAACAGTATTCAAATGTAGTATCCTTTGGGACTCCTTTAAGGGATTGGGCGTGGGAGGCCAAGTTCATTCAAGACCAGTTTATCAATCTAGCCTTAGAAATATGCTTTGCAGAATGCCACAGAAATATACTCTCTCCCTACCCCTTCTTAATTTCTTCATGAAGCTGCTAAGTGAGATCCTCTCTCAGCTACTGTATACATTTCTGATCCAAGCTGACCAAGTACTGTTCCAAGATTCTTTTCCAGTATCTGGAGACTGGGAGTGTCTGAACTGGGAGAATCAGATAATAGATACACTTAATTTTCTGTGATATTGGGGAGTCCTGGCAAATCAGGACTGTGGATGCATGACTCAAGTTCTTGCCCTATCTGGAACATGCCTGTTAATTGTATTCCTCATTGGACTGGCACCCAGCTCAAAATACAGTGTAGTTCTCATTGCATTTTTTTAAATTAGTAAGTTATTCCTCACAGGAGCAATAACATATTATAAATTCATACTCAAGACAAATCTTGCCTTAGAGTGCGATATTTTTCTGTACTGGGATAATTTTTGTAATCATTACCACAGTTTACAGGAGAAGTAACTGGACATGTCTCTGACTCTGCCCATTAAATAATCTTTTCTTTTCTTTTATTTATTTGCTTTTCCTTTCTCTTTCTTTCTCTTTCCTTCTCTCTTCCCTTCCCCCCGCTCTTTCTTTCTCAGTCATTCCCTTTCTCTTTTCCTTCTCATAATGACAGCTGATCTGCAAAGATGGAGTTATTAGATATATGAAAGATTTGCAGGGAGGAGGGGTAAGAGGAGTTTAGTATCTATGGATTTGGTCCCTGTTATATTTTCAATTATATTGTTAGAAATACAATATGGTCCGTAATTGTGTTTTGGAGCAATCAAGCTATTTTCCAACTCTTAAGGAAATAGCCTTGTTCAGTGATGAATAAGGCCCACATGGATACATCTATCAACAACTTAGTTCTACAACTACTTATTTATTGATTTATTTAAAGATTTATACGGCCACCCATCTTAATCAACTCTGTCCAGTTCACAACAATCAAAATTCAACTAAAATCAACTTAAAATTTTGCTTCCTTATATAACAACTTCTGACTGATTTATCTTAAAATCTTTTAATTAGGAATTTCAACTGATTGTTTCTTATTCTGTTTTGAAGCATAACAGTTTTCTTGCCCCCCCCCCCGACATTAGAACCACCACCGACTTCCGCTCCTTCCGGCAGAAACTAAAGACTCACCTGTTTCGACTGGCTGGCCTGGCATAATTTCAACGCCTATCTCCTGGCATTTATGTTTTACTGGTTTTTAAGGGTATTATTTTTTAGTCTTAATTTTATTGGGATTGGGATCCTAATGTCTGTTTATTTTAATTATTTATTAGCAATACAGTCCTGCATATCTTTTATCCTCCTCTTATCCATCCATCCATTTTATATTTGTATATATATATTCCCCATGTTGTAATTTTAATTGTTTTAATTTTGTTTTCTGACATGGACTGTACACCGCCCCGAGTCCCTTTCGGGAGAGGGGGCGGTCTATAAGCGCTAATAAATTGAATTGAAATTGAATTCAGTCATTTTAAAAGTTACAGAAATCACATGTTGTATAATCTTAGCTTAAATTTCTTAAAACAGCTAGAAATGTTACAAAGGGCTGAACAAGTTGCATTGTATTATATATCATATTTTTAAAATGTCAAAAAACCCTACCAAACTCCAAAATAAAACAAGATCTTCTGCTAAACAAAGATTTCCATAACACTCTCTCTCTGGTAAAATATCTGTAATGCATATCATGACAATTTTGAGAAGATACAATTGAGTATTAAATTCAATATACATTAATGGATATATGACGTGTTCATTATTTTCTATTATTATTACATTCTTTTAAAGCCAACTAGCTTTTCTGGGCAGTTTATGGCCATTTAAAACCTAGCCCTGATGGGTATATATACTGTAATATAATTGCCATATGTTAAATCTGTTGTAATTATATATGCAAATTCTCCAAGGGTGGATAAAACACTGCCAGATCTTGCATTAATAGATGAATTTTTGTTTCTTCCACATATGGAAGTTATTTGATAACTTCTGGTATGCTGAGCCTACCATGAGTTGATACACCTTTGCTCCTAATCATAACCAAAAAGATGGAAACACTTGGTATTTCAATATCAGTTAAATCCTTTTTAAGAAAGATTTTAATCTTGCAGACCAATCTTAATTATGTTTTTAAAATTGTATACATTTCTTCATAAAGACCATTGACACCGGTGATTAAGCGCTCCCTTTTATTGTCATTTCTACCATCTTTATTCTTTTTGTTGTTAAACTCTGCAGCAAACTATAAACTTCTGGGACTTGAGCAGCATATAAATTTTACAATAATAAATTAAAAATGTGGGGATGCTGTGGGCATAATGTACCTTGTTTCAAAAAAAGTCTTTATAAAGTCCCCAATGAAGTGCTGATTAGCATTCTAGAATAAGTATGAGCTGGATGGCATGACAATTAAATGCATGCATAGTCAGCCAAAACATATTCAAAGAGTGCTCATCAATGGTATCTCAATAAATTGCAGGTGTTGAATGTAATGACACAAGGATCAATCCTGCCTCCTTCAATCTTCAATGACACAATTTTGATTAATTCTTTAGCTAAACAGATGGAGGGACTGTTTATTAAATGTGCAGAAGAAACAAAATTGGGCGGGATAACTAATATCTTCATTAAATCTATACTAGTGACGCCTACACAACCATATTTGGGGTGGTTTCATTTTGATTCCTCGACTAAACTGAACTTGATACCCCAAAAGGCCCCGTCTGGCTCTATGTTTCTATGATAATCCTAACTAAACTCAGGCTCTTATGGGGCAATGCTGGATTTCTCAATCCAAGATTCACTGATGTCAAGTCTTTGATTCTCTTTGGATTCTTAGTAGCTTTGATGCAATGATATCCTTCAGAGCCATTGTTAGAATTCAGCCTAGAAAAGTTAGGTGATGTTTCTATTATAAACCAATTAATAATGCTTGGAGATTTATCCTGGACTGTGTTCCATTTTCACATCAAGATCATGCAACTGTGTGAAATAATTGGATAGATCTTTTGTAAAACTGTAATGGGTTGCAGATACCAAGCCGTGCAATTTCTCCACTTCAGGGCCAGATAATGATTTGAGTGACTGGAAACTCCCTAAATGTTGTAACAGTCTGGATTGTGATAAACTAAATAGACTTTTATGGTACATTTTAGAGTTATTTTATTTCATAGAAGAAATATGTAATTAATTGACACAATATAAATTTATCTTTGATTTCTAGCAGTAAAGAGAAGGCAGGCAGGTGAAATTAGTTTTCAATATCTCTCCCTGCACCATGTCCCAATCTAAGGAAACAGAATCATATTATTGTTTCAATTATATTGTTCTGTTCCTGTTGGAACAACTATTCCAAGAATCCATCAAATGTAATTTGTCCATGAATGATTTAACTGTAGCTCTCAGTACAGTAATGTTTGCTTTCTCTGATTGGAAGGACTTCTAGCTAATTCAGGTTCTAATCTAATATCTCAAAATCTCTCCGTACAATCATATAGATAGTCTTCACTTAATTACTTCCCTATTTAGCGACCACTTGAAGTTACAGTGGTGCTGAAAAAGTAACTTTATGGCTAGCCTTCCCATTTACAACTGTTACAGCATCCTCACAGTCAGGTGATCAAGATTTGAGTATTTCATCAGGCATTTACGACTATCATAATGTCCTGTGGTCACATGAGTGCCATTTGTGTGCTTCACAACTGTTTTCCGACAAGCAGAATCAGTGGGGAGGATGGCAGTAAAATTGAAGTCATGGTCACATGCAGTATCACTTAATGACAGTGGGTGAGTCACTTAGCACAATGCTGAAGGGAAGTTGTAAGCCCATCGTGGTCACGTGATTTCTCTCTTAGTGAACCATGTTGCTTAATGATGAAGTTGCTGGTCTCAGTGGCGGTTGTTAAGTGAGGATTATCTGTGTGATCATAATAAATATCATTTGAATGATGAAAACACTCATAGAACCCTAAGATAGAACTATATGCATCAGTCCTAACTGTAAGCATATTAAAAACTTTTACCAATAAGAATTAAGACCCCACCTCCAGCTACTGCAAACGGTTTTTGCACCTGAGTCTTGATTCTTTGTGGACAGAGTCCAATCTGATGATAGAGGTATTTGTTAAGTGTTTTGCCCCATTTTACAACCTTTTTGCCACAGTTGTTAAGTGAATCACTGCAGTTGTGAAGTTAGTAACTATATTATCTGGGATTCCTTCTAGCCTCCACTCTTCAAGGAAATAAGCTCTCTAGTACAGACAGTCCTTGACTTACAACAGTTCGTTTAGTGACCATTTCTGCAGCACACTCTATAGGGGCCTATCTTTAAAGACTACTTAGAAATTACAATTGGTCCAGAATGTAGCAGCCCAGGTTCTAACTGGTACCTACTACCAGCATCATACCACACTTATGCTTTGTATCCTATATTGGTTTCCGACTGCTGTCCAAATATAATTTAAAGTGACGGCTTTAATCTACAAAGCCTTTCCTGATTTGATACTTTAGTATCTCTAAGAGGACTATATTCTATAAACAGAAGTGTCCTGGCCAAAAATGTCAACTCAAGGTAACCTGCAACTGATGCCCCAATTCTGGGTAGTTTGGGGGACAGTAGTCAGGAAGTGCTCATTTTCTGTTGCAATAACAACTCCTTGGAACGGGCTCGCCATTGATATCAAACTCACCCCCACCCTGATAACATTCAGAAAGATGGAGGGATTTATTCTGTTTCTTTGGGTTTTGTTGTTGTTGTTTCACTTCTTAAATATTTTAAATATGTTATTTTTAACCCCACCATGAATGTTTTAATGCTGTATTTGAGGGCGCTTATTGTGGATATTTTATTGCGGTGTTTTTTTAACCAGTTTGGCTGTATGCCACTGTGAGTCTATTATTGAAATCAGCAGCATATAGCTTTAATAAATAAATAAATATTAAATGACTCACCTGATTGCTGGCTGGGAGGCAAGTTTCCTTAAAGTACTGCCGCGGTGGTGTTTCAAGCCCTGGAAAGAGAGCAAGTCATAGCCAGCTGAATAAGTACAATACAATACAATACAATACAATACAATACAATACAATACAATACAATACAATAGTAGTGTTGGAAGGGACCTTGGAGGTCTTCTAGTCCAACCCCCTGCCTAGGCAGGAAACCTTATACCATTTCAGACAGGTGGCTATCCAACATCATCTTAAAGACTTCCAGTGTTGGGGCATTCACAACTTCTGGAGGCAAGCTGTTCGTAGAAGAGAATTTTTGATTAGGATCACAATTTAGGAGAACGGTGATGCAAAAATGCTTGCTAGAATCCAAAGATAAACATTTTGTATAATCAGACTTCTTACTATGAACTAAAGCGTTGTTTACCTTGGTCACACCACTATTTTTATGCTACGGTTTGTGGAGGAAGTAATTAAATCATAGAAGGTATGAGATGGAAGGGCTCTGCTAGGTAATCTAATCCACCCCTAGAATCTACTAAACAGTTCAACCACCATTTGAAAACCTCCACTGAGATGGAATCTACCAATTTTCTGGGCAGACTCTTCCCATGTTTAACAGCTTTTACTGACAGGAAATTTCTCCTAATATTCAGGCTGAATCTCCTTTCTTTTCATTTTATCATGTTGGTCCTTGTCTTCCTTTTTGCTTCAGCAGAGAAAAAAAATCAGCCGTGTCTTGCATATGATAGCCTCTTAGATAGCAATAGTACTTCTCATCAGTCTTCTCTTGCAAGCTAATCAGGTTCAGCTCTTTTAACTTTTCCTGATAGGACTTGGATTTCAAGCCCCTTACCTTGTAGCTGTCTTCAAATCCTATTCCAGTTTCTTCAGGTTCCTTTTAAAGTGTCAAGTAGTACTTCATGTACAGTGAACGAATTGTAATCTGGATGCAATGTATCTGGTAATGCAGCTCAAGATACTTTGGCCTTTATGTCTGTCTGTCTATTTAATAAACATTGCTGTCCCTGTATGAGCTCCGATGGCACAGTGGTTAGAGTGCAGTACTGCAGGCTAATTTCTGCTGATCCCCAGCTGCCAACAGTTTGGCAGATCGAATCTCAACAGGCTCAAGGTTGACTCAGCCTTCCACCCTTCCGAGGTGGATAAAATGAGGACCCAGATTGTTGCAGGCAATAATCTGACTCTGTAAACCGCTTAGACAGGGATGTAAAGCACTATGAAGCGGTATATAAGTCTAAGTGCTATTGCTATGTAGTAGAAGGAACCCTGGGCTGGAAACAATAAAAACAATGCATATAACAACAACAACAACAACAACAACAACAACAACAACAAAAATTTGGGGCCTTAATAAAATTTGCATTCATCTATCACCCCATGCCTGCTCCATCAACATCTTTGTCCTAGTCCCTGGGGGGGGGGGGGGGGAAATCAGGTCTTAACTGCCTTCCTAAAAACCAAACATATATCTTGGGGGGAGGCTGCTCCATAAGGTAGGTGCTATGACAGAGAAGGCACGTTTCCAAAGCCCCACCAGGCAACACCATTTCTCCAAGTTGGCTTGAAGACAACCTCCCTGCAGGTCTAGTAGAATGGGCAGAAACCATCAGGGATGGGCAGGCTCACCAATAACCTGGCCCCATGTTTTAATGTGACAACCAGCACCTATTTTTATCAGTCTTAGCAGGTTGCTTGCTCATATCCGTAATCTACTAGTTCTTCTGCTTCCTTTTTACATTCACTGCTGCCAAGACAGGTTGTTCCAAACTTAAATGTATGCCATTGATATTTTCCTACCCAGTGCAAGATTTTACTTATCACACAGATGAGCATCATCTTGTGGGGTTTTGCCCAATGTTCAAATCTATAGAGGTCGTTCTGAATTTTGATCTGTCCTTTAATTTATTAACCAATCCTCCTACCTTGGATCATCTGCAAAACTGATAAATATCCCTTATGTTTCATGTTCTAGAGCAGTAAAGATGTTGAATAGCATTAAACTGAGAACGCTGATCTGGAGTACCTTACTTGAAACTTCCCAGTGATTCTGCGAAATCTACAAAATATTAAAAAACACTTGACACAAGAAAACAACTTCAAATAAACAAAAAAAAGGCCAAAGATAGCAATGGTAACTAACCCAGGTGGGAGCAAAGTTAAAAAAAAAAACAGAGGGCTTTAATCATGTTTTATTAAACACCTGGGAGAAAAGCCAGATCTTTAGAGGCCTTCAAAACACCAGTGGGGACTGTTTCAATTTCAGGGTGACTCTCATTCCAGAGGTGCTCCTACCCTGAGACACACTTCCAGAGTCCAGATAGATGTTAGGACTCCATACTCTGGCTCACCCCAACCTTGAGAAGGTTCAAACCTAAAGCAAGACAAGGCTCGCTGCAATTGTCCTGAGTTTGTCCAGGATTGAATCGTCCCATGTTGAGTCTACCAGGGTGAGTTGACCATGGTAAGACAACTGGGGCGAGTCAGCTAGGGCAAGTTGTCCCATTGTAGATTGGATCAACCAGCCAGTTATTATGGGATTAGGCACTCCCACAAGGTTATGGCCTACGTTCCCTCTAAGCTGCGCGGCTGCGCTAGCGCGCACTTGAAAAGCAAACGCCGCGCAGTAGCTTCCAACTTCCGCGCAGTGTTTTTTAGCATGATGAATCCAGAGCCAAATCCTCGGCTCTGCCAGCTGCCTTCCTCCCCTGAAACGTAACTACCCAGCCGGGGAGAGCAACGAAGCCGAAATGATACCATTCAATTCAGGACCAAGAGGAATCAACAAGCTGGGCAGGTAACCCCCCCCCCCCCCCACCTGCCGCCGCCACCACCGGCAGCAACCCCTGTCTCTGTTCAAGCTTGTCACGGAGTGGCTGCCAGTTCTGTCTTTCAGCAGGCCCAGCCAATCACCGCATGAGCAACTTAAAGGCGGTCATGAATAATAAGTGTCTCCCGGGCCCTCGGGGATAGACTCGGCCTCCGCACCAGGACTGCTTTTAAAGCTCTGAGCGTGTAAGGCAGGCAGCGAGTCCGCAAATTGTTTTCCTGAAAATAATCTCCACTTAACGGAGAAGGGCTTCCTTGTGATAACTGTGAACAGGACCACCGGCCCCGAAGGGCTGCTGGAAGCACATTAGAGCACTCTGCCTTTGGGGAAGCGGTTGGATTTCAGGTTACCGATCGGTCTGTTGCACATATCTATTGGAAAGTATAGGCGCGTAACACACACACACACACACATTTAGTCTGGGAGGGGATTTCTTTCTGTTTGATTCTGAAAGTGTAGGGTCATATACCTCTTTCCCTTATCTATCAGGGGAAGGCTTTGCTGACACTTGCATGCTGTCATTATCTATTTTCTTTTTAAATGCTTTGAATTAGTCTTCTGTTTTTTTTACCAATGGCACCAGAGAAGAAAGGGATAATTTTCAGGAAACAGAAAACTGACCTAATGTATTGGTTTGCCTCTTTTATGCATCTTTGTCTGAAAGTCTGAAAATTAGTACTTACAAATCAACATTTCATCACACATTCCATGCATTATTATATCATTTGCGTATGAAAAGGCTGTATATTAAATGAGCCATTTAATATATTGAAAACCAACTTTATTTTCTGTTGGTTCATCCTCTCAAAGGTGACTGATCAGATTTCTTTAGCAAGTTCAAATTGGCTAACCTCCATGTAGTTTGTTTTGGCAGTTTGTTCTACTAGTTTTGGGGGGATCAGCCATGGTCAGCTAGGTGATACCATCCATAGTATTGATACAGCAAATGGTTCCAGTTCTTGGATCATCATATAAAAACAAATGGTTAAATATATTTTACAGCCAGCCAATATATAAATGTTGTATACATGCAACTCAATAAATAATAGGTTTGTTTCTTTATGTACCCCAATTGCTAATCTACATCAATTGGTAATTTATTCATTACTTGCTAATATCACTGCATACTATTGGATAGTAAGGGGGAAAGTATGAAGCATATAAAGTAATTCATAGTATGAAAATGTGGATAGATCCTTTTCCCATAGAGAGTCATCCATTGAACTTGAATACAAGTAGTCCTCAACTTACTATATATATTACATAGTCATATATTATATAACAGTTTTAATTAAGCGGGTATCTTGAATAAACATAACTTTGAATTTCAAATAACACTGATTTTGTTGTTGTCTTGGGTGACATCTGTGAAAAAAATTCAGGTGCTCAGGCATGAAAATGTGCCGCTCAAACACTATACTTTTCCACTCACACTGAAAAAAAATTAGAGGGAACATTGGTTATGGCCCCCTATAACCAGGCCCTATGCCATGCTTGATCAACTGGCTGAAAATCCACCAGACTGTAGCATCATCTAAACTAAAATATCCAATTTAGCTTTTGTAACAAAGAGTATTGTGAGAAACTTGTCAAATGCTTTACAGAGATCAAGATACATTATACCCTCAACATTCCTTGATCTGCAAGTAGCCCTCACTTAACAATGGTAACTGGGGCTGGAATTTCTGCCACCGAGTGATGTGATCATAAAGCGCAACATCATGGTGACTGCATCGCTTAGTTATGGCAATCCTGACAAGCCTCATTGTCATCACTAAGTGAAAATTGCGGGTCATTAAGTGAAGATGTCATGTGACTGTGACTTAAAACTTCCTGCTGGTTTCTAATAAATTCGGTGGGGAAATTGGCTGGAAATCTTGGGTGGTTCACAAAGAGGCTGCTGGGCGGGTCAGTTCAAGGAATAAAGTGGAAGGGATTGCAATGAATGAGTGTGAGCTGAAAAAGGGGTGTTATGTGCTGCACAAGTGTATGTGGGTTGGGGATGCTGCAGCACCAGCAAGATCTTCAGAATACAATCCCTGGGCTCCAGGGGTGGGCTGCTGGGGGTTCACACGGGTTTGGGCAATCCTCTAGTGAAGATTCTGCATGGTTTGGTGAACCCCCAAATCCACTCCTGGCTGGCCCCATCCACCCCTCCCCTCCCAGGAGTCTCCACGTAGCCCATTCATCATGCCAGGTAAGTGCAGGGCCCATGCAGAAGCTCAGGGGGGGGGGGGGAACCAGAGGTTCCGAAGTCCAGAAACGGGACTGTTTCCGGCCTCCGGAGGCTTGAGGAAAGCCTCCAGATACCGGGGAGGGTGAAAAACGCTCCCCCCCTGCCATGGTGCAGAAGTCCGACTAGGCCATGTCCACCATTGCCACGCCCACCCAACAACGGGGCAATGAACCCATTGCTGCAATTTTTGAAGCCCACCCCTGCTGAGCTCTCATACTCTGTAACAGGGGACCTCAAGGGAAAAAGCGATGGGAATGACTTCCTGACTTCCTCATTGACTATGGGAAGCCAGCAGGGAAGGTTGCAAATGGTGATCCTGTGGAATGCTACATCATAAGTGTCCAGCATCTGGACCACAATAATGTGACTACAGGGATGATGCAATGGCCAGAATTTTGAGGACCAGTCATAAGTTCCACTTATTCAGCACTGTCAGAATTTCAAATGCTCACCGAACAAGTGGTTATTAACCAAGAACTACCTGCACCAATCACCTGATTATAAAAGGAGATCCGATTAGTCTGACATAACTTGTTTTTGATCAATATATATTGGCTTCAGATAACAATAGTGTTATTTTCTGAATGCTCATAAACTTGCTACTGGACCATTTGTGCTAGTATTTTGTCCAGTAATAGACATTAAAGTAAGTGGTTTTAGTTTGCCAGGTCTTCTCTCCCTCCTTCTAAAATATTGGGACAATATTTTGCTAGTTTGCTCTTCTCTAGTCATCCAGCATTTCACTAATTCTCCAGGAGTTGACGATTATAGTCCGAGGTTCTAAGATTACTTCTGTTATATCCTTCAACGCATCAGTTTGTTTGGCCTAGGTGTTTGAATTTGCATTTTTTTAAGGTAAGAAGACCACAATAGGAAGTCTTGAACTTCATGTTATGAAGACTTCTCTCTGCCTTCTGACGGAGAGACACAAGGAGAGACAGTGGGAAGACACAAAGGTGTTCAGTAGTGCTGCCTTTTCCCCTTATTCTCTTCTCAACATAACCTTTTGTAAAGTTTTAGATCTTTCCAAACAAATACTTTTTGTATAAAGCAAACAATTTGGTTGGAAAATACCCAATTAATTCAGATGGGACGATAAGAAGAGAACATTTTGTAGTATATTTAAATGGTATTATTTAAAAATTTAAACGGGCTCAAATAGGACAAAACATAATGTACAGCACAAAATATATTTTAATGGTAACATTAATGGATGTAGGGTTTGGGGGGGAGGGGTAATGATGGTGTTATTATTGCAGCCAGTAAAGAACAATTGCGATGATATTAATATATCATCGACTGATCATTATACATGGTTCTGTGTGTGTGTGTGTGTGTGTGTGTGTGTGTAATTTGTTTGTGTGTGTGTGTGTTTGTGATACAGTATATAATTACACATTGTATTGCCATAGCTATATCCAGTTCCATAGAACTGCAATTCTTTATGATTTAGAATAAATAAATTATGATGTACTCAAATTGCTATATCTACTACAACAGTAACATGTATTTTTAAAATGTGGTATAAAATTCTCAAAAAAGGTTAGAGGTTTTCAGTAAATAGAAACTGCAAAATAAGTTCAGTAAACTGTAATATTAGTTAGTTAAATTATTAGACGTGACCAAGAGCACAACCCCCATTACTTTGTATAAATATTTCTTATCAGTAAATCAATTTAATGTGCAAATTTGAAAGAAATGAAAAAAGAACAGTGGTTTCCCATTTGTCTGAACAGTGGGAACTTTTCTATCAATCATTCAATAGATTTTAAATTATCATTTATAGAGATATAAGCAGCTGATAAGGTGCAAAGAAAGAAAAAAAGGAAAGAAAGAATGACTTTGAAAAGCACACAGCGAGGAACATTAAGACAAAAATCAGAACATTCTTCAAATATACTCACCGAGGGACCAGGGAAGTCAGTGGGACATTTGACAGTGGGGATATTATAGGGAAATAACGGAATACATTTTTGGTTCTGTCTTCATTGCTGAGAACCTAGGGCAGATGGCTGTGTTACCAAGTGCTTTTTTCAGGCAAAAGATCAGAGAACATACACAAATAGAAGCAATGAGCAAGGATATAAGTCACATTGAAAAACTAAATATAAATCCCCAGGTCTGGATGGAGACACTCAAAAGTTGTTAGAATACTTTGAAATTGCAGGGTTTTTTCACAAAAAAATATGAAACGTCTTTAACATAGAATTGGAAAATGGAAAATGTCACCCTAGTTTTTAAAAGAGAGAGTAAGTAGTGATAAAGGAACTATGGGTCAGGTAGCTTCACATCTCTTCTGGAGGAAAAATAAGCACATGACTGCTCAAGAAGAATAGCCTCTACTGTAAATAATCCAACATGGCTTTTTTCTCTAACTTCTAATTAGTATCTCTGTAAGAATATAAGTAATCACAAAGATGCTATAGAGAATGTAGACAATCCAAGACACTTTGTTAAGTCTCTCATTTAGAAGTCCTGAGCAAATTCATCCGCCAGAAGATAAGAAAATAGATGTGTTCATAGAATGTCAACTAGTTTTTGGTTAAATAATAAGAAACAGAGAGAAGGAATTAAAGCGATGCATTGTTTTGTCTTGGAAGATAGAGAAATGCTTTAGGGCAGTGATAGCCAACCTTTTTGTTGTCGTGTGCCGAAAGTGTGTGCACGCCCACACCCATAATGCAATGTGTGTGTGACATACACATATACACACATTCCATTTTGGGCCTAGTAGGCCTTCCTGTAGCCTCCTGAGACCAAAAATGGGCCATGGGGGAGCACACCACACCCCCTGCACTCCCCCCGCTCCCTGTGCATGCGCACTCATCTACATCTGCATCTGCATGTGCCCTGCGCTCGTGCGGCAGAGGCTTGAAAATCAGCTGGCCGGTGGGAGGCACGTGCACATGTGTGATGGAGCTGAGCTGGGGCAACGGCTTGCATGCCCACAGAGAGGGCTCTGAGTGCCACTTGTGGCATGCATGCCATAGGTTCGCCATCATGGCTTTAGTGCATGTGAAGAAGTGGTGGGTTATGGCTGGTACGCCCCGGTATAGGCATACCAGTGTCTGCTGGGAGCACCAGGTACTGTTCCGATATGGTGCCGCGGAGGGCCCACCAGCCCACCTGCCCTCCTTACCTGTATTTGACCCAACCGGGCCATTTGTGCATGCTCAAGCAGTGTACAGCACTTGCGTGACGCTCTGCCGAGCAGCTGGAGTGTTGCAGGGCAGTGATGCACATATGTGCGCAGTGCAAATGCATGTGGACGCCCAACCCCGTTGCAGCATACCAGTTGTGACGGGATCCAGAACCCACCACTGATGTGAAGGTGCATTGGGTTAGGATCTGCAAGTCCTTAAGCTAGACCAGTGATGGCAAAACTTTTTTGGCTGCGGTGGCAAAAGCAAGGGGAGCACAGGGGGGTCATGTGCCAGTGTGCCACACCCATAATGCTATGCATATGCCCCCCCCCCAGCCTGCACGTATGTGCACATTAAGTGACCACCATCTCCTGCTTTTGCCTTGGTGTTTTTGCTTTCCCAGGCTCCAGAGACTTTCTACCGCCCCACCCCCCCGATGCCCTCCGGAGGGCAAAAAACGATCCTACGAGCAAACTGGATGTCCATTGCATGCGCTGGCCAGCTGACAGGGCAATGCCTCACGTGCCCTGACAAATGGCTCTGCGTGCCACCTGTGGCATGCGTGCCATAGGTTCGCCATCATGGAGCTAGACATTTCTTTTCTTAGGATCACCTGGCTGCTCTGAAGGGCATCCTCCCGATTCCTGGAAAAGGTGCTGTGGCTTAACCCCCAGTGGTGAATTTAATTTCGCTTCTATCTTTTGTAACAGAAAATATTTTTTCCCTTTTCTCTCAGAATATTAAGACTTGGGAATCAGACTTTAATACTTAATGCACCCAGTGCTTAGGTAAGGTGCAGACCTGAGCAGATGCATTCATTAGAGGTAGGTACTTTGTGAGACATAGCAGGGAATGGTCGATCTCCGTCCCTCACCCCTTATATGAGATAGAGAATAATAAGCCAAGTCTCATGATGGTTCCAGCTCTGTTTTCAAGGGCAACTTTATTTTTTGCCCATTTGGATGGATACCTGTTTTGTGTAGTATTAGAGCATCAGTGCTACATTTGTCACCAACATGCAGGGAGAGGGTCTTTGGCTGCAGAATCTACTCTGCAGAGGAGCCCTCCAGCAGGAAAACAGCTGGCACCAGGAGGAGAAATCACCAGTGAACCCAAATTATCTGGATCTGCAGCTCACAAAATCTTTTCTGGTTCTAATTCATTTATGGTAGAGTGGCGGGGTAGTATTGCAAAGGTAAAATTCAAGTGAATTCTGGAATTGGAAGCAACTAAGGCTATTTGACCAATAGGAAAAAAGAGTCTTAATTGTCATAAGTGGTTGGAGGAGAGTATGGAATCCCCTCACAAAAACTTAAGAGTAACAGGTCAGCCAAGTGAAATGTGGCATTAGGTAGATCTCATCACAGTTGGAACTCATCGAATGGGATGCAGAGGCAGAAGAAAATCTTGTTAGCATCTTAATAAGTTTTATTGGCTACAATAGAGCAATACTGGACATTTATTTATTTGAATTTTGAATCTGTTGCTCAGAGTTCAGTGTGCCTTCTATGAACTGCCATTTTACCCTTGTTATAACCCTAAAATAAATGGGATCTTTATCATGATAACTTTGCACCAGGACAGCTCCTGTCCCAATGTCTGATGGCAGTCACGTGTAAAATGAAAGGGCAACTAATTTAATTCATCTGTGCATAATGACTTTTGTTTCTTTGGCTGGTTCCTTTTTTGGGGGTGATACCTGTAAGGACCTTTCAATTTAGCATGAATTGTAAATTGATGCCGGGTCACATTTAATGCAACCTAGAATTCAGTTACTGTGAGGCTAGCTCACACCCAGATTCATATTGCAGTTGAAGCTAGCACAAATACAGCTGCAGTTGGATTTTTAGACACTAATCTTTGTGTGTCCAAAATGGAGAAAAGACAGATTCTGTTGGAGGAAAACAATACAGGTTTTAAAAATCAAAGAAGTTGTTATTACATCAGAGCAAAAATCTGTTGTAGCTAAATAACATGAACATGGTCATAGCAACACTAAAATAGGACAAAATGTTGGAATGTCTAAAACTATAATCATTTTTTTCTTTTTCTTTCTATAACTACTCCGTGACACTATTATTAACCATACATTTAAAGTATAAATATATTCTTTTCAATCTGTGGCTGTAATGTTTCATTAATATACATATAAAAATGATATTTAAAACATTTCATTGCCCATTTCCCCCAACCAATTGACATATTTTCTATAGAAACATCACTTTAAATAATGTGAATTTGAATGATGTGACCATTTCATGAGATTCTTTCATGTTGCTAATCAAGACCCATCTGTATAATGCTTGCCTAATTGGATAGTTGTATCCTATAGCTATTCTGTGTTAAATTAATGCATTGTTTCTGATGCATCTGTAAACACCACACCAAAAACTTCAAAACATTCTTTGAAGTCCTGTGCTTGGGATTTGGATAATTCATGATTAACCTGCAGAAAAACCTGATTTCTTTTCTTCTAGCATTTTGGCTTCTAGATTTTGGATGACTAATACTATCTTGGGCTCTCCATTAACCACTTTCTAAGCACATTTGTGTGGTAGATCTTAGCTTTTTCTTCACCCAAACATATTTCATCATATGCTGGTCCTACCTCTTTGATTATGTGATGAAGTACTCGCTATATTTCCTGGAGTTTGCACTGGGCAGCTGCTGTTAAAAAATGAAACTATAATACCTGGAATCACTTAGAATGGAACTGAAGATGGAATAAACAATCAAATGGTGCTCTTATACAAATCTATAGTGCGAACATAGTGTATAGTATAGTATATAGTGTATATATAGTGTATAGTGTATAGTGTAGTTCTCATCATCCTACCTAAAGAATATTATGAAAAAAGGGGGTGTAACAGCTATTCTCTAAGAAATCTCTATAAAAGTTAATATTCTTCGGTTTGCAGCAAAGAATGATGAGGGAGACATTATAATCATGCATGGCCTGTGGATAGAGAAAAAGAAAGCACCCCCACCCACCCCCACCTACCTTGTTACAATTCAAGGTACTCTATGAATGTAAATGCCAGGAGATTTCAGGGCCTGATTGGTTGCCAGACCACTTCCATGGCAGAGGACTTTTATCCTTCAATTCAGGCTAAGAATCTTTTCAAATGGAGTTGACTATTGCGGGACACAGAATATTCCCTTCTTGTGTTTTATGTTCTTATTCCTAATGTATGATCCCCACCCCACATTTTATCCTTATTTTTTATCTTTGAAAGCTATCTAATTGTGGAGTCCGGGAAATGAGTGTTAGACTGAAAGTGGACTGAAAGAAGATTTTTTCTACACGATTAGTCCAAATAATCCTGCAGAAGGGTGCCAGACAATGAGTTCATTACAAGAACATTGATTATTTATAAACTTAGATTCTTAATGACTTCATTCCAAAGACTTAGGAGGAGTATCTCACATTCCAAATGAATGAAATTATACCCAAGAAGTGTCAAAACAAATACCCATGTTAATTAATAAACTAGGGTAATGTGATTTTTGAGATTTTAAATTATAGGATATTTTTTCATTGTTCTCAAATTAGGCTTACCTCAGGTCTTCCAAATGGATATTGTGTAATTCTGTTTTGAATAAATGCATGAGGTGTTGACCCGGATCTTCCAAGCTTCTAAGGAAACCTTTCCTAATTTTGTATCAAAGTATATATTTTATAGATATTTTACTTTACCTACTTTTCTGATCTACTAACTAGACCAACAAAATCACTCCAACCAAAAAATAATAATACTTGAATTTTGTTTCTGATCAAAGGACTCATATGGGCAATCATCTCGAAGGAATGAGAAATGGCTCACAGAAGTTCTGAACAAGTGAAGTAGACTTTGATTCCATGCTGTTTAATAAGAGAAACTTTATTCAAAGGAAATGCCTTTCTTCATGAGCATACATAAAAAAATCATATTTAAATCTAAGTAGCCTTCATTCATTTATGGGGAGTTCCTGTGGGAGAAGATTTGGAAGCTTCAGGTAACACAACATATGATGCTGGTTATCACCGTTATGGACTGGCCCTGGGATTTATCTTGCCAGAATTGAACCATTTTGTCAAGCCCAGTCAAAGAGAAGGCTAATGAAAATGTCTTCTGCAAAAAGTCCATGGGAGATGTATTAGGCATCAAACCTTGTCTGTAGTGGAGCTGCCATTCTCTGAATACCCCTCCCTGGCATAGCACAGCTTCTGCTCTATTGCCATTCTGCAACAAGTAAAGCCTATGTTGTTTTAGCATGTTTTTGGCCCAATTGAAGGGCTGATTGATGGCAGTGAACATAAGTGTTGATTTGAGAATTGTAGTATGTTAATTTTATAATCTTGTTTTTCTTCTTGTGTATTGCATAGAGACCTTTAGCTTGGGACGGCTATAAATGTGATAAATTAATGAAACAGTCTATTTCAGGATTGGGTATTCTATGAAGTTTATATTCCCCTCTAGCAATTCTGTTTTACACTTGTCATTATTATTCCTATTGCACTAATACATTGGATCCAGATTTAGGGGCATTTAGGGCAGAACCATAAAAAACAAATAGACTCAAGCTACCATCACAAGCAAATCTCATTGATTTCCATGTGTGAGTTTCAAATGTAATTAACTTTGAATCCCACTTGATGAGTCCATTTCAGAGTTAACCCTTTAAGACTCTGATGGCAAAATGTGGGCTAGAGCCAGACTATACCTTGTGCTTATTTCCAACTAAAATATCAGAGGGCATTGGGTGAGAATTCAGCCTTAAAGATTTTGTATTTTTCTTTTCCATTGATAGGCAAATTTATTTAGATTTTACATCCAACCTACCTCTGGCCCAGGGCTTTTGCAAAGGAGAGTGAGATCCCTCCTTTCATCATGGTTGTTATTTTTAATCTTTATCTTTTATTGATTTGATTGTAATTTTTTATTTGATTGTTTAGTCAAATATTTAAATTACATTTGTCATTCTTATCCGTCTACTGAGACCTTCCCAAATGTCCTGGATAGATAGATGTCGATTAATAATATTAAAGGTATTGTTGCAAAATGTAAACTGTTTTACGGAAAGCTGCCTCCACTATTCCAGTTATTTGTTGTTTTATGATTTCCAAAGCGTCTACAATTCTTCTAGTCCTAAGAGGCAGCTCATAGGTTGTTTCAGTACTGGGTTGTACTGGTTCTGTCATTATTACGTCTTCTAAGTTATCCCTTAGCAATAATAATAATAATAATAATAATAATAATAATAATAATAATAATAATAATAATAATAATAATAATAATAATAATAATATGAGCATTCTGATTCCACAAAAAACCACCCTACTACTTGGAATAGCTTATATCCTCCGACGTTACCTTAACAATTCCTAAGAACTGTAGAATCAGAATGCTAATTATATTATTATATACTTTATTCATTAAACATGAAACTCAGTCAACTGAACATTCAAAAAATGCATTACAAATACCAGTGACTGGTGCTAATGGTTGATACGGTTTGCTGCCAACGTCCTAGGTATCAGCCAAATATCTCCTTAAAATATATGATGTTCCTAGTAGCGCAGTTTTTTGCAGTTCCGCTGGTGTTATTGCAGGAAGCTGCAATTTGTTGATGTATCTTGTAAAATTCTTGGACATGGTGCCAAGTGCCCCCATGACAATGGGTATCACTGTTACATGCTTCATCCATAGCTGTGTAGTTTCGATGGCCAGGTTGCAATATTTCATTGGTTTTTTTCTAGTTATTTTTCTTCGACTCTGGCATCTCCTGGAACTGCGATATCAATAAACTGTACACTTCGGCCCTCTACAACCGTGATATCTGGTGTGTTGTGCTCCAAATGACAATCTAATTAATAATAATAATAATAATAATAATAATAATAATAATAATAATTGATGTGATACAATTCTGTTGATGCAATTATTATTATTATTATTATTATTATTATTATTACTATTATTATTACTATTATTATTATTCTGTATCCAGAAAGTCATGGGAACATAAAGTGGAAAAAGTTATCGAAAATGAGAAGGTGAAGATCTTTTGGGACTTTCGAATACAAACGGATTGTCATTTGGGGCACAACACGCCAGTTTGTAAACAGTAAACATCTCACACCCTTCAATCTCACACAACCATAACAGAGATCCAATAATATCCTGCTTCCAGTGCCTGGGGAACAATCTGTCTGCACTGCTTTATAGAGCACCAGTAGGAAGGCCCTGTCTCTCCAAGGTTAACTTGTTCAGAAGGCAAGGGCCATGACAGATAAAGCATGCTTCCTAGACCTCACCAGGTGACACAAGGCAACCCAGACCATGGCTTCTTTTCCAGATCTGGTGGGAAGCTCAGAATGACTGATGGAACCGGTTGCTACCACCCAAACTGCTCCAGTTTAGCTTAACCTTTTTGATAACCCTAATCAGTAATCAAACTTTGTTTCTTCACCATCAGGGAAACCTGAACAAAAGAAGTTTTATAGAAATAATCAGCAAGAACTTTTCTAGGGCATATAAACACTGTAGAATTGTGCTTCTCATCTGTGTCTCGGAAGTAGCAAGAGATGCTGAAGCATACTTCGGGGAATCTTATTCACTACAGTTCTGATTACACGTTTATTATTGAAAATTTGTTTGGGGATTAAACATTTACTTGTCCTAAGTGAAAATTTGGTGTTCACTTTGAAACGATCATTGTGGAACCCCAGGCTGTGAAAAATGACTAATGCAAAAGAAAAAGAGAAGCAGGGAAAGAAAGACCGAGCATAGCATCATCATTACAATAATTGTAAAAGGAACAAACACACTAATTATCTATACAGGAAATGAAAAAATAAATGAAATGAATGTAATTAATTTTAAAAATGATTGTAAGATAAATTCTTTCCAATATCAAAAGCTGCTTTAATACTCATTTAATAGATTTCGTTGCATCTCAACTGTTCTCCCAAGAACCTACCATCACTGAAGGAGTAAGGGTAAAAGTTAGCAAGGTAGAAGTGTGGATGGAATGGGACAAATCCAGGGCCAACCTGCTATGGGACAACTCACCCTGGGGCAATTCAACAATTCAATTTAATTATTTAAGATAAAAAATATTTTAAGTTTGGTCATTCACATTTTTAATTTGGTCCCTCCTTTGGCATCCTTCCTTTAATTATCCTATTCCACCATTTTTCTGATATTAATGTAACTCTTGTTCTCAGGGGGGTTGTCCTATGAAGAGTTGGCTGTGTGTTGTCCTAGACCCAGTGCAGAAACTTTCAAGGCTGTGAAACAATCTGTATGGCTGCTGACTCAAAAAGGGAGGATGACAAGACCCAGATTTCAAAACTTGGAAAAAGAAAAGAAATGGTGTGAAATTAGATGTAACTCCAAATCTACTCTTAAGACATTGATGAGAAAACCTTTCCTCAAATTTCTGTATTAAAAATACAATATATTTGTGAAAACTTACGTGGTAATTATATTTTGAATATCATACCTATTTGGTAGAAAAACTGAAGTCACTGTACTAGCTACTGGTAGGAATCTGGGATCAAGGCAAAATGCTGGTTATTATCAGGGGTGGGTTCCTGCCAGTTCTAACCTCTTCTATAGAAGAGGTTCCACAAATCTACAGTGCCGTTTAGAACCGGTTTCAGCTCCCTCCCCCCGCCGGTCCACACATCATCAAGATGAAGAGCAAGAGGAGGAATTCTGGGAGTTGAAGTCCACAAAAGCTGTCAAATTTGAACACCACTGGGGGTTTTTTTCTAAAGGGTTAGGGGTGCAAGGGTCTTGTAACTTGACAGCTTTAAGGCTTGCACAGTTCAATGCCAGAGTTCCTGAGCCAACATGACTGGAGGAGGCATTCTGGGAGTTGAAGTCCACAAGTCTTAAAGCTGTCAAGTTTGAACACCCCTGGGTTTTTTTTTCTAAAGGGTTAGGAGTGCAAGGATCTTGTAACTTGACAGCTTTAAGACTTGCATGCTTCAAATGCCAGAATTTCTGAGCCAACATTTTGGTTGCTAAGCAAGAGCGTTATTAAGTGAGTTTCACCACATTTTACAAGTTGGCCACACCCACCCAATCACATGGCTGCCAAGCCACTCCCACTCAGTCACATGGCTGCCAAGCCACTCCCACCCGATCACATGGCCGGCAAGCCACTCCCACCCAATCACATGGCCGGCAAGCCACTTCCACAAAGCAGGCCACACCTACAGAAAAGATTCTAAAAAAATTTGAAACCCACCACTAGTTATTATCTACAAAGTTCTTCATGGCATTGGGTACCACCTTGCCAAGCTTGAATCTGCCCTATCTGATAAGAGTATCATGAGAAATCCTGCAGGAAATCCCCGTTCCATGTGTGATTAGAAGAACATGCATTAAGTAACAAATCCTGTTTGTTGTGGCCCATACTTGGGCCTAGTGGTTTCTGCAACCCCATCACTCCTGGTATATTTAGGACTCTAAGAATACCTTCATCCAGCACACTTTTAACAAGAATTAAATATATTGGCAGTCATATTAGCTGGGAGAATGAACTTTTATTAATTATAACTTTTGTTTTGGTTTTCTCTGATTTTCTCTATTGTATGCTACCCATGGCTTGTGGGTGGGTTACAAAATCAGCAAAGGAAATTTATAGATGCAATAAATAGATGCAGTAATTTTGCAAAGTACAAGTATAGCATGCAAACAAGTGTTCCTGTCATAACTGAAGCTTGCTGTCTTATTTCAAACTCAGTTAGCATTTGTCTTGGGAAACAGTGATACAAGCATCATGCTCAGCTGCGCTTTAGACTGATAGGAATCAAACAGAAATTTGTGTGAGGCTGTATAGAAGCAAAGCAGCACGAATTCCTGAAGCAGCTTCCAGTTTGCACACAGTGACCCGCAGAGCACAATCATCAGATTTGTGCTGGATCATAATGACAGCAGTGTCCATTTCTGTTGTGTAACAATTTGCCCATTTCATGTTTAGGGGCATGCAATCTGATGTTTTCCAATTATGCTGCCAGTTAGGTATTATTCTGCCTACTATCAGCAAAGGTATTTTGACTGACAGCAAGAGGAAAGCTTCCTTGGTAGAATCTGAGCATACGTCTATCTGATGATAATTGAAGGCTCTGTTCTATGTACCTTTTCCCAAAGTGATTTATCTGGCAGCTTTTGTAGTAAGTAGTGATTGTATGTTAGGAAAGCTATAAATTAGCTTTCACTGTAATTGTTCCCCAATTCTATCAGGCTGGATAACTTGTGCCTCCAGAGGTTTTTCATCCATTTGTAATCTAACATCCCTGGGGTTCATAATTAAAGGCAAAATAAATGGGCATAGAAGTGCTCATCCTTATCAGAATTAAAGCACAATGGAATAAGTCAGTGAATTGGTATCAGCCACCACGTTCAGAATTTAAAGTAACATCAGTCTACAATTAAATATCCAACAAATTAATGATTGCAATCATCCAGAAGGATTAAACTATACCATCTGTTCTCAACCAATAAATTTGCTATTATAACTAGCCAGCAACTGATTAGTACCATATAGACCACATATATTGCAATCAATCTAACATAAATAAGAAAAATGGTTCTTCTAGATTTGCAAATGATTCGTTTTACACGTTGCAAATGTTTGTTTAGCAGCAGTCTGCAATGAGTAATCTTTGTCAATCCTTGCTGATGAATAGCATAACTGTATTAGTTTCTTTCTGATTGACGATGGGAAATTGAATGGCATGATAGCAAGTAATTAGTCACAATATTAGGCAGCAGAAAGAAGGAACATTGGAGTCTGAATATTAAGAGAAAGAGAAAAAGAAGTCGTGTACAATTTTACATTGTGTGATTTGACTGTAAATTCCTAAAGCCTGCTGAGAGGTTTTCCCCACATTGTTGGACACAAGGTTTTTTTTCTGGACTGTAATTGTCTACTGAATTAAATGTTTAATTTTTATAGTTACATTTGAAGCTTTTAATTGAAAACTCATATCCTCTCCCAAATCTAGCTATCATTGTTGGAAGAACATCAGTATAAATTCCAGCCAATTCATTTGAATTCTTATTTATTTCAAAGAATTTTAGCACATTTTCAGTGATACCATCAATTTTAATGGTGGCCTTCAAGGCTTGAGAAAAAAAGCATTTCTTCTTCCATCTCTGTTTAGGTACATATTTAGAGATAATTAGTTTTCCCTTATTGATCAACTCATCATCATAATAATAATAATAATAATAATAATAATAATAATAATAATAATAATAATAATAATAAATATTTATTTCTTAGCCGCACCCTCTCCCGAAGGACTCGGGGCGGCGTACAACAAAACATAGGAAATAAATATATCGACATACATATAACAAAACATATACCAAGACATATATACGACATATACAAGGAGGAGGTGAACAGATAGATAAAAACAAGTAAAAACACAATGTTTAAAAACCCCTAAATAAATTGAATGCAATTAAAATACCCCAAATAAAAAACCCGTCAGGAGCGATATAGTTGGATCAAAGTTGAGCCAGGCCAGCAACTTGAAAAAGGTGGGTCTTGAGCTTTACACGAAAGGAGCGGAGGTCAGAGGTATTCCTAATGTCCGGGGGGAGGTCATTCCACAGGGCTGGGCCCGCCACAGAGAAGGCTCTACTCCTAGGCGCCGCCCCTCGACACTGTCTGGTGGACGGCACCTGGAGGAGGCCCTCTCTGTGCGAGCGGATTGGTCGCAGGGATGTATGGGACAGAATACGATCCCGCAAGTAACTAGGTCCTAAGCCATGGAGCGCTTTAAAGATTGTTATCAAAACCTTGAAACGCACCTGATAGACCACAGGAAGCCAGTGCAGCTCGCGCAGGAATGGTGTCACATGGGAGTACCTAGTACTCCCCATAATTACCCGCGCGGCTGCGTTCTGGACCAACTGTAGCCTCCGGGTGCATTTCAAGGGAAGCCCCATGTAGAGAGCGTTACAGTAGTCCAAGCGAGACGTCACCAGCGCATGAGTGACTGTGCGTAAGGCGTCCCGGTCCAGTAGGGGGCGCAATTGGCGCACCAGGCGAACCTGGTGGAACGCCCCCCTTGCCACGGCTGTCACATGGTCATCCATGGACAGCCGGGCATCCAGGAGGACGCCCAAATTGCGCGCCCGCTCCACGGGGGCAAGTTGAATGCCCCCGATGGCCAATGATGGAATTAATTGGCTGAACCGGGGAGCCGGTACCCACAGCCACTCTGTCTTGGAGGGGTTGAGTTTGAGTCGGTTGTCATCCATCCAGATCCGTACGGCTTCCACACACCGGGACATCACTTCGATGGCCTCGTTGGGGTGGTTCGGGGTGGAAAAGTACAGCTGAGTATCATCAGCGTACAGATGGTATCCCACCCCGAAACCACGGATGATCTCACCCAGCGGCTTCATATATGTGTTGAACAGGAGTGGCGAGAGGACCGACCCCTGTGGCACCCCACAAGTAAGGGGGCGTAGGGTCGACCTCTCCTCCCCTGCCAACACACGCTGCGTCCGGCCAGAAAGGTAGGAGCCGAACCACCGCAAAACGGTGCCCCGGACCCCCAACCCCTCCAGCCGGCGCAGCAGGATACCATGGTCGATGGTATCAAAAGCCGCCGAGAGGTCTAATAGGACCAGGATAGAGGAACAACCTCTATCTCTGGCCCTCCAGAGATCATCCACCAATGCGACCAAGGCCGTCTCCGTGCTGTGACCGGGGCGGAAGCCGGACTGGCGCGGGTCTAGATAATCATTTTCCTCCAGATGCCGTGGAAACTGGTAGGCCACCACACTCTCTACAACCTTCGCCAAAAAGGGAAGGTTGGAGACAGGACGATAATTGGCCAGCTCCAAAGGATCCAGGGAAGGCTTCTTGAGCAAGGGTCTCACCACCGCCTCTTTCAAGGCGGCCGGGAGAGACCCCTCTCTCAGCGAGGCGTTCACTAGGTCCAGGAGCCAGTCTCGTGTAACCTCCCAGGATGCCAGTACAAGCCAGGAGGGGCACGGGTCCAATAAACATGTGGTGGGTCGCAGTCGTCCACGCATTCTGTCCAAATCCTCGATGGCAACCAAGTCAAACTCCTCCCAGGTCGATTCCTCAAGACTCGCCACGGACGTCTCCATTGGACCACTAACAGGGACCCAATCCTTCCGAATTTGAGCGATTTTATCCTGCAGATATTTCCCAAATTCCTCTGCTCTGCCCTGTAGAGGGGCCTCCCGCGGTCTCTGAAACAAGAGGGAGCGGGACACCCGAAACAGGGCGGCAGGGCGGTTCTCTGCGGATGCAATGAGAGTGGCACAATATTGGCGTTTGGCCACTCTCAATGCCACAAGGTACGTCCTTAAATGGGCTCGTGCCTGTGTTCGATCAAGTTCGGAACGAGAGGATCTCCAACGACTCTCTAGACGTCTCTTGCGGCATTTCATCACCCTCAGCTCCTCGGTAAACCAAGGGGCCAGGGTGGATCGTTGCCGCCGGAGAGGCCGCAAAGGCGCCACCCGGTTCAAGGCCCCGGAAGTCGCATTATTCCACGCGACCACCAGGTTCTCTACCCGGGGGCGGGTCAAGGTTACAGGAGGTGGCCCAAGCTCCGTCTGGAACCTATCTGGTTCCATCAGGCGCCTGGGGCGGAACCATCTAGTGCTTTCCGGTTCCGCCTCCCCGCAGCGGAAGGTAGCACCAGGGAAGTCAAGACGAAGGAGTGAGTGATCTGACCATGACAGGGGAGTGATGGTTAAGTCCCCTCCTCCCAGATCACTCAACCACTGGCCAGAGACAAAAACGAGGTCCAGAGTGTGTCCTCCCTCGTGTGTCGGGCCCTGAATCATTTGAGTCAGGTCCATGGCTGTCATGGAAGCCATGAACTCCCGAACCCTCTCTGATGCTTCTCCCATCGATGGCAGGTTAAAATCCCCCATCACTAAAAGTTTGGGGGTCTCAACCGCCACCGATGCGATCAGCTCGAGGAGTTCAGGCAGGGCCGCTGATGTATAGCGAGGAGCCAGGTATACTATCAGCAGGCCCAACTGTCTCCCAGGGCCCCATTTCACAACAAGGGATTCACATCCGGACATCTGTGGCGCAGTAGACTCCCTCGGCTCTAAGTCCTCCCGAATAATTACTGCCACCCCACTGCCCCTTCCCTGGGCCCGGGGCTGATGAAATGCTCGGTAGCCTGGTGGGCACATTTCCACGAGGGGAAGACCTCCCTCGTGGCCCAACCAGGTCTCCATTATTCCCGCGAGGTCCGGCTCCCCCTCTAAAATTAGATCGTGAATGAGGGGGGCCTTGTTAACAACGGACCTCGCATTGCATAACAACAGCCTCAGGCCCTGGGTCTGTAACTCTTGACCACCTAGACCGCGGTGATTGGTACAAGCGACCGGGTGTAACCAGCAACCACGGTCTCCCAACCGACTATAAGTTCTTAATCTGTCCTCGTATCTGCCCCTCCCTGCGACCGTTGGAATTAAAGAGCCCTGTATAGGAATGATATCCTCCCCCTCCTCCTCCCTTCCGCTCCTTCTGCTCACGACCACACCTGGAGGCCCAGCTCTCACATCGCTCCTGATCTGACCCACCCGCCCCCGCCCCCCCACCCTGGAGCCCCCTAAAAAGGATAGAAAACATTTCATTAAAAACCCCCTAAGTTTGCGCTTCCTCCACCTCTCTGGGTTCACAAACCCGTCATCAAGGTGGGCCCCGGAGGGGGCAAAGGGCCATGCCTGCGAGAGGGGGGATTCCCGCAGCTGGAGCAAGTCCGACCTCGAATACGTAATGGTAAAAAGCTATGACAAAGTCAGGGTGCTGTTGATGTTAAAATCAATAAGCCAGGATCTAATGGGAGGAAAGAAATGTCCATGATCACAACTAGGTGGGAAGATCTTATGTTGGCCAGGTGATCGGTTGGAAGATGGATGGTAAATAAATAGATGGAGGCCTGGGTGCGGTCCATTATGGGCGGAAGAGGGCAGATAGTTTGTAGTAGCTAGTTGTTATAAAATAGCAGATGGCGAGGGTGGGAGGGGGAGAGGTAGTAGGAGTAGCCCGGCAGGTGAAATGCCATAAGTCATAAATATCATGACATTTAAAAGAAAAACATGTTAATTTGTTATTTTCTAAAGCTTGAAGTTTGATGTCCTCAGTTGGCACTTGATTGTAGAACCTAACAGGAAGGCATGGCCCAATTTAGTAGTATTTTTGTTAACACCAAGGGAGGGGACTTGTCTGAATAGACCCTTTTCCAGAAATAGGAAAATCCCTGGGCAAGGTGAGGCCACACCTTGGGTGGTCTTTTCACTTCAGTCTGTTGAATCATGTGCCTCCATGGCGCAAATCACATCTCTGAAGCAAATCTTAAGTTCTTATGTTTTCAAATGTTTAGCATAAAACTTCTATTACTTTAATAGTTATTTAACCACTTATAATTCAACCACAACAATAATTTAACAGTAACTGAATCATTTACAAACAATAGTTGTAGGCTTAGTGTTTGGAAATGTCTGTTAATTCTCAATAAATCAAAGGCGTTCTGTAGCATTTAGGATTGTCGGGCCATATCTAAATGATGGAATGAGTTTTAATGTAAAGTATTACTACTCAGCGCTTTCTGGCATATGATATTTATGGGAGGCTGCTCAAATGGCAGAAACTCATCCTGCACAGAGTAGATGCTGTACATTCTCTCCCCCCCCCCCCCCCAAATGTCCTCTCTTGCTATTTTCAAATCTGGATTTTACAAGATAGATAATTCAGCATGGAGAAATGAGATTCATGGAGAAGTTAGTTGATAAAAATATTTGACCTGTCCTTTAATGCTTGGCTTATGGTGGCTGGTTCTGTGGTTGAACTTTGGAATGAGAAACCTGCTTGACAATTCTTGTTGAGTTGTGCAGTGTTCCTCAATTAATACGTTGTGTGAATCCATTAAGTCCTGTCAATATTCCCCTGAGGTCACTGTAAGGAGGCATGGGATAAGAGTAGGTACCGTTATCCTCAACTTACAATTGAAAAATGTAATTTACATCTGGTTCTCGCATTTAGGATTGTTGCAGTCACATGTTCAAAATTTAGGCACTTGGCAGTTGCAGCATCCTGGAGTCATATGATCACAATTTGTCTCCCTCCTAAGCAACTTTTGACAAGCAGACTGCACAGGGGAAGCTGGATTTACTTAATGGCCATGGCAAAAAAGGTAAAATCAGGGGCAACTCAATTAATGATCGCATCACTTTAATCTCCATTGTGGCTGTAAATTCAGGACTATCTGTGATCTCATAGAAGATTCTAACTAGATACAAATTATCTGAGCCCTTTTTTTAGCTGCTTAGTTTTTCCTTTACGGCTAGAGAAAACTTGCATCCCTTCTTCCATTATTTCAGTGCGCCTATATCCTATAACCAATTTTAATGGGAGAAATAGGTCTCACTGATTGTGATTTACATGCAAAAGGATCAAAGTGCCCTGTGGCACAAGAAAACATTCATTCGAAAGCAAATGAAACTCCATGCCATAAAAATGGGGTTTATTTGCTTATATGAAATGTTACATCCTTATTTATTGACAGAGCAATATTTGTGCTGTCATTAAAATGGTACAACAGCTGCAAATATTAATTTTGAGAACTTGTTTTGATAGGATAACACCTGGGGACAAACCGGCATGAATTACAAGAAACAAACTGACTTCTTCATATTGTTTTCTTCCCCATGTGGGGGCGGCGGGGGGGGGGGGGTGAGAATCTAAATGGTTAAAAACACACTTTCTCTCTTTTCTGTAGAGGAGGGTGTATATAACATCAGTAAGAGCTTCATGTAATGTATTTCAGATTTCCCTTCTTTCTACCTTTTCCCACCCTGTCTTATTTTCCCTTCTTATTGTAGTCTCTCTACTACCACCAAGCCGTCTAATTATTACCAGCTTCCCCATTCCTGCCACTTTTCTCCTTTCCCTTTTTCCCTTCATCATCAGTTAGCACTCCATGGTGCTACCTTGCCCACTTCATTTCTGAAGGTTTCTCTGTGCCATGTGGTTGGCATGCTCTTGTTCAGTGATAACGTTGAAAGATAAAGTTGTCCAACAAATAAAGTTTCAGAGGTTCAGTGACGCCCCCAGATGCTGTGTTTCTGCCTCAAGACATTTCTGTATCGTAATTTGTTCCCCAGAATAGTAGTGAATAGCGCTTTCTTAAAGCCTTATGCCGTCAAAATAGTTCCATAAGCATCTTAGTCATCACGATCAGTGGTTTGTTAGGAAAGTAAAACAGGGAGAGAGAAAGGCACAGCTTTTGGTATGTGCACTAACCTAAATCTTCAGCGTAGAGGACCCTCAACAGAACTGAGAGACTCTACAAAATTGTATAGATGGTGACGAGGTGAGTAATCTGTGGTTTAAACAGAGAAATTTTTAGGTGAAGTGCAGACCCAAAATTCTGATGTTGGAGAATTATCTTTTTCAGGTTCTTGCCCTAGTAGTTATGTCTCATCCTCTCTAAATGCACATATGCAAGCACAACAGAGGAACGGAGGGAGGGAGAGAGAGGGAGGGAGGGAGGGGGAGAAAGGGAGGGAGAGGGAGGGGAAAGGGAGGGAGGGAAGAAAGTATAATTTGGCAAAGTTTTTTTCCCTAAAGTTTCTTCATTTGTTTCCTGTTTTTCCAGTAAAAGGAATATTATAGGGCTGTCAAAATCCAAATTGCTGGCTATGCCTTTCAAGGGCAAAATAAATACACATTTGCTTTGTGTATCAGAACGTTGCTTATTAGAAGGAAGGAAAAGTGGTAATCAGCATAATAGGTATTTTTCTGATTATTTAGAGCACGGATATCAAACTCGCAGCATCATGCTGCCGTCACATTACCTATTGCAATGTTTTCCCCTTCGTGCAGCTGAAGTGCGCGTGGCCTGCACATCCAGCCCGCGGGCCACCAGTTTGACACTCCTGATTTAAAGACTCTTTTGTTCCCCCCCCTTTTTTATTTTGCAATTGTATGTTTAGAATTCTATGAAAGTGTTTTTTCTGTAGAGCTCTGGCAGCTGTGGGATTCCTTTCTTTTTAAGATATCCATTCACTTTCACTAATTGTGAGCTCCCTTTGATGTGCATGTTAGGCATATGGTAGAAATTCAAGTGAGGAAATTGCCCATAAATACCCTTCTCCCAGCTGAAAAACTGCTTGCCACTCGAGGGCTTTAGTGATCATGTCTTAGAAAGATGCCAAAGGGAGAATGCGATTTAGGACATAAATTTTGGAAATCGGCGTCTTCATAATGAAATTGTAAGATACAAGGCAATGCTTGCATTAATGCAGTCCCCTATGAGTGGCATTACTGAGTGACAAACTGCAGTGTCTTTCTTGCAGCTGCCTGTCTTTTGTTCATGAACACAGATGAAAGAGGTGAAATATTGTGCCTGTAATGCTAAGGATCATCTCTGTATTAGGTTTCTGTTTATTCCTTTAAAAATGCAAGAACCTGAATAGTAAAATGGGTAGCGAAAGATTGCCGGGCCATTTCGGAGATAACAAAATGCATTTCATTTTGGTAGCCTGTAAAATAGTATTGTGAAGGGATATTGTGTAACTTGAGATTGTATAACGTCATTTAAGTGCAGGACTTATTTCGTCCTGCTATTGCTTGTGGTGGCCTGTTTCCTGCTCATTCTCTTTGACCAGACTTTCCAATGCAGGAATGAATAGGAATTGATTTTCAATCTTCATTCAAATTTTACTAAAAGAGTTGAAGCTGATAGAAAACCAAACATGACCCAGGGTAGATGAATTGCTTTTCTTCGTTGGAAGAAAAAAACTTCCAAGAGACTTAAATATGAAGGCCAATTACAATATTATAATCTTCAATTGGTAGTCATTTTTTTAGTAAAAAATATTTCAGTTTAGGCAGCCAGGTCATTTTTTTTTTGGTCTTCTCGTGTTATTTCTCTAGAGAAGTAAAGTATCACACAGGAATTGGTCTGATTTCAGTTGTGCCTTACAGGAAAATAAAATTATTATACAGGTAGTTCTCATCTTACAACCACAACAGGGATTGAAATTTCCATTGCTAAGCAATGCGGTTGTAAAGAGAGAAATCATGTGACCACATTGCTTAGCAACTATAATCCCAACACGCCCCATTCTTGTCGTAACTCCAGATGTCAGGCTCATTAAATGGAAGGAGTTCCAGAGAAGGAGTGTGGGAGGGGTGTAAGGAATCATTAGGGGGGGCAGTATAGACTGCACTCAAGTTTGGGGTGTGTGTGCTGTAGTGTGGCATAAGTGCAGAGAGTCTAGAGAAAGAATATGTTGTGGCTCAGGCCTTTTGGGGTGCTGCAGCTCTGGGGCTGCAAAAGGCCTCTGAGCCACATTGGAGTACAAAGGTACAGACGCTTCTGGAAACCTCAGCTGCCCCAGCCTAGGCCACAACATGGCTGAGGCGGCTGAAGTTTCCAGAGGCAGATGTACCTTTGTATCCGCTTCTTGGGAAGCTTCAGCCACACTGTGCTCCACAGGCCCTGTCATGCCCACTTTGTCACTTTCCTCCTGCTGATGAGGCACACTTGGCCTGACCCTACTTTGTGTGAGGTAGAGCTGCTGGCCAAACCTCCTTCCAGAGGCCACTCACACTATTGTCCAAATCATGTGGCCTGTTCTCGTGATACTTCAGAAAGCCTTCGGGAAGCTTTTGAGGTGTTCCCCAGGTCTTGCAAGAATGTGTGTGCTATTTGGAGTATGATAGGCATCAGAAACCAGGAGACGGTGAGTTCTAGTGCCACCTTCGACATGAAAGGTGGTTAGGCTACTTTAGCAGCAGTAGTAGCACTAAGACTTGTATACCGCTTCACAATGCTTTACCACTCTCTCTAAGCAGTTTACAGAGTCAGCCTATTGCCCCCAACAATTGGCTCTTCATTTTACCCACCTCGGAAGGATGGGAGGCTGAGTCAACCTTTGAGCCTGGTGAGATTTGAACTGCCAAATTGCAGTCAGCAGAAGTACCCTGCGGTACTGCACTCTAACCACTGAACCACTGCAGCTCATACTTTAGGCCAGTCACTCCCTCTCAACCCACAACATTAGGCTTGGGCAACAAGCTGGTTGATCAATTCTGGTTGCAATCAATGGTTCAACACTTGGTTGATCAGGAAAAAAAGTGAACCATGCACTTGTGGGAAAAACACCAGGAAGAAAAAAAATGTACTTCCCAAAATCTTTTTTTAAAATCTTTATCTTTACCTTTGTAATTGCTTTAACTGTTATAGTTCTTTTGGCACTTCATATTTTGAAGAGAATTGTTTGTATATTGGTGGATATTTTGAAGTTATTTTATTGGATTGAGTGGTTTAATAATAAAAATGAGATTTTGTGGGAAATTGTCAAAATGATGTACCAACAATGCATAGTCATTTATTGATCTTATCCTTGGTAGAATTTTTTCTTAAATATTAAAAAAGGAATGGAGAAATGTAAAGACATGCAAATTTAGTAGAAAGGTAGGAGGTAACATGTAGTATGTAATGAGGGATGCGTATTTGTAGACAGAAGCAAAAATGAATTTTGTTATATGGGAGTGAATAAACCTGGATATGTTAGAAGAAACAGAAAAGTAAATAGAAGGGAACGTACATGGAATATTTAAGAAATGCCAGGAGAATAGATCAAGAGTAAATGGCTAAGGAATGTTCATAGAATAGGGAGAATGAATGAGAATCAAATTGCAGAACAAATATATATAGGAAAAGTAAATGGCGAAAGTATGGATTTAGTTAGATACTTCTTTCTTTTTCCCTGACTTCTTTCTTTTTAATTTTTTTCTACATACTGCTTATTGTTTTTTCTGCATTTGATTTAATGTTGCTAATCTTAAAAGAAAATAGCATGATTGGTATATACATGAGTATGTTTTAGATAGATAAATGCATGGTTCTTTTTGGTACATCTCAAAATATTTCAGATGATTTTCAATGATTGTGCATTTCCATTTGCAAAAGCAAAATTCATTCATTCTTTACTTTTTTTTTTTTTTTTGCAACTAGGCCCGGTACAAACAAAGTCTAGATCCTACAGTTGATGAAGTTAAGAAACTATGTACTTCATTGCGTCGAAATGCCAAAGAAGAAAGAGTCCTTTTCCATTATAATGGACATGGTGTCCCCAGGCCAACAGTGAATGGAGAAATTTGGGTCTTTAACAAGGTATATGAATTGCAAATTGAGCTAAATTGCAGTCTCTCTTGTACATTTATATTTCCTAGGTATCCAACACAGTATAAAACAATAAAAAGCAAAATGTTCATGTTTGATTATCTAGCTGTTTGTTCATTCTTTTTGTGTAACTTGAAGCAAAATTATGATTATGTCATAAAAGCAAATGGAATATATTTTAAAGTGGACATAGTACCATCTGCATTACAAAGCATGTTTTTATTACCTATTTGCTAACTTACTTGCCAGTATTGGTCAGGTCTGCTGAAGTTTGTTTTAGCTATTATTAGGATTCTTTTAAAGGTTTCAATTCGAGGCTATGATGGATAACTGTTTTGCAATATCTTTGCTTCTCTGTATGCCTTCTTCCAAAGAAAGATGGCAAAATACCCAAGGCAGAAAAATAAAATACCCTAGCCATGAGGGCATTTTGACTGTAAGGAATAAGCATAAGCCAGAGGTGTCCCACCTCAATTGGTTTGATTTAGCTAAAAACATCTGTCTAAAAAGTTGATAAAAACTGCAACTGGCTGTTCTGACTGACTCATGCGAGATAGTGCTTAAATAAAATAAAAAAACTTCATTATCTGCCAGCTACTTTAAAGTGAGCACACTTTGAATTGTTGGTGTTAACTTCTCAAGTTCTAAATAGCTTAAGGCATTTTTCCCTGGGGACTGTCTGGCTGTTAAGATCTCGACAAGAATTCCTTTGGAAGAAGCCTGCATTTTCTTGAGACCTGTCTTTCTGATATGAAAGCTGCAGGGTAGTGGAACACATTCACTTGGGAGTTGTCTTTGTCTCTTTTTAGCCAAAGATTTAACAACCTGTCAATATGCGTCTCCTTTGCCAGGTTCTAAATGTTAAACTATTTTTTTTCTGCCTCTTTAAGTATTTATGTTTTATTGTTAACTTTTTGTTCTTTCTAATTTTATTAATTGACTTGAGTATTGTTACAATAGACAGATAGTTAAAATACTCTCCACTCATGTTTATTTAGAGTAATGGTAATTTGAGTGTCTATTGTGTTGGCGGGGAGGGTGGGCAGCCCAAAGTACAATTTATTTTAGCATCTATTGTTTATTTCTGGCAATAAAACCACTATGTTCTGATGCTGGTTGAAAACCCCTGCCTTTATTTGACTAGGCCCAAAACCAGAAATCCTTCTTATTTCTTGATTCTTTTGTCATGTTGCTCACTTACCAAGTAACAGATATTTGTCTGCTTTTCTGACATTAATGCAGGAATACCTATTGCAGACATACTGTAACTCTCAATGAGATGCCTGATCCACAGGGAAACCCCATTCACAGGGGAAACAAATGATTAGTGAGGCTTTTTCATTAAGTTCTTCTTCCCCATCCCACTTCAGTTTGCTGAGGAAATGCCAGCAAGTATTTTCACATCATTGACAAAATAGGGGAATTTATTGGATGAGTAAATTCTGTCTAGGGAAATATTCTAGAGAGATAGATTACAGGAAAAGTCATTTATACCCAAATGGTTAGTTAAAATATATTCAAGTCTGAACTTCTCATAAGTACTTCAGTCTACAGACTCTTGGTGGTACAAAGATAATAACAAAATGTATAAGCGAAGGGCTATTCAGGCAGAAGATGACCAACACCGGTGTACATGTTGGCATTTGCCACTTTCACAATTAGACATTAATAATCACTTTGATCCAGGAGACAAATATCCCCCCCCCCCCATTATCCAAAGAAGCCAGGAGAGACAAGGATCCAAGTCAGAGGTGGACAAGGGCATCTTAAAAAGCAAACTACCCATTTCCTCAGAGGTAACAAGGCAAAAGGAAAGCCAAGTGCCTTGACAAGATGATGGCCTAGTCACTGCACAATGTCCTGCCCAAGTGAATTTGAGTGACTTTACCAGCAAAATGTCAAGCAGCATAATCACAGGGTATCTCCTACCAAAAAGAGAGTTGGCTAGCAGGAAAAGAGGTGCTGGAAAACAATCAGTTGAAGATCCCAAAGGTGCTTTTTTTTCAGGAGGCAACTGGACTTTCTTGTTTTTTCTTTTGAAGACGTTTCACTTCTCATCTAAGAAACTTCTTCAGGTCTGACAGGATACTGGCGAAAGAAAAAACAAGAAAGTCCAGTTCCCTCCTGACAAAAAAGCACCTTTGGGACAACCATGACCTGGATGACTGAGAATATCTACAGACTTCCAACCAGTTGAATACTTTGCCTACATTATTGGCCATGGAGTAGACCTGAGGGCACACAGCCATGTTCAGACAAATTAAGTTTTCATTTTTCTCCATCTGCATTTGAAGCATCACTTCTGCCAGTTCATCTCCTGAAAGCCCTTGGAAACCCAACAAGCTACCTATGATGTCCAGTAGAAAGAAGCCACTCAGGTCAATTTTGTCAAGGGCCCAAGATACTACTTCATGCGATTGGTAGACAAGGCCATCAGCCAAACCAGCCATAAGATTTATTGTGTTTTTGTTGTTGTTTAATGACCCCGTAATCCCTTGCGGTGGCTCAGTGGCTAAGACCCTGAGCTTGTTGATCAGAAATGTCAGCAGTTCAGCGATTTGAATCCCTAGCACCATGTAATGGAGTGAGCTCCTGTTACTTGTCCCAGCTTCTGCCAACCTAGCAGTTTGAAAGCATGTAAAAATGCAAGTAGAAAAATAGGGACCACCTTTGGTGGGAAGGTAACAGCATTCTGTGCGTCTTTGGCATTTAATCATGCTGGCCACATGACCACGGAGATGTCTTCGGACAGCGCTGGCTCTTCGGCTTTGAAATGGAAATGAGCACCGCCCCCTAGAGTCGGGAACGGCTAGCACATATGTGCAAGGGGGACCTTTACCTTTAATCCCTTGCATCGGGGGTGGGGGGAGTTGGGGCACCTGAATGGAGCTGAATGTTTACTGGCCGGATGCCCTTCCTATTGCCAATGCAGAGTTTGCAGCTGATATTTACTCATTGTGCCCAGAGAGAGAAATATCTGCCTCTACCTAGGATCAAACTCACAGCTTCCTGATTGTGAGACAAGACTCCACCTCTAGGCTACTGCACCACTCAAACTGTCCACAAGATCTTTGGGGAAAATCCACATGGTTCTTGGGCCATACTGATATATAAATATTTAGTTAAAAAATGCACATTTCTATATGACATTTCCTCAATAAATAAAAATGTAAAAGACCCTTGAAAGACCTCCACTTTAATTCTTCTGGAAGCACTTTAAAATTTGATCTAATCTAACAAATAATAACAATCTAGCTTCTTAAGGGAAGCTGCACCAATATTGGTGGGACCACAGTCCCTATAAATTAAATAAAGCTGAACATACTGTATGATATGTTTTATAAAGTGAAGGGTGAATTTCACTGGACAAATGCTATAAAAAATGTGCATGTTTCAATTCTTCTCAAAATTTTCAATCCCTTCCCATCCCCAATGTGGCTCCAACATTGTTGGAAATTTTATATCTCTACTCACTACTTTGAATCTGAAATTTTCCTATCCTTTTTTGCCTTTTGTGCAAAGGGTGCAAAGTTTTAGATTGAGTTTTCACATTGATACCATGGAACTAATAGAGAGCAGAGAGGATTTTTATACTGCATTTTGGAAGCCCTTGCCCATCAGAAGGCAAATTGTAAGGGGGAAATGCATCAAAGAGGCACTTTGCTTCTATCAGTGTCATCTTGTGAGTAACTTGAAAAAGCATGCTTTGCCTTGCATGATATGGAAGAGCTCTTCATATGCTTCCATACTACTGAATTAATAAAGAGTCTTATTTCAATCAAAGTTCAAAGAGATTTGGATGGACTTGACTATTGGACCCTATTCAAAAGCATGCAGTTCAGTGCAGCGGTGAAATTCAATTTTTTTTACTACCAATTCTGTGGGCGTAGCTTGGTGGGTGTGGCTTAGTGGGTATGGCAGGGGAAGGGTACTGCAAAATCTCCATTCCCACTCCATTCTGGGGCCGCCCATAGGTGGCATTTGCTGGTTCTCCGAACTACTGAAAATTTCCACTACCGGTTCTCCAGAACCTATCAGGACCTGCAGGATTTCACCCTGGTTCAGTAGTGGAAAAAAATGAAGCAGCCTGCTTCTTGGACATGTAGAATCTCCATCACTGGAGGGTTTTTGGCAGCTACTTTTCAGGGATAATATCAGGATTCCTGCCAAGGCAGGGGTGCATTAGATTATCTCCAAGGCCCTTTCGGCTTTTGTGATTCTGATTCTGTGACCTCTGGTTATAGTGTTGGTGGCTGTCCTGAACACCATATTAATTATTGTTTAAACATGATTTATTCTTAAATCATAGGAAGCCCTTTTGGATTCTAAAAACCTTACTGAAGGCACCAGTGATTGCTAACGCTATACTTGTGTTTCTGCAGAAGTACAAACAAAAAGACAACTTTATATGCATACAGTATTTGAAACTTGCATAAAAACATAAATGAAAGACAAAAATTTGGGACCTTAGATACTAATAAATCTACTGTCCCGTATGTTTCATGTGATGGAGTGTAATTCATAATGATACTTTAGTCCAGGGACCATATGCTACAATAAATTGGTTAGTCTGTAAGATACCATAAGGTTCTGGGTTTCTTTTAATATCCATATGCTATCACATACATATTCATATATATAAAAATGTATTTAAATTGGACTTGCCTTCTGTCTCCAAACAATTGACAATAGCATAGCATGTAAGACGTTACTGTTTTGTACTAAAGCAACCAATAATTGTAGAAAAGTGCGTTGATGTCAGTGGTCCTCCTGGGTCATAGATTGAGATCTTCTGTTTCTGCTATCACTCGCAATTAGATTGGCATGCAGTTGAATGTTCTCGAGATGCCCTTGGTGATAGTGCCATGGTTGTGACCTTCCACACAGCTATAGAATTGCAACTCTTGATTAGAAATGCTGCAAAATTATGACTTTATCCTTCAGTGGAAAGCATGTGAATTTTCAATAGATCCATACAAATCTACAGGCCTGTCATTTTCTATAGTGCTGTATTTGATGATAGATGAAGCATAATGTATTCTGATGCTTAGATTAAAAGGAATAAACCATGAGGGTGTATTATTTTATTCTGATTTGATTCAACCAAGAAAGCCAGCTTTCAGCTGCTTTATTTATGTCAGATTTGTGCATCCATGGGGATCTAGGTGGCATAATTTTAGAAATGAGTCTTACTCAATGTGAAGAATAAATAAGATTTTCTTCTACTATAAAAATGGGTTTAAAACAGGAGATAGAAGAGGATACAACTCATAATAGTTGCATCAGTTCGGCAGTTTTCAATTCTTGCCAGCTCAAGGTTGACTCAGTTGGTAAAGTGAGGAGCCATATTGTTGGGGCAATATGCTGACTCTGTGAATCACTTAGGGCTATAAATCTCTGTGAAGCGGTATATAAGTCTAAGAGCTATTGCTAAGTGCTATAATCTGATGGTGTTGAATATAGATTTTAAAATAACAAACTATAAGAATGATATAGACAAAGATATTACAAAGGATTTACAAATAAAACTGGTTGATGCCTTAATAGCTAAAAGGGGCACACAAATAATACATCAAAAGAGTGACTTAGATTGCAGATTTCATTTCTTATCTTGGACTTATAAAAGGGATGTGTTATACTTAAAAGGAATTCCTGAGAAAAGATAAAGGGAATTTGAAAAGGGAAAATAAAAAGAACTCAGCTTTTGGAACACTATTTAAAATTTAGGAATAAACATTAAAACCAGAAGAGAAGAAATATAAAGTTGCTTATGTGATCAAGTTTAAAATATATGAAATATTTCATAATAGATTTTAATGTTTTTTTTCTTCACCAGGACTGTATGATAAAGTTTTAGAGTTTTGTTTATAGATAAGATATGGGAAAGATACTTTTGTTGTATTTTTAGTTATGTATGATGTTAAAATTGAAGGGAAGTGTGAAACTTGCAAGCTTCTGAGAAGAGATGAAGAGAAAATGATAGGAAATTTATGGGACACTATTTGAAGGAATTACAGATCAAGATTTTCTATATGTTGTTTCTGGTAGCTGTTAAGGGAGTTTTTCTTGATGGAATAATAAGGCTTTAAAGATTTTTTTATAGATAACAAGCTAAGATATAGGAAGAAGAGCTTTTTTGTTGTATTATTAGAGAAAATGTAATTATTCTGGTAACTGGATTTTTTCTGTTTAAAATTGAATGATACTGTTTTATTATTTGCTAATAGATAAAAGGTAAGATATGGAATGAAGTGATATCTGGTTGAAATGGTAGAGAAAGTGATAAATTATTAAAATTGTACTTGCCGATGAAGGGGGAAATAATTTTTTAATATATTTTTTCTTTTTAAATATATTTTCCCTTTACCTTCTTTTTCTCTCTGCATTTTTAATTTTTTATATCCCTCTCTCATGGATATATCTGTTTCTTTCATGATCTAGGCTAAATTCATTATTCCTTAAGCTTAATCTCTTTACGTCTTCAACATAGTCCATAATTATCTATTTTCGAATCCAAGGAAGGAAACCAGTTCACTTCTTCAGTTTCGATTGTAGATTCACTAACTATGCAGTTAAAGTAACATTGTCTTCTAAATACCACAACTTTATCCTAGGTTTTTTTAATTGCCAGTTTTACTTCCAGAATTAGTTTTTCTACTTCTTTTTAATAAAAAGATGGTGTCGCTTGCATAACTCAAATTGTTAATCTTCCAGTACTGTCATTTTTATGTTTGCTGGGTAAATTGAATAGCTATGTCCTTTAGTCTAAACCACTCTGTTTCTCCAAGTGCAGTTCTTGAAGTAGTTTCTTGTATACTGCAGAGATGATTATTACTATTACCTCTACCGCAATTACTGTGTTTGAAAGATCCATGAATGGGAATTGGCTGGCATATCAATTTAATACATTGTTATTATGGCATGATGTACATAGAAGTCTTGCCAAGAAAATGTCCAGGCAGCCACCATAAGTCAACACTAACTGGAAGGAACACATACCCCCATATACAAAGACCTTGTAGTAGTTAGTGAAACTGCTATATTTCCTATTCCTGTTGTTACTTTTCATTATCCATCTTATATTATTTATCTGATTTCATGTTTGTCTGTCTTTTCTAAAACCTGCCCATTTGTTCTGCATTTCTTGCTTGGACTTTATTTATCTTTGAAAGATCTTAGGAAAACTTTGCTGGCATAAAGAATAAATTCAATAATTCAGCTTTTGCATTTTCTGACATCTTGTTTCGTTGCTTCAACTATGTAACTGACCTCTTTCAGTCTCTCGGCAAAAAAAATCTTTTTCCATAATTGTTGCTACAGGTACGTTAGCACTTTAAAGTTGCTGAAGCTAGTTAAAGGGTTGGTGGTATTTAATTTGTGGTACTGGTACTTTCTTATTTAACAGCCTTTGGTATCCTATTTTTAGTGCCGCTGGATCTTGAGCATATATTCTGCAAAGGTTTTAATTATTTAATAATCCTGTTTGTGAATGGTTTCAGCCAGTGGTGAGTTCTTACCGGTTCGGACCGGTTTGGCCGAACCGGTAGTAGTTTGGTAGCCTGGATCGCTGGAACTGGCAGTGACCCAGGCCTGCCATGCCCCCAAACCAGTTCTCTGGGTGGCACTATCTTATTCTTCAGTTCTGCGCATGCGGAAAACAATTTTAATTGTACTGTGCATGCGCGTGCAGCTTATAGCAAGCATGCATGCAGCACGCCCATGGGCGAACCGGCAGTAGTGCCTGCTGGAACCCACCCCTGGTTTCAGCATATTTTCCATTTTATATTTTATTATATTTTACTAATTTTATAACAACTTTAGGTTGCCTTATAAAGTAAATGCATTAATTTAGCTTCATTTATCCTGTTCCATAGTTGTCCTTGGGTATTTGCCTGTGATTTTTCTGATCATAAGAAAAATCTTTTATTCTAGTTTTATTATTATATTATCCTAATTTCTATTATTCTTGATTGAAATACATTTCCTTGTCCTTGCTTGAAATTGTAAGTCTGTGTTCAGTAATTGCCCTGTTGCCCCAGGCTTTCATCTTCCATTTTTCCATGGCTAGCATGGTAGCGTGTTGTGGAAGCTAAATGGATCGTTTCTGTTTTGAAATATGTTCACAGTGTCTCTCCTTTCTTCCCATTGACCCACAGGTTCATTTGCTGTGTAAGTTAAGCATAATTAAGCTATTCCCTACATTGATTTTATATTTTGAGTTTATGTTCTTGAGATCATATCTTGCTACCAGAGTTATTTTAATTTTTTAGATCAACTTGTACCAGTAATTTACAGTGTGCTTTAATGTCTGTGCCTAGAAATACCCTAGTTCTATAAAATCTATGTCACTGTACTGTGTTTCCCTGAAAATATGACATACCCCAAAATAAGTCCTAGCCTGATTTTTTTGGGGTAGGCCTAATAATATGCCCTACCCCCAAAATAAGCCCTGGTGAATGGGGGTGGGTACGGCCAGTACAGAGGCAACCCTTCTCTTCTCTGGTCACCTCAGGGCTGCTCAGCCCCTTGGCTGCGGGATCAACTGATCCAGCAAGGGCTGGGAGGTCTATCTCTCGGGGTGCCTGGAATGTTTCCAGCGTACTCTTACTAGCCCAGCCCTGGCCACAGTGCGAGGCAACCTTGCAGCCGAGGCCAATGTGAGAAATGGGCTCCCTCACAGCGCCACTTCTCTGGGCCTCACCTGCCTCGAAAGCCAGGGATGCTGCAGGGATCCCGGCCATGTAAATGCTGTTGTTCACAAGCTGTGCAGCTGCTCCATCCGTCCACTGCGTCTGCGCCTGTTGGCCACCGCCTGCTCCAAACAAAGTGGTGGGGAGGCTTCAGGACAGCACCCTTCTACGTGCACCACCCTGGCAAAGGTAAAGCAGAAGCAGGCAGGGGCCGCACGGAGTTCCTCCAATGGCCTCCCCAGCCCTGGCACTGCTCATGTTGATCTTGGCATTTCACCTTCCTACCTTTTGCAAACCTTTAGCTGTGAGGTTTGTCATACCAGCGCAGCCTTTTGGAGCAGAACTCTGCATGGTTTGTTGTGGCATTCATGTGTGAACGGAAGCACCGCTGTGAGCTTCATCACACCAGCGCAGGTGGTGTCCTGCTGTTTGCAGCTGAGCCAGTATGTTGAACCTCGTGGCAGTACCACTTGCGCACGCAATGACACAACAAGCCTTGCAACATCCTGCTCCAAGAGGCTGTGCTGGCATGACGAGTGTCACAAAGACTCATTTCTGGTGGAGTTTGGGGGAGGGAAAGAAAGGCCAAGTTCTCTGCTGCTACTTCTGAAAATATTTGAGAATCTGACCAAGAGAGAAGGGATACAGATTTCCATGCCTTCCCAGACAGGTGGTCGTTTCACACCTGCAGCATCGGAATGAGCCCTGTGAGAAGACGCCGATGGAGATACAAACAGGCAAAGTTCATTGAAGACACTCCCTCTCTGGCCGACCCACAAGACACTCCTGGGGATAAATCAGACACTTTGCTGGAGAAACTGCCCCACGCTAGCCCAGGCTTCTTAAATCTCTCGCTCACCCTGCCTGGGGCTGTTGAGGAAGAGGAGGCGTTTATCGATAGTGGTGCCTTTTAATTTCTCCTAGAGGGTGATCCTGGATATTGAATCAAAGGCCTGCTTAAAATCAAGGAAGGCCACAAAAAGAGAGGATTTTTAAAAATATATATGTATTTTTGTACTAAATGGCAGAGTACCAAGATATGATCCACCGTAGATCTTCCTTCTCTAAAACCGTCTTGTTCATCTTTGATTATCCCCTCTGAAATTAGCCAATCTTGAAGTTTATAATTTAGGTATTTGGCATACAGTTTACTAATAACGCTTAGAAGACTAATGGGTCTATAATTGCCTGGGTCATTTCTATACCTTTTTAATAAATTGGTATGATAATTGCTACTCCTCAATCTCTAGGCATATGGCCTGTTTTATCTATAAATGTAAACCGTGATGCTAAAAGTGGAGCCCACCAACTGGCGTTCTTTTTGATTATTGCTGGAAGGACATTATCAGCCCCGGGTGCCTTATTAGCCTTTAGGGCTCCGATCAACTGGGATATCTCTTCTAGTGTAACAGGGGGCCAGTAAGGAGTTTGGTCCAAACTAGCTTGGCTCTCCTTGGTTACATAGTCAGGATCTGTATAAAGCTCCCTAAAATACTCTTCCCAGGCATGAATCGGAACCTGATTTATTGGGGGTAGGGGAGGTTTTCCCAATCCCCTGGTGATGTACCAAAAAAGGGATGTATTTTTTGTCCTGACTGCCGTAATTAGTCTATGCCAAGCAGGGACGTGCGGTCAGGGGAGGCAGGAGAGGCAGAGCCTCACCACTCCCATCATGAAAAAAAAAGGGAAAAGCGAAAAGGCACTGAGGAGCCTCGGGGAATGGGACTGCGCGAGCCGCGGTCCCCTCCATGTTGACTCAGGAAGGCGGGGAATGGGACCACGTGTGCAGGACAGAGGGAGGTGCAGGAGGCTCCTCTAGCCTCAGCCTCCTTCCTGCACACGTGGTCCCATTCCCCGCCTTCGGTCGGGTTCTGATCCCGGAGCTCATGTTCCAGGGCAAATGTGCATGCGCTAGTGGCTCCCTTCCTCGCACTGAGCAACGGACGGGCAGTTGCTCACGAAAGCAGAAAGTGCGACGGGCTTTTCGGACTGTCAGCTACCGTTTCCCTGCCAGCTCGCTCACGAAAGGACCCTGGAAACCGAGTCGTGGCCGGCGCCTTGTTAAGAATTCCCTGCCTTCCTGATGACATCACCAGCCTCACCAGCCATAAACCTCATCGCACGTCATTGATGCCAAGACTCCTTCAGAGCTGCACTTTTCTTTTCTTTTAGAAGGTTCTTATATTGTGCTTTCAGCTGCTTTAAGTAGTAAGTGTGATCCTCAAAGGGGGCACTTTTACTTTTCTTGTATTCCATATTATATATCCTTTTTAGTTGCATGCAATCTGTATCGAACCATTTTTTGTTCTTTGAAACCGGCCTTTTGGAGTGAGCTAGAGCTTCGATGACAGGGATATGACCACTGAAAAGCCGGCCTTCAGTCGCCTCTTCAAGCCTACATTCTTCAAATTGTTTCTTCACAAGGCCAAGGTGATCAATAGTTCAGAACTGGCCAGTACCTTGGATGAGGCTACTAAGGAACAACCAGCCAAGAAGGCTAAGAGCAGCGCCTTCTTTTCTGAAACACCTGCAGAACGCGAGGAGGTTCCTACCCCTCAGCTCTTCCTCGACGTTGTCCAATGCCAGTGGTCTCAGCCTGGGTCTATCCCAGCTGCTAGTGGTTGTGACAAACGGTTATATGCGGTGGCTCCTGAGATGGAGAATCTCTTCTAGTGGCACAAGGTTGATACCTCTGTGGTCGCCCTTACATCTTTGGCACTCATTCCCTCCAATCTCATGGAGAGACTGAAGGCAGAGGACAAAAGAGCGGAATCCTCATTCAAGAAAGTTCACAAGGCCGTGTCATGGGCCATCAGGGCCACGACATTGGCTTCCTTTTTCAACAGAGCCATACTCATGTGGCTGAGACAACTATTATACAAGATTCCGGTAGAGGACACCAGGCTCCGCCAGGCTTTAAATAAGCTGGCGACAGCCACGGACTATTCAGCCGATGCCACCCTTAATGCTGCCAAGTTTGCCTCAAGGGCTATGGCAGCCAATGTGGCTTCCAGACACCTGGCTTGGCTTCATCATTGGCAGGCAGATATGTGCTATAAATGGAGTCTGGCCTCTGCTCCTTTCAAAGGGGATAAACTCTTTGTAGAGGCTCTGGATCCAGTCTTGGTCGAGACCGAAGACAAGAAGAAGACCATGCTAGTCCAGCGCAAGAAATCTGATAACAGGGTCTTTCCATACTCCTGTAGGCAGCCTTTCGACAGGCTGACTCTGGAACGTCTGCTTCCCAGTTCCAGAGACCATATTCCAGGGAGCAAATAGGTACCAGGACAGATAGTCCTTCAGGGACAGGGGCAGACAACAGCCCTATGGCAAGTGACCTTTCCGAGGGGCCAATACCAAGCCCTTCCGCAGAGCAAAGTGTCTGTTGTCCCAACTTGCCGATTGTTGTTTACTGAGTTTTACATATGAAATTATGCCTCAGATCATTTATCATGTAATCATCTTCTGTTTTTCCTCTGTTTATTTAGCATGGGGGGTGGGGGAGGCAATTGCAGTTATGCTCTTCTGCGTGCCTAATTTGTGGTGGCATTGAAAGGGCCATGACAGAAGAAGGGTAGATGTATGTATCTTTTCCTTTCCTCCTTTTCTCTTTTTGCCTGTCTTCCTAACTCTCTTTCTTGGTAGAGGGGGACAGCAGTACCTCAAAGAGGGAATAGGAAATATTAAATAACATGATTTTTCCTCTCTTCATCAATGTAGCAGCTGCCTAATACTCTCTTACAGGCCTCCCTTTGAAGGTTTTGAAGTACCTCCATTCACCTTCACAGCATACGAAACAAAGGGATCTGACTAATGAGACATTAATGGACTCTAGAAAGAAAGGATGAACATTCTCCAAACCTCTCCTTTTCTCAATTATATTTCCTGCATGTTTGATAATTTCTTTAATATCATACATTTTCAGGGGGGATTTTAAAAGTCTCAGAATTATTCTTCCGGTCTTCAATGGCACATTGTGAATGGTAGGGAATTATGAGTCAGAGAAAAAGAATGGACTAAGTCAGAAAGGAAAACCTGAATAATGTGACAAAGATGCTTACTTTTTCCTGCTTCCTCTGTTTTTATCTTTTCAGATATTCAGCTTTATGGTATATGACTGCACATAATTTGTAACAAGTTAAAGCATCAAGCATATATTTTTGTTTAATGCTTGAGCCATTAGAAGCTGGTGGTTTATTACAAATATCTGTTCTCTGATAAGTTAAGCAACTTGGAAACATGTGCTATTCGCATCAGAAGTGATTTCAGTATTGTTTTTCTTATTGTCTAAGGATCTATATACATATAGAGAGAGCATATTTAAAAAACATACTTGAATGGGACTTGTTTCAATGGAATCTTGTTGTGCCATCTGCATTCATTGTTACATGAGGTTCTTTCTGTTGAGCTACTCCAATATTCTCTCTTGGCTACATTTGTACACAGATTTCCCAATAATTATTTAATGAGTCTTGTGATAAACTGTCAATCTGGAAAGAGGATGTTGCTGTAATTGAGGCAGTAACATATTCCTAGAGGGACATTTGATTGGGAATTCATTTAGTGGGTTTCAGAAAAAATAATATGAAAAATTAGGCTATTGATAACGACTAACCATTATGGCTGCATTAATACCTCCTGTATCAGAAGTAGCATGACAGTCCAGGTGATGCCACAACATATTTTTATTTTATTTAGAATACCTAAGTAGATATTCTAATACATCTTGAACATTGTTGCTCTTTCTTGAGTGCTTCTGTATTTGGATGTGTATGTGAAAGTAGGGCTGGATGATTTTTCATTACATTTGCATTTTTTTATTTTTCTTGCTCCCTCCTTTTTCATACATAATTTTCATTACACATAACATGGATACATAGACATAGATGCACACACAGACACACAGACACATACATGCAAACAAACTAACTTTAATATGTAAGAAGGTTTTTTTTTTAAAAAAAACATCTTGTTTCAAGGAATATAAATTAGGTTGGTTTCAATTAAAATGTAACAAAGAAATCCCATATTGATTCCTAGATAAATATGTATTTTGACTGCATATTGTACTTATACATGAACTTATTTTTTTCTTTCACAGAACTATACTCAATATATCCCGTTATCCATATATGATCTACAAACGTGGATGGGCAGCCCCTCCATTTTTGTGTATGATTGCTCAAATGCTGGCCTTATTGTCAAGTCTTTCAAACAATTTGCCCTGCAGAGGGAGCAGGAACTGGAGGTGAGTGCTCTTTTAGAGAATTATATAGCCAGGGTTACAAATGTACAGTCCAAGGAGGATTCTAAAGGTTGCCTCTGATGTGGTGGTGCCTTAAATAAGTAGGTTTTCTATGGTGGGAACCTTGGGAGATTGCCACTTCTCATGAGACTTTAAATGTGATTAAACCAATTATATTTAGTACAGTTATCCTATTCAATATGCAATAACAAATATTATTCACCAAGACAATAATAATATTGCCATCATGCTATTATGAATTATTCACTTTGCATATACATGCCTGATGGGGAAAACATGGGCCTTGTTGCATGCAGGGGCTAAGCTGCTATGTTTTGGCTTAGGTGGTGGTTCTCCAAAGTTTTACATATGATTTAGTACAGGGGTATCAAACTGGATTTCTTCAAGAGCCGGATCAGCACTGTAGTTCTCCTCTGCAGATGGGGGTGGGGAGATAGGATGGATGCCTCATGTGGCACCCTGCTGCAGTGTGTGCCCACCCACACCCCGTTTTGTCCAGCAGGGTCTGCAGGAAGGTATCCAGGGTGAAAATGGGGCACAGGGGGCCACGCATGCCCCACCTGCCCCATTTTGGCTGCCAGAGGCACTGCCGGCTGGTCCTGTGCTGTTTCCAGGCCAGTAGCACAGGCCAGTTTTAAGCACCCCTGATTTAGTAGCTTGCATGAAGAAGAACACTGAGAATTGCTCATGTTATAGATTGGTGGGAAATTGCAGAAGATCTAATGTTTTCTGTCTTGTTTAGAATCTGTTTCATAAAAAATAACAACAGATGACTGGCAACAAATCATGGCAATTTGAAGCTAATTCGGAAAAAGCCTTGCCATTCCAATTTAGACTGTTTTGCCATCCAAGGGTACAGACACTATTAAAACTGTTAATTAAATTGTAACATTTAATAGAATCAGTGTATACTCTTAGAGCTTTTCAACTGAAATTACGACAGTAATGGTAAAGATCTTTATTAGTTACTTACACTACACTTTAGGACTTCCAAGTGATCTATTCCTGCCACTTTTTCTTGTAGTCAGTTATCAGTCATTAATCTAAATGCTTTGTAAGACGTACAGAGAAGAAACTTGCTTTTGTTACCGTTAATTCTGCAGAACTGAGAAGTACCTTAGTGTTAATAAAAGAGGACAGTGTGATTTCTTAAATTTATTGCTGCAAATGAGGCTAGTAAACAGAACCCTTTTCACTTCTGCCATATGAAACTGAATCTGATCTGATACGTTTAATCAACTGCAGAATGAGAAAGTTGTGTTCTTGTCTAAGTTGTGTTCTTATTTTATGTTGTTCTGCCTTTTGAACGTCATTTTAAAAGCAAACAGCTAAGCATGTTATATTGGAACACAGTTCTGATTAACAAAGGCATCTTTAAAATGTTATTGAAGCAAGTCAACCAATAAAAACTGTTACATTGCATAGCTGGAATGTAGAAATCATGCAAATAATCCCGTTATGCAGATAAACACAAATTATTTTCCAGCTCATAGAAATGTGCTAGCATTATGTGTACATGTATCATAGTTCTGTAAAGTAACTTTAACTGTAGCTCTGGCAAAATCTTAATGCTCTTTAATTGTTGCAAAACTGTACTAGCGGCATAGTTACTAGCAGCATAGTGTAGTTTGACATTCCAGCTGTCACACAAAATGATCTTGCTGCTGGCTGCTCATTTTTTAACCTGTGAAATTAGAATGCAAAAGATTGTATTACTTTCTAGGGTAATGCAGAGCTGTAGGCTAGAATTTCAAAAATGAATATTCCTAAAGTCAGTATTTATTGCCACTCCTTTCTAAAAGTTCTCTCTATTTCTTCTAATTGTGATCCTCCCTTTTTCATCTGTCAGGATTGCTTTGTATCCAGTGCTTGTCTCTCCGCTTCTATCCAGCATAACAGCGGGTTTAATTATTTGCTCTGAATTAAAGTTGTAGCTGAATGGGAAGGTGGCTCAGTCTGAGGTCTGACTTAGACTCAAAGACTTCAAAGAATTTCCACATCCATAATTCTTTCTGAAAGACATATGGCTGGCTTCTGTGCTATCTTACCTAAACATCTCCATCTCAATCTCTCTTGTGCTGTTTCCCAGCAGTAGCCATTTTAATCTTGGCAACAGGAAGACAAAAGCTGTGATACCTTGAAAACTAATGCAAAGTCATAGATGTTGTTGATGAAAGATAAAGTTGCAAAGCTTGCTGGAGACCTCACAGCAACTCTTAAGGCAAAACGGAGAGCTTAACCTGAATTTCATGCTTGCTGTGGTAATCACAAACCGGCTTCTTTTTAAATATCATAAGTCATCTTAAATCCTTAAAAAATGTTTTAATTATGTCTGTCTCTGAGTTAATTTTGAAAATACGTTTTAGGTACGTACAGTGACACATTAAGATTGTGAGTACATGCTGTGAAGGTTAATCGCTTTGAAATAAAAGGAAAGCATGAAAACTGATGGTATTTGATAGACATTTCAGTGTAGAAAGGCAAACGTTATGGACGAAAAAGATGGCACAGTGTGAGCAGAGTTGGTGAGTGTGTAGCTTTAACCGTGCTCCATAAAATTTAGGAAGAATCGTGAAGAGATCTAAATTATGCAGCATGGAAATTAGAGCACTTGGTTATTTCAGGATAGACATGCCCAGGGAGTACTGAACCAGGAAGCCTTGTTAACAAAACAATCCCTTGTGTAAATAGGAAGCTCTTTCCTTTTATCCTTTGTTTCGTTTGTCCTTATGTGTTGGTGATGGTGGTGGTTGGTAGTAGTAGTGATGATGGTTGTGGTGAAGAACTGACAACCTCTCTTCTTTTGGGTGTTGTTCAGGTTCACTGCATTGTATCTGTGAAGCAAAGCATGCTCAGTGTGTCAGTATTATCTCTACTCTCCAGATAAAATATGGATATAATTCATAAGAGTCAGTGGCCCACTTTGGTCCTCTTAACAGCATGCGTCTGTAATTCTGTCATTAGTTAGAATGTTTTTCCTCCAATCCTTGACTCACCTATCACCCACCCACACAAACGCACGCATCTCTCAAAAATATTCAGTGACCTAGTTATTCTGATTACAGGTTTTTGTGCATCTCCATTCTCACCACTTACAATTGTATATCAAATCACAAATTATCCATTGAATAAGCATAAATACATTATTATCATTGTATAGTCATTGTTCCACTATGATTGTTATTCCTTCATTTTACACAAAATAGTCTAGGTATTGGGTTTGTATATATAGCATCATTATACATGAATTGTTCCATTCCAATTGTTATTCCATCATTTAAAACAAAATATTCTAGATATTAAAATCATACATACAACCTCATTCCATTGCCTCATATTATACTATTTAACAATACTAAGCCTTTGTGGTATCTCATATATCATTCTATTGTTCTTAAATATATAAAGAGGCCCTCAAACCTTTTCCATTACCATAGTTTTTTATATAACCATTGATAAAACAAATCCCATACCTTGTAGAATTGTTCTTCTTCTCTAAGTTCAATTGTCAATTTACTAATTTCAGCACATTCCATTATTTTTGGAATAATTTCCTCCTGCTTTGGTATTTTCTCATTCTTCCAATTTTTTGCAAATACAATTCTAGCTGCTATTAAAACATTTACAATCAGATATTTCAAATCCCTGTTATATGTTTCCGGTATAAGTCCCAATAAAAAAATCTCTGGTTTAAAGTCTATGTGTTTTTGTATCATTTTCTCCAACCACATGTGAATTTTAGTCCAATATCTTTTAGCTTCTGTGCAAGTCCACCACATGTGGTAATATGAACCTGGTGTCTGATGACATTCCCAACACTTTTCAGATTTGTTCTTGAACATTCTTGCTATTTTTGTTGGAGGTAGATGCCACCTGTAAAACATCTTATACAAATTTTCCTTATATGCTGTTGACATTGTCATTTTATAATTTTGAGACCACAATTTCTGCCATTTTTCTAGTTCAATCCCATGCCGAAAGTTTTCCCCCCAAGCTATCATAGTTTCTTTGACTTGTTCTTCTAGCTTAACCTCTAGTAAGTGTCCATATAATTTTTTGATTACCTTTTCATCAGTATCTGTTAAAATTTTATCTAGCTCAGTCACTTTATCACAAAAACCTTCCTCTTTACTATCTTTATCATATCTAGATTGTATTTGCACATAGGAAACCAATTCATCTTTATTTCTTCCTGTTCCAACTCTTGCTTAGATTTAAGTTCAACCTCTGCATTCAATATTTCATCATATCTGTTTGTTCCTTTTTGTATATTATTGAGTATGAAAAAGCTTCAATAGTTGATAGCCAAACTGGAATTTTTAAATAATATTGCTTTTTGATCTTAAATCCCAGTTTAATAGCAACGCCTCCCTTAAGTAATGTCTTCTGAAATACCCCTGTGTTTTAGTTCCCTTATACCATAAAAAAGCATGCCATCCCAACAATAAGTCATGACCTTCTACAGTCAGTAGTCTAAAGTTCCTTAGTGTTATCCATTCTTTAAGCCACATCAAACTTGCTGCCTGATAATATACACTATATTGCCAAAAGTATTCACTCACCCATCCACATAATCAGAAGCAGTTGTGAGCGAATACTTTTGGCAATATAGTGTAATTCCCAATTGGGCAAGCCCATTCCTCCTCTTATTCTTGCATCTTGTAGTGATTTTAGTTTTATTCTTCCTTTTCCCCCCTGCCAAATGTACTTCAGCACTATTTTGTTTAGATCATCAAAATATTCTTTCCCTAATCTGATTGGAATTGTCTGGAACAAATATAGGATTCTGGGTAAAATGTTCATTTTAATTGTAGATATTCTCCCAATTCTTCAGATCTTTTTGTTTTTGCAATCTGTTGTTTAATTTTATAATAATTGTTCTCTTTAAGTGCACTGCATTTTGCTGTTAAATATATCCCCAAGTATTTAACCTTGTTTGTGACTTGTATCTCCAAAATTTCCGCTAATTCTTCCTTGTTGATATATTCTTTGTCAGGATCTTCGTTTTATCTTTATTTATTTTCAATCCTGCTCTTTGTCCATATTACTCTATTTTTTCTATTAGTTTGGGAGCTGTTTCCAATGGATCTTCTAGAATGAAAACCAAATCGTCTGCAAATGCTTGTAATTTATATTCTTCCTTTTTAATTTTCATTCCTTTTATTTCCTTTTCTTCTCTAATATTTCTATTTAAAACTTGTAATGTTAAGACAAAAAGTAGAGGTGATAATGGGCAAACTTGTCTTGTCCCTTTCTTTATTTCAATAGAATCTGTCAACTCTCCATTTATCATTATCTTTGCTGATTGTTTGTGATATACAGTTTGTATGGTTTGAGTAAATTTCTTACCAAAACCCATCTGTTCCAGTTGTAACAACATAAAACGCCAATTCACATTGTCAAATGCTTTCTGTATGTCTAAGAACATCAAAGCCATTTGCTTTTCGGGGTGTGCCTCATAATATTCCAGAGCATCTAAAATTATTCTCATATTGTCTTTAATTTGTCTTTTTGGTAGAAATCCATTTTGATCAGAATGAATAAAACTGTTTAAGTATTTTTTAAGTCGTTCTGCCAGTATTGAAGCAAACAATTTGTAATCTGTGTTTGCAAAGAAATGGGTCTATAGTTCTTAATTTGTAGTAGATCAGCCTCCTCTTTTGATAAATGTGTTATATTTGCTTCTGACCAGGATTTAGGTATCCTCCTCGCCAACATCACCTCATTCATGGCCTACAGCAGTGGAAGCAACAAGGAATCCCACAGAGTCTTATAGAATTCAACTGGTAGCCCATCTGGTCTGGGAGCCTTTCCATTCTTATGTTTTTTGAGTGCTTCCGTTAGCTCCATCATAGTTATTTTGCCTTCTAGCATTGTTGCAGTTTCTTCAGGAATCTGAGGTAAATTGGCTTCCTGCAAATATTGTCTTGCTCCTGCCTCTTCTATATTCTCTTGCTCATATAGTAAATTTGATCTTGGTCATCTATTAATTGTAATATCTTCTTAGATTCTCTCTCTTATCTCAGTTTATACGCCAACCATCTGCCTGGTTTGTTTGCATTTTCAAAATAGTTCTGTTTAGCGCCCCTAATTTTTGAGCTAGTTCCTCCTTTTCCATTAACCCCATTCTGTGCTTAATCATGTCCATTTTTGTTTTAATGTCCTTTTTTGTGGGGCCTTCTGTAGTTCTTTTTCAAGACCCTTATAGTCATTGTCAAGCTCTTTAAACATTTGTCTCTTTTTATGTTTCTCTTCCTTGTATAGTCTATTATAAAACCTCTAGCATAGGCCTTCATTGTATCCCAGAGGTTCTGCATTGATGTATCTTCTTTTTTATTTACTTTATAAAAGAAGGCAAGCTCCTTTTCCATTTTTTGTGCAAATTCTTTCTCTTTTTAATATAGTGTTGTTTAACATCCATCTAGATCTTTGCCTTTGTCCTTTCCATTTAATTGTCAGCGGATTGTGGTCTCCCAATACTTGTTTCAGTCTCAATTTCCTGTATGTCATAAGCCAATTCTGTCATGACCCATATCACATCAATTCTAGAGCAAGATATATGTCTATTTGAATAAAAGGTATATTGTTTTTTAGTGGGATTTCTTTCTCTCCAAACATCTTTTAGATCTACTTCGTCCATCATTTTAAGAAAGGATTTTGGCAATGATTTTCTGTTTAACTTTGTTGTTTTTTGTGTTTTGTAATTTTCATTATGATCAACAATTCCATTGAAATCTCCCATCATGCAAATATTTGCATAGTCCAAATCAATTATTTTCCTGTGTAATTTTCTGTAAAAGTCATCTTGTTTATCATTGGGGGCATAAATTGCTATTAAAAGTATTTTCTTGTTATTGACAATGATTTCCACCATTAAAATTCTTCCCTCATCGTCTATATAAATTTGTTTCGCTGAGAACATATCTTTAATGTAGAAAATCACTCCTCTTTTCCGGTAGACTCGAGGGAGGGGCGACTCCTGGGATATTCTCACAACCTGATTGGTCCAGAAGACTGAGGGAAATCTCTTTTAACCTCCTTCTTTCCCTGTGGTTCCCAGTTCCTCTCAGTCTTTTGGTCCAAGTACTGTGTTTTGAGTTCCAGAGTGAGTGAGTAAAATTTGAAATTGATTATTCGATTGTATATATTGGCTATTCTAAATTCCAAATTATCTGAGCTGCTATCTTGCAGAGACAGGGTCCTCCATCTCGCAGCAAGCCGGGGGGGGGGGGGGAGAGCAAATTGGCTCCTCTCTCTTCCTGTGTTCTTCGGGAGCTCTGACCAATCCCTGGAACTGCAGGGGGTGTCAGGCTCCTTTTCGCAGCTCCGCAGGAAGGGCTGCGATCAGGCAATAATCAGGCTGTGGGCTATTAATTCAAGTCTACAAGCCGCACTTGGTCGTAATGAGCCGCAGCAAGCCTTTTCGAGCCGCGGCTGAAAAAAAAAGCCATTTGCAGCACGCAGAGTGTTCCGACAGCCATTTCGGCCACGCACACGGGGTGGCCATTTTGGAGGCATGCACGTGGAAGCGGCCATTTGCAAGCCCCCAAAATTACTGCTTGCATCGTGGCAAGTGTCGGGCCAGCAAGCTTAGCCTCGGCAGCCCAATCCTTCCTCCCGCAAGGCCTGTGCACCAGCTGGTGACTTTGGGCAGCAGCACCCTCAGGACACGTGAGTGGCTCCAATGGTGGAGAGCAGGCAGTCCACTTCAATGGCCCCGGGGTGTGCCCAGAACGTGCCTGAGGAGAGGGAAGGGCCCAGAACCGGTGCAGCAGCAGTCAAGCCTATAGCAGCCCAGCAGCCCTCCAGAGCAACCCAGAAGGCTCTGGAAAAACTGATTGCTAGGGCAGAGCAGCAAGCCCAAGCCAACAAGCCTTCTTCTCCTTCCAGATCTAGATCTCCTTTAAGGCCAGGATCTGCTCATTCAGCTTCTCCCCCCAGGGGATTCAGTCCTTCTTCCCCTTCTATCTCTCCCATTGGGGCACGCAGGCAATCAAGCCTGGAAATTTCTACTTCCCCTCCTGTCTCTTCTCATGGCTCAAGGGAGGTGGTTGAGGACCCATTGGAGGGTTCTTCACCCTAGCTCCACAGGGCCCTGATCCGGGACACTCTGAGGATAAGTTTGAGGAACTGGAATTGCTCCCTGAGAGCATTAAGAGGCTTATTTCCTCTGCCATTTCAAAGGGGGGTTGTATGTTTTTTATCAGGTTGAATAACATCTCCTATGAAAAATAAATACATAACAGATTTTAAAACCACATGTTTTAGCCAGTGAATCCCCAGAAATGCTTATGAAGCTCTGGAAGAAAGTTATTATAGCTTGCTAAAAAATTGCCAAAAGCTCTTCCCAGCTCTTACATTTTCAGAGCCTTAGTTATATGGAACAAAATAGTAATTCTACATAGCAAGATCCATAAATTTAGAAGTATCATTGATACTTTATACCTAGATGGAGATATGATGTTCCATCTATTTCAGTAGGCAGAATATTGGAATGTCTGCTGGTCAAAACCTAGGCAATTCCTAAATATTCACTGCTTGCTTGCTTACTTCTCTCTCTCCCTCTCCCCCCTCCCCCTCCCTGCCTCCCTCAAAGAAAAGGTCTTCTTAGGATTGCTCTTGGCTCCCCTCCATTTGTATAATGAGCTGCTGGATGAAATGCACTTACGTCTATCCTCCTCCTATCTGCATTGTACATTTAGAATAAACCCTGTAGAAACTGGCCAGATGTTTCAAGCTACACTCTCAATGGAGATAGGGAGCCTGAGATGAAGGAAGAAGAGAAATCCAATTGCATAACCACATGAATGATGAACAACAGCCTTTCGAAAGTGGTCTTATGATCTGATTTATGGCCAGACATCTGAATCATGTCAATTGCGGGAAGATTTCTCAGCAAAAAACAGACTTCCCGCAGTAAGTAAAGATACATAAATATCTGGAGGATGGGCTAGGCGTCGCGGTGAAATGACGGACATTCCTGGCACTATTTTACAATGTTGTAAGGATTAAACCACTAGCATTTTATGTTTACAAATACGTACAATCAACATTCAAAATATGTAGGATAAACATACATTAAACATACATATATATGTTTAATGAACATAGATTTTGAAGTCGGAACTATATTTTAAATAGAGAAATGCCATTTCCCCCCCAGAAGGCTTAATGGCTCGGACAATTGATTAGACACTTGCTTGAATAAATAGCAGATATTAAAAACTTGAATCTGTTCAGAGTTAATATTGTGGAATACTTACTTAAATATAATCTGAATGCTAAAAGAATCAAATCACTTCTATCTATCTATCTATCTATCTATCTATCTATCTATCTATCTATCTATCTATCTATCTATCTATCTATCCATTTGATATTATTTTGAATTGTATTTTCTGTTCTAGGTTTGAGTTACTAGATCAGTGATGGCGAACGTTTTTCTGCTCGAGTGCCAAAAGGGCACGCACGCACGATAGCATGCGTGTGCATACCCACAACCATAATGCAATGCCCTCCCCGCACATGCGCACACAATCTTCCGCGCTCCCCCTTGCGCATGTGCGCAGGCCTCACTGAAGCCTCTGGACATCTGGTAGGCCCGTTCACCATCACGGTACTAGATTATTTTCTATATATAAAACAGTCATAATGTGAAGCTTATGATTAGATATTGCTTCCTCTTCTAATATTCACTAACCAGTGAACTAAGCTTGCCATAGAGTTCTGTGCTGTTCAGGATTTGTTGTCTGTTTTTCTTCATTAGTAACAAGTCATTTCCAAGTTTTATTCAACTCTTGATGACCTACACAAATGCAGCCATGCTGTTTTCTTGGCATGATACAGAAGTAGCTTTGACTGCCTTCTCTCCAGATTTTTTTTGGGAAGGGGAACAAAGAGAGGGAGAACATTAGATAGATTGCATAAGACAAGGCCTACATTATCACCCAAATTTATAATGAGAACAAACTGATTAGCTTTCTAGATCAGTCAAAATGTGTGTGTGTGTGTGTTTGTGTGTGAAAGCAAGAGTTTTGAGAACCTGTTTTAAAAATAAAACTATGATTCATTTCATTTTATATTATGGGTATGAATTCAAACATATGAGCTTCTTGAATGTAGTATCAGCGCTATGGAAAGAAGCTCTTCCTCCTCAGTGCTGGTTGGGAGTGTTTCTTAAGTCTTTAAATCTCACTGGAAATACCTCAATTAGGAAGAAGTCTTCCTCGGCATGAATAATGTCCTTTTGCAGAAATGCCAAGTCAGTGTTCTATAAATGTTAACTGCCAATTCAGCTATATTTGTATTCTATGATGATTTTCTTTCTCCCTAAAGACAAAAAGTGTTACTCCATTGCAATTACTTTTTCTAATCACTGAGAAGGAATTTCATGGTTTTTTTTCTTGATTTAATAGAATCCCAATTAATATTTCAAAGCTCTGTGTAAGGCTCAACAATACTCTGATCATAAATAAAAGGTTCATGGCAAGCAGTGGCAACCATTTCAGGTACTTTCAGAAAATATTATTAACAAAATAGTGAGGCAAAATAGTGAAGCTCAGTGTATCCTGTTTGTACCCAAATATAAGAAGTATATCTTTATCAGCCAGGAGGCATTTCTCTTGAACTGAAAATGGGATTCAGAACTACCAGTATTTCTGAAAACATAACATCTCAGTTGACTCACACTAAGTAGCTACTTAAAATAAAGAAAATTTTCTTATAATCAAAGTGGTTATAAAGCAGCAGGTATAGTACTTTAGAAACAGCAAATCAGTTTCACAGCCAAATTTATTTTTCCCCACCTACTCTTAAGTTTTGACAAAATAGAGAAAATGAACTATAAGTCAGTAATTTTGAGAGCAGAGGTAAAGGAATAGATATTTTGTTTCTTGACCCTGAGGGGAGATGCCCGGCTGTGGATACAAGTAGTCCTCGACTTACAACCACAATTGAGCCCAAAATTTCTGTTGCTAAGTGAAACATTTGTTAAATGAGTTTGCCAAATTTTACGACCTTTCTTGCCACAGTTGTTAAGTGAATTACTGTGGTTGTTAAATTAGTCAAAGAGTTTTAAGTGAATCTGGCTTCCGCATTGACTTTGCTTGTCAGAAGGTCACAAAAGGAGATCACATGAGCCCGGGACATTGCAACCATCATAAATATGAGTCAATTGCCAAACATCTTTCATCACATGACCATGGAGATGCTACAGTGGTCATAAGTGTGAAAACTGGTCATAAGTCACTTTTTTTAGTGCCATTGTAACATTGAATGATCAGTAATCGAATGGTGTGTAAGTCGAGGACTACCTGTATAGTCAAAATACAGTCCCCTCTTTTCTTCTTCTAATGGGATAAGAATTTACTTTGGGACCAATTAACTCCAGAGATTTGTATAAGGATGCATTTTGTGGCATCGTTATTGCTCTCTGAGCTTGGTTGTTGTTTGCAAGCATTTTGCTACCAGACTAAATAAGATCTTCAGTGCTTGAAAGGAGTGGGATTTGCTTTCCGTTTATGTACAGTAGCTTCCTCTGCTGGTGGAAATGTTTTTGACAGTTCCTTGGTTGGGCTCTTGTTTACTGCTTGTCTGCCTGAGTGGTAGTTCCTTGATTGTGGCATTGTATACTGCTTGCTTTATTTTTTTTGTCTGATGTTAATTGTGGTGTTGATTGCTGTTGAGAAAGTGTTCTGGTCTTTTTATTTGCTTTTTTATTTTATTGTCTCTTTTGAATGATGTGTAAAGGTTGTGTATCTCTATGGGTCAGTTGATGGCTGATTTGTCTGAGTGCTGAGCTTGCAGGAATTCCCTACCATTTTGGATTTAGCTTGGTCTTGGATGCTCACCATTTCCCAGTTGAAAGTCATCCAAGTCACATGGTAGCTCGGGAGTTCATGGCTTCCATGACAGCCATGGACCTGACCCAAATAATACAGGGCCCCACACACGAGGGAGGCCACATGCTGGACCTTGTTTTTATCTCTGGTCGGTGGAAGAGTGATCTGGGAATAGGGGATTTAGTTATTGCTCCCCTGTCATGGTCAGATCACTCGCTTCTCCGACTCGACTTCCCTGCTGTTACCCCCCATCGCGGGGAGGCGGAACCAGAAGGTCCTAGATGGTTCCGCCCCAGGCGACTGATGGAACCTGATAGGTTCCAGACGGAGCTTGGGCCACTGCCTGTAGCCCTGACCCACTCCCGGATGGAGGACCTGGTGGCCGCATGGAATAGTGCGGCGGCCGGGGCCTTGGACCGGGTTGCGCCTTTGCGGCCTCTCCGGTGGCAGCGAACCACCCTGGCCCCTTGGTTTACCGAGGAGCTGAGGGTGATGAAGCGCCACAAGAGACGCCTAGAGAGCAAATGGAGATCCTCTCGCTCCGAATCTGACCGAACACAGGTAAGAACCCATTTACGGACCTACCTTGTGGCACTAAGGGTGGCTAAGCGTCGATACTATGCCACTCTTATTGCGTCCTCAGACAACCGCCCTGCCGCCCTGTTTTGGGTGACCCACTCCCTCCTTTCACAGAGGCCGCGGGAAGCCCCCTTGCAGGGCAGAGCAGAGGAATTTGGGGAAAATCTGCAGGACAAAATCGCTCAGATCCGGAGTGAATGGGTCTCCTTTAGTGATCTAGGGGAGACATCAGGGTTGAGCCTTGAGGGACCATTCTGGGAGGAGTTTGACTCTGTTGCCGCCGAGGATATGGACAGGTTACGTGGGCGACTGCGGGCCACCACATGTTTACTGGATCCGTGTCCCTCCTGGCTTGTACTGGCAACTTGGGAGGTTACACGAGGCTGGCTCCAGGGACTATTGAACGCTTCGTTGAGCGAGGGGTCCTTGCCAGCCGTCTTGAAAGAGGCGGTGGTGAGGCCCCTACTTAAGAAGCCTTCTCTGGACCCAGTGGAGTTAGCTAATTATCGTCCTGTCTCCAATCTTCCCTTCTTAGCTAAGGTTGTTGAGAGTGTGGTGGCGCAACAGTTCCCTCGACACCTGGAGGAAATTGATTATCTAGACCCGCACCAGTCCGGTTTCCGGCCCGGTCACAGCACTGAGACGGCTTTGGTCGCGTTGGTGGATGATCTCTGGAGGGTGAAAGATGGGGGTTGTTCCTCCATCCTAGTCCTTTTAGATCTCTCAGCGGCTTTCGATACCATCGACCATGGTATCTTACTGCGTCGGCTGGAGGGGATGGGGGTGAGGGGCACCGTACTGCGGTGGTTCTCCTCCTTCCTCTCCGGTCGGACGCAATGTGTGTTGACGGGGGAGCAGAGGTCGACCCTGAGACCGCTCACGTGTGGGGTGCCTCAGGGATCGGTCCTCTCACCTCTCCTGTTTAACACATACATGAAACCGCTGGGCGAGATCATTCGAGGGTTCGGGGTTGAGTATCATCTGTATGCCGATGATACTCAGCTATACATCTCTACCCCGAGCCACCCCAACGAAGCCGTCGAAGTGATGTCCCGGTGTTTGGAAGCTGTCCGGGTCTGGATGGGAGACAACAGACTCAGGCTCAACCCCTCCAAGACGGAGTGGCTGTGGCTACCGGCGCCCCGCTTTAGCCAGTATGTTCCATCTCTGGCCATTGGGGGCGAACAATTGCCCCCGGTGGACAGGGCGCGCAATTTGGGCGTCCTCCTAGACTCCCGGCTGTCGCTGGATTATCATGTGACAGCCGTGGCTAGGGGGGCGTTCCATCAGGTTCGCCTGGTGCGCCAATTGCGCCGCCTACTAGAGCGGGACGCCCTACGCACAGTCACTCATGCCCTGGTGACTTCCCGCCTTGATTACTGCAATGCTCTCTACATGGGGCTCCCCTTGAGATGCACCCGAAGGCTACAGCTAGTCCAGAATGCAGCCGCGCGGACAATAATGGGGAGTACTAGGTACTCCCATGTAACACCGCTCCTGCGCGAGCTGCACTGGCTGCCTGTGGCTTTTCGGGTGCGTTTCAAGGTGTTGATTATCATCTTTAAAGCGCTCCATGGCTCGGGACCTAGTTATCTGCGGGATCGCATCCTACCCCACACATCCCTACGGCCAATCCGCTCTCACAGAGAGGGACTCCTCCGGGTACCTTCCGCTAAGCAATGCGGGCGGGCGGTGCCCAGGAGTAGGGCCTTCTCTGTGATGGGCCCAACCCTCTGGAACGACCTCCCCTCCGATATTAGAACTACTGTTGATCTCCGCTCCTTCCGTAAGAAACTCAAGACCCACTTGTTCAAACTAGCTGGCCTGGCTCAATTGTAACCGAAAGCAGTAATATAGTAGAATTGAATCCTGACCTTCCTGGATGGCATTTTAAATTTTTAAATTTTGGGGTTTTAAATTGGTTTTAACTGGGACTTTTTTAATTATCGTCAAATAGTTTGGTTTTGTACGGACTGTGTGTCTAAGTTGGTTTTGTCTGGTTTTGCGTGTTGCTTTATTATTCATTTTGTATATTTATTGTCTGTACAGCGCCCCGAGTCCCTTCGGGGAGAGGGAGGCGGTATATAAGCTAAATAAACTAAACTAAACTAATGGATGACAAAGGTGCTTTTTCAAGAGGCAAGAAGCAATTGGACTTTCTGTTTTTTATTTGAGGATGTTTCACTTCTCATCCAAGAAGCTTCTTCTGCTCAGAGCTGAAGCTTCTGGGATGAGAAGCGAAACGTCCTCAAAGGAAAAAAAACAGAAAGTCCAGTTGCTTCTTTAAAGCACCTTTGGGGTTCCCAGTTTAAATTATAGTTGAGTCTGTACATGTATTGTAAAATTAATAAATTTTCATCATGTCTTCTGACTGTTACTTGGCATTCTTGGATATGCTCTGCTAATATTCTGCCTCTCTTGTCTAGTAATGGCTACATTTTACATATATATTAGGATACATTTTAGTTGCAGGAACAAATATTTCAGAGTTTGGCCATCATTTCTCAAAGCTAAAATTATATTAAAGGAGAACAAGCAGCCATTATGATTCCTCTATATTAAAGAGAAATATTACTTTGCTTAAGCATGCCTGGAAAAGTGCTTGGTATCATTTGGATTTAAAGGATAATAGAAATAACAAGAAACAAAAGTGAACTGGAACACACACTGGGACTTTATGCTGGATGTTCAGAGTTTTGCTTTTTAGCAAGTCATTGGAAAAGTTTATTTTTCATTTGTTTATTTAGCGAAAGCATATCGTTCTCTTGTCTTTGGAAAATATGAAGTGATTGCTAAATGTGATTAATTATGGTATATAAAGGAAATAATGCATATGTGAGAATAGATTGAATGTGTAATGAATGTTTCAGCAATGAATAGGGAATAAGACAAGGATATGTGGTATTCCTTTGTCTATTTAATGTATTGATGGATAAATGCATAAGAAATGTTTTTGGTTGATACTGAAACTATATTGGTCAGCCTTAGTGTATGTATGTTTCTTTAGTATGCAGAGAGTTATTAGCCCTTCAAGGTGGCCTAGGAAACCTGTCATATATGCTAATGCTACTTTTTATAAGGTTATATTAACAGAATCTTGCAAATCTGAATGCATTTTTCCCCTCATCCCTCTTACAACAAGGTTGTGTTGTTGACTGATAATCCAAATGATTTGCAGCCAGTATTAGATACACTGTGTAATGCAGTGAGAATACAGATCTGAAAATTAATGCATCAGAAACTAAAGTAATTATGTTTAACATGGAAAATGGAGTGAACAATTGGAAAATGATGAAAAAGTAAAGAAAGCAAATGAATATGTGTACCATGGTAGAATGTTTATTAATGAGGGGAAAGTGGATGGAAACATTTCAAGACATGCAGTTTGTGGAAGAAAGGCAGTAGATAGTGTATGGTTTGTTGTGAGGACTGAATGTTTGTTGAAATAAGTGAAAATAACTGTATAAGAGAATGTTTTTGCTTACTTCATCATATGTAAGTGAGAATTGGGTATATCAGAAGAAAAGGGTAAATGGAATGCAGTAGGAATAGTGTTTTAGAAGTGTGGGTGGTAAATTAAGAAATAAGTGAAATATGAGTGGATGTTGAATGAATGTGGATTGAATATAAAACCGAGTGATCACTACAGAAGAAATATATAAGATCATTTGGTTGCATAGGGAGAACTAAAGTGTAGTTCAATATGCTAAATAAATATATATGGTAGGAATAACTTGATGGTGAGGAAGAGGATGTCTAATCAAGTCCTGGTTGAATGAGGTTGATGTGTCAGGCCTAAGGGTAAAGACAACAAAGTGATATCCAATCAAGTTCAGTCCTTTATTTACTCATACCTAATCAAATCTCATCAGACTAAAGTTGTAGCCTGCTAACCTGATACCTATAACCTGGGGTGGGTGGGTTCTAGAGCAGGGGTGTCAAACTCGCAGCCCACGGGCCAGATGTATCACACGCTGGCCATGTGCACTCCCGGTTTAGCAAAGGGGGAAAAAGTTGTGATACATCACATGACGACAACGTGACTCTGCGAGTTTGACACCCCTGTTCTAGTGTGTGGCTACCCTGAATCTCTTCCTTTCTTCCCATCCAGTTCAGGACTATGCAGTCTCTTGCCTGGGCCCCTCCCTGGAATGTGATACCCCCTCCCTGGAAAGTCACAGTTCTATTGCTGACAACTGCATATTTCATCACATGATTTGATCCCCAGGAAGAGAGAGATGCACATTTTAAAGAACAAAAGGCAGTACATATAGTAATGTAAGCATGAGAGGGAGGCAAGGATGTAAGATATAGATAGAAAGGAACTGAGAAATATAATAGATGTTGTCAGTAGAAACTAGTTTTATCTGTGTTTTTTATTTTCTTTTTCTTAGTCTTACTGTTTCCTACTTCTTTTCTGCACAATACATAATGTTTTTATACCAAAATGGAATTGATAGGTATAAATATTTATACATTAACACAGACAATAGTCTCTCAAGCTATGTCAGCAAAAATTACAATAAATATCTATATTAGATTCCAATCCAGAATCCATTTAACATTTCAAGTGCAGGAGATGAACCAGAAACAAATGAGAAATGAGGGGCTTCTTTACTTTCCCAGGATCCAGTTTAGAATCCCATTATGCCAGTCTCCAGCTCCACAGTTGTTGCTTTTTTAAAAAAAAAAACTGTCAGAAGTAATTTGTATTTGCCTGGTTTAACTTAAAAGTCTTATCTGCCGTGTGCAAAGATGTTACGTTCCATATTCGAATGATCATGGATTTGAACATTCATGCCTAAGATACCTGCCTTGCCCAAACAATGAAGAAAACTGTAAGATAGTTCTGCCTCAATTGCCACTCCATTACAGGTTCAGGGAAATAGTCGGTGATATTAGGAGAGGAAGAAAGAGGAGAACATGTGCTCTTCTTTGTCATGACAGAAAGAAAAATGGAACAGTCACACAGGGTCATCATGAACAGGGTAAAATAGCTCTAATGACTCAGTAATTTATTCCTGTGTTAATATGGATTTATATTGGTAATTTTGATTAATAGATTTGTAACATTATAGAATCAAAAGTTTGTGATTGTTTTGCTCCAGTACAATCTGTTGTGGCCTGCCAGTGGAGCTGACAGCAGATTTGGAAAATGAGGAGGTTGAGGAGGAACATGGGCCAGTCCTGAAGTCTGGGGAAGACTCGGACGAATGCTCTGTGTTGGAGGCAGAGATGGAGCCAAGGCTGTCTGACAGTTAGCAGCTGCCTTTGGAGTCAGACATCAGTGAGGCAGACGAACAGCTGGAGTCTGTTCCCTGTGTGCACATACACAGAGTTGCCAGATGAAGGGAACAGCTAAGGAACAAGAGTTGACTTGGGAGTCACAGGTGGATGGTGAATGGCCCTCCCATAGGGAATAAAAGAGGAGCAAAAGGGGAGGGGAGTTTGCAGGAGACAATTAGTTCAATACTATAAAGGTAAAGGTAAAGGTTCCCCTTGCACATATGTGCTAGTCGTCCCTGACTCTAGGGGGCAGTGCTCATCTTCGTTTCAAAGCCGAAGAACCAGCACTGTCTGAAGAAATCTCCTTGGTCATATGGCCGGCATGACTAAAGGCGCATGGAACACTGTTACTTTTCCATTAAAGGTGGTCCCTATTTTTCTACTTGCATTTTTAATGGTTTTGAACTTCTAGGTTGGCCGAAGCCAGCATGGCTGCATAAAGAACTCTCTGACAAATTGAAAGACAAAAAAGATAAGTACAAAAAGTGGAAAGGGGGAGACATAACTAAGGCAGAATATCAGCAAATAGCCCGAGCATGTAAAGATGAAGTGAGGAAAGCTAAGGCTCACAATGAAGAAAGGCATGCCACAAAAGTAAAAAATAACAAAAAAAGCTTCTTCCAACATGTTAAAAACAAGAAAAAAGTTAAGGAAACAATTGGTCCATTGCTGGGAGAAAGTGGCAAGAAGGTGACAAGCAACAGGGAGAAAGCAGAACTATTTAACTCATGTTTTGTATCTGTCTTTACACAAAGGGATAAAACAGTCCAACCTATCAAAAACAGCACAACAAAAATCAGATTAGGAACACAAGTTGAAATAGGGAAGAAAATGGTAAGTGAGTATCTGTCTACCCTAGACGAGTTCAAATCACCAGGACCTGATGGACTACACCCCAGGGTTCTGAAGGAACTGACAGACAAGATCTCAGAACCACTGAACTATATTTTTCAGAGATCCTGGAGCACCGGGGAACTACCAGAGGACTGGAAAAGAGCTGATGTGGTTCCCATCTTCAAAAAAGGGGGAAAAAACAGATCCCGGAAACTACAGACCTATCAGCCTGACCTCAATACCAGGAAAGATTCTGGAAAAGATAATCAAGCAACGAATTAGCGAACACCTAGAAGCAAACAAAGTAATAGCCAAAAGCCAACATGGGTTTGTCAAAAACAGATCATGCCAGACTAATCTTATTGCATTCTTTGACAAAGTGACAAAATTAGTGGACCAGAGGAATGCCGCCAATATAGTTTACTTGGACTTTAGTAAGGCATTTGATAAGGTAGACCATAACCTACTACTAGATAAAGTAGAAGAATGTGGGTTGGACAGCATCACCACCAGATGGATTCGTAACTGGCTGACCAACCGCACTCAACGTGTAGTCCTCAATGGAACTGCATCTATATGGAGGGAGGTATGCAGTGGAGTACCCCAAGGCTCTGTTTTGGGCCCAGTACTCTTCAACATCTTCATCAATGATTTGGATGAGGGAATAAATGGGGAACTCATCAAATTTGCAGATGACACCAAGCTGGCAGGAATAGCCAACACTCCAGAAGATAGGCTAAAGATAAGAAGGATCTTGACAAACTTGAACATTGGGCACTATCTAACAAAATGAAATTCAATTGTGAAAAGAGTAAGGTTCTACATTTAGGCAACAAAAACGAAATGCACAGGTACAGTATAGGTGGTACCTTGCTCAACAGTAGTAATTGTGAAAGGGATCTTGGAGTCCTAGTGGACAACCATTTAAATATGAGCGAGCAATGTGCAGAAGCTGCCAAAAAAGCCAACATAGTTCTAGGCTGCATAAATAGAGGGATAGAATCAAGATCACGTGAAGTGTTAATACCACTTTATAATGCCTTGGTAAGGCCACACTTGGAATACTACATTCAGTTTTTGTCACCACGATGTAGAAAAGATGTGGAGACTCTAGAAAGAGTGCAGAGAAGAGCAACAAAGATGATTAGGGGACTGGAGACTAAAACATATGAAGAACGGTTGCAGGAACTGGGTATGTATAGTTTAAGAGAAAGAAGGACTAGGGGAGACATGATAGTAGTGTTCCAATATCTCAGGGGTTGCCACAAAGAAGAGGGAGTCAGACTATTCTCCAAGGCACCTGAGGGTAGAACAAAAAGCAATGGGTGAAAACTAATCAAGGAGAGAAATAACTTAGAACTGAGGAGAAATTTCCTGACAGTTAGAACAATTAATCAGTGGAACAGCTTGCCTCCAGAAGTTGTGAATGCCCCAACACTGAAAGTCTTTAAGAAGATGTTGGATAGCCATTTGTCTGAAATGGTATAGGGTTTCCTGCCTAGGCAGGGGGTTGGACTAGAAGACCTCCAAGGTCTCTTCCAACTCTGCTATTGTATTGTATTGTATTGTATTGTATTGTATTGTATTGTATTGTATTGTATTGTATTGTATTGTATTGAAGCTGGGACAAGTAATGGGAGCTCATTCCATTACACGGTGCTAGGAATTCGAACCACCGAACTGCCGACCTTTCTGATTGAGAAGCTGAGCGTCTTAGCCACTGAGCCACCGCGTCCCACCTATATACTATAACACACACACACACACACACACACACACAAATATGATATACTATATCATATACACCTATATTATACCATAGAAACAGATAAATAGAAAATTACAGAATAACGGAGTTGGAAGTCTTCTAGTCCAAAGCCCTTCTCAAGTAGGAGACCTAATACCATTCTGTACAAATGGTAGTCCAACTCTTCTTAAAAGCCTCTAGTGATGGAATACCCACAACTGCTGAAGGCAAGCTATTCCCCTGGTTAATTGTTCCCATTGACAGGAATTTTTTTCCTTATTTCTGCGTTGGATCTCTCTTTGATAAGCTTCCATCCATTATTTTTTGTCCTGTCCTCAGTGCTTTAGGGAATGAATTGACAGTCTCCTTTCTGTGGCAGCCCCTCAAATACAATTTATCAAATACAGTTTATGTAGATGTTAATTTGTACTAGGTCTTGTGATTTCTGTGTGTTGTATAATGTGAAGTTTTCTATGTCTCTGTACATTAGGGAAATTGATACAATTTCATATTTTAATACTTCAGGGTGTGTTCATAACTTGTTTTTAATGTCTTGTGATTGGTGTATAATTTATGGGAAATTTGGGTACAGAACTCTGTTTTATTTCATTTTTTTTTTTAAAATAAAGTTTGGTTTTGTTTACTTCTGTGAGTTTCATTTATTTTAGCAATATGCTGCAAAGTTTAACATTGAAAGTATGGTGGGTAACAACAAGCTGTGGACCTTTTTTAAAAAAATAAATATGATATGTAACCCCATTTATTGTGGCTTGTAAAATTTGGGTTCTTCTTGGGATGGGTTCACACATTCCTGGCTGTTAAACATATGAAGGTATAAGGAATATGACAATGCTAAATAATTTGTCTTTTCCCCTTTCTTGAAGGTTCTACAAGGGTGCCGCTAAAAATGAGTTTGATATTAAATCTGTTCCTGGAGGTTTACTTAGTAGTTCATGAAAGCAGAAGGAGTTTAATGTTTGTCTTTGAAAATTTGATACAATGTTTGTTTACTTATTTGCTATAGAATATATATTGCTCAGTCCAGCAAGGCTCAAAGTGGCTTTCAGCAGAAAAAAGTACACCGAAATAAAATTCATAACCAATAGAAAAAGCAATAATGCCCCCAAAAGAGCCACAACATCCATTCCTTAGACTGAGGTTCCTTTTCAATCTATTCCAAAGCTGTCTGAAAAAGCCATATTTTAATGGCTCCAAATAACAATAAGGAAGGAAGGGAGGAATGCTATTTCAGAGCAGTAGGGAAGTGATGGAGAAGGTTCATCTTCATGACCTCTGAAGATGCATGCTTTGTAAGAACAGGGGCCAAGAGTGATCCTACTTTTTTCAATATTATTAAATGAACTGAAACAACTGATAGTCCAATAGGTATCCTGTATATGTGCAGATAATTGGCAAGACTATGATTCCAAAGCAGAACATCATATACTTAGATTTCACACATTTGGCCACTCTTACTGAGCGCTAAAAGCATTATGATATAATGCTTAGTTATCTAATTATTGTATATATATTCATTATGTTCAGGTATGTATGTAAACATATCATAATTCTGGATAGCTAAATGAGTTAGTCAGTTGTACAATATTAAAAAAGCAGTTTAGTCTTCCTTTATTGCCCCACATAACTGCATAAATCTAACACTCCATAATGTCAAGACAAATTTGTAGTGGGGGTGGGAATAGAATGAGAAGAATATTATAGAATATTGCTTGGACTGTAGATAGAAATACATATCACCTTTAGATATGTGGCTTCTACTCATACCTAGCATTATTTTCTATCTATCACTGCAATTACTTCTATTTTTGGGAAGTACAGTAGAGTTTCTTGTTTTTATTCCTTCTTCGTAGAGAATTAAATGCTACAGAGGGAATGCTTGTCCTTTTAGCTACGTGACTAACTGCTTTTGATCATAACTGACAAAATCAAATGTATAGTTTTGATTGGTTTTCCATTTTCTAAATTGATTAATCTTTGCCATTACAGTCTAGACGAAGATTGCACTGTATGTCGGTGATATTAATAATTAATAAGAAATCCAGTAAAAAACAAAAGATAGCAAAATTATAACATTAAAATCAAGATGATACTAACATCTATGGTTTCCAAGGGAGATTAAGGAAAGAATACTGTCAGCGATAATTACCAGTAGAGTTTCTTGTTTTTATTCCTTCTTCGTAGAGAATTAAATGCTACAGAGGGAATGCTTGTCCTTTTAGCTACGTGACTAACTGCTTTTGATCATAACTGACAAAATCAAATGTATAGTTTTGATTGGTTTTCCATTTTCTAAATTGATTAATCTTTGCCATTACAGTCTAGACGAAGATTGCACTGTATGTCGGTGGTATGCTGTGTTTTCCTAATCTGTCAACTGTTGAAAAGAAGGAATTGTTTTGGTTTAGGTGTGTTAACACATGAAAAATGAAGATGCTGTCAGTTCTGAGAAATCATTAAGACACTAAGCCAAAACAGAACACCAAAAGAAGCTCTTGACAATAACAATACCTGCTAAAATCACCACCAATTAAGTTGGCTGTATCATAATTTGACAGTCATTTTACAAAAGTGTGTAAATTATAAAAAAGGAGCTTAACTGATATCTAAAGTAAATCAACATGAAATAAAAATATCAGTCATTAAGCACATTTCAGGCATAAATTGATTTTCTTTAGTGATGGGGAAATCTCAAAAAAATGGGTATCTAAGACTTTGTAAATATGATAGAAACACAATACCCAGCAATGCTTAGTCAAGAGAACAAATGCGAAGTTCCTCAACCTGTGGAAATAATATATGCATGTACTTTCTAAAAGCTTTGGAGATTCCTTCACCAAAGGTCCTAAGTTAATAGAACTGAGGTCTCTTTTGATATAATATGTATAACATAAAGGTTAAACAGTAGGTTGTAATGATAAAAGGGCAGTTCCACATAGAGAGATGTAAGAACTGAGAACATATATTAATATTAGCATTTTAAAGTTATTAATTATGGTTAGAAGTTAGGTGGATAAGGATGGAGATTGGAGAATGAAGCAGCTAAATAAAAACAATATTTTCCTAAGTATAAAATGCATATTGAGAAATATGTTTTATAATTACTGATAGAATCTGAGACAACAGTGAGTTATGAAGAAAGAATCTTAAAGTTGTTGGTAGTTGGGGTTGAAATGTCTCACTGATATTAATAATTAATAAGAAATCCAGTAAAAAACAAAAGATAGCAAAATTATAACATTAAAATCAAGATGATACTAACATCTATGGTTTCCAAGGGAGATTAAGGAAAGAATACTGTCAGCGATAATTACTTCTAATTAGAGAATTAGAATAATTGCATTTCCTTCTGATTATATGTAGCATTAGACTAGAAGGAAAAATGTAATCCTGCATCCCTGCAAAATTAAGCTTGTCCTGGCAAATGGAAAACTGTCCAAATAAAATTAAAGACAGTTTGGAAATCTGTCAGCACAAGAACATGGACTGTCCAGATTGTTGAGTTTATTAAAATTGTTGATTCTGTACTATCAGCTTCCCTTCTGTCAAAAACAGCATTGACACAGATAACTAATTCTGAGTGTTTCTTAATAATTCCTTATGTACAGAGCATAGTTTAGGGGGGAAAGGAAAATGATTCAGAAATATTTCCCCTTATAGTGAGCAACTAACTTGAATTGATGTTAAGGTAGTATATGAGAATACTCTTAAAAGGGTAGTGATGAGTTCTTACTGATCACTTCCTTGTCTCTAATATGTAATTGAGAAAATTTTAAAGCTAAGTATTTGTAGTTGTATTAGTATTGAATTTTGGACTCTTCTCCTTAATATGTAATTAAGTAAATTTAAAAACTCAAATGTAAGTAGTTGTTATTGGCTTTTGAAAGTTTATAATGATGCCAAAAGAATAATAATATAATTGATTATAGCAATATTTGTGGCATAGAAAGAATCTCTTGTTATAACAAAAGAATATGATTTTGGTTATTAGAAAGGCATATACTTTCCATGAAATTTATTGTCCAATGTATTTAAATTCCCAGGTCCCATGAAAATCAGAATTGAAAAACTACCCACTCTTGTTTGATTCAATTGTCAAATAATGCTAAAATAAAACAATGTGGCATATTTATATCACCTGCAGGGTGCAAATTAGCTTACAATATGGGACAAACTAATTATGTCCATAGTTTTATGAATTTTTCTTGAAAAGTAAAATATTTATGTTTATGTATAAGCTGTTCTTGTTTCAGATTAGTACTGGTCGTAATCTGCTTTCTCTATCAGTATTCTAAACTTCAACTTGTTAAGAATAACTGTGCTGGAAAAATAATTGCACACCTTGAAATGTTATTTACATTTTATGTTTCTGAGGAATAAATATACATAATGTTCTACTGACTACTGACCCTTTTGTCATTTCCCTAATACTGTTTGTCATTCCATTATGCTAATACACATTTAAACTATATATTAATGGAAATCAGTCTACCAAATTATGTTCTTTATTGGTCATTTGGGTTATACTTGCTACAGTGCATAAGTATTTGTCTGTATTGTTCTCTGTTTTGCCCAAAGCAAAGAAAGAAATGTTCAACTATGTTATAGTTGATCTGCCAGCCTTCTTTCTTAGTTTCTAATATTGCACACCCTTCTCTGCTTGCATCTTCCATAATCTTATATTGTATAATAGATGCCTTGTTAAATAGTGTTTCTGGTAAAAAAAAAAAAAAAAGACATTACAAACTGATCACATTGTGGTGTGCAACCTCTCTTGAAATACTTCCAGCATTTCCAAAAAAGACAATTTTAAACATGACCCAATTGTTTTAGGTTTGAAAGAGGATGTTTCAAATTTGGAATAGTTTGAATACTTTGCACACTGTTATTACAATCTTCAGGTGCTGTTAGCATAGGTTATTTATCAGTTGATGTTTAATAAGTGCAGTATTTTTCTATTGCTGTTTTGGCAAAGATTTGCACTCATAACTTGGTAGTGGGGGTATCATCAAAAAACCATGGAAGCAATTTCCTCCTGGGAGCAGATTCAATAGATTGACTTCTTTTGGTTTATCTTGCAGAAATAAAATTTAATTGCTTGCAACAGTTGAAGAACTCAATGGTCAGAAATTTAACTCTTCACAGGCTATCTGCCATTACTAGTCCTAAATTCAATCTCAGTAGTCATATATCCTCTGAGGAAAATAGATACAGTGTATGAATATACAGAAGTAAGTAAAAAGAACTTAATTGAAGTTCAGTACGTTTTACTATCAGACACAATTGCATTCCAAAGTTGCGATATCTTTGGTCAAATTTTCTATTTTAATTAATCCTTAAGTGGGGAACCCCTCCCCCAAAAGCAAGGATAAAGCCTCTAAAGCTATTATTTCTGCTATAGAACATATTATAAATTACTGCATGAAAGTAAATCTAAACTTCTGCATGTGCCATGTTATTATTTTTAAATGGATTCTATAGATCAGCGCCCCCTCCCCAACCTTTAGGGCACTTTCAATGAAGAGAGGTTTTCTTGTGGACTAGATGCGGCATGGTTTCATGTGCTGTCTACACCCCATGAATGAGTCTTCGCTTATTTGCGCAGCCTGGTTTCTGGCATGCTGTGGACTGGTGTCGGTCCATGGACCGGGAGTTGAGAACCCCTGCATGTAAATAGAAAGTATATATTCAGATTTGCAGAAAGCTATTTAACATTGAATCATATAGAAGTTTGTCATCTTCAATTGGTGGAAGGATTATTGAAGGATATAATTTGACCATGAGTGCCTAAAGTTTTACATGCAGCTGTAATTTTGTTAATAAGTAGTTTATTGAATAATTCTCCAGACCATTTCAAGTATGCTATAATTGACAACAATATACATTGGTACCTTGGTACTCATCATTAATTGGTATCAGGAGGGAACAATGAGTGGCAAACAATTTTTTCCCATAAGGAATAATGTAGTGAGTCACAAGGTAGCTGACACTGACAAGTTCTAGCTTGTGCATTGAGTACCAAACAAATGATGAGGGACAAAAGTTTTGCATCAGAATGCATTGAGTACTAATTTTGATGAGTTTCAAAACAGTTGAGTAGCAAGGTAACACTGTACATATATTTATGACTTAAAATGAGAGCTTAATATTAAAACTTAAAATTAATAAATAACAGACATAATTTAAATCTAAAATCTAAGCAATGATAATATTAACATATTGACATATTAACACAATATTAACTCCATTAACATTTAAATGGTTAATGGAGTGGGGTAGGATTGCACCTTGTCAGAGTTTAGGAAATACAAGTATTACATATTGTAATTTGTCATATCAGACAGAATCTACTATTTCTTTCCCCCTTAGCCTTGCTGCCTTAATTGCAAAGATAGTAACTCACTGTGTTACAAACTGATTATTACCTTGTACAACTAAATTCAATTTATTTTCAGCATTCCAGTTCATGTCATCAAGGAATGGAGATGAATAATGATCCCAATATTTAACATACAACCAGGATTACATAATGTGACAAATTCTCTATTTCACCTGCCCCTCACACAAAATCTGCCCTGCATTGGGATAACTAGGAATTTGCTTTGTTGCATCATTATAATTGTGTTTAAGATTGTCCCGTCCTTCCTTCCTTCCTTCCTTCCTTCCTTCCTTCCTTCCTTCCTTCCTTCCTTCCTTCCTTCCTTCCTTCCTTCCTTCCTTCCCTCCCTCCCTCCCCGTAATGTATAAATCTGCTAAATATAAATGAATCCTAACTTCTATAGCCAGTTAGCATCTCTTGTCTCTGTAGTCAGGCTTTGGAGGCAATATTCAAATCTCTGTGAATTATAGCAAATGCTTTTGCTTACAGTCAGAATTTCAAAATTAGAAATCCTGACAAAAATAAGTAACTTGTTTTAAAGAGAAATGCTATTGATCAAACATAGATGCTGAACTGTTGGATTCCAATACTGTTGTTTGCTAAACTCTTGCAAATAATATAATTCTTTCCTAATAATCTTCAGGAAATAATTTATGTATAGTGATGATACAATATTAAAAGATTACCTTGAGATTTAAATCAAATCAGACGAAAGGTGGATAATAATAAATAAAAGAACTCCAGGACATTCTGGATGAGTAGTTACATATAATGTTGAACAATTGATTCATAAATATGAGTGTGTATCAACATGGTTGAGGAATAGGCTTTTCAAATCATTGACTTCTTGTAAATTATATATATTTTATTATTATTTTAGGTATTGCTAGCTTATCATTAGGAGGTTTAACTGCTGGCTTTTCTATCTCCTGTGAAGGTTGCTGCAATTAACCCCAACCATCCACTTGCTCAGATGCCCTTGCCTCCTTCAATGAAAAATTGCATTCAACTAGCAGCATGTGAAGCTACTGAGTTGCTACCAATGATCCCTGACTTACCAGCTGACCTGTTCACGTCCTGCCTTACCACACCAATCAAGATTGCACTTAGATGGTAAGTGACTCGCTATTCTGAGACTTACCTATGGGTCTGACAAAAATATTGACTCGGAAGCTTCAGTTGCCCTGACATTTCTCTGTAGATCCAAATTAGAAAAAATTGGTATAATCATCTGGGAAACTGTCTCTACTTTCACCTTCTTGGCTTTTTTTAATACTTCTGTTTATTACATTTGTATTGTTTCTGGATATTTGGGTTTGCTCAGATTAGAGGACTTAGTGTGCTGGAAATTAAAATAGGCTGCCTTTTCACAAATCAGAAGTACCATATGGTGCAGCACAATATTATATGAGCACACTACATTTTTCAGAGACGCTGTAGTGCCTGTCCTCAAGGTCGTTTACCTGCACACGTTCTGTACATCAGTGAAAAGCTTAATTGGTTGGGATTGAGAGAATTGGGCTGTGGAGCTATATGTTACAGAAATGTTATGAATAAGCTAGTTAAGTAATAGGAATATGTTGTGGCCCAGCAGCGGCCGGCTAAGCTGTTGGTGGACTCTGACAGCTCAGACCATTATGGGACTGCTCTGGAGGATGAGGAAGACTCTGGAGGGTGTTTGGAGTCAGAGCAGGAACTAGAGAGGCCTGTTGGCCACCAGGTGGCATCTGAGTCAGGGAGCAGTGAGGAGGAACAGAGGGAGGTTGTCCCTGATGTGCGTTTACATAGAGCTGAGAAGAGAAAGGAACAGCTGTGGAGAAGACGTCATAGAAGAAAGTAAGGACAGCTGGTTAAGGGTGTGGCCCCTCCCAAAGTATTTATATGTGGAGTGACGGGAGGGGAATCTTTGCAGGAAACAACAGTCCATTAGACGAGCCGTTGAGAAAGCATTCTGTAAATTTAATCTTGGGTTCTTGAAGATAACTTTCTAGGCTCCTAGCCAAGGGGTGGCTTTATCTATGTAATTAGTTGTGGCAGACAGCCAAGCCTGGGTCTGCATATTCATTGGAATCACGGGACAGAACAGGAATAGTATACTGAAAAAATTAAGTATATTTTTAAAAAAGAATTGAAGTAATAGGGCTATCTGTTAAGGAAGAAAAAGATTTAAAAACTTCTCTGCTTTCTGCTTAACAACAGACCTGTTTTGGGGTTAGGACAACATCCGGGATTGCCTGGGTTGCTGTCCCTAAGCAATGTGGTTGTGTGATATCATGCTTTACAACTACTGTGCGCACTGCCAGCAATCCTGATCCCAATTGCAGTCACAACTCGAGAGTATCTTTGTTTATATATTTATTGAGGAAAATGATCCAAAGCTACCTATTTGTGTGTAAGCAAAAGTATTTAAACATTTGCTTTCAGTAACAAGTGGGCAGCAATAACTACAACTAAATATTTCCAATAACTGATGGTCAATCTTGCACATTGACTAGGAAGAATTTTAGTTCATTCCTCCTAATAGAGCAACTTCAGCTCAGGAATGTTGGTGGGTTTCCTCTTATGAACTCCTTGTTCAAGCCCTTCCACGACATTTCTATAAGATCAAAGTTAGGGTTTTGACTTGGCCATTCCAAAAGATAAACTTTCTTCTGTTTTAACTATTCTTTGTGTATTTTGAATCGTTGTCTTGCTGCATGACCCTCTTTCCCTTGAGCTTCAGTTCATAGATAGTGACATTTGACATTTTCCTACCGAATTTGCTGGTACAATTCAGAATTCATTGGTTCCATCAATGATGGCAAATTGTCCTGGTCCAGAGGCACTAAAGCAGGTTGAAACCATAATACTGCCACTGCCATTTTTCGCAGATAGGTTAAAGTTCTTATGCTGGAATGCAGTGTCTTTGCCTTTCATCACATACAACACTTTTCACTCAAGCCAGAATATTCTATTTTGGTCTCATCCATCATTCTTCTAATAGCCTTCTGGTTTATCCATGTGATCTTTTGCAGACTGTATGGGCAGCAACGTTCTTTTTGGAGAGTTGTAGGTTTCTCCTTGCAGCTGCAGCTGCCACGCACACCATTGTTGTTCAGTGTACTTTAGATGATGGTTTCATGAACACTGACATCTTTATCTATACCCTGGGTATGATGTTGATTGGTCGTCCATTCCTGGGGAGGATAACAATGGTGTCGAATTGTCTCAATTTGTAGACATCTCCTTGACAGTGGACTGCTAGAGTCCAAAGGCTTTGAAAATAATTTTGTAGCTTTTTTTCAGGTGATCATCAACAACTGCTTGTTGGAGGTCCTCAGTAATCCCCTTTGTTTTTTGAGCTCATGACACACTTCCACATACCTATGTTGGGAAGATTAGACTTTGATAGTGAATAGCCAGTAGAATTCTGTTCTTTAAAGAAGGCATACTCCCACTTGATTTTCATCCCATTGATGGATAACCCTGGCTCTAACAAATGAAATGGTAATCCCAGAGGTTCACATCCTTTTACTGCACACAATTATGTTTTGGATTATTTACCTCTATAAATAAACAAGCACATATAATGCTTTTGACTCATTTGTTAATTGGGTTCTCTGTCTAGTTTTAGGATAATAGACATATTTTAGATTATATTTATGCAGAAATACTGAAAATTCAGAAGGGTTTACAAGCTTTTAAATTCTCCTGCATATTAAAGTCCCATATAGTGTACTGAAAGCAAACGTTCAAGATACAGCAATTTAAGTCTTCTGTGTTATTAAAATCAAACTGACTATTTTGGAGTGGCTTTACTAGCTTTAGTAAAAATTTGGAGGTTAGAGAAATAGTTTGCTATTTGTGATTTTATAAGTGTTGTGGCTTTGTTCTAAAAAAAAAGTCAGATTGCAAAATACTTGTTAAATTTATATTAAAGATTACTGATATAAAATATGCTATTTTCACATTCAGTATTGGCAGATAATTGTAAATGGAATCCTGACTCTTCAAAAGTTATTGAGTCTTTTATAAAGTGGGATAGTGTTGCCTACATGTTCCATTGTATGTAAACTCAAGCTAGAAGATTCACATTTTTTGTACCTCTTGTCTCTTTCTTTCCGAGTATCATAAGAATAGTGTGCAATCAGATGATTTCCTTCTGACTCAGAATCCAATTTTCTTTCTGACTCAGAATCCAATTTTGCATAAATGTTACTCAACATACTAACCTCACTTATTCAAACCATAAACAGAATGGAAGTGATGATGGATCTTGATAGTTGTCATGAGACATCAGAAAACCAATAATGCCATTGTCTCAGCTGAATTGTTGGCTTATTGCTTTCTTTTATTTAACCTTTTTCAGCTAAGATGTGAGCCTTGGTACCATTTTCACCATAATCTTGGCATTTTCTTGAGTTTGATGTAGTAATTAGTACTTTTTTCCTATTTTAAAAAGCGCATGTACACTCCATACCTGATGTAAAAAAAATTAGGAACAATAAAAATAAGTGTGTTTTGTCATATGTACGGTAGAAATGCAATTCCAAGTAAAACCTTTTAAATTATATTAAGTGCAGGGGGGGGGGGGGAATCCTTTTTTGCTTGGAAAAAGGTTGGGTCAACTTAAATGTCTTTCAATTTTTTTTAAAAAAAGATAGATACATATTTATTCCACTGCACCATCCCCATTGATGCCCTTAAATGCCCTATTCCTATTGCATTCAGTTTCCTTTTATATCTTACTTGACATACTCAGCTATTAGTTTCAAATAGCAATGTGGACAGAAGTATGCAGTCCTTTTTTCTTTTATCTAGTGTTTATTCTTTAACACAGTCCACACACCATCCACTATCCTCCCAGCATTTGTACAACTTAACATTTCTCCATCCATTTTTCCTACCCTGTTTCCCCAAAAATAAGACCTCCCCAGATAATAAGCCCAGTCGGGCTTTTGGACGCATCCAGTAAAATAAGCCCTCCCCTGAAAATAAGCCCTCCCCAAAAATATTGCAGCAAAGCAGCAGCCATGAAGTGACCACGCTCGCCTCCTGTACCTCAAAATTAATACAACCTCCCCCCCCCCAAATAAGGCCAAATGCTTATTTCGAGGGTCAAAAGAAAATAAAACTCTGTCTTATTTTCGGGGAAACATGTTACCTTAATTAAACATTCTACCAAAGTACACAAATTCATCTGTTCACCCTAGTTTTTCCCTATTATTATCAAATTATTCGTTTTCCCTGTTAAATGTAACCACCTTGCATTTTAATAAATCAATTTTCAGATCTGTATTCCTTGATACATTATACAATCTAATATTCACTGCAGATAGTTCAGAGTCTGTCAATCACAAAATATCTGCAAAGAAAAATATGCATACCAGTACATTTACATCCCCCATCCACACACTTCAACATAACCCGAATCATCCATTATACCTGTTAAATATACACAAGGACACTTACATCCCTATTTTACTTTCTATTTACTGTTGAACCATTTGCCACGTTTTTGTTCTCATGTAAGATTTATTTCTAATATATACTATTCTTACATTCAGTAGCCAACTTTCATTTCTGTGTTCAAGTGTTTTAACTTTCTGTATTCAAGCGTGTTAACGTTAAAATTTATCTAAATCAGCAATGTTTCCTACGCAATCCTTTCCTATATTCATACATTACTTAGTGACCTTCTGAAGAGCAAATCCGTTTTGCATGCCTAGATTCAAGCCATTCTAAAGTTCATGTACATTTAATCAGAATTCTGGCAAGCAGGGATGTTTAACAGAACAGTCCCACTGTTGTTTTGGCATTATTCTTCTCATTTTTCCCTTTGTATCAGGAAACAATGCAGCATTCTACCAACTTCCAAATAGAGATGTGCAAATGTAGTCTTCACAGCAATCTTAGACCAATCACCTAACATGCTACACATACATCCTACACCATGAACACCTATAGCCTTACTATTTTGCAACATTTGCATAGCACAGATGATTTCAGTTTCTTCTTGGACCCTAACACTTGTTTTCATTTCTATAATCAAGCAACAGCTAGCCCGACAAAATTATGGAAGCAAGAAGTATACAGAATGCTCTAAGTTATCTTTAGTGGAACTCTGGGGTAGACATAGAATCTTTCATACTATAAAAAGAAATTCCCACCCTCATTGGCAACAATATGTCTCTGAATGATTTGAAATGCTTCTTCCCATGTTTCTTTCCAGCCTAGTCAAGTTGTTGTTTAAGACCTAAATTGTCAAGTAACTTGCCCCCTTTTTCTCTTGATCCTCTCCTCTCCTCCTCCTGTCTTCCTCCTGTCCTCTACTCTCTCCCCAATGTCTAAAACACTCTTTCCAGCATTCCTTTGTTTCAGTTTCAGTTTCAATTCAACTAATTATCTTATTTTTAATTCAACTCACTCTGATGAAGACATCTTTCTTAGTTTAGTTCCCAAACTTGTTTTTAGTTCTATCATTCTGGCATACATTTTCTCTGCATCATTTAATCTTTATTTTAAAATATGAAACATTTATAATGAACATATGATCACTTTACGTTCTTCAAGCTGATATGGTAAGGTAAAGGTTCCCCACGCACATATGTGCTAGTCGTTCCTGACTCTAGGGGGCAGTGCTCATCTCCATTTCAAAGCCAAAGAGCCAGCACTGTCCGAAGACGTCTCCGTGGTCATGTGGCCGGCATGACTAAATGTCGAAGGCATACGGAACACTGTTACCTTCCCACCAAAGGTGGTTCCTATGTTTCTACTTATAATTTTTATGTGCTTTCGAACTGCTAGATGGGCAGAAGGTAGGACAAGTAACGGGAACTCACTCCATTATGTGGCACTAGGGATTCGAACTGCTGAACTGCTGACTTTTCTGATCGACAAGTTCAGCATCTTAGCCACTGAACCACTGCCTCCCTATCAAGCTGATATAGGTAGTCTTTATTTATGAATTACCTCATTTAGCTATCATTTAAAGGTACAACCATGTAAAAAAAAAAGATTTGCAACCAATCCTTCACATTTCCCAGTCATGTCATCACCATTCAGGTCCTTTATAAGTGGCTTCTGAAAAGCAGAATTAATAGAGAAGGCAGAAATAAAATCGTAAGTCACAGTCACATAATTTTTGCTTAGCAAAAACATTTCACTTATCATTCTGGAAAAAACGGTTGTAAGCCTGTCCCAGCCATATCGTTTTTTGCTTAGCGATTGTGGTGCTTAGGGACCAAGTTACTTGTGCCAATTGTGGTTGCTAAACAAGGATTACCTATATGGTCCAACTATTTTTACTGTAATCCTTCATCTTATTTATCTATTCATGTCATTTAGCAGAATATCTTTTTCCCATTTCAGTTTGCATCCATTCAGTATGTTGCAAATTGTTTCTTCAAGCTCATCTGATACTTCCATGATTACAGTGTACTGGAGTATAACATGCAATTACTTCCAACCTATCAATTCATATTTTTGTTAGATGACAGCAGTTCATATTTTATGAAATCTATATCTTTTAACTTTTTCATACATAATTCAACCTCTGTATTCACTTCCTTGCATGCTCCACAAGTACAGACTACCTTCACTCATCTCTATTATTTCATTCCCCTTTCCCCTAGTTGTGCAGACAGATCACATAACATTTTTCCTTCATTGCCTTTATTAATTCACAATATTTCCCATGTATTTTTAATTCTCCATAGTGGGGGGAGGGGTATCCAAACTGGGTTGATTTCATCCACTCACTGATTGGACTGAGCCTGATGAGACCTTTAAACCACGCCCCTCTTGCCGAGCAGACCCCAGCTTCGACTCAGTCCATCAATCTGGACAGTTGGTCATCTAGTTTCTCCAAAGGAAATTTCACGGGTTATTAAGTTTGAAGCTCCGCAGAGCGCCTGCGCCTCAAATTAACAATTAACTGGCATTTTAAATAAGAAAACGAAGTGTGCAGCAGCCCCTTAGTGGCACAAGCCGCAGAGGCGCTTCAAAAGAGCAGAGTGCCATTTGGATTGTCAGAGGCAAGAGGAGGAGAGCAGCAGCCCTGGGAGGCTCAAGCCGCGGAGGCGCTCTAATTTCAACAAGAAAGAGTCGCATGGCAGCCATTAACAGCTCAAGCTGCTTAGCTGACAGTTGACTTTTGGCGCGAAGCATCATTTTTAAAGTGACAGCAGCTGCGATCTAGAATGGAGGCTCCTATTGACAGCGCGGACACTGCAAGGGGCCAGGTCCTCACAGATGCGACCAACGGCTCTGAGGGAAGTCAGAAAGACCAAATGTCCTCATTGAGCACTCCCGCCCAACAGCCATCAAGGGCAGAGGGGCACAAGGCCAGCAGAAAGACTAAACACCTGTCAAATTCACATCAGGGCACAAAAGCCTCTAAGCCCAGTTCAAAGTTCGAAAAGAGAAAGCATAAGGCTCTCGAGCGCATATATAAAAAAGCCAGCAATAGGAAAAGTATTTCTGCCCTGGCTTCTGCATAAGGATCCTCTCTAGGTCAACTGACAGGTACTCCTCCCCCTGAAAGACTACCAGAGGTAGATCCGTCTCTTAGCCTAAGAATACCGTTTGACACCTCAGGGATCTGGGGATCTAACCAGGGGTGGCAGTCCCCGCCCCCCCTTGCATAGCACCTGTCGCATCTCAACCTGCCAGGGAAGTAGCACAGGATATTCCATCCACCTCTGCGGGGGTGCCACCTGTGCAGATGATTCCTATGGGTGTCCCAAATTTTCAGCAATGCCTAACTGCTGCCTTTCAGCAACCTCAGAACCAGCCTCCCAGAGTGACCCTTTCACCAACACCAGCTGTGGTGGAGGCCCAGGAGCAGGAACCTACCCAGTCCGAAGAGGACATGGATTCTGAGTCTGAGGAAGGAGAAATCAGAGAGGAAAACCTCTCGTAGAACGAAGGCATGCCTTCCAAACCTAAGTTCTCCGGTCTTTTCCAGCCTTCCCTATTCAAGTCAATCTTGTTCAAGGCTAATACAAGATCTTCATTCTCTGTTTCTGGCAAGTTTTGAAATCTAAGAAAAAAAGACATTCTCTCAAATTCCACCTTTATCATATGATTTTCAAATTCTACATTCCCCTTCTGGATTGTCTTAACCTCTTCCCTTAGCCCAGTCGTGCCCTCCTCCAGCACACCTATTCTGTGTTTATTTTGTGTTGTTTGTTGTTGCGTTTCTCTGAGCTCATCAGTTAAATCTGCCAGTTGTTTTTTCAGTTCGTCCTGTCCCTTTATAATAGTTTGAAACATTTGCTCCACGGATAATTCCTTTGAGCTCTCTTCAGTCGCTTTAGGTTGTAAAAATGAAGCCAATGGTGTCTTTTGGGTGACCGGGCTGGACGTAGAAGATGTTGGGGCCAAAGACGGCTTGCCAGGCAGTAATTTTTTAGGACCCATATCAAGTTCAGAGATAGCTATAAGTCTGCACAAAGAAATGGCGTCTGTGGAAAGACACAACCGGGAAAAGTCAAAAGGCAAGCAAATCCAGAGGAGAGCGTTGGTCTCTATACAGCTCCAAGCAAGGTGATATAAATCAAATGTTCCAAATCCAAGGGAAATACGTGAAAGGAGAGGCTCCTGGAGATCTCTAGGGTGTGATATAATACAAAGCCAGAAATTCTTTCAAAAGGGAAACTTCATTCATAAGTGCAAGAAGAAGGAGGAAGTTGGCCATCTTGGCTCCGCCTTCACAGGAGATCAGAAAGCAATATCCAAAGTTTCCATAAAATAGTTTAAAAGAATCAACTCAGCAGTCCTCCTTTGCAGTTGTAGCAAGAATAATAATAATAATAATAATAATAATAATAATAATAATAATAATAATAATAATAATAATATATTTATTTCTTAGCCGCACCCTCTCCCGAAGGACTCGGGGCAGCGTACAACGAAACATTCGAAATAAATATGTAAACAAAACAAACATATAACAAAGGTACACTAAAACATACATACATACAAACAAGAAACCATCCTCCCATTGCTTAGAGGAAAAGAAAGTAACTTTTAACTATCTCTCTCTCTTCCGAGAGAGAGAGGGATTTTCCAATTGCCACTTTTCCGAGGGGGGGTGAAACCCCCCCCTCCAGTCTTAACACTTCAAAAGATTGAAAGCACAGTTTAAAAAAGGCTGCTGTTCATCGATTGAGTAGTTAAAAAGGAGATTGAGGGAAACTTCCCACCTCACCGCATTTCAGCTGTAACGTCCGATTAGTTGTTTCCTTCCAGGCTCCGCTCGGCGAAGGCGCGCTGCTATGCACCCCCCACGCTCCCCGGCTCCTGGGACGAAGCTGGAGACCCCCCTGCAGCCGCCACCGATCCAGGGGGCTCCAACAAGCCGCCCTACGGCAGGGATCCCCTCCAAGGTTCCCTGAGCTCCCCCTAAGCTTAAGGAGAGCCCATCGAGAAGATGAGCAGCGGACGCGAACGTCCGTCGCCTTCGGGGACCAGAAGCTGACTTCCTCCACAGCATTTGTTGTTCAAATTATCTTCCTGCAAATTGAAACACAACATCTCTTGACAGTTGTCTTCTGGTTGAATATAAGTCTATTCCACAATCACCATGAATTTTCTTAAGAAAGTCCAGTTCATCACTGAGCCAATCAGTAATCTCTAAGTCTTTTGAATTCATGCCCCTTTCAGTCTTCTCCAATGAGCCTGCAATTCTTAAACAAAACTTATTTTGTCTACCATATCAACAACAAATTAACTTCCAATCCACCCAATTGTGTTTAATTGCTATTATCAGTATTTGAGTGTTATTCTTAAATTGATGTCTGTTAATCTATTAGCCCAATTTTGAATTTTCATTCAGAGCTTATAAATTGAAAAACATTCCCGCCCCCCCCCCAAGGCTTCCAAGAAGACTTTAACCAGCTGTTTGTCATCAGGAGAAAAAATTGCCCCACAGCTTAGTGCACCATTTTCTAGAGGACTGTCCATCATTTACTTCTCTTAGATTCCAAATCTTAGTCTTCTATAAGTCATGTTTGTCACCAGATGGGTCCATAGCAAATGTGGGTTGCTCCCGGTTCAGTCGAACTGATAGTAGCGGCGCGGGAGCGCGCCCAAACCGAAAGTAAAAAAAATTGGCAACCCACATGGTCCATGGAAATTGAATTCAGCTTTCCATCATGATTTTCATTAATAAGAGGATTTCACATATTGAGGTATATATATATATGTATGTATGTATGTACGTACGTACGTACGTACGTACGTACGTACGTACGTCTTTGGTTGTTCGGGTTTTCTCCTGCGTAGAATTGGAAGTATCTTCACGACGTTTCGATGAAGTCTCACTCATCATCTTCAGGCTGGTGCTTCCGGCTTGGTGCTGCACCAGCCTGAAGATGATGAATGAGACTTCATCGAAACGTCGTGAAGATACTTCCAATTCTACGCGGGAGAAAACCTGTACAACCAAAGATGTACATACAAACACCCGTGAAAACCTCAGAAAATATATATGTATGTATGTATGTATGTATATATATATACATTTATTTATTAGTACAAATACAACATTATATATATATATATATATATATATATATATATATATATATATATATATATATATATATATATATATATATATATATATATATATATATATATATATATATATATATATATATATATATATATATATATATATATATATATATATAACAACACAAATTACAACACAAATATAAAAAGGCAACAGTAAAAATAAAAATATGGTTTTCTGCCTGCATGGTCTTTGTGATAAGCCAAAGGACAGAAAGAGGGAGTAGTGACCTTCCTCCCATATTTAGTCATACCAGCGGTTGTAAAAAAAAGGGGATTTCAAGGATAGTAGAGGAAAAGAGGTTATCCGTTGAAGGTATTGGGAACAGATTTTAAAAATATGGAAGTTGAATTTGACTTCCTGAGCAAGAAACTGAGTCGTCATAAACATCGAGTATTTTGAATGGTTTGTGATAGAAAATAAAGTGGAGTTGAGCTGTTGCTATCATCTGCCTCAGTTAGAGGGTTAATCAGAACAAGGTAGATAATAGCAATTGCCTATTTTTATTGTGGCCCCAAGGTATTCTGCCATCTGAGGCAAACGACAAGATAGTGTACTTCACAGATTATGGGACCATAAGGTGAAACTTACTTCAACTCTAGTATTGGACATATTTTTCCTTACCTGAGGGTATAACTTAACTTGAATTTGAAGGGCAGTCAGACTTGAGTGCACAATCCCGTTTTCCAATATATTACCCTTTTACATCATTTGCCTGAGGCCAGCTTTGACTGTATCTCTGGCATTTAATCAACCACTGAGACAGCAAAAGTAAGCTACGGTGCTTTCAGTATTTCACCTACTGAATACTTCAACTTCAGTCGGAGCAAAACATTATATGAGATGTGTAAATGGTTATTACTGAAAACAGTATCTTCCTTATTTTTTCCTTGATAAACCCTGTGCTATTACATTGCTGTGCTGTGTATTGGCTGCCTAAAGTGGCAGTCAGTGAAACAAAACAGGGCCAGAAATTCACTCATTGATTTGCAAAGTTGTGTCAACTTTTGAATTATTAAATATTTCCCGGGGAGAAAGAAAAGAAGAAAAGACAAAAGACTGCTGCTTTAAGCAGAAGCCATGCATCTGTGTAATGTCTGTTACTGACCAAAATAGCTGTTAACAAGGTAAAAGTAAAGGTTCCCCTTGCACACATGGGCTAGTCATTCCGGACTCTAGGGGGCAGTGCTCATCTCTGCTTCAAAGCCAAAGAGCCAGCGCTGTCTGAGACGTCTACGTGGTGATGTGGCCGGCATGACTAAATGCCAAAGGCTCTCGGAATGTTGTTACTTTCCCACCAAAGGTGGTCCCTATTTTTCTACTTGCATTTTTGCATTCTTTTGAAATGCAAGGTTGGCAGAAGCTGGGACAAGTAATGGGAGCTCACTCCGTTACGCGTCGCTAGAGATTCGAACTGCCGACCTTTCTGATCGACAAGCTCAGCGTCTTAGCCACTGAGCCACCACGTCCCATCAGCTGTTAACAGGGGATCTCATTTTGTAAGATGGGCAGAAGCTGAAGATATAAGAGATATGAGACAGAGGCGCAGTGAACCCCCAAGTGGCCTAGCAACTCTTAGAGAGAGTGCTAATGACCAGATGATAGCAAAGAAAAATAATCCTTATATTGCCCCCCCTCCTGTCAGAACTAATACTTCCATCCTCCCATTGTCCAGTTGAAGCTGGACATTGATAAAGCTTCTTGTATGAGACGTGAAACATTTTCTGCTTCTTCCTCCTCAAGCAAAAAACAGTCCAGATGTCTTTTGAAAAAGCACCTTTAAGACAACTATGACCTGGATGACTGAGAATCTCCATAGACATTTTCAGAAGAAAGTAATTGTGATTTCGGTCAAAAGCATCCAGTCATTTGTAATTTATATCTGTGTAATGTGTATATGCTGAGATTATTTACACTGAAATCTACATAAAGATTTTAAGGATGTTTGTGTTATTAATGAAGTTCTATAAATAAATCACAGGTACAAGTAAATTATAGCTCCGTCTTCTTTATTGGCTAGTGCAAGAAGCAAACATTCTGTTTACGGTGGATTTTTAAAAATGCCATTACGCATCAGGACTGCAAATTATGTCTGTAATGCATTGAGAAATATAACCTATAATTCAGTTGAAATGTAGCTTTCCCTTTGTTTCTGGCATCTATAGTTCTCCTGGGGATTCAAATGAGAATTGTTCATTGCAGTTTTCAGTATATCTTATCCATGTAGAAAACCAGCAAATGTGAGGAGCATATTATTGAAAATGCCCATCATAAGATATACACTTTCAACCCCTCCAAAAGATAGGGTGAGATGAGAAGATTGTCCACTTTGTTCTTCTAAAGCATTTATCCTTTTGGTTCTGGACCGTCAATCAGTTGCTCTCCTTGAAGATTTCATGACATCTGATTTTCCTCTGGGGAAGTATTTCTTGCTCCTTTAGCTGGATAATTAAGTCAGACACATGGCCAATCCTTGAAAGAGATGGAGGAAAGATCTCTGGGGCTAAATTAATGCTCTCACCAACCTATTACAGGCAGCCTTTAAAGTTTAGGAGAGGATTGGCATGCTACCTTTGCTATCACTTCTATTTTTATGTTTTGTTTGGACAAATTGCATGTTGAAACAGCTTTGTCAACAAACCCACAGATGTTACTGGCCTTCTGGGAGATAGTAGGAAAAATAAAGAGCTGTGATCCTCTGCCTTTCATTCCTGTGCTAAGTGCTCTTCCCTCCTCCAACAGGGTTTTGATTTTTTCCCCCTCTGGCTGCCAAGGAAAAATGGTATGTTCCTATCGCGCCATTCATTCACCTGGATGGCATCCCTTGGTAGGTGCTTCTTAGGTACTATGCAAATGCTAAAGTTGAGGCTCTAAAAGAAGGGTAGATGCTTGATTATTATTTTACATTCCGATGGAATGCAGTCAGTCTTTGCAGCCCTGGGATACTTTATGCATTATTCCCAGGTGATTTAATAGGGGAATTTAATGATCAGAAGCAATATGATAAATTGAAAAGGAGATAAACTTTGTCAACACTGCCTGACAAGGACATCTTAAAATTGCTGGAGAGTACAAAATTGATGTCATGAAGATAACACTTTTGGCAACTTGGTGCCTTTAGCATCATTCTGGTGTAGTCTTCTTGAATATTTTATTATCTTTCTTCATCTAGTTTCTTGGAACACTTTAACGGTATTTATATAACTTCAATTTGCTTTAGCGTTATATTAGTGAATAGCGAGTGAGCAAATGAGAGCCAGAGCAAGTGTTATGGCAAATAAATAATGACAATATTTAAATTTAACTACCATATTATTATGTTTTTGTAAATCTGCATATTGTATTAGCATATTTTTACTACTCAGAGAATTCGTTGGAGAATTAGGATGGTATTTTTTCTGATATGCAAAATACTGTTGAACACTCTAGCTATTTCACCTGATTTCTTACACAAATCTGAATATCTTGTTTTGTGTTTGGCCCGTATGCAAAATACTTTGCTGTTTTGAAGTTATAGAGAAAAAAGAAATATGCCATCCATGAGGGTCAGGATTTCGTGTCTGGTTTAATGTTTAAAGTGAAGAACAGAGTAAATCTGATTCTGTCTGTTTTGTTAAAGTCACAAATATTTGGTTTTATTGGGAGGGCGGAGCTTCACCTCGGCCACTCTGTGGATCAGCACTTTCCATGTCCCTCTGATTTACACCCCACCTCCTTCAGATCTTCCATGGTCATCCTGGTGTCATCTTTTATAGTGTCCAGCCAAGAGGTATTAGGATAGCCCCTCCTCCTTTTTCCACTGACCAACTCCCAGCATGATTAACTTTTTGAATGAATCAGCTTGAATGACATGGCCAAAGTATGATAGCCTATGTTTGAAGGTCTTGGCTTTGAGTGATATGTTTGGTTAGACTTCGTCTACTCTAGGACTTCTTTGTGATTTTTTCAGTCCATGGGATGCGTAATAGTCTCCAGCATCACAATTTGAAGCCATTCATCCTTCTCCTTTCTGCCTTTTTCAGAGTCCACGTTTCACAACCATAAATATCAATTGGATATGGTAAAATTGTAGAAAACTTTTAAAACAAACGTCTAAGGAGATTCTTAGTCCTCCAGGTCATGGTTGTCCCAAAGGTACTTTTTTTTCAAGAGGCAACTGGACTTTCTGATTTTTCTTTTTTTCCCTTGAAGACATTTAGCTTCTCATCCAAGAAGCTTCTTCAGCTCTTTTAAAACAAAATTTTGCATTTTACTTGGGGCTTGTTTTCTACCCTTTCCCTCCCTAAATCTCAGTGCCAATCTCTAAAATTCCTTCTGAAAACATCAAGGAAATACAGTTTTGCTTCATCTTGGAGGTGTGCAAATTTGTTTCATCTCATTGGCATCCATAATATTTAAGTTAAGTTTGTTAGCATCAGCAGTCTTGTCAGCTGCTCTGGAATAGTGCATATAATTACCAGGCCCTTTTCCAGGTTTGTTTTACTGTTTCCTGTTATACAATGATAACTAAAAAAGGAGATAATAGAAATATAGTCTAATAATAGTTATCAGAGCTTGAAGTCAGTTTCAGCCTCAAATGTACTGGATGTACAGCTAGGTCTTTTGCTGTCAAAACATCTGAGAATTGGACCTCTTTCAATTAACCTCTTTAACTTAGAAAAAAGCTTGTTTATGTTGGCATCCCAGACGAACTGAGTATTTTTAATGAGAATTTAAAAGCTATTAAGCTACTCTGACAGGTTTTCAATACATTGCTACTTGAATGACCATCCTTAAATCCTTTCTTGTCTAGTAAGGAGTGATGTGTTTGAGATTGCTGTTACTCTCTTTGGATTAATTTGAATAATCTTCAGATATTATTTCCCTTAAGGTGGCGATTTCTTTTACTCTTGAGTTTGTATTTTTCTTGATAACTTTCAGTCACACTGCTGTGACCTCTTCTGGTTTCAATTAACCTCTGCTGTATAGTTTTATTCGGTAAGAAGGTAACATTATTCATGTATATCCTCTTTTAAAATGTTTGTTACAGGAATCCTATGGAACATTTTGGGACTAGCTGTTAGGCCAAGTCTGAGAAAATGGTATCTTCCAAACTGTTTCTTGACAGTACATTGTTTTTAAATCTTCAACTTAAAATCTTGAAAACGCATCTGATTTTCTTTTTAATTCTATCATTTCACTGAATATATTCTGGAACAGTGAGGAATATTGCCTTTTAATATATTATGTTCTTTTGGAAATAGACGTAATCTTAGTATCCATCTTTATGTGTCTGCAAGATAGCTAACAAATGTTCCCTAAGCCAATTCAAACACAGAATCTCTAGTCAGCAGAGTCCCATCCCTCAATTAACCCAACTATCTGTTTTCAAAGTATCCTCCCCCTTCTGCAATATATGCTCCCATTTCTGTGATATATGGTAAGAGTGAAAAGGGAGGGGGGAACCATATTTCCAAATTCTCCTGGTATCTAACTCCCCTCTGTAACAAAGCAGCATCAGGCACTAGAAAATAGAGTGCTCTTTTTCTTCTTTTTCCAATGAAGCAGAAACAGAAACAGAAGAAAAATAGAAGTAAAGAGTAGGAATGCATCTGAGATGGAGAAGAATTTGAAATCTTAATACTCACCTTTTTTTTTAAATGAAGTTTTATGGATTTGAATTTCAAAAATAAGGAATTATAAAGCCATAGTTGCAGTTGCCAGAACATACTGCTATATTTAAAACACAAAGTTCTGCATTTACACAATCTAGTCATTGATCTGCAGACCCCAGGCCTAGGTGAGACTGCCTTGTCTACAGTTAAAAAAGCAGTTGCATTAAAAAATAATAATAGAACAAACAACTTAGGGGCCGAAATGGTCCTTGCTGACTGAATAAGCAGTTTTGCATGATTAGAATGGACATGCCTGACAACAGAATTCTGATTATATCATTCAGGAGTAACTTGCTGGGATATAATTTGCAACTACTTCTGCTTGGCATTTCCTGCCAGCAGGAAGAGCTAAAGAAATTCTCATGTAGAAATTGTTTGGTGTTACTGGGATTTCTGACTAGGAAGTTAAATGAAGAACAAAGTCTGGCTTCACACAAGAGTTTGTTAACCGAACAATACAGCTGGAATCCCCCATTCATACAGGATATTCAGTTGTTCCCCAGTGAGCCTCAGATGAATTTAGTTGCTTTCAGTGTTGAGGAGAATTGATCAAATAGTGTGCAGCTGTACACCACTCATGGGAGATAACAGACTGAGGCCAAATATCCTAACCTAACACACGTTATGTTAATAGGCACTGAATTGGCAGTAAGTAGGAAAATGATCTTGGACCTGGGATGGAGTAATGAAATGAATTGAAATGGAAGTATTATTAGCATAGTTGTTTTGAAAAAGGAAAGAAAAATCCATACTGGGGATCATTGGAAAAAAAAAAAAAACCAGCATCATACGGGTAGTCCTTGACTTACAACCATAATTCAGCCCAAAATTTATGTTGCTGAGACATTTGTTAAGTGAATTTTGTCCCATTTTACGACTTGTCTTGCTACAGTTGTTAAGTGAATCATTGCAGTCGTTAATAACCCAGTTGTTAAGTGAATCTACTTTTCCCATTGACTTCGCTTGTCAGAAGGTCACAAAAGTTGATCGCTGATCTTGGGATACTAACTGTCATAAATATAAACCAATTGTCAAGCATCCACATCTTGGTCACGTTGACCATGAGGATGCTACAATGGTCATAAGTGTGGAAAATAGTTATAAGCCACTTTTTTTCAGTGACACTAACTTCAAACGGTCACTGAATGAACTGTTGTTAAGTCGAGGACTACCTGTAACCTCTTTGGTTACAGGTAGTCCTATAGGTTCCTAGTCATACCATGTCCAAGTGAATTTTGTAGAGCTTTTGTGTATGGAAAAGGTACAGAGAAAGTAAAACAAATGGTCAAACATGCACCTATTTAGCTATAAGCAGCATTTCATACTGTATTTTCCACTTCAGCCTTGTTTAAAATCCATTCCAGTTCTACAGGAAACTGATTTGCTGTCTCCGTCTCTCAGTAGCGTTATAAAAGGGGAATTGAGATTTGGCTCCCTGCCTCCAGACAAGTTGAGATTCAGAGCTCTGCAGTCAACATCAGTTGCAGTTCCCTTCAATGATTGGCTTTGGAAATAAAATATCTAAGGACATTTTGCATGGCGTAGAGTATAAAACAAGCTTGAGAAAGGGTTGTTTAAATACGGCTTTCTGTCCCTGTATTTTTTAAAGAATTGATTCTGAAAGGAGTCAGTTTTGATAAACAGGAGAAAAGGTTATGCCGACATGAGATTTTATATTTCCTAATTTGGGGTTGAAAAGAAAACTAGTATTTTGTTTTGTTTGGGGGCAGAGGGGGCAGTAAGGGAATATACCTTAGTCTGTGTTTCCCAGTGGTCGCTTGGGATTGGGGGGGGGGGGAGAAGAGTGCAGAATATTGCTGATTGATTGATTGATTGGATTTACAAGGCAGCCCTGGGTGACATACAGCATAATGTTCTTAACAGTGGGGGAAATGGATTTAAGTTGCCACCATGCAAACAGGCTTGGATTTATTTCATACAATATCTTGTAGATGTCAAGAAAAAAAATGTATTCATTGCTACATATGCTTATTAAGCAATCATGGAAATTAACTCATAAACCTTTTAGAAAAATAAGACATTTATTAACAAATTGAAACTCAACAAAGACCATAACCGCTCTGAAAACTGGGAAAAGGACAGACACCAAAGTAGGGATAGTGAATGGACAAACTGATGTCCATCCGTTTTGGCTTGCCTTGGCCACATTGAGTGAAGAAGAATTATCTTAGCCCACATATTAAACACAAATAGATGGATGGATGGATGGATGGATGGATGGATAGATAGATAGATATTTAATATATATAAATCACATAATTACATTACAATCTTGTGGGGCTGCATTATTAGCTGTCCAATTCTGTTTGCGACCCAGAGGCTGCAGGTTGGACACACCTGATCTAGAGGTTCCAACTTAATATCGTGCATAAAGGCAATGTTTACTTTCTGCACTACTTTTAAATTATTTTCCCTGTGTAATCACAGAGGTATAGCTTGTACGGAGTTGATATTGTTACGATTGCTGCCATAAGCATTTGTTGTTAGGTATTATAACATTTTTTTGAAATGTATTTGCTGAGTGTGTCATATTTTACATCACTAGATAATTTCATTGTTGTACTGTTTAATGACAAATTGCCATTATAGATTTTACGGTGCCCTCTATGACCATGTTTCAAATTACTGATGCTTTCTAAAATATTGGTACAATGTTTTGGTTCGTGACATTTCTTCCTATCAGAATATCAAAAGGGAAAATATGTGTGCATTTATGTATTTGTTTAAAACGATTATGAATGTAGAAGGAACACAACTTAAGCAAACCGATTTATCTTATCTTTCTATTCATGAGAGAACATACATAGAATATGCAATAGAGTGGCTAGAATAAAATAATTTGTCAAGTGTGGAATGAGTCTGGAGACAGAAACAGTTATTTAAAGGAGAGGACTTGAATTATTCCTTTACTAATCTGATTGGACACCTGGGATATTGGAGTACAGGTTTTAAAAAAAGGTAGATTTTAATGAAAGTTATGAATTATGCCATCAAAGTATGCCATTAAGCTGAATCCAAAGCAGATGAACCAACAATGAACTGGCTTTGCCTGAGAAAGGATGTTTTCCTTACTAATCGAAAACAGCCTGATATGATTCATTATTCTGTTTCCTTTGCACAATTGACATCACCTTGAAATTTCTGAAGCCTCAGCTTTATTTCCGTCCTGCTCCTATGTTTTTGTGCCAGGCCCTGAGGGAGGAACAAAATTACAACTTTGTAATGGGTGGAAATACTTTATTAGACCTGACCCCAGATGTGCATTTTATTTTCCTTTCCAAGGAAAAGCACTTGACATAGGGCCATTCTCCATTAAGAATGTGGGAGGCTTGTCTCAGCTAGGCAGCAATCTTTAATCAAAAGGCACCTGGTCATAAAACACACCACCTGAGGCTTCTCCCAAGAAGCAAGAGACAGTCTCTTCACCCACAGCAAAGGTTCTCTGCATTACTACATAACTCAAAATGTCATGCAGTATTAGACAACTTTCTTCATCCTTTTTTTGTGGGGGGGGGGAGTCTTTGAGAAGGCGGTAGGTTTCAAAGAGCTCTGGAGGAAGCTGATTATCTGGACCGAATGTAATCAGGGTTCAGGCTGGGATATAATATGAGGACAGAAAGGATTGTGCTTGTAAATGACCTCTGGCTGACTCGAGATGGGAGGAGTGTGAGTTCCGGATCCCATTGCAACTGATACGTTTGCAACAGGGCCCGGCGTCCTCCACATGAGCGCGCACAGCGCGCATGTTTCTTACCATCCAGCAACACCTCTGCAAGCCTCCACGACGCTCCAGCTGCTCAGTGGAGCGTCGTGCAGGCGTGCGCGCCATGCGCCTGCACAGAAGCAGCAAAAGGTTTAAAGACAGGTAAGGAGCATGGGCAGGCGAGTGGGCCTCGGGAGCACCATACCAGAACGGTACCTGGTGCTCTGGGCAGGCTCCGGTACGCCCGTACCAGGGCGTACCACCTGCAACCCACCACTGTAATGTATCTATCTTGCTTCTACTTGTTCTCAGTTACTATTGATCAGACACTAGCATTCTGGAGTTGGTAGTAGCAGGCACAGTTTTCCTCCTTCCTTCAAATCTGGTTCCAATTGTTATTGCAGGGAGGGTATAGGGCTTAACTCTCTTCCCACTGTTGTATACCTTTTACCTGAAACTACTAGGTCAAGTATCAGTATGTTGATAACATTCAACTGTGCATTTCTATTTCGACTGTCAAAGTGATACTGCTGAGGTGCTTTCCTAGTCCCTATATAGAGCCTGGGTGGATCTTGATGAGGAAAACTTGGCTTAACTCAGTCCTGATTAGACTAAGTGAATATGTTTTAGGGCCCCTAAAATGATTTGCCATCTTTAACTAATTAGGGCAGTGGTTCTCAATCTGTGGGTCGGGACCCCTTTGGGGGTCGAACAACCCTTTCACAGGGATCGCCTAACACCATTGGAAAACACATATTTTCGATGGTCTTAGGAACCGAGACACCAATTTTATGGTTGGGGATCACCACAACATGAGGAACTGTATTAAAGGGTCGCGGCATTGGGAAGGTTGAGAACCACTGAACTAGGATTATATTTCCCCAGTCGAAGTTAGTATGCAATCTGGGGATCATCTTAGACTCCTAGCACCTGCTTGAAGGACAAAAATACATCTTTTATGCTAGTTTTTCACATTTCTATATCAGAAGGCACTGCTCATAGCCACCCATGCCTTAATTCCCCTCCCAACTGGCCTATGGCATAATATGGCAACATGCTGTACATGGAGCTTTCCTTGAAAAGTGCTTGGAAGTTTTAGCCTGATTAGAATGCAGAGGCATCAGTCATGCAGGTAGACCACAACTGCTATGCAAAGCACTTATTAAAGTGAGTCATGCCCAATTTTACTATATATGTGTGTGTGTGTGTGTGTGTGTGTGTGTGTGTGTATGTATTTGTGTTACAATCCCTGGTATGCCCAAATATGGGAGGGAGTTCACTACTCCCCCTTTCTGTCCTTCGGCTCATTACAGAAGACCATCCAGGCAGAAAACCATATTTTTATTTTTAATGATGTCTTTGCTATGTTTGTGTTGTATTTGTGCTGATAAATAAATAAAGGGAGACTAGTATAGATCTATTTCAAGCTATTTAGCTCTCATCAGCTAGCCATATCCTTACTGGGATTTGAATCTGGGCTTATTTATCAGCACAAATACAACACACACACACAGAGACTATATATATATATATGTTGTATTTGTGCTGATAAATAAATAAAGGGAGACTAGTATAGATCTACTTCAAGCTATTTAGCTCTCATCAGCTAGCCATACCCTTACTGGGATTTGAACCTGGGCTGTATTACATATTAGGCAGGAGTCTTAGCCACTAAGCCACAGGCTCTCCTCCTTATCAGCTGAGCCAGGGAAATAGGTATGTATTTGTGTTACAACCCCTGGTATGCCCAAATATGGGAGGGAGCTCACTACTCCCCCTTTCTGTCCTTCGGCTCATTACAGAAAACCATCCAGGCAGAAAACCATATTTTTATTTTTAATGTTGCCTTTTTATATTTGTGTTGTATTTGTGCTGATAAATAAATAAAGGGAGACTAGTATAGATCTATTTCAAGCTATTTAGCTCTCATCAGCTAGCCATACCCTTACTGGGATTTGAACCTGGGCTGTATTACATATTAGGCAGGAGTCTTGGCCACTAAGCCACAGGCTCTCCTCCTTATCAACTGAGCCAGGGAAATAGGTATGTATTTGTGTTACAACCCCTGGTATGCCCAAATATGGGAGACTCCTGCCTAATATGTAATACAGCCCAGGTTCAAATCCCAGTAAGGGTATGGCTAGCTGATGAGAGCTAAATAGCTTGAAATAGATCTATACTAGTCTCCCTTTATTTATTTATCAGCACAAATACAACACAAATATAAAGGACAGAAAGGGGGAGTAGTGAGCTCCCTCCCATATTTGGGCATACCAGGGGTTGTAACACACACACACACATACATACATACATACATACATACATACATACATACATACATACATACATACATACATTCGTTGTAAATACAGACTGGTTGCCAAACACCCAAATTTTGATCACATGAGGACTGGTGATTAATAGCTTTTTTTTCAGGGATGTTGTAAATGATAATAATAAATGATAATTAAGCTAATGGTTAAGTCAGAGACTACCGATAGTGCACACGCTGCAATTGCCCATATATAACATTACTGCTACATGAATTGTACTGGCTACCAGTAGGCTTCTGGGTGCCAATTCACAGTGCTAGTTGTTATCTTTAAAGTTTTACATGGCAAGAAGCCTACCCCTAATGGTCTCTGCCAATTCCCACTAGATTTTTGACTCCCCTCAGTAAAACAGTGACAGGACTTTGGAAGTTTGCCTTCATGGTCATGGCACCTGCTTTGATGAAATAACCTCTCTCTGGATTGCCTGATCCCATTGACCTTCAGGGGAGCAGTGAAGACCTGGCTTTTCGCACAATCACTGGGGTCAGAATGCTAATGGAGCTGGCATAGTGCTTTTGGCCTACAAATGTGAACTTTATTGGGGTCTCAGCTTTTGTCCTACTTGTTTTAATGTTTTTCAGTAATTGCATTGTGGTTTTTATTTGTATTTACTGCCCAAATTCCTTTTGGTAGATGAATTTCCATAAACATTTATTAAACAAATAAACAAACAAACGGTTCTCCTTGCCCTTCACTGTCATAACCAACCACTGCAGTTAATGACAGAATCCATTTGGTTTTTAGGAAGCTGGATCATCATCATCCTCCAGGATATAACTGGAATTGTTTATGATTATATGTTCCTCTTTCACTCTAACCTGAAGTCTGAATAATTTTCAGAATTTGCAGTGCAAACTGTCCATTGATATTGATTTCTGCCATCAAACATCTGTAAAAGCTATTTTGCAGATATTGTTTTGGCAGAGGGCCTTCTAGATGATTCTTATACTTGTTTTTTTTATGTGGATGTGTTAATTTTTTTGTTTAGCTTAATTTCCACGTTATTGTTCTCCATCGCTTTCCTTTGACTACAGCAGAGTAGCTAGGAGTTCAATAACTCCCAGCCAATCCAAAATAATATAATAATTGACAATCCCAAAAGCTGTTGGAAGTATAAGATGAAAGTAATAAGATCACACTCACCCTGCCTCTTGTAGGAGCTATTCATCACATTGGATTGGGTTTAGATAATCACTTTTTTCCAAATGCACCTGGAGATTTTCAGCACTATCATCTTGAGTGCTTTATTTAAGAAGGGATACAGTGACTATCAGGGAGTTAATAAGTGCCGAGTGGACTTCTTATCTCTTTCTGTATATCTAGCATTGTGATCCTTACTACAAAAATTAATTTACCATACTTCAGATCTGTCCAGTCAGTCACTTTCAGCTTGAATAAATTAGCCATGAAAGGCTGTGGTCAAGAAAATATCTAGTCAAATGCCAAGTACCCTCCTCAAGTCTCCAGAATGGAAACTGGATAGGATATCAAATTTCTCATTTGGACTTTGACTCATTGTGGAATGCAGGTCAGAAAAGTGATTTTTACCCCTCTTGCAAATATATCGAAGTAGGCATCTCTGGACCCCAACATTCCATTTGTTGTGGCAGAATTAAATTTCTTTGTCAAGTTACTACTCAAGAATACAAAGATGGCAGAAAAGGAAATCTGCATGAAATCCATAATCTGCATTCCAGCCATACCAACTTGGAGCTCTGTTGTTAGATCCTCCTCCAAGTTTCCTGATGCTTGTAACAGCGCAACAATAGATGTACCTGAGCTAAACCTCATTTAATCTCTTTTCTGGAAATTTAGTGCTGAACAGAAAGATTTAGCATTGAGGCTTTAGAATCAAACATTGCTAATACACTCGTTTAGTTTTATTGCAGAGTTGCAGTTTTACATTAGAAATCTGATTTATAGTATTTTAGAGGAATGAGTACATGATGATACCTGATGCTTAAATTAAAACATCTTAAAATAAAAATTGTATATAAAACACATAAATCACTGTGGGGTTTTTTCTGGCATCCAACCACACTTCCCCTTATCTATATCCAATCTGTCTTTTCATTCTTGGAGACATATTTTTTAAAAAAGAAACCTACCCAGCAAGAAGACTTGATTGATGCACAAAGTACAAATGATTGTAAGACAACTTTGAGTACTCCGTCTTCCACTTCAACATTTAGTATGGCTCCCAGCTTGTCATGGTACTCACAGACTATTTCATAGCATTTGAAGTTTGATTAAACAAGACCAAAAAAAGGTTGAAAGTGATATTATAAATGGTTGAATTGGATGATTAATTAGAGAATCAGCATAAATATAAAATAAAGCACACTTCCAAATTTTATAGGAACATGGTCCTCTGAAGAAAGTAACAAGGTGATTTCTATGTTCCTTAGTCAAGGACATCACATTTTATGATTATCAAAGCACTTAATGCAGAAATGTTGTAAAACAGACATTAAGTGGCAGAACTACTTAAAAATTCTAGGTTCACAGGAGGACTTCCCATTCCCAGTGGCAGCAGAGCTGTTTTGATTTGTGAATGAGGACACAGCAACTGAACAAGTCTCTAGAGTTTCAAAACAGAAAGCTAGGAAGTTAGAAGATGATCAGGTTTGCTCTGTGTATGCATACCTACAGCATACCTTCTCTTGAATTCAGCCTTTAGTTTGCACAAATATATATATACACTAATTGTAATGCCACTTTTTCTGAAAAATTAAAGCACCACCTGGAGGAAGGGCTCCTTAACAGTGAAGAAAAGGCCAGAGAGAAGGAACATCAGAGAAAAAGCATAGGAAGAAAAAAGAGTGGAAGAATGATAAAGCATACATGGAAACAGACTGGAGAAGGAAGAAGGATTGCTGTAATTCACAGCTGCAGGCCAATGTTTATTACTTTCTTAAACTGGTCACCGTTGATGGCTCTTATATAAGCGGAGTACAGGTAGTTTTAGACGACAAACTTTCCATGGCTAAGCAAGGCAGTTGTTAAGTGAGTTTGGCTCCGTTTTATGACCTTTCTTGCCGCAGTTGTTAAACAAATCACAGCAGTTGTTAATTGAATCATGCAGTCATGAAGCAAATCTGACTCCCCCAATTGACTTTGCTTGTCGAAAGTTTTCTCAGAAGGTAACAAATGGTGATCACATGATCCCAGGATAGTGCAACCCATAAGCATATGTCAGTTGTCAACCACCTGCTGTTAGGCCTGCTGCCATCTTTTCTTTTGGATCTTTGGCCTGCCACACTTTCTATTATTCTATTATGCATTTTCTGTTGTGGGAAAATGGGAGGGGGGATTATGCAGAGTTAGATGATATGTAGTCATAACAAAATTCTTCCTAGAAGCCAAGGTCATCCTTTGTCTTTACACCTCTGCACCTGACCAGAACTGAATGGGTGGAAGCTGCCAGCATGGCAGTGGAAGATTGGACCATGTGATGGACTTGTGGGTGTGGGGGCAAGATCTTGAATTTTCAACTGGGTGGGAAAACCGGGAAGCCTTCAGATTCTGGTTTTCTCAGATGTCCAACATGGCTCTCTTAATAAATTGAGCAATACATTGCTTTAGACTCTGATTTAATTTTGGATGCTATTTGGAACCCTGACACCTGCATTTTGAACACATGACATGGGATACTGCAGTGGTCGTAAGTGTGAAAACCAGTCATAAGTCTCTTTTTTCAGTACCATGGTAACTCTGAATGGTTACTAAATGAATGGTTATAAGTCAAGGATTAAATTGTTAAGACTGAAAGCGAAAGTTATTCAGATTTCTTTTGTTGACTTGCCTACTGTTGCTTTTACCTTTCACATCTGTTGTGAAGCTGTTGAAACTCCCACTTATAGGGGCCATACTGATCAGCTTTATTTAGTGTGCTCCCTAATATTGTAATGAATAATTACATGTTTCTCCTTCTGCCCTCTCTGTTGGAAATGTATGTCTGTTGCTCTTAAAATAGATAGACTTGACATGGCAATAATGGAGGCCACTGCACAGTTGTGAGTACAGCAAGTATTGTTTCCTGCTCTGCAGCAAAAAAACAAAAACAAAAAAAAACCACCCTTTGCCACTGCTTGCATTTTTTTAAAACCATTGATAATGAGAGACTTGTTCCTGCCATACACCATTTGGATTACCCATATCCTTAGGTATTTAATTAGTGTGATTTACTTCTGATCTCTTCTTTTCTCTACAGGTTTTGCATGCAGAAGAGTGTGAGATTGGTACCAGGAGTAACGCTGGATTTAATAGAAAAGTAAGCATAATGATTTTAAGACTTGAAAACTATTCTTATTTAACAGGGTTTGTTTGTTTGTTTGTTTTTGTTAGATTTAAATCTGAGTCATATAAATTTCACCAGATCTAGGAAGTTCTTCTCTTCAGATAATAGAACATGCATTGATCTCTGAGGTCCTTTGTGATTACAAGGTTGAAAGATGTTCATGGCCTGAAGGGGTAGCCGAGAGGTTTAATGCATTCTAGATACTTTCCAATAAAAAACAGGAATGTAAGCCAAAGAAACCTGATCATCCAGGTGCATCAAGACATCCATATTTCTACAACAAAGCAATGTTTTGAAGTTGTATAGTAATAGTGGTCATGTTTGGAATCTGATTTTCATGTGTTCCAGGGATTGTATTTATAACTTGCTTCATTCTAATTTTGAAACTTGCTAGAGTTATTTTGTCTTGTGTTCTGAATATGTGCTAAAACAATTTTAAAACCCTGTAATTAGAATGTCATCATTAAATTTTGCAAGAGCTTACTTCCTGACAGAAAATGTGTTTGTTGATACTTGATCCAAGAATCAAGGCACTATGGAGATATAATGGCTAGTTGCTATGCATCGTATGAACAGCCTTAGAGCAAAGGCATGGTACAATAACAAAATGCAATAGAATTGCTGCTCTTTAACTATTTGAATGGGGAGTGTGGATACACATTGTAGATACTGTACATATACATATACTGTACATTTAGATTTTTCTTTAAAGGAAGATACAATCCAATACAAACTAGAAAAAGAAAGAAATCAAAGAGAAAGCTAAATCAGGAGTGGGCTGCTGGGGGTTCGCAAGGGTTCAGGAGACCCTCTAGCTAAGATTCTGTGCAGTTCAGAGAACCCCCAAATCCCACTCCTGGCTGACCCCGCCCACTCCTCCCCTCCCAGGAATCCCCACGCGGCCCATTTGGAATGCAGGTAAGTGCAAAGTGCACTCAGAGGCTCGGGGAGGGCGAAAACGGGCCTACCGGAAGTTTGGGAATGCTGGAAAAGGGCCCGTTTCTGGCCTCCGGAGGGCCTTCGGAGCCTGGGGGAGGCCATTTTCACTCTCCCAGATCCTCAAGGAAAGCCTCTGGAGCTCAGAGAGGGCAAAAACTCCCCCCCTATCATGATGCAGGAGGCCGACTAGGCCACACCCACCATGGCCACACCTACCCAGCAACCGGGCAGAGAACCCCTTGCTAAAATTTTTGAAACCCATCCCTGAGTTAAATACAAAAAAGTAGCTTCCAATTTTCTTTAAAGCAGTTGTAAATACAATTATAAATTTACCTCTTTATGCTTAAAAGAAAATCCTCCTCTTTCTACAGTCTATCAAGTCTAATAATCAAAAAGCATAAAACATGAGTTTATTTTTTGTTTTGTTTTACACAAAAAGTCCAGGAAGGGTTTTCAATTGGTAATAAATATGATTATTATCTTTCCTCTGATCAATGAAGTCAATTCAGCAAATTCCATCATCTCTCCCAACCATTCCTATCATCTCCTGTGGCTAGTGACAAATCTTTCCAACTTTAGACCTACCATAAATTCCCTGCAGTCAAATGTGGTCTTTTCCGCCCTCCTTATTGCTGCAGCTTATTTATTTGTTCACATTTTTTAAACTACTGCTTATTAAGAAATACTAAAATGATGTTACAGTTATAATTATGGTGAATGCAATAAAATGTAGAAGAAAAAAACCTAGAACAATAAAAATGTTTAACCATTTAAATAATGAATAAACAGTAATTAGTTCAACAAATAAAATCAGAAGAAAGTCCAATGAATAAATAAGCTGCAGTTTTTAATCTAAAAAAAGCATATTAAAGGCCAGCCTAACTTTCATTACAAGTTTACCCCACAAGTATTTAATTCCATTCATAATATGTTATCTAGCATCAATGCATGAATTATTCTGATACGACTGTCTAGGAAAGGTATGAAAGGCGGTATTCAGTGGTTACCCCAGGGATCTATTCCAGTGCTCATCAGTATTTTTGTAAATGGCTTACATAAGAGGATAGAAAGGGTGCTCATCAGATTTGCAGACCACACAAAGAATAGGCTAAAAAAGATCTTCTAGGTCAGTGATCGCTAACCTTTTTGCCATTGTGTGCCAAAAGCAGGGGGAGCATGGAGGCGGGTCATGCGCACCCGTGCCTACACCCATAATTCTATGTGCCCTCCTCCCACACATGCGTGCATCCCCCCACTTTTGCCACGTGATGGCACACATTTTTCGCCCTCCCCAACCTCCAGACCCTTTCTAGGAGCCTGGGGAGGGCAAAAAAGGCCTTCCCCATCCCCTGGAGGCCAAAATGGCCCATTTGCCGACTTCCGGTCAGATCTGAAGGTCCGTTTTTCGCTCTCCCCAGGTCCAGAGCCTTTCTAGGAGCCTGGGGAGGGCGAAAACGGCCTTCTCCACCCTCCGGAGGCCCAAAACAGCCCATTTGCCAGTTTCTGGTCAGACCAGAAGGCCCGTTTTTTGCTCTCTCCAGGCTCCAGAGCCTTTCTAGGAGCCTGGGGAGGGCGAAAACAGCCTTCCCCAACCTACCGGAGGCTGAAAACAGCCTGTTTCCTGACTTCTGGTGGGCCCAAAAGGCCCAAAAATCAGCTGGTGATGGTGCCCACCGATATGGCTCTGTGTGCTACCTGTGGGTTTGCCATCATAGTTCTAGGTCTTCAAAAAGATATCAGTGGTTTTGAATATTGATCCCTATCCAACAATAGGCTGCTTATTGGTGAGACATATGGGTTCTTTTTGCACTTAGATAGGAAAAAAAACAGAGACACCATGAAAAGACTGGAGGTTTCTGACTTGGCAGTGAGAAGTATCTTAGAGTCCCAACAGACCACGGCTTAAGCATGAGCCAGCAGCATGAATGGATTTGCTGCTGCAGTCAAAAGAGCCAATGCAGTCTTGAGTGTTATCAACTGAAATACAGTAGAGGTAGACTGAGCCCAAAATTCATCTTGCTGAGTGAGGAATTTGTTAAGTGAGTTTTGCTCCATTTTACGACTTTTCTTGCCACTACAGTTGTTAAATTAGTAACATGGTTGTTAAGTGAATCTGGTTTCCCCATTGACTTGGCTTGTCAGAAGGTTGCAAAAGGGGATCACATGACCCTGGGACACAGCAGACCATCATAAGTGTGACTCAGCTGTCAAGCATCTGAATGTAAAGTAGGGACCCAGTTCCTGGGTGCATTGCTAACTAGCCAAATATCTCAGCTGCTGTGTATATTTATTTTGGATGTTTTATTGTTTTTATTGATTGTAAAAAAAAATTGTGCTGTTTTAAATTTTGTATATTTTTGGAATTGTAGGCCTCCCAGAGTCATTGATTGATATGGGCAGCTATAGAAATTGGATCAATGAATAAATAAACCGTTTGATCCTGTGATTGTAGCTATTGAACCTGCTATTGTTGATGGTAATTGTTGATCTTGATCACTTAAGTTATTTGGGTCTTTGGTGACAAAAATAAATCCATGATAAGCCCTAGAATACATAAATCCCTTAAAATATGACTCATTATTATGTTTATCATTCATAAATAATGCCTATAGAAAATTACTTTCTGTTGAGTAAATTCAACATTTTTAATGAAAGCTGGTACAAGAGACTTAAAATGGATGACAACTTACTGTTTTTTTAATCTAGAAATTTAGAAGGATCTATAGTTTGCTTAATGAATATGTACAAGAAAATCTTTGTATATTAAGACCATTCTAAAGCCTCTGCTTATCAAGTTATAAGAGAATTTGCTTTCAATGTTCACATTGAGAGCATTAAAGCATAAATGGATGATGATTTGGAAAATGATGTTCCATCATTTGCTTCCCACCCAGTCTTTGTGTGCAATGTAAAACAGACATTAGGAGTCTGGAAGGTCTTAAATAAAGTGATGGTGCAACGTTTGTGCTTTATGAAAATTTGTATTGACAAGAGTAATGTTGCTGACACTGCAGCGTGTTTGCAGCTGAATATGCACTGACAGAGCATGGCATTGCTGCAGCTCAAATGAAGTGCACCAAAATAGATAGTGGTGTGGGTTGCATCTCTGCAGTACTGCAGACTCAAAGTTTTTACTATGTCTATTTAAGCAATGGCTTAAGTAATGACTTTCTTTAGGCACTGCAGTCATTTTGTCTAAAATGCATACCGCACATTGAAGATCTGCCAAAAACCTATGAAGAGGCAAACTAAACTGGTTTTCCATTTTTCTGGCACATTAGTTCTTTTTAAAACATAACATTTTCTTTTATATTTAGAAACCTTCCATTTGAGTTCTGCATTACTGTAAATGCATTTCCAGCACAGGGCAAGTTGATAACAATATCTTTTCTTCTTAAAATACAGGTCCGCTGGTGCAACTCAAATCTAAGTAGTAAAAAGCTAAGCTTTCCTTAGCATGAATTTTTGCTGTTCTCAAAGAAGCTTTTGCATTTAATGAATTTTCAATTCACCTCCGTGTAATGTTGCTTTGCACCTAAATACAATTTAGTGGGAGCAGTTAATCATCTAAATTTGATTTCCAAGATGCCTTTTCTTAAGATGCCTTTTATTCAAGTTCAGTTGGAAAAATAGGCCGTGGACTCATTTAGATTTCTGGTGTGCCGGTTCATAAGCAATTAGCAATGTTCATCCATCTAGTAAAAATGTTTGATAATGAAGCACAAATATTTTATAATTGTAACAAATAGCTGTGCATGTACAGCTATGTATTCATAACAGAAATGCTTTGTTAATCAATGTGGTTAGTTGCAGATTCTTTTACAGTATTCTTTAACTCTGGCAAACTAGTGGAGTTGTGATAGAATTCTTATGGAAAATAACTATGATTATGTCCCAAGTCTTAGCAGCCAGCTCCAGTCTTCCAAATCTTCCAAAACCAAAGCTTCAATGGTAATAGATAAATATAACTGCAACATGAAAAGCAACTGATCCATCCTAATAATTGTGTGTTGTTTTCTAGCATCTAACACTATCTTGTTAAAAGCTCTCATCAGATTAAAAATTCACCACAAATTGAACAAGCAATTTACACATCAGATAAACTTGCTATTACTTATGTGGAACTGGAATGCTTTGGTGAAAAAAAATGGCATTTATATTACTGCATCTGGTTTTGTGATTAAAAGCCTACAGAACGTCAGCAATGTGCATTGTCTACTTACTATCAACTTTCTGAATCTTTTGGTGTTAAAGAAGTGGTGCATTAATACTTTCCATCTAAGTACAATGAACATTCACAAGGCTCCAATTTTCCCTAGTATAGCTACAAGTAAGTAAATAAGTAAGCAAGCAGGGGAGGGAGGAAGGAAGGAAAGGAAAGGAGGGAAGGAGGAGGAGCTTCCGGAGGGAATGGAGGACTGCCTCTGAGCTCCGCTAAATGCGGAGGGCTTTTTGACGGGCGGGACGCTGCCGACCCTCATTTCCACCCTGAGGGTCGGGGATTTTTGGCGCCGAATATCCTGGCACCCTGCCTGGCTCCAAGCTGGCCCGTTGGGTTGGCCGGGCAGCCGGACAGGAGGAAGATAGCGCGCCAGTCGGTCGTGGCATGGCGGCTGGCGTTTTAAACCAGCATGGCGGCTGGCGTTCTCTGAGTCGGAGTCGGAGCGGCAGAGCAACGGAGCGCCAGCGCCAGCGGAGCAGCGGAGCAGCGTGGCGGTAAAGACTTGATTGGAGGGGGCGAGAAGGCCGGAGGACAGCGGCGGTGGTCTGTGTGGTCTGCGTGACTGTGTGACTGGGCGGATTTCGGCCTGAGACATTAGAGAGATGGTGGTAACCCAGGAGAGCCGAGCGGCCCAAATTACGAGCTATGGATCGCTGAGCTCTAAACTGGCCGGCGATTGTGGGAAGGAATGTAAGGCCCGAGGGAGGCCCGAGAGATCCAAGGCGCCGAAGGGAAGAAGGGAAGGAGAGTGAGGCCTGAGGCGCCGGAGGAAGTAGAGAGTTGAAAGAATGATGGAAGGGCTGCAGGGAGGCCGCAGGGAGGCCGATGCAGCCCTCCCGGGCCCAATAACAACGCCTATGGGTTGCCAAATGGACAGAGGACTATTTTCAACTAAGGCAGGCCATGGAACGGAGGCCTGGAACATCAGAGGCCCATGCAGAAGGTCAGACCCAGTGCTCTGCTGTGCTCACAACTACCCCCCCCCACTCATTTACCACCTACTTACTACGGGCTATCTGCCCTACCGCCTATTATGACTTACCATCTATTACGAACTACTTCTTAGCTGCAATCTTTTATCCACCAGCTGGCTACTTTATCATATTTCCACCAGCCATCATTTCCATCCAGATATGGACTATTTTCATCAGCCTATCCCCTTGCCTGGACTATCCTCTTGCCAGGACCATCCCCTTAGTGGGAACTGCGGCTGCTGATACATATTAACATCTACAGCTCCCACTTGATGAACTTGGCCCTGTCTAATTATGTTATACACGAGGCTAGACCTACTAGAGCTACGAGAGTCCCCCCTCTCGCAGCTATGGCCTCCTGCCCTTTCGAGGGCCCACCTTGAGGACGGGTTCATTAACCCAGAGAGGTGGAGGAAGCGCACGTTGAGGGGTTTTTTAATTAAATGTTTTTTAAAAGTTGTAAGGGGTTATAGGGATGGGGGGGGAACAGGTCAGGAGGGATGGGGGAGCCAGGCACCTAGGTGTGGTCGAAGGAGGAGGGAGCGGAGTGGGGGAGGAGAGGGAAGATAGCATTCCTGCGCAGGGCTCCCTGATACCAACGGTCGTGGGGAGGGGCAGGTGCGAGGACAGATTAAGAGCGCGTAGTCGGTTGGGAGACCGGGGTTTTTGGTCATTCCCGGTCGTTTGCACCAACCCCTGCATACTAGGTGGTCAGGATCTACAGACCCAAGGCCTGAGACTGCTGTTATGCAACGCGAGGTCCGTTGTCAATAAGGCCCCCCTCATCCACGATCTAATTTTGGAGGGGGAGCCGGACCTCGCAGGAATAACCGAGACCTGGTTGGGCCACGAGGGAGGTTTACCCCTCGTGGAAATGTGCCCGCCAGGTTATCGAGCATTTCACCAGCCTCGGGCCCAGGGAAGGGGCGGTGGGGTAGCAGTGATTATCCGGGAAGACTTGGAGCCGAGAGAGTTCACTGTGCCACAGACATCCGGGTGTGAGTCCCTCGTCATGAGATGGGGCCCAGGGAGGCAGTTGGGCCTGCTGATAGTATACCTGGCTCCTCGCTATACACCAGCGGCCCTGCCTGAACTCCTCGAGCTGATCTCATCGGTGGCGGTTGAGACCCCCAAACTTTTAGTGATGGGGGATTTTAATCTGCCGTCGATGGGAGAAGCGTCTGAGGGGGTTCGGGAGTTCATGGCTTCCATGACAGCCATGGACCTGACCCAGGTAATTCAGGGCCCTACTCACGAGGGAGGCCACACGTTGGACCTTGTCTTTGTCTCTGGCCAGTGGACGAGTGGTCTGGGAATAGGGGATCCAATTATTACTCCCCTGTCATGGTCAGATCACTCACTTCTCCGGCTTGACTTCCCCGGTGCTACACCCCGCTGCGGGGAGGCGGAACCGGAAGGTATTAGATGGTTCCGCCCCAAGCGCCTGATGGAACCAGATAGGTTCCAGACGGAGCTTGGGCCACCTCCTGTGGACCTGACCCGCCCCCGAGTGGAGGACCTGGTAGACCCATGGAATAGTGCGACTACCGGGGCCCTAGACCGGGTGGCGCCTTTGCGGCCTCTCCTGCGGCGACGAACCACCCTGGCCCCTTGGTTCACCGAGGAGCTAAGGGTGATGAAACGCCACAAGAGACGCCTAGAGAGTCGTTGGAGATCCTCCCGTTCCGAATTTGACCGAGCACAGGCACGAGCCTATTTGAGGACGTACCTTGTGGCATTAAGAGCGGCCAAACGTCAATATTGTGCCGCTCTTATTGCGTCCGCAGATAACCGCCCTGCCGCCCTGTTTCGGGTGACTCGCTCTCTCTTGTTTGAGAGACCGCGGGAAGCCCCTTTACAGGGCAGAGCAGAGGAGTTTGGGAAATATCTACAGGACAAAGTCGCTCAAATCCGGAAGGGATGGGCCCCTTTCAGTAGTCCAGCTGAGATGCCCGCGGCAAGTCTTGAGGGACCGCTTTGGGAGGAGTTTGACTCGGTTGCCATCGAGGATTTGGACAGGTTGCGTGGACGTCTGCGACCTACCACATGTTTATTGGACCCGTGTCCCTCCTGGCTTGTACTGGCATCCCGGGAGGTTACACGCGACTGGCTCCTGGGCCTAGTGAACGCTTTGTTGGGCGAGGGGCTTCTACCGACCGCCTTGAAAGAGACGGTGGTGAGGCCCCTGCTCAAGAAGCCTTCCCTGGACCCAATGGACCTAGTCAATTATCGTCCAGTCTCCAACCTTCCTTTTTTAGCGAAGGTTGTAGAGAGTGTGGTAGCACAACAGTTCCCACGTCACCTGGAGGAGAATGATTATCTAGACCCGCGCCAGTCCGGCTTCTGACCCGGGCACAGCACGGAGACGGCCTTGGTCGCATTGGTTGATGATCTCTGGAGGGCCAGAGATAGGGGCTGTTCCTCTATCCTGGTCCTATTAGATCTCTCGGCGGCGTTCGATACCATCGACCATGGTATCCTGTTGCACCGGCTAGAGGGGCTGGGAGTCAGGGGCACCGTTCTACGGTGGTTTGGCTCCTACCTCTCTGACCGGACGCAACGTGTGTTGGCAGGGGAGCAGAGATCGACCTGGAGGCCACTCACATGTGGGGTGCCTCAGGGGTCGGTGCTCTCGCCTCTCCTGTTCAACACTTACATGAAACCGCTGGGCGAGATCATCCGTGGTTTTGGGGTGGGATATCATCTGTATGCTGATGATACTCAGCTATACATTTCCACCCCGAACCACCCCAATGAGGCCGTCGAAATGATGTCCCGGTGTTTGGAGGCCGTACGGGTCTGGATGGATGACAACCGACTAAAACTCAACCCTTCCAAGACGGAGTGGCTGTGGCTTCCGGCCTCCCGGTTCAACCAGTTGCTTCCATCTCTGGCCATTGGGGGCGTGCAACTGGCCCCCATGGAACAGGTGCGCAATTTGGGCGTCCTCCTAGATGCCCGGCTGTCCATGGATGACCATGTAACAGCCGTGGCAAGGGGGGCGTTCCATCAGGTTCGCCTGATGCGCCAATTGCGCCCCTTATTGGACCGGGATGCCCTACGCACAGTCACCCATGCGCTAGTGACGTCTCGCCTGGACTACTGCAATGCTCTCTACATGGGGCTTCTCTTGAGATGCACTCGGAGACTGCAGTTGGTCCAGAACGCGGCCGCGCGGGTGATTATGGGGAGGACTAGATACTCCCCTGTAACACCTCTCCTGCGCGAGCTGCACTGGCTTCCTGTAGTCTTCCGAGTGCGTTTCAAGGTTTTGATTATGATCTTTAAAGCGCTTCATGGCACAGGACCTAGTTACATGCAGGATCGCATCCTGCCCCATACATCCCTACGACCAATCCGCTCACACAGAGAGGGACTTCTTCGGGTGCTGTCCGCCAAACAGTGTCGGGGGGCGACACCCAGGAGCAGAGCCTTCTCTGTGATGGGCCCAGCCCTATGGAATGACCTCCCCCGTGACATCAGGACTACTTCCGATCTCCGCTCCTTCCGTGTACAGTTGAAGACCCACCTCTTTCAATTATCTGGCCTGGCTCAACCGTAAATTTTTCTTACTCCTCCTGACAGTTCTTTTAAATTTTTAAATTTTAAATTGTGTTTTTACAATCGGTGTATTGTAATGGTGACTTTTAATTGTCGAATGTGATGTAATTTGTTACCTCCTCCGTGCATGTATGTCCTGTATATATGTATGTTTATGTGTTTGTATACATGTTTTATGTTTTATATACTCCATTGTACGCCGCCCCGAGTCCTGTCTGGAAAGGGAGCGGCTAATAAATTTAAATTTATTATTTATTATTTATTATTATTTTTTAGCACTCTCCCAAGAATTGTTTGGCAGTCAACAGGCACTAATAATATTCTTCCAATCCACATTTATGAGAATATGGTATGAGTATATTACCAAGAAATTTCAAGTTCTGCCTTGCAGAAGTACTCCCTGTTGAACAATTTGTCCATTTTGTCCTAGAACAAGTTCCAAAATGGAAAGCTGTCATCTAAATGACTTTATAAACTTCAGGATCAGTCAATCTTCTGTCAATTGTGCTTGAAAAAAAAGAGGCTTCATCAAGTATTTAATAAGAAAGAAATACCGATAGTTCAGATTGGAGACAAGAAGTTAAAACATGGTCTGACAAACAGTATTTTTGATTTGGTTCTGTTTCTCCCTGTCTGCATGTTGCCCATTATATTTTAGTATTTGCCATGCTAAACTATTACTACTTTGGAAGTTAAAACAGAATTTAGATATTTGTTTCTTAGAAATATGCCAGTTTAAGTTTACCTGGAATTCTCAAGTTTTATCTTTTTTATTTTTGTTTTACTTTGCATTTTGTTCCTATATGCTTTTGATTATATTTTATTATTTGCCAATTCTTATTGGCTATGTTAATCAGCCTTTAGTGGAAAAGTGAGATATAAATCTAACAATTTGATAAATGAACTGTGCCCGATATAAGACGGAGCTCTCTTTTGCACTTCCATGCAGGCAAATACATTTTTAATGCTCTAGTAAAAATGTTGATTGTGTTGGAACACATACAGCATTGGTCGGTGACTTTTGTCCCCAGACGAGGGAATTATGCCCATCCTGTTCCTTTTAGATCTCTCAATAGCTTTCAAAATCATCAAGCATAATCTCTTCCAAACCATTTACTGAGGTTAGGGATTGAGGACAGTGGATATTGTGCAGCATTGGTTCTACTCCCTCTTAAGCAGGTGTTCCAGTAAAGGAAGGTGGGCAGATTAGCCAGGTGGCTTTCCTCCAGTTAAACGACTTAGTAAAGTCGATCCAATGGTTTGAGGCTTGATATCATCACTGTGCAGATGATACACAGCTTTATATCATTATCCCAGCCTAGTCCCCTGATGCCATTGAAGTTTGGCCTAGATGCCTGGAGGCTGCAATTGGTTTAAACTGAACTTTACAAGCTGGAATTATTCACTTTCCATTAGAGTACTCCAGTAATGTCCCTTGATGGAGTGGCCCTGTCCCTGAAGAAGTTGATCCATAATATAGGGGCTCACAACTCCTCCTGGAACTGCAGCTGAACGGTTCCACTGGGGAGCCTTCAGTCGATGTGTCAGTTGCAGCCCTACCTAGGGCAGAAAGGCCTTGCTATATGACTCACAATGTAATCGCCACCCTGTTTCGATTACTGCAAGACAATCTAAATGGGGCCACCTTTAAAGACCACTTAGAGGCTGATTCAGAATGCAAAAGCCCATATTATAATCAGCATGCATCAGTGAGAGTATATCATACCAGTGCTACAGCCCCTACAGTGTTTACCAGTAGGCTTCCAAATGTAATAATTTAAAGCACTATGATGTCCTACATGCATTCATCCATTGGAATTGGCCCTGTCAGTATCTTCCATGGGGAATCTACAGGTGGTTCTCCACTTTAGGCAGGGAGGGAGGGGGGGGGGAGATGGTGGCAATGCTCAGCAGTTTTTTTTTTCAGTGGCAGGACCAATCCTTTGGAACAGCCTCCCCAGGAAACTCCCATTAGACTACTTTCCGGAAGCAGCTCAAAATGCAGCTCTCCCATTGGGCATTTGGGACACGATTCAATCTTGGCTGGGTTATAATTGGACTTTGTTAATTAGTTTTATTCTGTTTTTTTTTAAATTAATTTGTGGCTCTTTTATTTTTGAATTTTTTCCCCTCTTATCATCTATCATCTATCTATCATCTATCTATCTATCTATCTATCTATCTATCTATCTATCTATCTATCTATCTATCTATCTATCTATCTATCTATCATGTTTTTGTTTTGTAACCACATATTTATTTGAGATTGTAGTGGTTTTTACATAAAATAAATAAAATATAGATATTTGTGTGGTTCCCAGCCTTATGATGGTCCAGAGTTCTTTAAAACATGTTTGTTTCCCCAAGCATTTCAATAGAGAAGCTGTGGAGCCCTAATTTGTGTGTGTGTGCATACAGGTATGGGAATGCTCTTGTTTTGGGGGAATAAGGAGGTCTCCAAATCCAATAAAATTATACAATCTCTTATGTCTGGAGGATATTCATAATTAGTGGCATATTTAATATGAATATAATATAATGGAAGCTATATATTTACATAAGTCATTTTGTATAACTTGTATACCCTCCAGCACCAGAGAATATTTGTCCCTGAAAACCGTAGTAACTGAAAATATGGCTGCCTTCCCCATAGCTGTGTAACAGTTTTATCTTTAATCTCAAAGCCTTTCAGATTAACTTTTATGTATGACATTTAGTCTGTTGCTTGCCAATTACATTGACAACATAACTGAAATTTGTACCACTGGGTAAAATGTACTTAACATCAGAAGCGGAAAGAAGGCTCAATGGCAGTTGAAAATTACATACACACACACACAAAGAAATAAACATATATTGGATGCACTTCATTCTCTAGTCTCAATAAATCCTTGCTAAGAATGTGGTAACTGGATAAACGGAGAGTAATATTACTACTTCATCTCTCTTTTTCCTCTTCCTCCCTCATAGACATCTGATAAATGTTCTGAAAAGTTTTTAAGTTGTTAGATCACGACTCAAAGTGCATTGTGGACTTCTTACAGTCTTAGCAAAGATTCCTTTACATGGAATCTTTGGTCGCCCTACAAAGAGAGAACTTGTTACGGTGGCAGGATTGACTACCGTTGAATCACAGAGTAGCATTTGAAGATTGGCTTCTGTGTGACCTGCTCAATAGTAGGCTAACCCATAGAACAGAGGTGCCTTTTTTGCTCATCACAGATCTTACCCGGACTGACTAAAGCCAGCAGAATAAATAAGGCTTCTCAGTAATGTCAGTGAGGCGGATATAAAAGAGAGCAATTTTCTTCCGCTTGTCATATTTGAGAGGGAAGCTAGCTGTTAAGAGCAGTTTGGAAATCTGTTGGTAAAATAAATAGGAAAACAGCACAGCAAACGTAGCTCCTTTCATTTGACTTGGCAACTGTTTTACATATAACCTTCGACCCTTACCTTAAAAAGCTGTGCAGATTTTTCACCTTGCGTTTCAGTTACACTACTACTGAATGCTTCAGAATTCCCTTTTTCCTGCTGTTTGCACCATGTCTCATGCATTTTTCATCATAGTCGTCTGGTTTGAATACCGCCCACTCTATGTCGTATTTATCGTTTGTTCCAGCAATTCCTGTGCATAGTGTGTGTTCCAGCATGAATAATTAAAAATCCAGGCCGATAAAGTGACTGGTAAATTTGGATGTGACTTGAGGGGGAGGGAATCTGAAATTGAGAAATGCCTATTTTTGTAGATGACGAATTGGTATTTGCCTCTTAGACTTCCTTAGTCTTCCCTTAGGATTGTTGAGAACAGAGAGTGTTTTTTCGGTGAGACCGGTCCATCAGGGCAACCTGGTCTACCCAAATATGGGACGGCGCATACTGCTTCTGCTTTCAGCCCCAATTCAGGAGCCTTCGCAGGCAGTCGCTTTCACGACAAACAATGTTTGTGTTGAATTTATTTGTCGGTACAATATAAATTCAACAGAACAGAGAGAGGTTTATCCAGCTCCAGAAAGTTTTTCAAGGGACTGTAACATTTACCTTGGGTAATGATGCTTTTCAGTGATATGCAGCCTTGTTTCCCCATTGACACTGCGTCTTTCTCAAGACACAACATTTAGTCATATGAGGAACAAAAAGGTCATCCACCGAGAACTGAACACATTTGACAAATTTCAGTGATGCCATTTGTTTGAAGACGGATTGATTGGCCATAGAAAATGAATATTTGATTTATTTTATGTGAAATAATGCCTCTGTTCCTCCTCCCTGAAGTTGTTACGTTACAGTGGGACAGAAGAGAGCAGGTGTGCCTGAATCATGTTATGAATATTTAATCAATTTAGAGAGCATTCTGTGGGGAATATTTGGGCATGCTTAGAATATTAACCAAAGAAAGGAAAAAAATATCTTTTAAGATATTTTCTATTTCCAGTAGATGTATCAGAACATATTATACTTGAAAGTGTGAGATGTTTTATGTGGTGGATCTATACTCAAGAATGAGAACTTCTTATATGGGCAGGAACAATCAGCACATTTTGGATCCCATGCTCTGAGTACAGGTTATTGGATACAAGATGGGTGGCAAATAGATAAATAATCCTCGAGTTATGACCATAATGGAACCTGCCCATCACAATCATAACTTGTCATAAAATGGTGATGTGACCAACCCAATTGTATGATGTTTCTTGCAACATTCGTTAAGCGAATACCATGATCACTAAGTGAATCCAATTTGTAAAGTGAACAGTGTGATCAATAAGCAAACCAAGGGTTTGGACGCAGTAAGTGTGAAAAATGGCCATAAGTCACTTTTTTCAATGATGTTATAACTTTGAAAGGTCGCTAAATGAACTGTTGTAAGTCAAGACTATCTGTATTTATGAACCTCAGATGCATTTTAAACAGACTAATGGTCTGGCGAAAGTATTCTCTTCAAATATGAAAAACGTAATGTGCCTGCTATAGTTGTAGAAGACAGGAATCAGTATCTTGTGTTGGTCTACCCCACCTTCATAGGTACCTGAAGCACAAAAAATTCCAATAAATGAGGAAGTATGCAGAATAAATCATTTATAAAAACAGTATGTACTGTATTTTTCAGAGTATAAGATATAGATATAGGGATAGAGGGGGGAAAGAGAGAGAAATACAGTAGGTAGGTAGAGGGAGAGAGAGAGAGTAGGTAGGTCTGTAGGTAGATAAAAGGATATATATATAGAGAGAGAAATAGAGAGAGAGAGAGAGAGAGAGAGAGAGAGAGAAATACAGTAGGTAGGTAGGGAGAGAGAGTGAGTGTAGGGAGGGAGGGAGGGAGAGGGATAGAGAGAAATAAAAAGAGAGAGAGAGAGATAAATACAGTAGATAGGGAGGGAGGGAGAGAGTAGGTAGGTCGGTAGGGAGAGGGAGAGAAAGAGAGTAATACAGTAGATAGGTAGGGAGAGATAGAGAGTAGGTAGGTACGTAGGTAAATAGAGGAGGGGGAGAAAGAGAGAAATACAGTAGATAGGGAGGGAGAGAGAGATAATAGGTAGGTAGGTAGATAGAGGGAGAGAGAGGGAGAGAGAGAAATACAGTAGGTAGGTGGGGGGGAGAGAGAGAGTAGGTAGGTAGATGTTTCCAGGTGTATTTATCCATGTGCTGGAGAAGGAAATCGCTGACAATCTGCAACACCTAAGACTTTGTTTCTGCTGGCACAGCACTTAATCAATGTAATTCTCCTCAATCAGTTAAAGAGCTTTCCAAAAGGGAAAAAAAAGTTTTTGCACTCTGCAAACCTCCCAAAAATGGCCTGTTTTTCGCAAAAATGGGCCCATTTCTTTTCCAAAAAAGGCATGAATAGCCTTGGGGCGGGGGGCTTGCAGAGTACTCCTGGGGGATGCCCCCCCCAATGAGCAAAAAATTGCCTGTTTTTCACGAAAACAGGTCCATTTTTGTAAAAAAAAATTGCATGCATACCCTTATGGAGGCTTATAGAGTGCTGCTGGGGGGGACGGCCCGTGTTTTGCTCATTTCTGCTCTCCCCAGCCCCGAGGAGCTCTCTGAAAGCCTCCATAAGGGTATGCACGGCCATTTTGGTGAAGGGGCGGGGCTTCGGGAGGCAAAAAATGCTGTATTTGATGTATAAGACACACCCAGATTTTCAGCCTCTTTTTTGATGAAAAAAGGCACGTCTTATACTCCGAAAAATACAGTACTTGTTTGTTTCTTTAACATTTATACCTGCCTCTTCTACTATTCAGAATGGCTTATCAGAAAAATAAAATCAATAAACACCAACATATATAATTTATAAAAGGAAAAGCTATCTTCACATCAGACATAACTCTTTTGTGATCATTTCATTATCCTGGCAAGAGTATGGAAGCAGTTTGCCATTCCTATCTTCCCATTCTAGCCTATAGCTCTAAAGCAGGGGTCCTTAACCCCTGGTCTGTGGACCAGCACCAGGCCATGGCATGCCAGAAATTGGGTTGCACAAACAAGCAAAGCCCCATCGGTGGGATGCAGGCACCACATGAAACCACATCGCCCCCAATCCGGGGAAAAACCTGTCTCCACAGAACCAGTCCCTGGTGCCCAAAAAGTTGGGGGCTACTGCTCTAGACTGTTTAAAGAATTCATCTTCATATTCCAGAAGTGGGGCAGGGAATGTTCTTTCTTTTAATGCGGGTAAGAAACCATATTAGGCATCACTGAGGCCAATATTGTAGAAGGATTTTTTGGACAATCTCATTAGTTGGTAGTGAGATGACAATTCTCTCCTTTTGTTATGTCTGGTTGAATCCATTGTAAAGGTCAGGACTACTGAATATGGATGTCTGAAATATCGGTTGCATTTGAAGTTTTATATGCATAAGTGAATTTCAGAGCCTTTGAATATTTCAGAGTGTTCAGAGCACAGTCATATCCTGAAATGTATATTTTACGTTGGCAACTCAGAAGTGGCGCACAAAAATATTTACACAATGGAAAGGATTTGTACAGAACTGCAATTTCCATTGGGGGGGGGGGAAATCATGATGAAATGAGCATATTGGCTAAAATGCATACATTAGGAGAAACGTGCTTGAATTTGAATAGAAATATGCATGTATACATTTTCTGCTGAATTTTTAAATGACAGGACAAAACATTACAAAATACAGTATAAAAAGGTAATTGATGATTGATACAGTACTAACATTTTAATCCCACTGCATATCTTTACATTATCTGCATACCAATCTTGTTAATTGTTTGTTCATTCCTTTCACACCAATCAATCTTTTTGAATATCCTTTAGGTCAGGAGTGTCCAAACTTGGGAACTTTAAGACTTGTGGACTTCAACTCCCAGAATTCCCCAGCCACCCATGCTGGCTGGGGAATTCTGGGAGTTGAAGTCCACAAGTCTTAAAGTTCCCAAGTTTGGACACTCCTGCTATAGGTTGTTGATATTCAGAATGAAAAATCTGATTTGAATGGTAGTTCAGGTAGTCCTCAACTTACCACCACAATTGAGCCCAAAATTTCTGTTAAGTGAGACACTTGTTAAGTGAGCTTGCCCCATTTTACAATCTTTCTTGCCATAGTTGTTAAGTGAATCACTGCAGTTGATAAGTTAGTAACCCAGTTGTTAAGTGAATCTGGATTCCCCATTGACTTTGCTTGTGAAAAGTTTGCAAAAAGTGATCACATGGCCCCAGGACAAAGGTCATAATTGTGAAAAATGGTCATAAGTCACTTTTCTCAGAGCCGATATAACTTTGAACAGTCTTTAAATGAACTGTTGTAAGTCGAGGACTACTTGTAGTCTAGAGGAAAAAGGTAAAAATGGAAATTTTTAAAGGTAAAGGAGACAAGTCTTTTGGGGATACTTAAATTCAGAAAATTGATAACTATTATTACAGATTTTATTTCTTCTCATAATCAGGTTGGATTTCATTTAAATCAAGTCGATTTAAATCATGATTTAAATCATTTAAATCACTATTAAAAATGCTTGATTTTAATCATAATTTTTAAAGAGCAGCTGTCATCTTTGTCCCGCAGCGGCTCCTCCTCTGACCCTTTGTTGACTCACTGACAGTCCCAATATTGCAGAATGTACAGCCTCATGCTACATAACTAAGCTCCATTTCATGCTGAATAAACTAAATTATTAAGGTATCTTAAATAAAAAAAATACCTTTAGATACATTTTAACTCCAAAAGAATTTTATTAAAATAAATGTGATAAACATTAAAAAAAATCCGATTTAAAATTTAAAAATCAGATTTTTTTAAAAAAATCATCAATTTTTATCATAATTAATTAATGCTCATAATTAATATTTGTTTTATCTAAGAAAAATACATTTTATTACTTCTTATGACAGGGACATTTGCATCTTTCCAGCAAACAGTTGAGTTAAACCCTTTTACAATTGTGTTAGGTTGTTCCTTTAAACCACTTTTACAATTCTGTTGGATGAGAACAGGACAGGAGAAACTACAAAATGAACAGAAAATACCTTAGTGCAAATGAATCGATATAATATATTCTGGACAGCTTTGGTTTGCATTTTTGTGATATAAATAGCAAACATGGCTGAAAATAATTCTCAAGGCCACCAAACAGTGCATTGAAGGCAAAGAAAAGAGCTTCATCATTAAATAACTGAATATTGATTGAGCTGTCAGGGTATTTGCCAAATTGGATTTCTGAATTTACTGTATAATTTGGGGACCTGTCCTGAAAGAAAATATTTACCAAATGTTTTTTATTAAAGTAAACAAGACTTAATTAATTTTAGACCACTTGAGATATTTGTATCTTCTGCTGCTTCTCCTTTTCAACATTGCATGCTGCAATAGAGAGGTTATTAAATAATAAATTAGGCAGTTTGAAAGAAGTTAACTAACTTATATATTGCACCGAGGAAGTTCTCCATTCCAAGTGGAGCAATTTGCTTGCTGTCTATTTAATCCAATACAAAAACTAGGGAATTTTCAAAGCTACTAATATGAAGGCATGTCCAGATTCTTCCTTGAAAAATTAATGGACTGCTGTAAATGCTGTGGAGCTATTAAAATATCATATTAAAAATATTAAAACAATCTTTATTGCACATATTGCATAATGTTGTTTCAGAAAGCTGTTAGTCAGAGGTAACAAATCATCACAAGTGTCGCATGAGGATTAATTAATTAGCCAGGGGTACCACTGAAACCTTTCCCCAGACATTGAGGCCGAGGTGTTAATTATTTGGACCACCAGTATGTATGTATGTATTTATGTATGTATGTACGTACGTACGTATTCATTCATTCATTCATTCATTCATTCATTCATTCATTCATTCAATTTATTATATCTGGCCATTCCAAAAGACACTAGGTGAATGGTTACCAATGGAATGCACATAGAGTGCATTACAGTGGTCAACTAGTGAGGGGACCAGTATTTGAGTAGCAGCCTGCAGGGCCTCCTGGTTGAGGAAGGAGTGCCATTGGCATACAAGATTTATTCGTGCAAAAATCATCCTAGCCACAATTGCCAACTCCTCTTTGAGTAGCAAGTTCAGGAGGAAAGCACCTCCTTCCACTACACATGGGACCCCAGCCAAGACCAGTGATGAGAATGTGGTGACTAGGGAAGCCAAACAACTAAAGCCACTCAGGATGATCAAGACTGAGCCTATCTTTATTTTTCCCCAACCAGAGTTGAATATCCTCCAAATGCTCTGGTCAATACATCGACAGTTTCACCTGTGCAGCTCAGGGTTGAGATGTAAAGCTGGGTATCATCAGCTTATTGATGATACGAAACTCGGGGTTGATGGTTGACCTCACTCAGTACTGTAGATATTAAAGAGGAGGGGGAAAGCATCAAAACCATAGGCACCCCATACACGAAGGGACATAGATACAGTCTCTCCTCTCCCATCAACACTGATTGTAACAGACTACTAAAGAAGGAAGTGAACCACTGCAATACAATACCTCTGGTTCCTAACCTTCATAGTCAGTCCAGAAAAATACAGGTAGTCTTCAACTTACAACAGTTCCATTCAAAGTTACAACGGCACTGAAAAAGAGATTTATCGTCGTTTTTCACACTTATGACTGTTGCAGGATCCCCATAGTCATGTGATCAAAATTCAGATGCTTGTCAACTGGCTCATATTTATGACAATTGCAGTGCCCCGGAGTCATGTGATCCCCTTTTGCGACCTTCTGACAAGCAAAGTCAATGGGGAAGCCAGATTCACTTATCTATTGGATTACTAACATAACAATTGCAGTGATTCACTTAACAATAGTAGCCAGAAAAATCATAAATTTAACAACTCTCTTTCTTAGCAACATAAATTTTGGGCTCACTTATGGTCATAAGTCAAGGACTGTCTGTACTCTGGTTGACAGTTTTGAAATCTGAGCAATGAAGTAGCAGAAAAATGGATGTACAATCTCCATTCTAATTCTGTCACAGGTCATAATTAAGCACCACCAACACTTATCTTTATGCTATACCCCAGTCTGAGGCCAGATTGGTTATACTGTGATTATACTGTATGTGGTATACAGGTAATTTGGGAAGAAGTGGTAATTTTTATAGGGGCCTCGACTTGAGATTTATTTTGGTGTTTTAATAGATTGGGATTTGTTTTGTGTTGTTCACCCCCAAGAGTTTCTTTGGATAGGTGGGAAGCTTTAGAAATTTCATTAATAAATTACTACTATGATCTCATCAATTCCATGAAATACATTGTCCGAGCATAGCTCAAAGGATTGAACATAAATGAGCAGTAGGACTTCTATTAAGCCGGTCTGGATTTCAGATACAAGATGTATAGCTAATGTATGGAAAGGTAGTGTTCTGTTGGTTTTATACATTTTGGTTTAATTGTATATCATGTCAATCTTCATTTGTTTTTATTTTTGACTATACAGCAGAAGTAGCCAACCTTGGCAATTTTAAGATTAGTGGATTCCAACTCCCAGAATTCCCCGGCTAACCATGTTTCTAGAGCATGGGTGTCAATGCAGCCTGTGCTGCATTGAGTGCAGAATTATCTTGGGCTGCATATAAAATATGCACAATATAGTGAATGTATATAAACCATTGGATTATATTAAAAGTTTATGATCATGAAAACTTTTATTACTGGTTATCCAAGGCTGTGAGTTGGACATGCCTATTCCAGAGGCTTTTATAAAAGCTTCAGCTGCTGTGAATGCGATATGAATTTAGGAAATAGTTAACAGTGGCAGCATTCTGGCTGAAAATTAGCAATAAGGATTGGAGGCCAGTATGAGTACCAGTTAGCAGGTTTAAGACATGCACAAGAGAAATTTAGCTGAATGCATAATAATCTGAAAACATGAAAGACTTAGAAACAGTATCTGAAGTTTCTGCCATTTTCAAAGTTTGCTAAGTTCTTTCTGATGCTCTAAAATCTTTTCTGGTCTGATACAATTATTGGCTACACTGCAGTTCAGAAGAGGTAGTTTCCACTGCACAGAAACTTTTATCCAGACATTAAAATCACTGAAGTAGATATATCAGTATAAACTTCCCAATATCAAAAAACGTTTTGGCTTTTTGAACTTTTACAGTAGCTTGTTATAGCGCGTGGGATGCATACGCTTTGCTATGCAGTAGCTATACAACTCTCATTCAGCTTCCCTTCTGCATTCTGTGAAATGGTTGTTCCACATTATGCCTTTTAAAGAACCAAGCAGAAAATATTTTATACAGCAAATTATAAACAACTTGAAGAAAAAATATAGCAACCATTTATTTATGTATTTATTTAAAAGTTAATATATGCTCCATGTGGACCATATATATCCGTGACGGCGAACCTATGGCATATGTGCCAGAGGTGGCACGTAAAGCCCTCACTGTGGGCATGCGCGCTGTCGCCAGCTGCTCTTCTGGTTTCCAGCACGCACATGTGTGCCAGCCAGCTGGTCTTCGTGGGCGCCAGAGCACCGAAAACAGTCTGAAAACAGCGGCAAAAACGGCCAGAAAACAGGCTGTTTTCTGGACCATTTTGAGGCCATTTTGCGGGCTGTTTTTCAGAAAACAGCTTGACAATGCCCCCCCAAATGACCTGAAAACAGCCTGAAAAATGGCCAAAAAACAGGCATGCATGCACCGGCCAGCTGGTCTTCAGGTTTCCAGCGCTCTGGCACGTGCACACACATGCATGCGTGTTCCGGTTTGGGCACTTGGTGCTAAAAAGGTTCGCCATCAAAGATATATATATGATCACCTGTTTTCTGAGACACAACTCTGGGCAGCTAACAGTAATAATAAAGAAACAATCAAACAAGTAGAACACATCACCCATTATAATTACACAATTATACTGGCTCTAACATTGATATCCTTGATAACCTGGAAGAAAGGCCAACTCTTAACAGTTTTCCAGAAAACTAAGAGGATGGGACTGGCCAGAAAGTGTTCTGTAACGTAGGAGCCACTACAGAAAAGCCAAGCTTCCTAAGATCCCAGTAGGATGGTAACATTTGAGAATCTGGGTCATATCTATTCTACCTGACCTAGTAGGATAGGCAGATACCCTCAGGGAGAAGTGGTCCCATACATAACCTGGCCATCTCCCTTACAGGACTTTAAAGGTAATAACAGCATATTGCACCCAGAAAAAAAAGGGAGCCAGTGCAGTTCATGTAATAATGCTATTGCATAGGTAAATCAAAAGGTGCCCACTCTGTACATTAAAAAAGCTATATAAAACCAACTGCAACTTGCAATTTTACTGCCAGCTTCTCCATTGACTTTGCTTGTTGTAACCAGCTGTGAAGCTCAAAAACAGGATCATGTGACCATTGGACACAGCGATGATCTTAAATGCTCACTGGTTGAGAAACACCCAAATTGTGATCACATGACACTGGGGATGCTGCAACAGTCCTAAGTTTGAGAATCAAGCTATTTTGGTGCTTTTGCAATTTCGAATGGTTACTAAGTAGGACAGTCATTAACTAAAGCACTACCTATAGCCAGAGCTATGCTGCTGTAAAGCAGAACTACTTTATTAAAAGTTATATGAAACTGTTCTCGGAGAATATCATATTTGGGGAATGCTCTTAGTTTCATTCATTCACACTGCCTTTTAAAGTATTCTGAAGGCAAAATGTACAATATATAGCCAGTGAAGACAGCGCACATTTCTTATAATTTATAATTTTGCTATTCTTACATTTAACAAGGCAGTTTGTCTTCCAATTAAGCTCTGGACTTTTTCAGGTAATTACCTTGTCCCTTTTTGTAAAAGATTACATTTCCTCTTATCAAAGCAAACTTTAGCCTGGTGATCAAGTACATGGCTAATGTTTTTTCTATTGCTGCTGCAGCTGCCCTGTGGATTTATTTTAATTCTTTTGCCAGAGTGCTAAATCTATATCCCTGTTTCTGAGGTACAGTAACTGGACATTTCAACATATGAAGTAAAACAGTGGTTTTTTTTCCAGATATGCTGGAAGACAGAAAACTCAGACAATAAAAGAACATTTGACTATCTTTTTAGGGGCAATGTATCATCCATCATTTATCCACTAGTCAAATGCCTCTTTTATAATTTCAGGTGTTTATAATAGTCAACAGTCAGTATAATGAAAATTTGCTCCCGTATTTGAAATTAGTTATTTATATTCTCAATTAATTAACTTTTGGCATATTTAAACCAATAGTGAAAGTGTGTGTGTGTTTATGTGTGTGTGTAGATTCTAAGCATTATTGTTGTTTATTTACATATGTAGAAGCAGCCCAAGGAATCTTTGCTAGTGTTTGCTCTCAATGAGTAGGGACTTAGGTTAGATCACAAATCTGTCAGTCAGGTTCCTTTTACCCACATACAAATTCACTTTTCAGAAATGATTAGATGAGCAAGCTTGATGCTAAAATTATCTTTGTTTCCATTATAACTATCATGGTGAGCATACCGCTGGAAATCAGTAATTCATTAATGTCTGTCAGTCATTGATATGATGAGTAATGATTCAACAGGAACTCATTTAGAAATGAAGTGGGGAAAACAAAGCCCTTAGAGACTGCACAGCAGGAAAAATGCAAGTAATTGGAAAAAATATGGAAATCATGCTGCAGTATGGCAAGATAACCCATTTCTACAATGTACCATCAGAGATGCTTAATTAAGCCCCATTGGTATTTTTATCCCAGGAAATCTGGAAAACAGCCTACTTGGGTATAGTTCATTGCTTCATCTTTGTAGAATTAAATAACAATGAATATATGGGTTGGTTACTTGTGCAATGTTGGATAGGTTCTTTATAGTCCATTTGTCAGTCCTGCCCACCCCCAAAGTGGTGGTGGGGGGTTTGGGGGTGGCGGTACAGCAAATCTGTATTGCATTTTGACCCAATTAGTAGAACTTCCTGAAAAAGAAGGCCAGGTAAACTCAAAATTTAAATTACAAGAGTCTTCTTTCTGTTACTTAGTGTTGTTGGTTGAGTAAATACAGTTAGTTAAAATATAGCGTGAAAACAACAGCCAGATTGACAAATGGATTGCTCATGTGCCACTATAGACTTCAGCAGGCACAAGAGGTAAAGGCATCTTCTAAACCAGTCTGGTTTTTGCTCCTCCATTCTGTTGTGCCAGCAGAGGAGTAACATTTGCATTCCTCATGCTGATTGACTTCACGAATTAGTAGGACTTGCTACTGGTTTCCCGTGAAATCTAATGCATATGGAACAATTGGGGACAATGGCAGCTGTAGTTCAAAAGAACTGGACGGTGTTTGATTGGGAAAGCTAGGTTTGGGTGATTCCACAGAGAACCACTTAATGAGGTAGCTTTATTTAAACAAGCCTCTGTTCAAGAAAATTTGCAAAAAATAAATAAACCCCAATTTTATTAGCATAACTGCACAAATAAAATAAAGCAGACAAACTCGACAAACAAGATTGTACATTGGTGCTGAGGGATTTAATTTTCTATAGCTGGAAAAAGGGTTCTGGGAGGGTTCAGTTTGTAGTCTCCATGACAACACAATTTTGTGACATGTATTCTTTTGCTCAACTTACATTAGTCCTCAGATCACTTCCTAGTCCAGATGAGGCTCATTGTCCCCTATGACTTCCAGTGGTATGTGGGGACTTAATAAGTTGTTTTACCCCAATCATTTTATGAATCCAAATTGATTCCAGCAGGCATGTGTAGTCCCTTGACACCCCGAAGTGGTTAAAGAGGAAATAAAGTAGAAGAAGGCATGTATAGATTTTCCCAGAAATCTGACAAGCAGTTCTCTTAAGTATCTGGTCAAATCTGGAATTTGGAAACAGTCTGAGCTTTAAATACACTTTCTCTATGTTTGTCAGTCCTACAAAGTTTGTCAGTTTGCTGAGGCGCTCTAGGAGACTGTCAGGGGTCCAAGTGATGAAACGCATTCAGAAAAGAAATGTGCAAAGTCCATCTTCGAAAACAAATTAATTTTATTTAGGTAGACATCAAATTGGCAAAGTCTGTGGTAATTCTGGATCTGACACAAACCGGAATTACACCACATAATATTGTAAGTTAGAAACACCCCTCAAAAGTCACATTCTCCAAACACTCAATCCACATTGCCTGGTCTCTTCAAACTCCCCCTTCCATTCTCAGCAGGATCAGCTTCTGTGCCCACGGGAAATAAGTCACCTAGCCAAAACAATCCTGACTATCTATTCGCTCCTTCCCCCACCTTAAGAATGTGGTGAGCCCGAAGACCCCCTTACATAGAAAAGAGGGGAAAAAAAGGAATAAATGAGTATAATAGAGAGGTAAATAAAATGGCTACACATATGTCAAATTCAGGCTCAACAGGGACAGAGCAACAGAACTTATGTGTGGAATGCCAGTAGACGAAGATTGGTACTCGGTGATTAAAATAATGTTTGAACCTACATGGTGGTAATAAGAGTAGCAAAGTATTAGTGATTTTCCACTCTTATTGCATTGTCAGGTGGTTGCTCAGAAGGCCCACTCTCTATCTACAATCCACAAGCTACAAGTGAGTTTATTTTTCAGTTCTGGCCTTGATTGCATTAGTTTCAAATAGCTTAGTCTTGAACAGCTGAAAGCAAACTTCAGTTTCTGGGTTTTTTTTTTAAAAAAGTTCCATTTGCAAGCCATTACCAGGTTTTGTCTTTATCCACTTTCCCCTTGATCTTTTGTAATGCTTTTCCTTGCCAGCATTCTATTCTTCTTTTTATTACATTGTTTCGATATTCATGTTTTGCGTCCTGCACATTTGTTGTTTTATTGTCCTATTATTTTTTTCCCCACAATAATGGATTGTTGTATGAAACAATTTCTCTTTTTTTGCTGCAAAAGTTGGTCACCTTTTATAACAAATTGGATTTGATTTTAAAAAATTTCAATATTTAGTTTGCATCCATTGTTCTTGGCTGCCTTACATAATCAGCCAATGTATGCTTTTCTTCTTTGACAGTTTGCTTGTTTGAAATCATTTTTAGATATCTATATGCCTGACATGCTATTTTTTGCAGATAAATGTCTCATTTCCCAGGGTGGACAGTGGGTATCCTAAACTGGTGCCAAATTGATATGATTTACATGTAGATAGTAAGCTTGCAACTCCAAGGAGTTTATTACATTAATTACTTGTCCATGCTTACATTCAAATAAAATGGATTAAAAAAATCATCTATGGGAAATCACTTTCCTCAAGCACCCTAGTTAATTAAAAAAAGAACAGCAATGGTTTGCATTAGTTGGATACCAATTTTTGGAATGACGGCTGATTAACATATTCATCTCTAAATTTGGGTAAGTCACAAGTAAGACAGCTTCATGATTCCATTTGTACATGATGTTGGCAATCAAACCATTTTTAATTGGAACTGTGCACTTAGTTGTTACAGAAAATGATGGGCTGTTGCGAAATATAATCTTTGGACAGATTTTGATATTTAACCACCGTGTTTCCCCAAAAATAAGACAGGGTCTTATTTTCTTTTGACCCCCGAAATAAGCACTTGACCTTATTTTCAGGGAGCACTTATTATTTCTGAGGTGCAGGAGGTGCTGAGTGTGGTCACATCATGGCTGCTGCTGTGTAGCAATATTTTCGGGGTGGGCTTATTTTAGCGCATGCGCTCAGAAGCCTGATTGGGCTGATTGTCCGGGAAGGTCTTATTTTTGGGAAAACAGGGTAGCATTTTTAAAATTTGTACCCACATTAACTCCCTTCTACTTTATGGAATTATTGTTCTGGTCTAGTGGTTAAGGCACCAGGCTAAAAACCAGGAGACTGTGAGTTCTAGCCCTGCCTGAAAGCCAGCTGGATTATTTTGAACCATTCCTCTCTCTCAGCCAAATCTGATGTTTGGGCTTAGAGAGAGGAAACGGTTCAAAATAATCCAGCTGGCTTTCAGGCAAGGCTATTGTCCCTACAACAACACAGATATGTTGTTGTAGGGCAGGGGTGTCCAAACTTGGCAACTTTAAGACTTGTGGACTTCAACTGGCTGGGGAATTCTGGGAGTTGAAGTCCACAAGTCTTAAAGTTGCCAAGTTTGGACACCCCTGTTGTAGGGAAAATAGGAGGAAGAAGGAGAACAAGAGAAGCAAAGTAATGAATATCAGGAAGAGAAATTCTGCTTTCACTATAGGCATGATCCTGGTAATAATAATATCAAACCAAAGATTTGGTTTTTTTAAAATAAATCAGATTTTTGACAGTTACATTGTCCCAGGGTTGAATGATCCCCTTTTGCAACCTTCTGACAAACGAAGTCAATGAGACAACAGAGTCACTTCACAGCCATGCTACTAACTTAACAACTGCAGTGATTCACTTGACAACTGTGGAAAGGTAGTAAAATAGGGGAACATTCAATTAACGGATGTCACTTAGCAACAGAAATTTGGGGCTAAGTTGTGGGTTGTAAGTTAAGGACTTCCTGTATACGTGCTGGGATGGAGTTCAAAATATCCGGAAGCAGCGAAAAAGGGCACAAAATTAAGAGTGGAGGAGAACTTTCTGGTACTGAAAAAAGTGAAAACACCAGGCAAGCCTATATGTCAAAAGAAAAATATGGGAATATGTCCTATGGATTTTGAATATAAAGACTGGCACAGTAGTTTTCCATGATTCCAGATAGGATTACTTACGTCGGGGGTGTCAAACTAGCGTCACATGGGCTGGATGCGTCACACATAGGCCCCAGCTCCGCCAATGGGGAAAACATCGCAAAATGTCATGTGACAGTAATGTGACGCTACGAGGTTGACACCTGTGCTCTAGGTCAGGGGTCTCTAACCTTGGCTAACTGGCTGAGGAATTCTGGGAGTTGAAGTCCACAAGTCTTAAAGTTGCCAAAGTTGAAGACCCCTGCTCTAGGTTGACCTTAGATGGTAGGGATAACAAGTCTGTATTTCACTACCGTGTAATGCCCAGTTGAGCTTTTATGTCTGAGTGCTCTTGTTCAAGGTATGTATCAGAGCTGACGATATGGGCGGAAGCAGAATCCTAGCCTAGAATGTGTGTTCCTCATTGCTGGACGTCTGTTGCTGCATCTGGGGCTTAAAGTGCTTCTTCTTTCTTTCTTAAGTGGGAACAAGTTGCTCATCTTTCTACCAGGCCTGACTACTCCAAAGGCTTCCTAAGGCCTACCAGCCGCAGGGTCTGTTGTCATTTACCAATGTTCCCACTGATTAAAATCCCCGATGGTAGTTATAAGAGAAACTGCTAGGGGATTGTGCAAATGATTAGGGAATTAGATAAGCATATTTGCTAAAGATTTATTAAATCCTCTGTGCTGGAAATTATACATTTGTTGGGTAGGACATTTAGTATTAGACAGCTTGTATAAATTTACAATTAGGATTCAGATAAAGAGAGAAAATGTGACTTTTGTCAATGTCAGGTGCTTCCACAAGATTAGAGTGAGTCATTAAAAACAACTAGATTTTCAGCTGTCTGTAATACCTGACGCAAGCTGTTTAGTGACCCTGCATTTCTCTAATTCTTATGCCACAGCAGTCCATAGGGCAGGCTGCCAGTAGTAGTTGGTGGAAGAAGCAAATAGGGAGTATCATTTTCCTTACGGCTTGAACCATATTATCTACTTATTTTCCTAGGTCTTATGTACCCAAAATTTTCCAGATAAAAATAAAGTGCCTTTTTTCCAATAATTAGTTGACCATCTAATTAATTGTCATATTCTTGACTGGTGTATTTTGTTTGGGTTTTTTTTTCAGACTTGCTTGGTAATTGGCTTGCAACTATTGTAAATAACTTTAAAAAAATGCACATCTTTAGTGTATTTTTGGGAGACAAATAGTCACATGAAAGAAAATGAGACCCAGTTTTTCTTTCTTTGAAAGATTGAAATATGTCAAAATATCTTCTACCTGTCAATATTAATTGATGGTCAGGAATAAAATCGGATAACTATAGTGTGTTTCAAAGGCAGTGTTAGGTTTTGGACATCAAATATGATAACAGACAATTGATAGAGCTGCATGCATTGTTGAGTTGCCACTATATCTACCACAGACCCAGCAAAAAAACCTAGAATCCAAAAGATGAAATATGCTGCACTTTTTTTAAATTTTTAACCTTTTTTTAAAACTCGGTGAACTGTTCTTAAATGTCTATGTTGTGTTGCACTGGTGACAGTAAAGGCTCTGGCAAGATTAGCTGAAATGGAATAATGGCATGAAATATTTACAAGTATTCTAACTGTCAGTCTTCAGTGGGGGAAAAAAATAGTTACCAGTTTATTTAAACTGAAAACTAATATAGCTTCTATGGACAGCATTGGAAAAAGGCTGAACACTGCCAAGAGATCCCAAAGGATAGGAAAGCTGGAAGTAAGAAGCTCAGAGTTAGGGCAGCTAGTAAAAGGAAGTATAAGTAGCATCCTGAGAAATAGGGATTTGTTGTAACGATAAAAGAGAGACGGTTTGGAGAAAAGGCCAAAAACCGCAGCAAGTTAAAATAAAAAAATAAAAAGTAGAACCTTGAAAACTGTTTTGTCATACAGAAGCTGGGTATTAGCTATAGCGCTCCTAATGTGTGCCAAAACGGGCATATCAGTATTCAAGAAACTTGTGAAGAGCTCAGCGTTTCAAAGTCTTGGAGGAACAAAGCAGTTGTGTGCTTGGAATGTTTCCTGATGATAAGAGATGATGCTGTAGTTTTAAAGAGTTTGGAATTATTGTGATTTTTTAAAACATTATTCTTGTATGTTGTTAATTATATTCTGACAGCTGTTAGAGTTGGCTGGACTGAAGTGGCATGAAACTCACATCCATGTAAATTTGAAGAGCATGTTTGACTGTTGTTTGGTAGGTTTATTCTGGGAATAGGTGCATTGATTATAGTACTGTGATAGCATATGTAACGTATAAAGAGATGTGTATGCAACTGTTTGGCTATATCACTTTAAGTTGCAACGTTTTAGGATAGTCTTGTGTCTACTTTTTATTACATTTTCAAAAGAGTCATTGTAGTGTGTATGATTGTAATGAGATAGATTTATATTTCCACCTCTGCATTTGCACTTCTTAAATGGTTTGAATGCATGCTTTAGTGATTTTCATTACAGCTTATCTTACTTGAAATGTTGCCAGCTATGTCGTATTAGCTCCAAACTGAGTCCTGAGTATTAATATGGTCAATTTTTTTGCATTAATTTAGTTAGTTTTGATTCTTCACCACAACCGTTCCTACAAAGAAGAATTTAGTTCCAAAAGTGGAATTGTTTGATAGACCATGGAAAAAAATGGATCACTGGAGATATTAAAAGCGCAAAGTATCCCCTATTCATTGGAACAAAGGAGATTGTTCCATTTCAATCATTTCATTCCACACAAATCACTAGGGGTGTCTTTTGATGAATGATCCCATAGGAAAAACTGTTGATTTTTATAAGATTAGCGGGAAATGTGATCCCATTTGATAATTAGAAGCTTCTGTGGAACAGTGATTTGTAAATTGTAACAGCAGATAACCAGATTGTCTCAAAATGTTTTGGGCTCTAGATCAGTCCCAACGAATATGGCCAGTAGCAAGGATTATAGGTAGGTAGCTATTTGAAAACGACCAGAATTATATCTGTTATACTAATTGAACTGTGCAACAGACATGATCAGCAGTTAATTCATACAAACAGCAAGTAATCTCACAGTTTATGGTGTTCGGGAAATAGTTAGATCAACAACCTTCAAAAACATACTGTGAAAATATGTTAAAAATGTATTAAGTGGCTTCTCTCTCCCTGAAGAGTTGCTTGTTTTTAGATATTCAAGATACATATATCTAGTCTGAGTTACTTTGCGTAGAGGCAGCCTTTCTCCACCTTTTTTTTTACCCTGGAGGAACCCTTGAAATAATTTTCAGGTCTACATTAAAATTATATCTACAGTTCAAGATAGCATGATTAGTAAAATGAGTTACAGCATGTAAAAACTCCCACCACTGCAAGTGCTAGCATTGTGCAAAGTTCAGAAAATGTTTATTTTGTTTTCAGTCACAATTTCTCGCAGACACCTCCCCTCCTCAGGAGTGATCTCTCGTGAAAACCAGGGGTTCTATAGAAGCCCAGCTGGGAAAATCTGGCATTGAATGTAAAAGGGCTTTTTGTTTTAAAAATGATGATGAGGGAGTAACACGCTTTATATCTAGATATATTCCTGACATCTTGGTCTAGAACAGTAGAAACTCTGTCCTTAAACCCCAACTGAACTGCAAGGACCAGAGGCAGATGATATCCTTTGATTCCTGGGTATCTCATGTGGTGCCCAAGGGTAACAGAGTGTCCACTAAAACGTTCCTTGGCACCCAGCAATCTCCTCATCCTATTTACTTGGTAGTAGTTATTTTGTAAAAATTCTCATAGATTAATCTCCAAATCCTGTATGTTTGCCCAAAGATTACGGGCTCATGCCTTAAGTCACTGTATTTACTTGATGCTGGTCCTCCCTCTCTTCAGGAAGCTAACCCTGGACCCAGTCATTCTGGAAAATTTTCATCCAGTGTCCAATCTTCCCTTTTTAGTGCAATAGCTTCAGAGGGTCCTCAATGAGACAGATTATCTGAACCCCTTTCAGATGGGTTTCAGCCCTGGGTTTGGGATTTAGACAGCACTGACTGTACTTTTTGATGACCTACGGCAAGAACAGGATGGAGGTGACAGTACATCCATTCTTGCTCTTCTTGACTTCTCAGCAACCTTCAGTACCATGCTGCTTGGATTTTGGCAGAGAGGATTTTCAGCTCCTGAGCAGGGTGATTCTTACGCACAGTTTGTGCTGGGCTTACCCCAGATGCCTAAGGGGAGGGGGCAGCATAGTAAGGAAAGGGGTGCCTTATGGGGTGACAGCAGCCTTGGGATGCCCATGGATTTTGACAGGGAGGATTTTCAGCTCCTGGGTGGAGTCTCCCAGGATCTCCCCTACCCCCAAGACATCCCATGCTCCTCATCTGGAACTGTGTTCACTGAACAACCTCAATCCCAAGTGCCAGGGTTGCAGTCGTTGAGTGAAGTAGTCCCATGGGGAATCATAGGCCATATCACTTAATGACCACTTTGCTGAACAATCAAGGATTGTGGTTGTAAATTGAGGAGTACCTCTATTGTTTTCTCTTGGACAGAATAAGACTAATTACTATTTTTCTCTCTCAATAGGGATCTTCCATCCATTTGCAGGTGACACGCACAAGAGATTTGCAGAGAACATAGACTTTTTGACATATAGAAGTGACTTGCCTAGAATGCATGTTTTTAAAACACTGAGTTGGAGATCCTATTAATGAACATATTCCATCTAATCTTAAGCACAGTAACTGCAGAATCACTGTGGGCTTTATCAGCCAAGAAATATGACATGAACCATTTTCAATTTTATATAACTGACGAGGGAGGGTAAATATTTTAATGTTCATAGACTTGAACTGATTTCTTAGCACAGATTCTCAGGTCTGAATCTGTGTTGATTCAGTTTCTGCCACGCCTCATGTGAACAGCAAGGGTTAAAGGCAATTACTTTGGAAGCCATCATGCTGGGAACTGATTAGTGACACTTGTTTTCTCAAGTATATAAAATAAATACCCATTGAAATTTAAGAGAAAGAGGGCACACGTTGATGGCTTCCTGTGAAGTGAGGTGCAATTACTAAACACAAAATGAACAATTTCTTTGCTGACTTCAAATAGCAGTCTTAATGTTTTCTATTTAAACTGAATTTTTACTTCAGAAGAAAATATTATATTTCTTTTTCCAATATCCTCATAACTGGAAAATTGGAAGAATGGGTTTATATTATAATCTTTTATTGCTATATTCCTTATGAGGTTGCTTTTTAGATTAGTGATACAGTCTTTTCTATATTTTGCATTCTAAAAAAGCCTCATTATACAATTTATTCAGTGTTCCCTTACTTCCCAAGATGCTCATTTTCAAAAAGATTCAACAGTTTATTAGTCAATATAATCAGTGATTTAGCATGTAATTCATCCTTACTATAATATTAGGAGGAAAAAAAACATATAAAAAGTATTCCCCTGTTTGCTTATTAGCACTTATTCTGAATTATGCAAGGCCTTTATTGTTGTCTAGTATTTTTATATACTTGATGAAACTAAATATTTGAGTCTTTTTAGTCCAGTAAAAACCAGTGCAACCAAGTAATATGCATAATACTTCCTTTTTATCATTTATTACTAAGAAGAATAAGAGCTTATATTTTTATTGGAAAGGTATTTTTTGCCATTATGAACATTGCTTCAGTATGTTTCTATTTAATGATAAAATTTCATTATTTCTTGTAGAATTCCTGGGAGGCTCAATGACAGGAGAACGCCTCTAGGAGAATTGAATTGGATTTTTACAGCCATCACGGATACAATTGCATGGAACGTCCTACCCAGAGGTAAAGACTATGACAGATAAGTGCACAGAATTACTGGTAATATACAAAGCTTGATCATAATAGAAGAGGGCAGGAGTAGAAAACTAATTTCTAATGAGAAGGGGAGAAAGGATGCAGTGAGAACCAAGAAATAAAAAAGAGGAGAAAAACTAGTTTAGGAAAATAGACTGAGACAAATCTTATCCCTTTATAGCAGGGCTGTCAAACCCATGGCCTGTGGGCCTGCTGTGTCATGTGCTGGCCACGCCCACACCCGGTTTAGCAAAGGGGGGGAAAGTTGTGATATGTCACATGACGACGCAAGTTTGACACTCCTGCTTTACAGCATCAAAAGCTCTGAATCACCATGTTTGGTCCCCATCTTTCATCCCCCCCCCCCCCTCCGAAATGATTGTTCTGTTTTCTTTAAGATGAAGTCGCTCAAGGAGTTTAGGACGTTGCTTGGCATGTGATCACTTATCACTTTGACAATACAACATAATTTTATTTCTCATGAATGACATAGTACAGCATTGGCACTTTGCTAAGCAATAGCAATACCATATCTTATATACCTTTGGCCTACTACATTGCAAAAGCAAGATAAAGGCAAAGGCAGACGCAGTGTCAATTACAGCACGACGTTGGAAGGCTTTCAATAAACCCATTTGGGATCTGGTGCCCCTTCTTATTATTTATTCCTTCTCATCATTTATTCCTTCCTACTAGGTCAGCATGTTAGCCATATTACCTTGGAGATACGATCAACGAATTTAAACAATTTGATCTACTGGTTCCTGTTTAATTCTTCTCCTGTTGCCATTCAGGCTCAATTCATCTTGCTGTACATGTTTTCTTACAAGGGCACTTTAAGCAGTTCACATGTATTGTGTGTGCGTGTGGGAAGGGCAAATCTCAGTGCTTGATAGCGACTGCAGCTTACATATGTATTATCGTCCCAGCTTGAATTACCTTACTTTTGTAAAGGGGGGAAATGTCTTAATTGAAAACTCAGCTAGTTATACATACATTGATGTATTTAAAAGTTCATATATAACATAGTGGAGTGTGCAGAGTATCTGTCAGACAAAATTGCTCGGGTTCAATGCCAGCTGGATGCCAGCGGTGATGCAGGTCCTTCGGACGTGCCAGAGACACTCTTGTCATGTTATCTGGAAGGATTCAAACCTTTTTGGGCCTGAGGAAGCAAGCACTGTTCTTAAGACTGTGAGCGCAGGCACCTGTTTATTAGATCCATGCCCTTCCTGGTTAGTAAAAGCTTCCAGGGAAGTGACATGTTGTTGGGTCTCGGTGGTAATAAATTCATCTCTGAGAAAAGGAGTGGTGCCAGTACCTTTTAAAGAGGCATTGATCTTCCTTCTCCTCAAGAAGTCATTGCTGGACCCAACCATTATGGACAATTTTCATCCAATATCCAATCTTCCCTTTTTTTAGGGAGAATTGTTGAGAATGTGGTTGTGCAACAGCTTCAGTGGGTCCTGGATTAAATCTAGACGTCTTTCAATCAGGTTTCATGTCTGGGTATGGGACTGAGGTAGCATTGGCTGTGCTTTTTGACAACCTCTGGCGAGAGTTTGGAGGCAGTAGGGATTTGAATGGGGATGAACAGGCTTCAGCTTAACCCAGGCAAGACTGAGTGACTTTGGGTTTGGGGGCCACCTGGATCCAGGAATTTACCATCTTTGTTTTGGGATGGGGCTGCTCTTCCCCAGGCAAACCAGATGGAAAATTTGGGGTCCTTCAGGATGCAGAATTCCTGCTCAAAGAGCAGGTGGCAGTTGCAACTAGAAGGCCCTTTGCACAGGTTCAAGTTGTACGCCAGTTATATCCATTCCTGGATCAGGAGACACTACACTTAGTTACTCCTGCCCTGATCATTCCCTGTATAAATTACTGTAATGCACTCTTTATGGGGCTGCCCTTGAAACATATTGAGAGGCTTAAGTTAATGCAAAATGCAGTGACAAAAGGAATTACATGTGCATCCAAATCTGCACACATTATACCATAAAACACTTTATGTTTTACCCATAAGCTACCCAGAGTCACAAAGGTGATATGGATAGCTATATAAATTAAACAAATACATAATTTTACAGTACTTCATGTTGGAATGTTCTAATTCCAGCACCAGCAGCCACTTTCTTCGTGGATGCTTTTCCTTTTGGTACATCCTTTGTGAGTTTTTTGTTTGTTTTTGCAGATCTTTTCCAAAAGCTCTTCAGACAGGATCTTCTAGTAGCAAGCCTCTTTCGAAACTTTTTGCTGGCAGAAAGAATAATGAGGTCTTATAACTGCACACCTGTCAGCAGCCCCCGTCTACCTCCAACTTATATGCATGCCATGTGGTAAGTTGTTCCCTGAAAACTATTTAAAGCTACAGGTAAAGTTTCCCCTGTCCAGTTTTCTCCGATTCTAGGGGGTGATGCTCATCTTCGTTTCTTAGCCGAGGGAGCAGGCGTTGTCCGAAGACACTTCTGTGGTCATATGGCCACTATGACTATATCCCTAGATGTCCAGAATGCTGCTACCTTCCCAGTGAAGTGGTATCTATTTATCTACTTGCATTTGCTTGATTTTGAACTGCTAGGTTGGCAGGAAGGAAACTATATGCTGCTCTAAAACAAGTGAGGGCAACCTAACACCACTGGAAAATAAGTGGGGGCAACCTACCCCCCTCTGATCCACATATTGTGATTTCCAATGAGAAATACAATATCTCTAAATAGGCTTAATATGTTTTAGTGAAAATCTCCAAAATCCTTCCAGAAACCAAAAAGGGGAGGGAAGGGGGGGGGTGAGAATCTGAATATCCTGGCTCTATTCATTTTGTTAGCTACTGACGAATTCATAAAGATGGCTGTAGAATTGAAATGTCAGCTGTCCAACTAATGAACCCGAAACAAGGAAACACCCAAAAGTAAAATTTCATTGGATACACTCTATTGATACTAAAGAAACAAAACCTGCTCTGGTTTTCCCACGCAAATGTTTGTCATGTTAAACCATAGCTTCCCACCATTTGGTAATCACATTGTCCAATTATGAGATATCCTTTTGTTATGGGAACAGTCCATCTCTTTTTCAAGTACTTGCAGTGGTGACCTTGATGGTTTCTATGCTCTCGTGATCTCTGCATACCTTCTCAGCATTCCATTTCCCCCTTCCCTCCCCCTACCCTTCATTGGCATGTTGAAAAGCATTAGAGTTTGAAATAAGTAAAGTGATTCAATCTTGACATGAGATATTAGTCTGTTCTTCACCTTACTTTGTACCAGACTAACAAACAACTCCGAGTGCTGATACCCAGCAGAATTTTCAAAAACTGTTGTCATTTAACATTATTGCTACCTGAATCTCCTCTGAATTTTTTTGATTACTAGGTTGGTGATGAATTATAAGCCACATAGCAACTCAAAGCACTTTGATTCATCATAAAATCTGTTCCCCTTTCTATTAAACAGCACATTTAAAGAGAAATGTACCCAGAAATAAGTCCCACTGCATTAACTGACCTTACTCCAAAGTACAGTGGTAGTTAATTATACATATTACATTTTTTAAAAGTGTAGTTGTCCCTACAAGTTAAGCAGGCTTGTCTTTAAAGAAAAGGGTAATCAAAACATTTCCATCACCTTTATTTTGAATGCATGTACAGAATGTTTTTCACTCATCTGCTATGCAGTAGAGACATTTCAGTGCGAAGGATCTAAATGTCAGCTGGTCTTGAGCCACGGCATGTCTTGTTTAAGAAGCTGAATGTTGCTCATCTGCTTTCAGACGAATGCTTTTAGAGACTATTTGAGAAATGGTCCAGAGCACTTAATGTAAATCTCAGTATGGACTGGCTCAGTAATGCATCAGAAATGGCTCTTATCTCTTAAGCAAAAACAATGCAGAATTGTCCCAAATATTCATCTCACGCCATGTACTCTTTTTTTAACATGGGATTGATATTGTATGTATGTGTAGACAGACAGACAGACAGACAGACAGACAGACAGACAGACGTGTGTGTGTGTGTGTGTGTGTGTATGTGCGTGCGTATATGTATACACATATACAGATTGTACAATTTTTGTACAGGTTCTCTTGACAAATTACCAACTGGCAAACGTTTAATGAACCCAGCAAGTTTCTGTATGAATTGAGGCCTCTCTGCTGTCTCCCAGTTAACACAGTATGCCACAACAACTTAGCAGGGTCCACAGAATAGAGTTTGTATGAACCTGTAATATTCTAAAAGGTGACTAAGACAGTAGGTAAAAGGTTTTGAAGGCACTTAGTATGCTTGCATTTTCAGGAAGCCTTTGGTTAGGATTTCCTGTGATGAAAAGTAGTGGGTGAAATAACAACAAGCACAACATGTGAGGGCTGCTATAGCAATGACTCTTTTCCCACTTGCAATTTAAATTGGCATATGCCTCAGCAGTGATGATGTCCTTCATTCAAATGATACTTCACTTAGGTCCTGGTCAGAATGTATATCTTTTGTCATCACCATGCATTTGAATTAGTTTTTCCTGCTTAAACCAACTGACTCCACCAGAGCAACAAGGTGTATAAAATTTATGCTATCTGATAACATCAAATGATCTGTGATCTCTGGGTGACGATACCTGCCCATCAGATAAAACAGGCCCAATATTTTTCACTGTTCCTTCCTCTACCTTTATATAACTACAGCTATTAGATACTGAGTTGTATAAAAGCTCATTGGTTTTCCCAACTCCCTTTACTTTCTCTTGCACTTCACCCCATTCCCTTGCTGCAGGCAAACACAGCATTCATTGCAGTAAACCATAGAGAAGAGATACACGGGAGTGAGTATAAAATGGAGGAACCCAAAAAGGGAGAAATATTTCCAAATGCCCATAGATTCTTTGTCAATTTTAATGATTTTTCTTAATGCAAACTAGTAATTTTTGCCTTCCACCAGAATCTTCCTAAGAATTAGGAGCCTCCAAAGATAAAATGAGGAAGAAGGAGGGGGAGCAAATGGCCCAGATGGATATGTGCTAGTGAAATGGTACAAAGAACAAACAGCGTCAGAGAAGGTGCAGTACCTGCACACTTCCTTGTTACATCATCCCGATTTGTATGTTTCACACTAGCCAGATGAGGCTGTCAAAAGAGAAGACTCCCAAAGGGAAGGGAGACAAGAAAGTGGTATATTGGCACCTCTGCTAGTTAAGGTTTAATTCAGTATCAAATGCAAGTACAGAGCCAAGATGGAGTTGGATCAAAACAATTTTTTCACAGCCGTGATTTTTTTTACCTGTACAGAGAAAAGGGAATGGTGCTTTAAACTAGCTGTAAGAAAACTCCCAGTTGGAAAAATAAACAGAAGTTGGTCTGAAGGAGAACATTCTGGGTACTTCTTATTTAATCATTTTCAAAAATGATAAAAGTAAAAGTTCACTGACAATTAAAAGAAGGCTTAAGGCTCCAGAATCTGCTGGAGTGGGTGGCTATAATAAATGTAATGACATTATTTATTATTGTTATACTGCCTGTGTCTGGTTTATTTGCTATCTATCAGGACTCCTTTTCTGTAACCATGCTTGCCTTCTCAAACGAGACTTCCCCCAAGATCTGGATGGTCCCTAAGTTACTGGTGTTTCAAAGGGCCCTGAAGACCTGGCTTTTTGCCCAGGGCTTTGGCAAGGAGACTGAAACCCTTGGATTGTGTGATTTGTTTCTTTTTCGTTCCTGTCCACTGTCTTCTCTGCCATTCTTCATTTGTTCTTCCTTTATTGCATTTTTCTTGTTTTTAATGTTATTGCTTGTGAGCCGCACTGGGAGTTATTTAGTTTTCATTGTTAGGGAGAGAGAGTAGGTAGGTTGGTAGGTAGATGGATAGAGAGAGAGAAATAGAGAGAGAGAGAGAAATACAGTAGGTAGGTAGGGGGAAAGGGTGTGTGTAGGTAGGTAGGTAGAGGGATAGGGAGAGAGAGAAATAGAAAGAGAGAGAGAGAGAGAGAGAGAGAGAGAGAGAGAGAGAGAGAAATACAGTAGATAGGGAGAGTGTGTGTGTGTGTGTGTGTAAGTAGGTTGGTAGGTAGAGGGATAGAGAGAGAGAGAAATAGAGAGAGAAATATAGTAGATAGGTAGGGAGGGAGAGAGTAGGTAGGTACGTAGGTAGATAGAGGGGGGGAGAGAGAAATACAGTAGGTAGGTAGGGAGAGAGAAAGTAGCTAGGTAGGTAGAGGGAGAGAGAGAGAGAGAAATACAGTAGGTAGGTAGGGAGAGAAGGTAGGTAGGTAGAGGGAGAGAGAGAGAGAGAGAGAGAGAGAGAGAGAGAGAGAGAAATACCGTAGTTAGGTAGGGAGAGAGAGAGAGAGAGAGTAGGTAGGTAGGTAGATATTTCCAGGTGTATTTATCCATATGCTGGAGAAGGAAATCGCTGACAATTTGCAGCACCTAAGACTTTGTTTCTGCTGGCACAGCACTTGATCAATGTAATTCTCATCTATCAGTTAAAGAGCTTTCAAAAAAAAAGTTTTTGCACTCTGCAAACCTCCCAAAACCAGCCCGTTTTTCGTAAAAACTGGCCCGTTTTTTTCCAAAACAAAGGCATGAATAGCTGTGGGGGGGGGCTTACCGAGTGCTCTGGGGGGGGGCAAAAATGAGCAAAAAAACGGCATTGCATGCATAGCCTTATGGAGGCCTACAGAGTGCTGCTGGGAGCTGGGGGGGGGGGGGCAAAAACGGCCTGTTTTTTGCTCATTTCTGCCCTCCCCAGCCCCCAGGAGCTCTCTGAAAGCCTCCATAAGGGTAGCCACGGCCATTTTGGTGAAGGGGGTGGGGCTTCAGGAGGCAAAAATACGCTGTATTCAGTGTATAAGACGCACCCAAATTTTCAGCCTCTTTTGAGGAAAAAGGGTGTGTCTTATACTCTGAAAAATACGGTAGGTGAAAACCAAGGGGACCCTCAGAGTTGGTTTTCACCAGCTATGTGCCAATTTGATATTTCCAATAAAGCTATTATTTGAGGAATCCACCTGCCTCAGAGTTTTTGCTTGCAATGGATCTATTACTTGCAATCCTGATAATGAGAAGTTAGGCAGGAGGATCTAAAACAGTGATGTAATTAATTAACTACCTAAAGCTATACTTAATCATGGTACATGACCTATAACTTATGTTTCTTTTACTTGATCTTTAATATATAGTAAAAAAATAAATCTCTATTATAAATATAGCTTCCCTGTATTTATTACAAAGTTGAATGATTCTAGGTAGTCCTTGACTTACAACAGTTCATTTAGTGATTGTTCAAAGTTACAATGGCACTGAAAAAAGTGACTTATGACCATTTTTCACACTTACAACCATTGCCGCATTGCCATGGTCATGTGATAAAAATGCAGACGCTTGGCCACTATTTACGACTGTTGCAGTGGCTCAGGGTCATGTGATCACCTTCTGACAGCAAAGTCAATGGGGAAGCCAGATTCACTTAACAACCTTATTATTAACTTAACAACTTCAGTCATTCACTTAACAACTGTGGCAAGAAAGGTCATCAAATGGAGGGAAGCCAACAAATGCCTCGCTTAGCAACAGAAATTTTGGGCTCAATTGTGGTCATAAGTGGAGAACTACCTGTACTAATAGCCTTCTGAGTAACTCATTTATGTGGGCATTTCTGCATGTATAGTGCATATTTATTTGCCTTTTACCCACGGTGTAGAGTCCTTTGCTGGCTTTGAATGATGCTTAAGTTTTGTAAATTGTGGCACTCGGTCAGTGAAACAGTGAAATGACTGTGCCGGTGTCTGGATTCTTTGAACATTGGGTGCTTTGAATAGAGTCCCCCACCTTGGTGATGTAAATGCCTTTACTTAAGCTGCGTGAATCTGTTGTAGGATTAACATTTAAACTTGGCCATGCCATTTTCAATTGCTTCAGTGTCCTGTCTTCAGTGCTAGTGGAATTTGTCATTTCATTTCTCTCTCCTGTGTAGCTCTTGATCCTTTCACACAGCTAGGAACCATTGTCTTTTTAGCTGTGTTTCAGTAGCTTTTGTGAAAAGAAAAGCATGATTGTGCCACTCATTTGTGAGTGGACCAAAGGAATGTGCATATGCTGTGAAATGTTTTAATGTTTTTCCACTTGATTTGAGTTTCATTTAACCTCATGAATAATTACGGAAGTCCCCTTTGAGGGGTTTATAAGGGAATCATTTCACCTTCTTTGTGTGTGCATTTGTATCTGCCTAAATAGGATAAGATATTTTGTGTGTTTGCCCAAAGCAAATTTCTTTCTCTCCGTTTCATACAAATCAGCTACGTTTAGATTTAATGGTTTGTTGGGGCCCCATTGATTTCTTCAACACTGACAATATAGAGTTGCTTGTTCTACAAATTTATTGTATTGGTTTATTCTGTTCTTGAAGATTATTCGCTACCAGATTCATTCCATTTGGAAAAATATATAAAATTGTTTGTTAATGTAGGCTTATGTTGTCATTTATTGAACAAATGCTCTGTCATTCAGCCGCAGGAAAAAAAATTCAAACAAACAGATAGTCATTTGCCAATGTAACAGAGACCAGATTAAATGCTAGCTGCCAGATTAAAATGACGATGGAAAAGCCTTGTTTAGATATAATCACTGTAATGCTCCAGCTGTGGAAGACATGCCGTAACATGCTTTTAGGAATACATTTTTCCTTCAGTGCCTAAATTTATTTTTTTGCTCTGCAAAATTTGCATGTTGAAACATAGTAATTAAAATCTTTAGAAATTGTATTAATTTAAACTCAGCCCAAAACTCAACCTTGCATAATTTATTACTTTGACTTTTTAACTTTACCATTGCCCCAGCTCAGCTCCATCACGTATGCATGTGCGCTTTCTGCTGCCCAGCTGATTTTTGGGTCTCTACTACGCAGAGGCATGCGTGGGGGCAGGGGGTGCGCTCCCCCGCAGCCCATTTTGGGTCCCAGGAGGCTGCAGGGAGGTCTACTGAGCCCAAAAAAGGGGCCCGGGGGGGGTCACGTGTGCATGCATGGAGGCAGGGGGGTGCAGCACTCCCCCCATGGCCCGTTTTTGTTCTCCGGAGGTTGCAGGGAGGCCTACTAGCCCAAAACCGGGCTTAGCTTTTGAGGATCAGCTATGGTATGCCAGATGCTATGATCATAGTCCCCTTATTAATTTTATACATCTGTCCATCCATCCAACTATCCAACTATCCACACACATTCAGGAAGTTCTCAACTTACAACCATTTATTTAACAATTATTTGATTAACAATTAAAGAGAGTGCTGAAAAAGTGATTTACACTAATTATCACACTTACGACCATCACAAGAGCCAAATTCAGGCCCTTGGCAACCAGCATGTATTTATGGCAGTTGCAGCATCCTGAGGTTACATGATTGCCATTTGCAACCTTCTAATGAGAGAAACTGGATTCTCTTAACTGTAGTGAGTCACTTAATGACCATGGCAAAAAAAGCACATAAAATTGGATGCAACTCACGCAATGGCCTCATTGCTCAGCAATGGAAGCTTGGTTTCAAATATGGTCATAAATCAAAGACCACCTGTGCAAGACAGATTCTTCTTATTGTTGATTGTGAAAAATTGAAGATCTGAAGGAGCCTGTTCAGCCTGAGAGCCTCACATATGTTAAACAAGCATGATGTTGGAGATAACCTCCCTACAGAAATGATGTTGTAATGTTACTGTAATGATGTTACTCAATATTCTAGGCAAAGTAGGATGAATTACAAATAAATTGATTGCTCAGAGCATGAGTCTCTTAAGGAGGCTCAACTGAAGCAAACTGGTCCCAACAGAAAGAATTTAACTCACTGCCAACAGGACAGGACAGAAGAAAGATGATGACACCCAACATGCATACTTAATTGATCACCCCGCTAGCTCTGCCATCTTCTCTTCCTTCCTGCTCTAGGACAGTGCTCACTGTAGCAACAGAAAGGAATATTTTGGTGCAAGGAGCAAGTTAATTTTCCTCTATAAAGTTATTTCCTTCTTGAATTATAAGTTAGTACTTATCATCAATCTTGTGAAACCCATAGAAAAAAATCATTTAATTAACTAATGCTTCATGCTCACTGCTGAAACCCTTGTTTACAAATTCCATTATATTAATTCGTGACTGTACCTTTACAATATAAATTGGCAACCTCTGCATGCCCACAAAATTCAGTCTTGCCCGAATTGGTTGATTATTAAATTAGTGCAATCGGCCAGCTCAAGGAAAGAAATTTGAAAAAGTCAAATGGAACAGAACAGAGCATTGATTTATAATTCAAGAAAGAGTACACATAGTAATAACTTACCCAATATGCTCCTACAGATTAAAATGTTAACACTTTTAGAAATCTATATCATTAGGCCATTAATGGTTACAAAATGCAGCAATTACATGCTCATTTTTATAGGAAAAAGTGCATCTTTTATAGTTTTCAGAAGGGCAATTTATAGAAAACACAAGGCAACCATTTACAGGTGAAACTCAAAAAATTAGAATATCGTGCAAAACTCCATTTATTTGTCATAATTGTGATGATTATGGCTTACAGCTCATGAAAACCCCAAATCCACTATCTCAGAAAATTAGAATATTACATGCAATCAATGAAACAAGAATTGTACATAGAACAATATCAGACCTTTGAGAAGTATAAGCATGCATATGTACTCAGTACTTGGTTTGGGCCCCTTTTGCAGCAATTACTGCCTCAATGAGGCGTGGCATGGAAGCTATCAGCCTGTGGCACTGCTGAGGTGTTATGGAAGACCAGGATGCTTCAATAGCGGCCTTCAGCTCTTCTGCATTGTTCGGTCTCATGTCTCTCTTCTTTCTCTTGGCAATGCCCCATAGATTCTCTATGGGGTTCACGTCAGGCGAGTTTGCTGGCCAATCAAGCACAGTAATCCCAGTCATTGAACCAGGTTTTGGTGCTTTTGGCAGTGTGGGCAGGTGCCAAGTCCTGCTGGAAAATGAAGTCAGCATCCCCATAAAGCTCGTCTGCGGAAGGAAGCATGAAGGGTTCCAAAATCTCTTGGTAGACTGCTGCATTGACCCTGGACTTAATGAAGCACAGTGGACCAACACCAGCAGATGACATGGCTCCCCAAATCAACACAGACTATGGAAACTTCACACTGGACTTCAAGCATCTTGCAGTGTGTGCCTCTCCATTCTTCCTCCATACTCTGGGTCCTTGGTTTCCAAATGAGATGCAAAAGTTGCTCTCATCAGAAAAGAGAACTTTGGACCACTGAGCAACAGACCAGGTCTGTTTTTCTTTAGCCCAGGTAAGACGCTTCTGACGTTGTTTGTTGTTCAGGAGCGCCTTGACAAGAGGAATATGACATTTGAAGCCCATGTCCAGGATCCGTATGTGTGTGATGGCTCTTGATGCACTGACTCCAGCCTCAGTCCACTCCTTGTGAAAGTTCCCAACACTTTTGAATGGCCTTTTCCTGATAATCCTCTCCAGGCTGCGGTCATCCCTGCTGCTTGTGCACCTTTTTCTTCCACACTTTTTCCTTCCACATAACTTTCTATTAATGTGCTTTGATACAGCACTTTGCGAACATCCAACTTCTTTTGCAATTACCACCCTCCATATGGAGGGTGTCAATGATAGTTTTCTGCACAACTGTCAGGTCAGCAGTCTTTCCCATGATTATGAGTCCTACTGAACCAGACTGAGAAATCATTTAAAGGCTCAGGAACCCTTTGCAGGTGTTATGGCTTAATTAGCTAATTAGAGTGGGACACCTTGAGCCTAGAATATTGCACCTTTTCACAACATTCTAATTTTCTGAGATTGTGGATTTGGGGTTTTCATGAGCTGTAAGCCATAATCATCACAATTATGACAAATCACGGCTTGAACTATCTTGCTTTGCATGTAATGAGTCTATCTCATATATTAGTTTCACCTTTTAAGTTGCATTACTGAAATAAATGAACTTTTGCACGATATTCTAATTTTTCGAGTTCCACCTGTATATAATTATTCTCCAAAATGCAAGTGGATGTTTGCAGAACTGCATCAGCTTCCCAAAAGGAAAACAAGAATCAATCATAGCTGTCAAAACTTGGTGTGAAAGATGATGACCAACTTTAGCCATTATAATTCTGATTTCATTCTGATACAGTGGAAATGAAAATGTACAATGTTGGAACAATTTAGAGTTCAGCATAATAAAGTGCTTTTTAAGGAAATCTGAAAATTCAGAGCCTTCCTCCTCTTGTTTATAAAGTCAAGCCTTGCTGCACCTCAGGAGACATAAACTAGAAATAAGTTGGGAGAGGTTGGGATAAATTATTCAAAGGTATATTATACGTTTGCTATGTGTGTATTTGGAGTGAAGTGAGATGGAATTTTCAGTAGAGGAAATAAACACTTTATATTCTGAAACAAAAGAGAGCTGCCTTTTCCTCCAGGGAAAAGGGGTTGTTAATGACAAAAGCCACTGAGGCCTTTCCAGGCTTCCATTTTTTTTAATGTGAAATCATGAGGGAACTAGGCTGCCCGCGTTTTTCTTCTTTATCTGTATTCCTTCAAAGTCACCGGTTTCTTTTAAGTTGATAAATATTACCAGAGAGTCTGTTTTGTTTTGTTTTGCTTTGCTTTATTTTAGGGCCAGCTAAATTTTTGGTGATAAAAGGTCCATTCCCAAAGGATACGTGGGCTTTTTAAAATGCTTTTTTCCCCTTTCCACAATGGTATAGAATTGGCAATGTTTTAAACAGTCCAAGAAAGAGCAGTCAGCGTGGTAAATTTAAGGTGTTATCTAGATTAGAACAGTAGCTCATGAAGCCAACTTAACAATGAGAAAGTTGCTTTAATTCGCAATGTTTTTGTTGATAATACAGTATAGTCAGAATAAAGGCAGATATTCTTCCATCTCACTGAAAGGGTGAACATTCACAGTTTCATCCCACAAACAGCTAAAAATAGGCTGTAATCTTGTTTATTGCAAAAAAGAGTGCTTAAAATGGATTCTACAATAGATTTTTGCATATTGCATGTTTTCCCATGGTTACCTCTTTCTTTTGCTTGCTTTTTAATTAGTCCAATTTAATTAGTTTCATTAATAGGTTTAATTTGTTTAATTAAATTTAATTATATTGACATTGAGTCTTTATTGATTAGCCCTTGGGCCATATCAAAGTGCAAAGTTCCAGAAACAAATTATTACTAAAATTTGATAAAAGCAATATAAAATGGAATTGGAATAAAATACAGTCTAAAATGAAATTGGAATACAATACAATAATTTAAGATATTGATAAAATATTGTAAAATTATATTTAGGTGTCACCCCTGCAATTTACTCCAACCAGTCCCACATATGTAGATCTCAACCGAACCATGTTGTTCAAGTACTGTGCTGTGTTAAATGTTATTTTCCAGTTCCGGCCGCACATAAGGTAAATTGTTTTGATGTGGGATCCCAATGGGTCATTTGTTTGTATACAGACCAAGATACCTGTCTCTCACCCCTTACACAAGCCACAATCAAATATGATGTGAGCCAGGTCTTCTACTTCTGCCGCTCTGCAAATGCAGACACGCTCATTATAGGGTATAGAATGGAATCTCCCATATCTGACCATTGTGTCAAGCTGTTCGAATCTTGCTCGCGTAATTATCTCCCTAAGATGTTTCGGCAGTTGTAACTTCAAATAGCTGTCTACTTGGAAAGTATGTTTGTATTTACTCAGCCATTTCAAGTTACCCACCTTACTAAGGATACCTATACCATTTTGTGCTTCTATATCCTTAATTCTTTGGGCAGCTCTTTTTTTAAGTTGTTCTCTTGTTACACAAGAGACAGGAAGGCCACAGCTTGTTACAAAATTTGTTAGTTTGGTGACCCAGGAGATTTGTGAATGTAATTTTATTTGCTCTAATAGACATAACTTGGGGAGTCTATCAATCTCCATTTCATTGACTTTGCACCAGTAGTTACATGCTCTAATTTTGGATAGCGCATGAATTCTGTGAATTCCCAATTCAGCTCTAACTGCTGCAGCAGATTTTCTTGGATCTACACCCAAAATACATTATATATTCTAGTGGGGAAAAAAAGTAAAACTGAGTTTCATTTTATAAATGTAAACCTTATTCTACCAACTGAGTAGCAGGAACCTTTTTAAAATATTAGGTTACATTAAGATATATTTAAATACCTCCCAGTGATTTCCAAACTGCATACTAAAGCAGTTGAGCAATGAGAAATTATTCTTTAAAGGTTTCTGTAAAACAACATCAGCTACAGTTGGTCTTCAGCCTACAACCACAATCTGGACCAGAACTACCATTACTAAGCAATGTGCTCATTAACCCAATTAGTTTGCCCAATTTTACAACTTTTTTTTTGTTGCTGCTATCATTAAGCGAGTCACTGCATTTTTAAGTGAATCACATGGTGGTTAATTCATCCAGCTTCCCCCATTGACTTTACTTGATGGAAACCACCTGGGTAGATCACAAATGTGATGCAACCGGACCATTTTGTCAGTACTAAGCATTCCTTCTTGCTTGTCCAATTAGAATTATTACAGAGACCAATCCTGAAACATAACAAGGACATTCTTCTAAAGATAACTAAATTGTATTCTTTCCATATTCTAGAAATAAACTCTTGAGGATTTCACATACAAGTATGGATTAGAAAAGATATATTTAAATATCATAGATCTAATTGATTTTAGTATAAATACAGGTAGTCTCCAACCTATGACCACAATTAAGTCCAAAATTTATGTAGCTAAGCAAAACACTTAAGTGAATTTTGCCCAATTTTATGACTTTTCTTGCCACAGTTGTTAAGTGAATCACTGCTGCTGTTAAGTTAGTAATATGGTTATTAAATTACTCTGGCTTCCCATTAATTTTGCATGTCAGAAGGTTGCAAAAAGTAATTACATGATCCTGGGACACTGCAACCATCATAAGTATGAGTCAGTTGCCAAGCATCTAAATTTTGAACACATGACCATGGGGATGCTGCAAAGGTCGTAAGTGTGAAAAATGGTCATAAGTCACTTTCAGTGCTATTGTAAGTCACTAAATCAATTGTTGTTAAGTCAAGGACTAGCTATAATGAAAGCAAGGTAGTTTTTGAGTGATGATAGTAATTGGGACCTAAATTTCTGTCATTGAGCGGTGAGGTTATAAAGCACATCACATGACTGCCTTGTTTAGTGACAGCAATCCTTGTCATCATTAACCAGGGATCCTCCCCAATCCAATCCATTCTGGCCTTCATTCCTCCCAGTGCAAAGCCTTGGTAAGGTAAATGTCTGTTTCCAATTCCCCCCCATCCACCAATTTCCTTTCCCATTTCTGCCATTTTGGATGTCCTAATCATGCCTTGAGGTGTGGCAAGCGGTCCCAAAACAGCACAGCTCTAGGGCTGCTTGCCATGTTGTAGCTGTGGGGAGCTGCAGCTCTGCAAGAAGCCACTGAGTACAATACAAAACCAAAACCATAGATACCCCTAGAAACCACAGTCACCCCAGCTGCATGGTATAAAGCCTCAAGGCCCCAGAGTTTTTCACAGCACTGCACAGACCATGTTGAGGAAGCAGAACAGAGCAGTTCATCACACGGCCACGTGGCACAATGCCAGAAGTGGCTGCCATGTTTCCAGTGACGACAGTAGTTCAATGTGGCCTCTGGGAACATGGCAGATGCTTCCAGAATCACATGGCATAGTTGCGTGATGAAATGATCCGTTCCAGTGATGTGGAAGAGTTTGTGCTCTTCAAGAGTTAGGTAAGGAGGAAAATGTGTAGCTTAGTGGGGGGGGGGGGAATAAGGCCTAGGGTTTTTTTGGGTGGGGGGAGACATGCATGGACCCGAAGAAGATAGGCAGGTAAAGGCAAAGGCAAATGATCACAGGGGTGCTTCAGTATCCATAACCTTGCAACTGGATTATAGGTAGCTTTGGGGGGATCCGCCATAACTTCAAACGACAGCAACAGTTGTTAAACGAGGACTACCTGTACAGCAAGAAAAGTAAAATGGATCGAGCTGTATCTATGACAAAATTCAGGCTAATTCCCAGCTCATTCTATTGCTGAAGAGAAGCATACTAAATTCTGAGACTGTGAATTGATTACAATTTTCAGAAATAATATTGCAAGAGTATGATTGTGTTGATTTTTAATGGTGGGCTTCAAGAAGAGAAAGCGTTTTGCTTTTAATTTGCTGGATTCTCCTTTTTAAATACCACTGAATTTCTGAGGTTTTAAGATCTGACCTTGCAGGAAGTGTCCTCTCCTGCCACCACCACCACCCATCTCAATCCCCTTTGGCAGAAACATTTGCCCTCTTTACCTGACACACTTTTGAAGTGTTAAGCCTTTTAGTCACATCTGTCTCCATGGTCTAATGACCTCCTGTCATGTCTGGTGCAATTTGCAAGCAGTACAAATCAAGACTTGTAAATGTGTCTCTTCTAGTTCCATTTCTTCCTCCCTAAGCAATATATACACAGATAAAAACAGCATTTGCATCAAAGTTCTCCCTGCTATTGCCTCTCCTTCCTCCTTGTTTTCTCCCTTAAAATTGAACCGCATTGTTAGTCTTAGACCCAAAGCTCAGTGGTGTTACCGTAGTGTCTGTGTGTTCCCTTACAAAATACACAAATAAATGATATGTGTAGCCTTCTTTGAGGTTTAGGTTTGTTAGAGCTGAGAAACAAGGGGAGGTGTGAGCTCTGAAATTGGATTTTTGACTTTGTTGTTGGCCATGCTCCACAGCCAATGATCGAAACATTGAAGGGGCCTGTCAGAATTGTTCACAGAATGTCATTTATCCATCCTCCCCCCCCCCCCTGCCCTGGTGTCCAGACTGGATTGCCTGCCTAAGGAAATGTTCAGGTTGTGATTAGGTTACCCGGGGAGAAACCAAACAAAGCCTAGTGAGAATTAACTACAGAGAACACATTCATTTCTAGGAATCTCCCTCTCCCTGCACACCTTATCTGAGCACCAGTTAAGAAGAGGGAGGGGTATGGCTTCCTTTACTCTTGCTTTACTTTTTCTCTCTGGGGAAGGAACCCAGGCCAGATGCAGGCTTAAGCAATCAGCTGGTAAGAGATGCTGGTTGTTTTCATTGCAACTACATAGATCTCTTGCTGGCCCCGTTTAGGGGCTATTTGCTTCCAGGAATTACTTTTCTAAATATATCCATGAAGAAGGAACAGTCTCCAAACGTATGAATCGAGCCTCTGCAATAAGGCTCAGGGTTTCAACACCCTGGTCAGCTGAATTTAGAGCCAGGATATAGATTTAATTGCAATAATTGACTCCCGCTCTTGTCACAATCTGAGATTAATACCTTCTGCAATTGTTCTCTCTTACCATTGTGCCTGCATCCTGGGTGTTTATTGAGCTTGTGGGAGCCATATATTGCTTTTGCTTTGAAGCTGTTTTTATTACCCCCTGATTATCTCATAATTATATAGGCAGCCTATTGCGAAGAGGAAGGTCATTACTGAAGGAATCATGGAAAAGAGAGAGCAGATGAAACTGTGCTTCAAGAAAGATCAGGAGAGTCCTGAGATTCATTTCTTTCTTATTTGTAAATTCTGTTCTGAATCTGATTAACAAGCGTTGTTGCAGTACAGACAGTCCCCGACTTACGTTCATTTTGTGACAACAGTGCTGGAAAAAGTGACTTATGACCATTTTTCACACTTACAGCCATTGCAGCATAACCATGGTCACGTGATCAAAATCCAGGCATGTATTTTTGACAATCGCACTGACCCAGAGTCATGCGACCACCATTTATAACCTCCTCAGCCAGCTTGTGATAAGCAAAGTCAACGGGGGAAGCCAGATTCACAACTATAGTGATTTCTTTAACAACTGTGCCAAAAGGTCACTAAACTGAGGCGCTACTCACTTAACAACAGAAAGTTTGGGCTCAATTGTGGTCATAAATCAAAGACTATCTGTGGCTAGTCTTAAGGTTTAGAAAAATAGATTAAGATTTAAGAAAGGCATTCAGACGAATATAAGTAATCCTCAATTTACAGCAGCTCATTTAGTGGCCATTCAAAGTTACAACGACACTTATAAATTTGTCTTTTTAAGTGTCTTTTTAAAAAATGACTTATGACCATTTTTCACACTTATGACCATTGCCACATCCCCGGGGTCCCGTGATTTACATTCAGATGCTTGTCAGCTGGTTCATATTTATAACAATTGCTGTGTCCCAGGGGGTCATGTGTTTCCCTTTTGTGACCTTCTGACAAGCAGTCAATGATGGGGAAGCCACATTCACTGAACAGTCATGGGACTAATTGAACAACTGCAGCAATTCTCTTAACAAATGTGGCAAGAAAAGTCATAAAATGGGGCAAAATTCACTTAACACATTTCTCACTTAGCAACATAAATTATGGGCTCATTTCTAGTCCTAAATCATGGATTAGCTGTATATGCAACCTTGGAATTACTTACTTTAGATGTTACGTGAGGATGTTGGATATTGCTTAACGGTTACATTTTTAGGGTCACAAAGCACAAAGAAGAAACAGGTATGCTCTACTTTATGTTCCCTCTCTCCATTCCTTAAAAACAAAAAGAATATGATGATGATATAGTACAGTTTATAATCCTGTTAAAATAAGATTTTACTTGGACATATAGCAAGATGGGGATGGGGGGAAGCATTGTATAGAAGTTGCCTGTGTGCTCAGATACGTTTGTGATTGCCTTATTGATTAGCTGTCAGAAATAAAAGATGGTTAGGCAAAAATACTGAATTAACCTGCTAGCTGTTGTCAGACTCACTGCTGTTTAAAATAATGGACAAGGGCTTGTTTTACAGTAAATTTAGCTTTCCATTTCAGTTATATCTTTATGGCTCTGTGTTATGCATTTAATTAAAAGGAAAGATAAATTCAAAGGCACATAGCAAAATATTTTATGTAGAAAAATGTAACCACACAGCCTACAAAGCACACATACTCTCTATCACCGCCCCTTTTTCTCCGGTGGGAGAATAGTGGCAGGTCTTTGCTTAGTTGTAGTGGTACTGGAACAATGACACAACCACAATATGCAGTCATCTTTAATCATCTTGGATTCTGCCTAGATTCTTCAGTGGTGTTGGCATAGCGGGAACGTTTATGAATTGTACCATTTGATCTGTACTTTATGAAACATCCTTATAATCAGTTTAACCCTATAAAAGAATAATCTCTCCTAGATTTAATTTTCATTAAGACTTGGATATATTTAACTTCAAATTGATTGGAAACTTGTTATGAAGCCAAATACAGGACAAAAATAATATTATGGCATTTAATTTCATGACTTCATTGGGGAAGGGATTGTGTATTGCTTGGCTTCAGTTGCACAAAGAGGCTGTGTGTGTGTGTAATTAATTTGCTGCCTAGTACTGCTCTAGACGGCTTACAACATAAAAACAAAGAAATAATAAGAAGCATAAACATAACAGTAGCAAAATAGTGAAACAATGAAATAAACAGTGAAAACATAGTAATATGAAATTTAAAATGGGGGGGGGAGAGAAGCAGGGAACGGTGCGGGGGGGAGCAGGGGGGAAGTGGGGTTTGCTATCAATCCAGCAGCCACCTTCAGTGCATTGGGTCCCCAGGTGGATTGGCAGAGCTAGGTGTTCAGGCTCTTGCACTATGAAGAACATAGCACTTGTCCACTACTCTTTTAAGAAAGCCGTACAGCTAGTCCTCACTTACCGACCACTCATTTCATGACCATTCAAGATTCAATGATTTTAAGATTAGTTCTCAAAGTTAAAGCCATCACAGTGTCCCCATGGTCATGGGATCATTATTTGAATGCTTGGTAACTGGCACGTGTTAATAAACATCACAGACACCCATGGTTACATGATTGCTATTTGCAACCTTCACAGCCAGCTTCCAGCAAGCAAAATTATTGGGGAAGCCCAAGGAAATAGCAAATTATGCCTCATCATGCTTACTTTCCTTAACAATTGCAGATGTGTCTGATGTGGTAAGTCAAGTATGGTCACATGCTATTTCACTTTATGATTGCAATGTTTAGTGATGAAGTTATTGGTCCCAATTGTGGTCAGTAAATGAAGACTACCTTTATATGGGACTGCATATGGTATCACAAATTGATCGATTAATAAAAATTAATATATTTTAAGTTGCTTTTCTCATTCTTCTTCCCCTCATTCTCTGTATTGAAAGTATAGCAGAAATATCATAGAATATACCAATGAATGCTTTAAAAGCTACTTGAAGGACTTCGGAATAATTTTGCATTTAAATAGTTTTGAACTGAATGTACAGGTAGAGGAGAATGATATATTGCTTAGCTGGAAGTTGGTACTACTTCTACATTTCTACGTATTTTTATCATCGAAAAAAATGTTCAGATACTTATATTCTGATACAGAGCATGTGCAGCTAGACTATTAATTTTGAACCGCTGCTTATTAATGTGCCCATCACTTAACCAGCATCTTGGAAATTAAGTGGTAGCCCACCTAGTGGGCCACCGTCTGTGAAGTCCTGAGGGAAATAATATCTCTGAAGAAGATGGTTTAAATGCCTTTCATATCATACTTAGAAAACTATAATAATGGGTCTGTATAACAGCAATGACCATGATTCAAAGGCAACTTTTTTTCTTCCTTATTCCGTCAAAGAAAAAAGTGCCATCTTTGAAATCCAGAAAAATCAGAAATTTTGTGGTGAAAAGCACTTTCCTAATGATTCTTGATAAAATTATAAAGACTCAAATCTAGTTTTCACTAGTTATTCCATAGTATAAATGAACATCTTTTTTGTATACAGGGAGGCTATTTTGGGGAAATATAAGCTAAATTCCATTTACTTAGGCATCTCAGCGTGAAGTCAAATTATCAGATACTTGTCGCAGTTTACCAGCAATATAAAAAATTGCATCAGGGTTTGTTTCTTAAAATTATATTTTGCTAAAATCTAGGAGCTCAAGGTATCAGGCATAAAGATCTCCCGTCATTTTATCATCTCTTTATCTCAAATTGGACTGAGGGAGAGTGACCGGGCAGACCTAAAGGACTTTAGAGATAAGGGAGGGAGTTTTGAAATAAAAAAAAAATTTCTGAGAGCTAACTGGGCCCTAAAAATGGATGGGGTTGTTCCCTTTTCTGAAATATTCCCAATTGGATTTAGGCTATCGTGTATGGCACCAGCTGAGATGTGGAATTGGGGGTGGGGGGCAGGTAGCAGTTGTTATCAGGGAATCTCTGTGGGTTTTCAGGATGCTGCTCCAAAAGTTGCCAGTCATGAAGTTCTGTTTTTGAAGAAAGGCTTGTGGGATCAGTTGGGATTGTTGCTAATGTAACAGCTTCCCTGCTGCATAAGAGTCTCCCTGCCTGAGTTGCTTGAGGCCATCTCAGGATTGGCTGTGGAGTTCTCCAGGTTTATAGTTTTGGGGCACTTCAATCAGCCATTCCTGAGATGAACTTAAGAAGCAGTGGTGGTCACGGGCCTATCCCAGATTATTCATGTCCACACATCAGACATAGTTTTCTTTTTAGAGCAGTAGCAGTGCAATCTGGGGGAGGATCTCTTCCCCCCTGTCACAGTCAGATCACGTCCTGGTAACTTTGAGATTCCCTTATTCTACCCCTTTCTGCAGTGAGGTAGGAAACTAGTTGATCAGAGTGTCACTCGGCAGCCCTGTTTCAGGTCACTGCAGATCCTCCTGGGTAAGGGACACTCCGAAGTTTACCTTCGGGATCTCATGGAGCAAATCTTTATGCAACTAGGACGTAAAATTGCTCAGATCTGTTCTCAGTTGTGGACCAAGCATGGAACAACAGACTTAAACTAAACTCTGGTAGGGATGGAATGGCTGTGGGTGGGGGACTTCACTGTCTTTGATGTCTACTATCTGTGATCTTGAATGGGCTTGCACTGTCCCAGATGAACACAGCGCATAAACTGAAGGCACTGTTGTGTGGCAATTGGGCCTTCTTGGAACATGAAACCCTTCTCTTATTCATCGTCATCTCCTGCATGAGCTACTGCAATGTACTCTACATGGGGCTACCCTTGAACATTATCTAGAAGCTGCAGCTATCTGGAATATAGTTGACTGGGCAGTTCTGAGTGTCCCTGGGGTTGTGCATGTAACACCTGTGCTGCATAAGCTGCACTGAGTACCAGTTTATTTTCAGGACAAATTTAAAATGTTAGTTATCACTTTTAAACTCTTTCACAGCATAGGACCAGGTTACCTGAGGAACCATCTTATCCCAATTACATCGATCTCTCTCAGTCTGTCAGAGAGGAAGGATGGGCAGGTTACGGACTCATCAGTTGGCAGGGTCAAGGAAGAGATCCTCTTTTTCTGTTGTCTCTGCACTTTGAAGCATCTTGCCCCATAAGTCAGCAGCCCTCATTCTTCTGAAAGAGCATTAAGTCTTGTCTCTGTCAACTAGCATGGGGATCCAATAGTGTTATGCAACCCTGGAGATGGATGGTGGTCTGAGGGCACCCACTCCATCTTTTTAATTTTGGGATTTTTAAAAACTTTATTTAAAAAGTTTTTTTTTAAACTTTGTATGGATGTTATGGTTTTTCTTATTTGTACACCGTTCAGAGTCACTTAGATAGCAAGACGGGTGTATACAAATGTGATTAGATCAGACATAAGACTGCCTCCTAACATAAGCAGATAGGTTATGTTTCATGAAATATTTCTGTTTGCTAAATTTTATAAACCATTCTTTATATTTTAAAAAATCAACTTCCATCTCCTTTGTTTCCACACACACACTTTTATTTGCTACTATTTCAGAGCAAGTATGTCCCACATAAATAGACAGAATTAAACTTCCCCAAACTCTTTTCTTTTCATCTATAGTGGTGAATTTTTCAAAGACAACTTTGAAATGCTCTCCTTAGAGAGAATCATTTGATTCTGATCTTTTTATCTTTCCGATGATTTGAGAATGGCCTAAGCACTTTTGTGCCATGGAATTTTTAGTGAATTTGTTATCTACAGTACTGATTTATGTTTTGGTTCACATACTGGATATAATAAACTGCTTTGAGTTATTAAGTATAGAATATACTAATTGGGAAAAGACTAATCTAAGTGTCCCTCATTTTACTAGCACAAAGCAAGTAACATGTATCGTAAGTGAGGTGATGATGTTGCATATAGTTTTGTCCAATCTTGTAATGCCCCTATCTTTTTATCTTTCCCCAGGCAAGCATGGGATCTTGCTGTGGATATATGCCTATCTCAGCTGCCTACCATTATAGAGGAAGGGACTGCATTTAGGGTAAGTTACTAAACTATTAAATTCATGTCCAGGTTACTCAAACTTGGCTGTCCACCTGTGGATGATCTTGGCTTCAGGAATTCCTTAACTAGTGTGTCCATTCCTGACAATTCTGAATTCTGGGTAGTGCCAAGGTTGGGGAAGGATAATCTAGTAATTCCAAAATTCTCATATTCTTTATCAAGCAATTATGTACCCATTTCTTCATAGTACACCTATGAATCATTGACCCAATTGAAGAAAGATGTATGCAGCATAGATGCATTTTTATTGCACAGAAGTAATTTTAACTACACTCCTAGTGTTGCTTTTTAAGAAAGAGAGGGAAAAATTCTCTTAGTGTTGAAAATTCTCACAGGATACTTTTAGATATTGTATATAATATGATAAACATATTCATACATAGCAGCATAAAAGTCCCAGAATTATTCATAGTGTTTTATAAAATCAAAGGATAGAGATATCATCTGGGAAGGTTTTGCAATCTAAAACTTTATACAAAAGAAATAAAAGGAGCAGGAGGTAGACTGTACAATGATTCTAGTTATAGGAATAAAGACATAAATACAATAGAATATAATAATTTAGGAGAATAGGATATATAATAGATAATTACTGTGATGTTGTTTAATGTGATTTCCATCATCAAAACTAAAGCTGATATAATAGTTTCTTCCCTCCCTCCTTGTATTCTGTATCTGATATTCCAATTTCTCACTATGGAATTCTCCTTGCTAGTAAGTTTGTTTGCGGTTTTATATAGCTGCCCATCCTAATCAAATAACTGTGCAGCTAATGAGGCATAAAAACAAACAAACATACATACCAATATATAAAAAAAATGCCAGGTAAAAGTAATTAACCAAAACAAGGCAAACAAACTGAGCTCCCATTAACATCCAGACCTTGAAGCCTGAGGGAAGAACCAGGTTTTGAAGACTTTCTGAAAATCCCGTTCTTAGAATCTGAATCTCAAGGTTTGCATAAATTATTGTTATGATAACAGGCTTCTTTTAACCAGAAAAATAGAACTCTCAAATCAAAGCCTGATGTGGGTTGGTAGTACATTTAGGTTCTTTCTTAGCTGGGTACCTCCAAATCGGGCCTGAACTATGGTAACTAAATAGATAAATATTCAGCCTGTTCCTGGTAATCAGATATAACAGTTGTAAGAACATCTCCTTGATCTCGTTCATCTACTTTATTTTTGCCTTCCTTTTCATCTTTCTTCAACTGTTTTAAGTAGCTGGATTATTTTAATAGCTGGATTATATACTCACTTCTCATGTTGAAAAAAATGTGAGTTTCTGTTTGTTTTTAATTGTTCAAGGGAGCAGTCAATCTTTTACTTCATGGTTCTTCTTGAAGTTCATGATATTCTCGGCAATCATCTCCAGATCCACAGTTCAAAGACCCCCTCTCCCCCTCTCATTCTTGGTGCCCAACTTTCATAGTTAAACATTACCAATGGAAAAATAATGCTTTAACTATTCTGATCTTTATGGTCATCAGATATCCTTATCTCCTGTGGTCTTGTCTAAATATCAGTGTAGTCATCTTTAGGATTAATCTGTTCACTAATGTAGTATCTTCCACTTCTGGCATGATGTGGGTTTCTCTACCAAGCATACTACTTGGTATTAGCATTGTCTTAATATGCAATAAATCAGATCTCCACGTTCTACTTTTATTTTCCCAGTGAACTTTTGTTAATGTTCTTTTTACATACATACATACATACATACATACATACATACATACATACATATATATGTATTAGTGTTACAACCCCTGGTATGCCTAAATATGGGAGGAAGGTCACTACTCCCTCTTTCTGTCCTTCGGCTTCATCACAGAAGACCATGCAGGCAGAAAACCATATTTTTATTTTTAATGTTGCCTTTTATATTTGTGTTATATTTGTACTGATAATCCCTTCATTTATTTATCAGTACAAATATAATATATATCAGACCCATAGTCAGCTCCATAGGCTCACCTCTACAAAACCTAGCCAAATTTCTCGCCAAACAACTACAGCCCTATGCAGAATCCATCACCTCACACGTAAAAAACTCATTCCAGTTCATAGAGATCATAAAGAAACAAAACTTACAGCCCAGCGACCTACTCGTGAGCTTCGATGTTGTATCACTCTTCACCCAAGTACCAATCAAAGAAGCCTTGACAGCTATCCAAAAGAAATACAACCCCCCCAAACATATCCTAGATCTGACCAACCACTGCCTATCCAACACATACTTCATCTATAATGGACAAAAATACAAACAAACAGAAGGAGCACCCATGGGATCACCCCTCTCACCTGTCATTGCTAACCTCTACATGGAACACTTTGAAACCCAAGCTCTAGAAAAATCCGATCACAAACCCAAACTCTGGCTCAGATACGTAGACGACACCTTCATAATCTGGCCACACAGGAAAGATAAACTGGATAACTTCCTCACACACCTCAACAGCCTACACCCCAAAATACAGTTCACCATGGAAACAGAAGCCAATAACCAACTCCCCTTCCTGGATGTCTTAGTCTATAAGAAATCCGATGGATCCCTAGGACACACCATCTACCAGAAGAAAACACACACAAACCGCTATTTGCACGCACTCTCACACCACCACCCAGCACAGATCAACTCTGTAGCCAAGACACTCATCTCCAGAACAAAACGCTTAGCTGACGAACAACACCTCAAAACCGAACTACACACTCTCACCAACGTACTAACATCCAACGGATTCCAAAGAAACAATATCACTAACTTAATCCAAAAAGAAAACCCCACTAAATCCAAGACAGTGAACAAGAAAACGGCAAAGCCCTCCTCCCATACATAAAAGGCACCACAGATAGAATCAGCAAGATCCTCCACAAACACAACATCAAGACAGCATTCTACACAAACCGAAAAATATCCACCATCCTGAGAAACCCCAAAGACAAAATAGAGTTAGAAAATCAAGGAGTATATGAAATCCCATGCACCACCTGCCCCACCACATACATCGGACAAACCAACAGAAGAATAAAGGCACGCATTGAAGAACACAAAAACTCAGTCAGAAAGGAGGAACCAACTTCTTCCCTGGTCCAACACCTCAAAGCCACAGGACATGATATAGACTTTAAAAAGACCAGAACTATTGCCAAAATTGAACACTTTAACAACAGAATAATCAGAGAAGCTATTGAGATAGAAAAACGACCACACAGCATGAATAAACGAGATGATACCTCCCGCCTACCAGCCATTTGGAAACCCGCCCTCACTGACAAACGAGTCCCTAACACTAAGAATGATACCAGACCCACACTCACGAAAACCACACAGGATGTCACTATCACACATCCACGCAAAAAGCAAGCCCAAACCCACACCGATAATGACCACAAACCAGAAGCCCGACCACAAACCAGAAGCCAGACCACAGCTGCATTATTAGCCACTTTAAACCCTTCCAATCCATACATGAAGCAAACTGATGCCCACCACGGAGATGGGGCACGACCACAAACGCGAAGCCAAACAACAGTAACGCAGCTCACCAGCTCAAATCCCTCCGCAACTCAGACTAACACAAGCACAACCAGGCCCCCACCCAAACAGAACACGCCCCCATCCAATCAGAGCACAGCCAAACTCCCATCCAATCAGAGCACAGCCAAGGCCCCTACCAATCAGAATACACCTCCAGCCAATCAGAATGCAGCCAAGCTCCCACCCTATCAGCACAAACCACCACTGGCAGTTAAAAAGAGGAACCGGCTGAGATCTCACATTGCTCCTGGAAGCACCAAGCCAGAAGCACCAAGCCGGAAGCAGCAGCCTGAAGATGATGAATGAGACTTCATCGAAACGTCGTGAAGATACTTCCAATTCTACGCGGGAGAAAACCCGAACAACCAAAGACATACATACAAACACCCGCGAAAACCTCAGAAAACATATATATATATATATATATATATATATATATATATATATATATATATATATATATATATATATATATATATATATATATATATATATATATATATATATATATATATATATATATATATATATGTTGTATTTTGTGCTGATAAAATAAAGGGAGACTAGTATAGATCCATTTCGAGCTATTTAGCTCTCATCAGCTAGCCATACCCTTACTGGGATTCGAACCTGGGCTGTATTATACACTAGGCAAGAGTTTTAGCCACTATGCCACAGGCTTCTCCTCCTTTATCAGCTGAGCCAGGGAAATAAGTATCTGTTTGTGTTACAACCCCTGGTATGACCTAATATGGGAGGGAGCTCACTCCTCCTTCCTTCTGTCCTTTCGGCTCATCACAGAAAACCATCCAGGCAGAAACCCATATTTTTATTTTTAATGTTGCCTTTTTATATTTGTGTTGTATTTTGTGCTGATAAAATAAAGGGAGACTAGTATAGATCCATTTCGAGCTATTTAGCTCTCATCAGCTAGCCATACCCTTACTGGGATTCGAACCTGGGCTGTATTATACACTAGGCAAGAGTTTTAGCCACTATGCCACAGGCTTCTCCTCCTTTATCAGCTGAGCCAGGGAAATAAGTATCTGTTTGTGTTACAACATATATATATGTTAAATATATATATATATATAAAATTAGTAATGTTTTGGCCTCTTAGTTTGAGTCCGGTTATCATCTTTTCCAGTCCTGCCATTTTTATTATATATTTCTCTATATGAAATCTTTTGTATTATTTGATTGCTTATTTTGAATCACTCATTTTCCAATCTTATCAATCTTGCCTCTTCTGAAGAATAATCAGAATTGCTGGCACATTCATTAGTCTGAATATATTCCATATTACGGCATTATCTGCAGATCAGGCCCTTCAGCAATAAGTAAACTAAAGCTAAATCTCTTTTTAAGACATGTGTACTCTCTGTTGTTCATTTTACAGTTGCTATCTGATCAAACCTTCTGCTGCTTTGGAGGAGTCTTCCTGTTTTAAGGCATTTCTCTCTCCATCCATTTCTCTATTGTTCCTTGTAAGATTTTAGGAAAAACTTTTCATTAAGAATTGATGCAATGGTTTGGTAATTCTTTTGCATTTTCCTTTTCAAATATAGATAGATAGATAGATCTAGTAGGCTAGTCAATCTGTGTCTACGCCCTGAACTATTAGTACTTTAACTGCCTCTTCTGCTGTAGTGTTAACCAGGTCAGGGATTATTTTATCTGCATCTGGTGCTGTCTTATTTGAAAGTTGATCTATTGTCCCTCATACCTCACTTTAGATTCAGTTTCTGAATATATTCTCTATCCACAAATATTTCTGTACAATATTTCTGTTTGATTTCAATTGTCTCTAAACCAGCTCTCAGTTTCCATTTCTGTTCCTTATATACATGCCTTATATTATGGCTTTATATTCTCTAGCTTGTATCTTATTAGTGCCCATATTCTTTTAAATTTTCTACTCCTAACCTATATATTTGACAACAGTAATTCATGTTCCATAGTCTGTAACTTGGAAACATTTCACTGATTGGATTGTACTTCTCTATTGTCTGTATGCTATTATGCAGCTGATTTCATTTTAATGTCCTTCTAGTGATGTCCACAGGGCTTTGTTTAAAAAAGGTATTGGCAATGTATAAAGAATTATTTTTGCAAAGTTCTCCTAATCTGTCTCCTGCAGCATTGCATTTACCCAATCCAATTTTTTTAATAATTCCAGATTCTCTAATTTTCCAATCTTAGCTTTCCTTTTGTAACATTGCTTTCTTTTTAGATTTTGTTCACTGCCTCTCTTACAATTTGTCATAGAATTCTTTGTTCTTTTTCCATTGTCTCTGTATTACAGACATACATTTGTAAAACTTTGATATTCGCTGGATGCATACTAACCCCGACATGGTGTGCTTTACTGGGGTGTAACTGAACTGAACACATACTTAGAATGTCCTTTTTAAATATAATTACCTTTCCATTGTTTTGTAGGATCTCCTGTCCTAAATAATATTATCAGGTAATAAACTGATTTCATATGCATTCCAGTCCATCTACATTTTTTTGGTTCAAAAATATCAAGTTTTTATTCCTAAAACACCCTACTTTGTTTCCATTCTGAAGTTTCAAACTTTTCTTGGTAAAGGATTCTAATATTCCATATTCAGATTACGTTCTGTATGTCTCTTTTGATATTGGCACCATTGAAGTGGCCAGATATTAATGGTGCCAGTTTGATTTCTTCATCTGGTACCAAGCTTTTTCTAAGTATTTCAGCCATAATGATACCCTTTTCTTGGCAGTAATGAAGAAGAGGTTTGCCATTGCTTCTTCTGGATTTGATTTTGGAGTTCTGGGTCTACCATGGGTTGGCTTCATTTTAATCCCTAATCCACCTACTCTCATCTTTCAGTCTTATTGAAAAAAAAACAATCCTACTAGAACCCTTCTCGGGCACAGTGAAGCTACTGAGTCCTCCATCACATCAAGTGATAATCCTGGTAGGGGGAATTTTAAAAAGCTAATGTTTATAGTAAGACAGTACTGTAAAATTTACAGACAATATAAGTTTGAATCCAGTGGAGGCTGAGGAGCATACAGAGATAGTACTGTAAAATTTACAGACAATATAAGTTTGAATCCAGTGGAGGCTGAGGAGCATACAGAGATAGTCGTTGAGCCATGGTCATAATGAAGCCTGCCCATTACGGTTACATGACCTAACAGGGCACAGATTAATTAGTTGCCTATAAAATGTTGTAGCAAGGAGAATATATAAAACACAGAGCTTTAATATAAGATCAAGAAACATAACTGACTCTGGAATCATTCAGCAAGGAATCATACAAAAGTCTGGGAGAGATGGTGACTCATTCATAAGAATAGGCTAAGAAAAGTATACATACATGTATAATAAAATAAAATGGAGGTGAAAAAAGGGCTCAATACAAATAGATTAGGATAGGGAAAAGACCATTCTAAATAGTGATGGGATTGAAAATTATTTTTCATTGAACTAGGAATGCAACTGCTGTACCTATCTACTTAGCTGTAAAAGTGATTGTGTTTATTTTAATTTTTGCTCACCGTATTTGAGAGAGCCTATGTAATAATACACTGCTTGACAAAGACTGCAATATTTGGAGCTTTTTGACTAGATGTATGATCCTAAATGGATGAAAGTGCAATAGGAATATATGAAGAGTTTTTTTAAAATGATATTACTAGCGGCAACAACAGTAATCAATGGCTTTTAAAAGATGAATTCTTCCTCTACAAATGATTAGTCTTGAACTTAATTATTTCAAAAATAACTAATATATAATCTACTAAGCCATTTCAATGCTTTTAAAAACCATTCCACTACAATCTGTACTTGGCATAAAGTATCTTTGAAATTTCTGCTTGTAAGGGAGCATTAATCTAATTGTACAAATATAACATTTTTTTCCTTTCATTGATCTTTGAAACAAGCTGTTTATTTTTGTTTCAACATGCTAATGAAACATTATCTAATGCTGTTTTGAGAAATTTCTTATTTGTCAATGGGAAATGTTTTGTCGTGCCATGGATTTGTTGTTATGCTTGGTGTGGTATCTTGGTAATATTCAGTAATAATAGTAATAGTGTTTTTAAGTGAAGTATTATCTACTTTTGTATTTCTGAATACCAGATATATAAAAACTGCATAGATAATTTGAAACGAATTGTTTGTTTTCTGAGTTCGGTAATTTGAGACCCAAATCTTGATAATTATCATTTTCCATGGTGGCTATATTCAGAAACTCAGTTTGATCTTAGTTGGCAGAGGCAATATAAGTAGTGCTTAAAAAGAATGTTCTGACTCAAATGTATGAAACTATAATTTAAAATTCCTTGAAGTCTTCTATTAAACCAGATATTAAAGAAAAAGTGAATGGAAAAGAAATTGGATATGGAGAATGTTTAGAATATGAAGAAAATAAGCTTGTAAATATTTGAGTAAAAGTATTTCATGCATTGAACTGAACTGATTTTTTTTTATTTATGTGAATGAAAGAAATTGTTTTTTAAAAAAGCATGTAACTCTAATCTGATATGGAAAATTTATCTGGTATTGCTAACCAAATCTTGCGTGCTTATAGTCTTTCCTTTTAATTTTTTCCCATTTTATGTATTCTTACAGTAGGTTTTATAATTTTCAAGGGGAAAAGACAGTCTAATACTAACATTAATACAGATTTAAAACTATAGAAGAATAGATAGCATACAGGTAGTACACATTCTTGTTTAACTGTGGTAATTGGGACTAGAATTTCTGTCACTTAGAGATGTGGTTGTAAAGCATGAGAATTAAAGATTGCAATCCCAGCAGTTCCCAGTTGCTGTCGTTAAGCAAGAATCTCCTTGCAACTTCCTGCGGCTTCCCCAAGTCAGTGGGGAAGCTGGCAGGAAGTTGCAAGACACAGGCTGGGACTTAGGCTGGCTGGCAGGCAGGTAAGTGGTGGGTGCAAAGGAGGGTGCAATGCAAGTGCAATGAGTCTTGGAATAGCTGCTGCCAGGTGCGGGCGGTGAGATGAGGGACTGGCATGGTCCAAGAGCAGTGAGTTTGGTGTAACTACTGTCAATGGTGCAAGAGTGTGAGGGCCTAATGCGGCAAGACAAGAGCATTGTGAGGCTTTGGGTAGGTGCTGCAAGGTGCGGGAGACTTAGCAAAGCAATTGAGATTGCTTTGTAAAAGAGCAGACAAAGCAAAACTTTGTTTTATTTCTAGGTTTAGTTCCCAACTGATAATATTATTTTAAACAGGATAGTGGGAGTAATAGTGGGAGATCACTATTACTCAGAGGCATTTTAGGATAGATACTTTATTTCAGATACATTTCAGTAATCTGATAATATTATAAATAATACAAATATGTGTCATTTGCAAATCATAACGACTTCGTTTTTACACTTATTTATATCCCGCTTTAAAAATACATGAAATTAATATGCTAAATTTGATGAACATTAAAAGCAAATACTAAAATGAACAGTGATGATACCATTAAACTAATGCGGAAAACAAATCTGATTGAAGTACTGAAAAATGTCTTCCAAAATATAAAGGTTTCCAGTGCTCATCTAAAGATGAGATTAAAGGAAGCTGGCCAGATAATTCCAGAGCTATATCATTGTTAGAAAGAAATACTTCAACATCATTTAAATTTTTATATCTATATAAAAATATCCCATCTTTATTATTTTTACAAATAATTCAAGGTGGCAAACATATCTAACACACCTTCTTACTTCTACTTCCATCCCCCCAACAACCATCCTGTGAGATGGGTTGGGATGAGAGAGTAACTAGCCCAAGGTCACCCAACTGGCTTTCATAGTTAAGGCAGGCCTTGAACTCACAGTCTCTTTCTTTCTAGAACCACCAGACCAAATGGCTAATCTATCTTCTATTCTATATACCGTATTTATCGGCGTATAACACGCACCTTCATTTTAAGAGGGAAATTTCAGGAAAAAAATTTAAATTTCAAATAAAGAACTTTGAAGCAAAATAAGGGTAGCTCAGAACTTTTTTTTTATTAATATTATTACCACTTATAAGGTAAATAATGTAAAAGGACAGTAAAAGCAACTATGAACACTGCTGCTTTCACTGCTACTATCTTCCACCCTCCCTTCCTCCTTCCCTTCCTTCCTGCCTCCCTTCCAGTTCCCTCCTTCCTCTTTCCTCCTGCCTGCCTGCCTTCTTTCCCTCCTGCTTATCTATGCTTCCTTCCTTCCTTGCACCTCCCTCCCTTCTGCCTGCCTGCCTTCTTTCCTCTTTCCCTATCCTCCTATCCTTCCTTTCTCCCTCCCTCCTTCCCTGCCTCCCTTCCAGTTCCATCCTTCCCTCCTTCCTTTTTTTTATTAACTTTTAGTCGGGAGTCCGGGGAGAGGAGAGACGGCTCATCCATTCTCTCCTCCTCTCACCCACACCCCGCTGTCTAAAGCGCTTCCTTTCGCCCGCCCGAGCTCTTCCGCGGGCGAAAGAAAGTGTTTTAGTCGGGTGTCTGGGAGAGGAGAGACGGCTCATCCATTCTCTCCTCCTCTCGCCCACACCCTGCTGAGTAGCGCTCCGTGATCCTTTTCTGTGCGCCTGGTGTTTAGATAGATAGCCGGATGTTTAAAATGCCAGGCGCACAGAAAAGCAGCTGCTGTTGGGGCGAAGTGCTCCGCGATCCTTTTCTGTGCGCCTGGCGTTTAGATAGATAGCCGGATGTTTAAAATGCCAGGCGCACAGAAAAGCAGCTGCTTTTGGGGCGAAGCGCTCCGCGATCCTTTTCTGTGCGCCTGGCGTTTAAAACATCCGGCTATCTATCTAAACGCCAGGCGCACAGAAAAGGATCGCGGAGCGCTTCGCCCCAACAGCAGCTGCTTTTCTGTGCGCCTGGCGTTTAAAACATCCGGCTATCTATCTAAACGCCAGGCGCACAGAAAAGGATCGCGGAGCACTTCGCCCCAACAGCAGCTGCTTTTCTGTGCGCCTGGTGTTTAAAACATCCGGCTATCTATCTAAACGGCTGCTGTTGGGGCGAAGCGCTCCGCGATCCTTTTCTGTGCACCTGGCGTTTAGATAGATAGCCGGATGTTTTAAACGCCAGGCGCACAGAAAAGCAGCTGCTTTTGGGGCGAAGCGCTCCGTGATCCTTTTCTGTGCACCTGGCGTATATCGCCTGGCGTATATCGGCGTATAACACGCATACATCATTTGCCCCCTATTTTTCGGGGGGGAAAGTGCGTGTTATACGCCGATAAATACGGTATATATAAATGGATATGGGTGAGTGTGTATGTGTGGGTGGGCGTATGTTCCAACATAACTCTGGAATGCCTCGAGCAATTTCAACCAAACTTGGTACACAGATGACTTCGTCTCTGGAGACAAATACTGTGGAGGTAAGACACCCCTAAAACCCCCTCGGGATGAGTGTTCTGTTAAGATACAGCTTGTTGTGCCTTAAAATGGCTTCTACTATTTTGCCATAAAATGGCTTCGATTGTACAGCGCAGTGGTGTTGCCATGGTAACAGTTTCACAATACTCCTCAAGGGGACTCCCTCTATTAAAGGGGAAAATCCAACATTAGAAATTACTTTTGGGTTATTGGCTATATTTTCTAAAGATGAACAGAGCTATGGACATGGGTGTTAACGTTCAGATAAACTCAACACCATTCCCTCTGCTCCCCAGAAAAGTATTTTCCATTGCAGGAAATCTAAATATAACCATTATTTAGCGTGCTTCCTCATTACTGTAGAGAAACCTCCAAGCATGAGATATGAACATTATTTTGTCAGTTTTCCTTCTCCTTTTGCGACAATAAATTTGAGAAAGAAAGGTATTGTAATGTGATGTAGATAAAAAATTGGAGGCAAGCAGCAATGTCAGTGTCACCTCATTTGCATTCAGAAGCAGAATCCAAATGAATTAATTTGGGCTCATTCAGTCAGTGTTCTAACCTTTTTAATACTACCTGATCTCATGGAGCTTTCCATTTTGTGCTGCTCTTTCAGTGATTCTGTTACATTCTTTATTTTTTATTTTTATTCTCTGTTCCTCAGTTTCAGAAACTTTTGCACTTAGTGGCTTTTTTCACATTTTATACCAAATTGTTGAATAGGATGTGTCCTTGATACTCATTTCCAAGATTGCGTGTAGTTGTATATTCTTCCTGCTTGGCAGTTGTTTTTGAATGGAAAGTGGACAAATTGGACAATGCAAATTGGATGATGAGGAATAAATGACACTAAAATAGGGTCAATTTATCACTGAAATTAGCAGCAAATAAACTGACTACTGCATCAGGAACTAAATAGTAGGAAAGTCAGATTGCTGGCATTTATGACTATGGACTTGTAAGTAGAATATGCATAGAAATACACTGAATATTAGAGATCATCAGCTGTATCATTTCAAGTTTCCAGAAATGTATCATTTAAACATTTCCCAGTAGGGGGGAGGGAAGCAATATTTAATGACTATCCAGGGTACTTTTTTAACTGCCTTAGCGCTAAAGGTAAAGGTTCCCCTCGCACATATGTGCTAGTCATTCTGGACTCTAGGGGGCGATGCCCATCTCTGTTTCAAAGCCAAAGAGCCAGCGCTGTCCGAAGACGTCTCCGTGGTCACGTGGCCGGCATGGCTAAACGCCGAAGGTGCACGGAACGCTGTTACCTTCCCACCAAAGTGGTCCCTATTTTTTCTGCTTGCATTTTTACATGCTTTTGAACTGATAGGTTGGCAGAAGCTGGGAGAAGTAACAGGAGCTCACTCTGTTACGTGGTGCTAGGGATTCGAACTGCCGACCTTTCTGATCAACAAGCTCAGTGTCTTAGCCACTAAGCCACTGCATCCCTGCCTTAGAGCTTAATGGCTTTATATGTTGTACAAATTAAAGCATGATAGAATGCCAAGCACATGCCAGTGTAATACCATGATAATATATGTCATAGTTTACAAATAATAGAGAAGCATGCAAGAAAGGAATTTGAAACCAAACCATGCAGAACAACCTGTGAATTCTAAAAATTTGGGGAGAATGGAAAATTCTTGCACCAAAAAGTTAACAGTGTAGACACCAGATGGGTTTCCTGTTCCAAATCCGCAATTCTAGGCTAAGTCCTTCTCTATGGATTTGCTAATTGCATCTGATAAGGGGGCGAGGGGAGTGTGTATGACTTTATTTGACTGTCATGTAAAAATGAACAGCCTCTCTGTCATTTTGTTTCAGAAAACAAAATGAAAAAAAACCTAATCCATTTTCCTTTTTAAAATGTATCTCGAATGAACTCTGACAGCTCTTTATAGCCTCTCCAATTCAATTGAAAATATTTTAATGGGGAAAGCATGCCCTAAGTAGTTATTTATGGGGCCAATACATGGAAAAGAAAATGAAAAAAAAATGGGGAAAAGTCCCAAATTGTTCATACTATTCTGCTTAGCACTGTGAAGGAAATTGCCCTTGTAAATACCTTCATTTTGTCCAGAAACAGGTTTCTAAGGACACTGAGAAACTAGATAGTTTTTAGTAAGATAAGTAGCCTATTATTATTTTTAAGTAACTGGTTTTTACAAGTAAAAAAATGTGTAGTAGACTTCCTATTAGTTTTTAGACAACTACGTTTCTCAGAGACCGTGGACCTGCACCAAAACTCATAAAATTGCTGGAAAGAGGAGGGCAATGTTTACTGCTGCTAATGGATGGCATTGTAATTATCCACTGGTAACATACTAAGAAGGGGAAAAATATTTTGTGACCCATTAGGGAAGGCAAGTCTATTTTCCTGCCTTCTTAGCAATACATCATGATCATCAACTCTTCTTCTGTCTGAAAACCAATTATTTCCTCGCTGAATTAAGTGCACCCTTCATGTTAGGCATGTAATATATTTATAAAAGGAAGCACAAGATGATTCATTCATCGTGCAAAGAATTTTCAAGTCACTGCCAAACATAGCACTGCTGTTGGCATGGGAACTTTCCATTTGTCAGAAGCAATTTAGCCATAGTAGTCCATTAACATGTATCACTTGAAGTAGCCACCTGTCATTTATTAATTTACTTACTTACTAAGACGTCTATGCCACTAATTATCAGGGGCTTTAAGTGGCTTACAGAATGGTGCAACAAAGGTTAAAACTAAAAATAAAAAATCCAGCACATAATTGCTGGATTTGGAAACCCCAAAAATATGATAGTGCCATTCCACCAAGCCCTCTACATTCCCAATGCCTTTTTGTTGTTGGCTGTGGCTGCCAATCACTGGATTTCAAAGATGAAATGGACAGCAGACATCAGCTGAATTATAGTTGGCAAAACTTTATTATTTCTGTTTACTTACATCAGAGACTCTTTCCTGATCAGCCATGACAGATGTGAGAGGCAAATCATGGCAAAAGTCCATGCTGCACCACTTTTAGTAGGCAGATTTTTAGCAGTCTTTCCCCTTTCCTTTCTATGATTTAATATGAAAGGACTTTTGAAGATGGGGACTGCTCAGGAATGCATCCAGAGATATCCTAAGGCAGGAATCCCCAACCTCTGGGCCATGGCCTAGTACCTGGCCTTAGCCTATTTGCAACCGGGCCACATGAGCGGTGGGCCAGCGCACACTTGCAGCTTGACTCGCACAAGCGGCGGGCCTGCACGCACACTCACAGCTCAACTTGTGCAAATCGAGATGCACACATGCATGCCGACCCACCTTTCTTGTGCATGCACAGCGGCCCATCACTCCTGTGGCCCAGTTCCCCTCTCCCCCTTCCTTATGAATGGAGAGGTGTTGACCTACAAATCCAGCAGATATATTTTTAGTCTTAATCTGCTACCTGTTAATTAGAACAAGTGGCAGGAAAATAGCCAGGATAAATTACTAAATGCAGTCATGGTGGTTTTGTTAGATGGTTCATCCTGATGTTAGAATTCAATGAACTCTCATATTTGTTAGCCTTACCAGGTAGACCTGACAGGAAACATGATCAGATAAGCTAATTCTGCTTTAGTGTAAAGCTACATTAACAGAATCTTGCAAGTCTGAAAGTACAATTCTCTCAGTGATCCCTTCATTCTGAGCCCCTTGCCCCGCCTGCTATATAGCTGTGGGCTGTACTCTCTTATCTTATCTTATCCCTAGGCCACATCTCTTCACCCCATCTCCCAAGGTACTTCCCATCTACTATTATAATATATCAGAATGGCAGAGCATAATACAGCTAATGTATTTCATTTCTTGTACCACTATGATGGCCTATCACAGTGATGGCGAACCTATGGCACGCGTGCCATAGGTGGCACGCGGAGCCATTTTTCAGGGCACGTGAGGCGCTGCCCTGTCAGCTGGCCAGCACGCATGCGCACGCTGGTCAGCTGAGTTCACCCTTTTTTAAAGCCATTTTTTGCACTCCCCAGGCTCCAGAAGCTTTATAGGAGCCTGGGGAGGGCAAAAAGAGCCTCCCCGCCCCCCTGGAGGCCTTCCAAGGCCTTCCCTGAAGCCTCCAGAGCGCAAAAAAATGGCCCTACGGGCAAACCAGAAGTTCAGGAACCTGTTTGCTTAGAGGGTCGTTTTAACTGCTCCGGAGGCTTCAGAGCAGCCTCCTGAAGGTCCCTGAAGCCTTCGGAGCACTCAAAACGACCCTCCAAGCAAACCGGAAGCGACTTCCAGTTTGCTTGGAGGGTCGTTTTGACTGCTTCCGAGGCTTCAGAGAAGCCTCCTGAAGGTCCCTGAAGCCTTCGGAGCACTTAAAACAACCCTCCAAGCAAACCGGAAGTGACTTCCGGTTTGCCTGGAGGGTCATTTTGACTGCTTCAGTGGCTTCAGGGAAGCTCCTGAAGGTCCCTGAAGCCTCCGGGGGGTGGGGGGGCTGTTTTTCCCCTCCCCAGGCTCCTATAAAGCCTCTGAAGCCTGGGGAGGGCAAAAAAAGCATGCAAAAATGGGGGGGTCGCGCCTGTAGTGTATGCATGCACACTGGGGGGGTCGCATATTGCATTATGGGTGTGGCACTCCCCCCACTTATGGCACGCAAGCCAAAAAAGGTTCGCCATCGCTGGCCTATCACATGAAAATACAGCAATTAGCTTTAGTTATAGGAAATTCCCAATACAACAAAACATATCAAGTTTACTAACCAGTAAGACTGAATACCTCTCCAGCTTTTAATTGTCCCATCCCTCCTTTTACCAATACTTTCATTCTGGTATGGCCAAACATTTTCTATCACTGTCCCATTGTCTCCAAGAATCAATTGTGCAATTCTCTCTGCCTTTAAATGTAGCTCTGGATTTCCCAGATCTAAATAAAAGGGCAATTTTACTTCCCGATAGCCATGGTTTGCAGTGCCAAACCAAATTCGAGATATATATTCCCATAGGTTTGGGAACTAAAATGTGCTTATATGGTATTTCTTGCCCTATAATAAGGTGACCAATCGTCCTCCTTTAGGGAGGACAGTCCTTCTTTTCTAAGTTCTGTCCTCCCTCGAAAAGTGTCCTCCTACATGTCCTCCTTTTCGATATTTGAAGACTAATCTGTTGCGCGTTATGTGACGTATTTGCATTTGACATGACAATTCGTCAAGGCTCGGTATAGTGCGGTATAAGACGTGATAATGAGACGTATACGCTCCGCACGGGAGACCTTGAGAGAGAGTGCCACGCACAAGTGGCTTTGTTTACTTCTTACCGAAACACAACATGGCACATACGCACACAGTAGACTCACAGCATGTCGGCAATTGAATGACTCATGGTAATCATTTCTTTCTCAGTGAATATTCAATTATACAGAGGTAAGTACAATTCACGTTTTATTAATTCATTATCTATTTAATAATTTCCAAGTATGTATAATTTTATTTACAAGTTTATACAACCCTGTTGTCAACAGAAGTGTAAAATAATTTAAATTTAAATTTTAGTGAAGTTTATTCACTTATGTTATTAAAGTTTCAGTTGTAATAATTAATGTTATTTATTCATAATGTGATTGCATCGTTCGTGTAGCTTTATATTTTATTTTTATTTTTAAATTTCATTTAGGGATGAAAAAAATCAAAAAAGAATAAAATGCCATTTCTATGATCAATTGAAAAAGGAATTTCCATTCCTCATATCAAAGAAAGATGCCATTGTTTTCTGCAATATTTGCAGAGGAGAATTTTCTATTGCAGTTGGGGGCAGAGCAGCTATAACGAAACACTTGTCCACCAATAAACATAAGCAATCATTAGATGCATCAGCTTCCAGTCGTAAAGTAACAGGTTTTTTTAAAACTTCAAATTACTCTGAAGATGAAAAACAGTTAGCTGCAATGGAGGGGACATTTGCATTTCATACCATAATTCACAATCAAAGTTTTCGTAGTATGGATTGTACAACTAAATTATTGAAAAAATTTCACAATGCTAAATTTTCATGCACCAGGACAAAATGTGAGGCTATTGTTAAATCAGTATTTAAAAATTACTGTGATAAAATACTTACAGCAGACTTGAAAATTGCAGCATTTGCATTTATCTGATGCATCAAACCATAATGAAACCAAATTGTATCCAATACTAGTAAGATATTTTAATGTTACCAAGGGGATTCAAGTAAAAAAATTAAATTTAGAATCCATTGAGGGTGAAACTGCTGAAATTTTGTCAAATCATCTATACAGAGTAATAAATGAAAACAATTTGAAATCCAAAGTTGTTGCACTAACAGCTGATAATACAAACACAAATTTTGGTGGGCGTAGACGCAAAGGGGTGAATAATGTGTATGTAAAATTACAAGATTTACTCCAAAAGAAAATACTAGGAATAGGTTGTAATGCACATATTTTGTCAAATGCAATCAACACGACATCATGTGCCATGCCAATTGATGTAGAAGTAATAATAAGTACAATTTATTTGTATTTTAGTCGTTTTACCGTTCGTGTGGCTACTTTAAAACAATTTTGTGAAGAAGCGAATGTTGAATACAAAAAACCTTTAGGATATTCAAAAGTTAGATGGCTTGCTCTAACACCTGCTGTAGAGCGTGTTCTACAATTATTTGAGTCTCTCCGTTCATATTTTTTAAGTTTAGACAAATGTCCTAAAATTCTGGAATCGTTTTTCAATAATGAAATATCTGAGATATTAATATATTTTGTACATAATCAAGCATCTATTTTTCACAAAACGATTCAAAAGATTGAAGGTGAACACATTTCTGCTACAAAAGTTAGTCTTATTTTGAATGACTTTATCCTTCAATATAAATCTCGATTTGAAGATAAATTTCTTCCTTTAATTATAAAAAGAAAATTGTCAGACTTAGAGGAATCAAATCCGGGCATAACGGAAAAGTTTATCAAAGAAGTGCAGAATTTTTACCAAACATGTTTTCAATATATCGAAGAATGGTCTGAAACAAACATCACGGGAAATAACAGTTTTCAATGGTGTTTTTTGACTTCATCGCAAGTATATTGGACAGATATTGAATCTTGTGTTGAGTTTTTATCTAAAGAAATGCCAGACATTAAAATAGACTACAATTGTCTCTTTGAAGAAATTAGAAGACTGAATGTATATTTAAATTTTGAAAAATTAATACAATGGGAAAATCAATACGTTGAAATTGATAAAAGATGGGTGGATATTTTCAGCCATTTCAAAAATGAACATATTCCATGTGAAAATTCATTTATACTTGTTCAATTTACGTTGTGCTGCCCTGGAACTAATGCAGCAGTTGAAAGAGTTTTTTCAATTGCTAATGATTTTTGGACAAGTGAGAAATCGAGATTGAATGTTGATACAATATGAAGGATATTTCTTGTTCAGATATTTCCAATATATTGTTAGAAGATGATACATTGACAAAAAATATTAATTCAATGGAAAAGTACTCATTTAAATAATAATTAACAGGCATGTAAGCATAATTACAATATAAAATGTTACAAATGTTTTTATTATGCATATATCATATTTTAGTGTATTATTGTTGCAATGAATAAAATATTTATTTTATTTACAATATTTTTTCCAATTTATTTGTCCTCCTTTTCATTGTAAAAAAATTGGTCACCTTACCTATAATGATCCAATAACCAGATTCAATCATCATTTTGTGAATCCAGAAATGAAGATACAATTTGAATGTACTTTTATTAACTTTTCCATGAGTCTTATGTCTAAAACTAATGCTGCTGATTTCCCATTGTTACATTATGTTATATTCCATTGCATTTGCCTTTGTGATGTATCTCTTAGATTTCAAATGATGTTTCAGACATGTTAAATAACCCATTGTTTTTTTAATGGGTAGTGCTCTCTATGGCTGTATAAATAATTGTAACGCAGCATTCTTTTCACTGCTTGCTAAGACAGTGGCCCTCAACCTTTTGGGCTCCAGGAACCGGTTCTGTGGAGAGATGTTTTCCCATGGACCAGAGGGGGTGTGGTTTTGTGTGCTGCCTGCATCCCGCAGATGAAGCTTCGCTTGTTTGTGCGGCCTGGTTTTTGGCATGCTGAGGCCTGGGGCTAGTCCACAGACCGGGGGTTGGGGACCCCTGTGCAAAGAATTTTCAGCAGATGGGTTAGGGGGATTGTTTTGTGAATGCAATGATTGATAGATTTGGCTTTTAACATTACTGCAATCCTTTAAATGAACATGAAAATGTTTTTGGATACTGTTGATACTGATATCTCATGAAAATATTACTCTACTGTTCATGGCAACTGGATTATAAGATTTAGTGCATTTTCATTTAATGAATTATAAACATATTGCTGTAGACATTTTGTTGTATTTTAAATTATAAAAAAACATTTCAGAGTTTTATACTGCTTGGAAAAGCATGGCTTGATAAACAACTTGAAAACCTTTTAAAGAAATAATGCACATATAATGCACATCAGTAGATAAATAAAAACACAGCTGCCATTCAGTTTTATTTCCATCCATTGATAGGCTGCAGGAAGCACTATATGTGTCTAATGCGTTTCAAGGTGCTGATTACCATCTTTAAAGCGCTCCATGGCACGGGACCTAGTTACTTGCGGGATCGCATCCTCCCACATACATCCCTGCGACCAATTCGCTCACACAGAGAGGGACTTCTCCTGGTGCCGTCCACTAGGCAATGCCAACGGGCGACACCAAGGAGTAGGGCCTTCTCTGTGATGGGCCCAACCCTCTGGAATGACCTCCCCCCCGACATTAGAACCACTACTGACCTCCGCTCCTTCCGGCAAAAATTGAAGACTCACCTGTTCCGATTAGCAGGCCTGCCATAATTACAACTGTCCCTCCTGGCAAATGTATTAACTGGTTATTTTAGGGGTATTGTTTTTAACATTGTATGTGTTTTAGGGGTTCAAAATCCTATATTTATATATATTGCTTTGTACAGTTCTTTTAATTCCATTTTTAACCTCCTCCATTCTAACTGTACATATTCAATTTTATTGTATTTTGATATATTTGGCATGGACTGTACACCGCCCCGAGTCCCTTTTTGGGAGAGGGGGCGGTCTAGAAGCATGAATAATAAAATAAATAAATAAATAAATAAATAATGGTTCCCAAGAAAGAACTTCGGGTTTCCTTAGGATCATATAATTTTAGGAAAGCACATTACACGGGTTATTGTAAACCAATGACACATATTTCTATATATTAAAGGGCGATCAAATCAGATTAGGAAAAATGTGGAAGCTTTTAATTAGTAAGACAATAATCAAAAACTTCCTTATCTTTTGAGAGATATAATTTATGTCTCACTATAGTTAAAAATGGCTTTAAAAACCAAACCAGGAAGGCATACATTTTGCCGATGAGTGCATGCCCATGCTCAAATCAGGCATCCAAAACTGGATGGTTTCATTATTGCTGAATCTTTTTTACTTTCAACAAAAAGTATTCCATGCATGAAAAATGCACTTAAAACAGAAATAAATTTGTATCTGTGCAAATTTAACTGCTTGTCTTAGCATAAATTTTGCTTAGATTAACCAGTGTTTTCCAATTGTATCTACTTTCCTTGCTAGTTAAATCATTTTAAGTAATTAGTCCCAGCAATTCTTTAAAAAATTGCATTGAACAAATTTTGGGTGATGCTATATCAAGGTAACTTTTAAAGATATTATTTTAAAATGTCTTATATTTAGTAAATAAACAAAATGTAGATTTTAGAATGCAGGTAGCCCTGATGTAACTTTGAAGGGTCACTAAATGAACTGTTGTAAGCCGAGGACTACCTTTTTATTTGTTGGCAAGCAGTTTAACTTGATTCCTGTCCATTGTTTTCTCTACAGCACAGCCCGTTCTTTGCTGAACAGCTTACGGCCTTTCAAGTCTGGCTAACAATGGGAGTGGAAAACCGCAATCCTCCTGAACAGCTCCCTATCGTATTGCAGGTGAGTTGTCTTGACAGCCAGCTGGACTACTAGCTTAGCTGAGGCTGCTGAAATGTGGGCAACAAGCCAGCTGCAAATTTCTCTGTGTATTTATGGACATGCCTTTCTATGACTTCTTTGCTCTTTGCCAGATGGTGTGTGGGTAAATAAATTATGTGGATGGCACTGGAGACTAATTGGACCTCGTTGTTTGCTGGGCTTTTGCTGATCCAGACACATTACACACAAGCAAAATCCCATTCCCCCACCTAGCCACATGCAACCTCAGTTAAGCATAAATTGACATTGTAGAACTATTAGCCTTTTTGCTAGAGAATTTCATTCAGCTGTACAGTCACAAAGCTCTTCTTCCAAGCAGCCAGGTTTGATCCATACCTGGCCTCTTACCATCCATAATGCAGTGGCTACTGGTGACAAGAGGGCCTGGTAAGAATAAATATCCCCTCTACACAAAGAGAAAGAAGAAAATGTTCCAAATGACATGTTCACACTCCAAGTCAGAATCTGGGGAGAAATGTTTTTGACAAGAATATAAAATACTATCCGTTTTCTCTTCAACTCTGCCTAATTCCTGTATGTTTCATCATTGTTTCTGAAGTTGAGAAATGAAGTTATACACATTCAATAAAAATATTGAAATAGACAATTTACATGTAAATAAATGATTTCATAACCAACATGTTCATTTACTATATGTGTTATCCAGTACATTTAGCATCTAGTACATGACTAGTTTATTTTGAAACACATTCATCTTTGCTCTTTTCCATATGCTTGAAAAGCACCATCATCATTGTAGAAATTTACGAAGGTTTACTAAAATGTCACAATTTAGTATCCAACTTTTCACTGTTTCATCAGGCAGAATGTCCAACAAAGTGGGAGGAGAAGCAAAAATCTGGGTACGGTCTAGGTCTCCCAGGTCAATAATTTTCAGGATGCGTGTCATTATATGATACATTCAGGATTACTGAGGTGCAAGGTCTGTTCCCTAATTATTTAAGGGTATTCGGTTTATCAAATATTCCTCTAAGAACAAACAACAATAATATTGTATTATTCAGTTGTTTTTTTCAGACTTATACATTTATGCTGGAAATCTTATCTGGTTATAGTACAAAGCAGTTCTAATTCTGACAGGAACTAGATTAGTAGCTTTTGCCAACATTCTTTGGGGATATTTAGTTTTCCTCTCCTCTCCTTTCCTCCTCCCTTTCCCCACCCCTTTCCTCTCCTCTCCTTTTTTCCTTCCCTCTCCTCTCCTCTTCTTTCCTCCCCTCCTTCCCCTTCCCTTCCCTTCCCTTCTGCCAAGAGGAATTGGGTTACATTATTCTACCTATTCAAGGGCATCCATTTTCATCTTATATAATGGGAAAAGACTTTCAGTCCCACTTAGCAGCGCTGTCTTGTAATATGGGTGACAGCGTCATCAATCATTGTGAGTCCGACTCTTCATTTTCTACAGTGTTTGCAGCCTGGGAGTTTGTTGTGGTGATAGATGGACAGTTTATCTCTGACAAAGCAGTGAGACAGACAGATTTCTTGTCCAGCAACAGATATGCTGAATGACTTGACAGCAGAGAGCTGTACAGATAATTAATTTTGCAGCAATACTGAAATGCCCACCTGCTTCTTCATGAACAGGGGTGATCACACCACTGCAAAAGCCAGCAGAGATTCATTAAAGCAAGTACAATCACATTGTTTCATCAAATTTGAATTACTATGCAATTAATTAATTTACTCAAAAAGCCCCCCCCCAAAGGGCATTTTTATGCTTTGGACATAATGCCAGGTAACTATGAAAAAGGTTTTTCCAGCCACAGAAAACAGCTTTTATAAATAGCTTTCTGTGATTTTTTTAAAAAACAAATCCCTTTAGAATCTCTGTTCTCTTGGGAGAAGCATGACACAAACAGATTGCTAAAGCAGAGAGGGGGATGAAGTGGCACATGGGTGGTAGGGAAAAGCTTGGAGCACCTTAATCCTCAGGGAGGGATTTGCGTTCCAGACTGTACCTCACATAGCCCCATAGGATTAGTAGTTGTCCTGTGGAGACAAAGCCTAATTGTAGATGCAAAGGGTGGTTTTGTCTTAGTCACCGGTACTGGCTCTTTGACCTCTGCTAGCTTGTAATTTTAATAGAAAATTTCCATGTATGTATCCAATGCTTTGAGTTGATAGTTTGATATTTTCAAATCTACTGAATGTGAGTTTGTTTTTGTGTATGGATAAAAATCTCCCCTGCCTGTTCTGTGTATTTCCTTCTCTTGTCCCCAAAACAATTTGGTCTTATTATTGCCAGGACTCAGAGGTTGATATGTAAGAACTAAAACCAAACTAAAATGCTCATTCTGATTGTGCATTAAATAAAAAATAAGGAGATTTTACTACATCCTATTTCACAAACAAAATACTAACCCTGAAAATAGTTCTGTATCCATTTCTATAAGGGAATATAACTTTTCTTATGCAGCTTGTGAAAATATTGTATCTGAAAGATTGAAGTGTTCCCTTAAATTTTCCCTTACATTTATTGAATGTCTAGACTAGAGCATGGGCTTTTGGCTTGCCTGGGTTGCATTAAATAGAAGGAATTGTCTTGGACTGCATAAAATATACATAATATAGTACATAAATGTACATAAATATCACTAAAATTATATAATGTTAAAAGTTTATAATCTTGTAGGATTGCATTACTAGCTGTCCAGGGCCACATGTGGTCTATGAGCCACAGATTGGACACACCTGGTCAAGACGTATAAGTGCTTTTTAAATTGTTTGCAAGTGCTGTATGATAACCCAGCCATAAGAAGCTCTGAACTGAAATCTATTCTGTGTTGGTGTGGGTGTATATACTTGGAAAAGTATATCTTCCACAAAATAGAATCTCCCACTTCAGCTGTTGAATAGAGAACCCTGTGAAAGGATAGGATAGAAAACATTGGCGCTTATTAAAAGCCCTGACACTAAAATTTACAAGACCTGCATCACGGTGTTATCATGTCAGTGATTCATTACACAGTTTTTACCAGTCATATCACACTATACAAGTATACATAATACATAACAATATACAATAATATCAATAAATGGTCAATCAAATACAAGAGATAATACTACACCTCACTTAGACAATACTGATATTCTCTTCCCTTAAGGCCTTTGGCATAACTAGATTTTTAAAAGTTTCCAGAAGTTTATGAGGAACAATTTCTTTTATCAGTCCATTCTCCTTTGACCTTTTTCTTTCTAGCTGTTGAAAAAAAATCAGCTTGCTCTTTAATAGTACATTAATTTTATATTTGTTAGAATGCAGTCTTTAATATAATATGAGATAGACATCAGAATTCAGGAGACAAGAATGAAAGTGAGAAAAAGTGCCACTATTAAATAAGAAGAAGAACATTATATAATGCATAAAAGTGTTAAGACAACCTAAAATTTATGATCCTGATCAAGAATCTTACTAAATTAAAATAGAGGCGCACAGAGCACATGTGAATCCCAAAGCTATAAATTCAGTTGATTTTTCCAAAAGTGGCTTCTGAATTATAATTTTATTTTGACAGAAAGGGAAAATTATGACATATGTGGGGAATAATCTTATTAACTGTGTTTAATTTAATTTAAATTTAATCAAACATAACCTTTGCACTGGAGTGCAATCCACAGCTCACCACTCAAAATTAAGTATGGAACTTAGATCAGGAAAGGTTGTATATCCCTGACTTCAAGCAGAGTTAAGTTTTAGCCTCCTAATTTGAAAGGTACAATGTCATTCTCCCACATTAGGGAGACCGCTTTCCCCCAGAAGCAAGGTTAATTGGTTGTGGGACTAAAGAGAGAGCAGCCTAGCTCCCTGTTTTTGACATTAACAGATTGCTAGCTTTTTCTGTGACAGCAAATTGAAAGCTAAAGACTCATCTTATTATTTGGAAACTAAGAAATTCACCCTCTGGTTTGTGTGCAGTTTCTGACTTTGAATAGAAAATTTCTCTGATCTTTTTTTTTTGGGGGGGGGGGGTTGAGAGGAATGGAGTTCATCATGTATTTAAAACTGTAAAGATAGGAGCGATTATGTGTCTCATATTTGACAGTGGATAAATGCCTTATGCAAAAATATATACGATTAGTGGCTCCATTTCTTGAAGTGTATTCATTGTGTATAGTCTATTTCTGGTATTTTGGGGAAAACTGATTTGGGCAGCATGGATGGGCACTCTTACTTGCTGATTGCATGTTGCCTCCTCCAACACAATTGCAATATCTTGATGCCATTGTGCCAGGAAGTGAAATTGTCACTCTTTTTGTGTGTTTAGAAAATGTGAGATGGCCATAAAGGGAGCTTTAAGCCTTGTAAAGCCACTTACTGTATTTCACACATTAAAATGTCCCAAACTCCCCACCCACACATTTGAGCCACATTTTCTCATTTCGGGAGTTCAGGGGCAACATAGTATTGTTTTTAACTCCTCCAATAAAAAAAAAAGAGATAACAAACAACAGCCAAATGTTTGGCCCTATCCACTTCAATAATACTAAATATTCTAAATAAATATTCTTTAAGCCTTGTCCTTTGCAAGTCCACAGGTAGGAAGCAATGGCAGAATATAAGTCTCGGGTCCAAGATCATTATCCAGGCCAGATCACAAAGCTCTGGAATCCTAAATAATCGGCCTTGTGTGATTTTGTGGGTTTTTTTTAAATGGCAATTCTTGTTTTCTCTGATTTTCACAGGTATTGCTGAGTCAAGTACATCGGTTACGAGCTCTTGATTTACTTGGCCGTTTTTTGGATCTGGGTCCCTGGGCTGTTAGCTTGGTGAGTCCGTATTACAGCCTTTGTCCTGAAAAAGGAAAGAGGCTTTTTATATCATCAACATGTGTGTCTGATGAACTTATTCTTCCTGGAAAATAATGTCCCATGAGAGACGGTCGCTATGTATCCCGCAATTGGATGTCATCAAGTCAATATAAATCAGACACTCAAAATTTGACCAACTCCGCAAATGGTTGAAAATCTTGTTGTTCCCATAGTTGTTCAGTCTCTTCCGTTCCATCTGAAGCTGGGCCTAACGATATTAAAAAGATGTGATTTGACAGCTCAGGCACTTTCTTGTGGGCATGCTGATAATGTACAATTTGCTAGAATAAAATGAGAATTAGAACTAGAAGAGCTTCCAGCTATTATAATTTTTATTCACACAAGGACTGTCTAGAGTAGACCATGTAAAAATCAGAGCTATTCCAGCTTTGCTTTTTAATTGAGAAAATAGGACAGAAACTTTGAAAACTGCAGTGTTAAAAAGAAAAATAAATCAAGAGGAAAGGGAAACGATGTGGGTGGTTAAGAAAGAATAATTATATTTGGGTTTTGGGTATATCTGAATATGTTTAAAAATCTTAAGGAGTGATCCAATTTCAAGATTCACATTCAGTATTTCTATCAAAATGTCACTTTCCCTGGTAGGAAACACATTGTTAATTTGTGACTAGATTAGAAAAAACTTACTCTACATTTCAGAACTTTTGTGGTAGTGATTTTCCAGATAGAACAATTTTCCGTGTCTCTAAACTTCATGAGCCAATGAAAGATGTGCTGTAATTTTTCATTGTTTAGCAATAACAAACCTGAATGAATTCCAAATTGTCATATGGAAAACTACCATAGTACATTAAGTTCTGAACAAAAACGTATCTATCAACTTTGGGTAAAACCAGATAATTAAAATTATTGCACAGGATCTAGGAATAATGTTGACAGGAAACAAATATGCAGGTATTAGCTCTTTAATATCTTTACTGCCAGAGGTGGGGGCAGGAGGTTCTTGATGCCAGCCCTATATTTATATCCTTTCTCAATTGTCTTTTCTGTTAGGCTTTATCTGTTGGCATTTTCCCCTATGTATTAAAACTGCTTCAAAGTTCTGCTCGAGAACTAAGACCTCTTCTGGTTTTCATCTGGGCCAAAATCCTTGCAGTGGACAGTGTGAGTAACCATTAAGTGTTAATTGACCAAAAGGCAAAATACAATACAGGGGGTCCGCAACTTACGACCATTCAAAGTTAAGAGTAGAAAAAAGTGGTTTGTGACTGGTTTTCACACTCTTGGGACCGTTGCAGCATCCCTGTGGTCACATGATGAAAGTTCTGGCACTTGGCAACTGGCATGTATATATCACAGTTGCACTGTCCTGGGATCATGTGATCCACATTTGTAACCTTTCCCAGCCAGCTTCCGATAAGCAAAGTTGGGGGGAGGGGGGGAGACGAGACCAGATTCACTTAATGACCACATGATTCACTTAATAACAGCAGTGATTCAATTAACTACTGCGTCAAAAAAGGTCATAAAATGGGACAGAATTCATTTAACAACAGCTGTGCTTAGCAAAGGAAATGTTGTGCTTAGTTGTGGTCGTAAGTCGAGGACTACCTGTAGTTGTGCAGGGCTTTCGGTTTCACCTACAAAAGGTGATTCATAACACATGGGGACATGAAGATGGAACTTGCTTAGAGCTGTTTAAAGCTCATGGGGGAAAGTGTTGCTTTAAAATGTTGCAAACAGATGTTATATTGAAACTTCCAGACATTCCAAAGCACAGCCTTATAGAAAACTTTAAAAAGTTCTCCTTCCAATGATTGCTTGTCTAAAAAGTAAGAAGATTTGTTTCCAGATGAAGAGCAACAAAATTAACTTTGTCTCGTGGTTGGAATTTAACTTTAGGGCCTGCGGTTTAAAATAAAAGCAGTTTTATTTACATCTTTTTCTCTTTCATAGGAAATTGAATGTTATTACCTGACAATAAATTTAAACTGATTTCTACCAGACTATGCAAAAATTGGGAAATCAATTTACAATTTTTCTAATGAAATATAAAACATTGTTAAGCAGTGAGTTCTTCTGCTGGGGAATTACAGATTTATTGAAGACTATAAAATACCCATTATTAGGCTATCAGCATTTGGGGCCAAGGAGTAGAAAATTCATAGTTCATGAAATTTTCAAGCCTGGACATGACCTCTCCTCTCTAACCTATGCTGAAGTTTAAATAAATAAAATTCTCAAAGTCCAAATCATTTTTGTTGGTGAATTAATTGAACAGACAAAGACAGTATCTAGACAACTTATTCTATTTTGGAATGAGTTCCTTCAAATAATATATCTAGGCATGAAAATAAACCATGCTGGAAATATGGTCATCATAGACCATAGTGAAATGCAAACTCTTTATTTTTCTCCGACTACCTAATGGTTTTGTAATCTAATATTAGTTTTATCTATTCTACATGAGACAGTTTTTTATATGTGGACAAATATTCATTTGCTCTTCATATACTTCTCTCGGTCTGCCTGCCCATGTTTACAAATGTTTGGCATACATTGCACATTAAAGTAATTGCAAATGAGAATTATTAGCTACTGCAAAAATTACAACATCAAAAGCTATTTTAAAGCCTAAAATTCTACATGTTGTTGTTGATTCTTTATATTGCCTTCTCTGATTAATGCTCTTAAGCACAAGCAGCAGCCATGATCAAGCACTGGCATCTTTTCCCACTAATCTAGAGTTATGTTTAGTATTATTAAATATATTTTGAATAATGTTTCAAAAAGATTTTAGACAGCAAAGAAAATGAGAAATAGTCCTCAACCTGTTAAAGGGGGAGAGCTTATCTTTGATGAATACTTTTGTTTAGCTAGGCAATCAAACCACCATGTATAATTCAGAATAAGAATATATTCACTGAATAAGCCATACAACACTGTGCAGATCTATAACAACAATAACATTTTGTCTGTGGGAGTAGAGGACATAATCTCTTCTTTGAAAATGGGACTAAGAAGAGTATAGTCTTATTTATTCAAGCCATGCTTTGCTGCCCAATACTAGGAAATATAAGAGGACAGTGGATTTGTAATATTGCAATACAGCGTTGAATTGAATACATTGTTAATTTCCCTGACAATTTATCAGAGTATTTTAAAATAAGCATGAAAGGTAATGATGTTTGAAGAGGAAGGAGCAATGATGTGAGGAAGGGGAATTGTGGTTCCTGACCACCCCAACCCACAAGCCACCCAGAATCTCTTGGTAGAAAGATGGGCGGTATACAAATAAATTAAAAACAATAAAATAATAAACGATCCTCTTATAAGGTTCAGGCCCTGATGAAAGCATTTCTGATGTGGCCAGTGTGTTCCAGAGCTAGTTGTTGTTTTTTAAACACTTATGTCAGGGAATGATGATTGCAGACAAATATCCTAGGAACATGACTAAGTGTATTATCAGTCACTAGAAACTGTGGTTTGCTGTGTTTGCCATGAGAAAAATATTGCAATTAATTGTTCTTCTGTAATGAATAATAGTACAATAGAAGAGTGCAAGAAAAAAGGGTGTTACAGAGATATTCTTAAGTTGCTGTCCAACTACTGCTATGCTCTAGACCAGTGATGGTGAATCTTTTCGGCACCAAGTGCCCAAACCGGAATGGGTGTGCATGTGCGTGTGCTCACATGCCAGAGCACCGGAAACCTGAAGACCAGCTGGCCGGTACACCCATGCCTGTTTTTTGGCCAGTTTTCTGGCTGTTTTTCGGGCCATTTTCAGACTGTTTTTCAGTGCTCTAGTGCCTGAGAAGACCAACTGACTGCTCTGGTGCCCAGGAAGAAAAACAGCCCAGAAAATGACCCCAAAACAACCCCAAAACATCCCCCCAAAGCCCCGAAAAACGGTCTGTTTTTTGGCCATTTTTCGGGCCATTTTTGGAGCATTTTCCAGCACTCCGGTGCCCATAAAGACCAGCTGGCTGGCACACTGGAAATTAGAAGAGCAGCTGATGAGCACGCATGTGCCCCCCAAAAGGGCTCTGCGTGCCACCTCTGGCACACGTGCCATTGGTTCGCCATCATGGCTCTAGATGAATGAATTACAAATTGAGCTGTGATTTAGAAAATACTCAGTTCATCTCTTCCCTCTGTATGAATTTAGTGCTAGATAGATTAGTTTTTCTCAGCTACAGCATGTAATTTAATACCTTAAGTTAATACCTTAAAAGATTGTTGTAAGAATTACAATGTCTGGAAGTGCTTGATACTGTAGAATTGACAAAGCGTAATGGGCAAGAAACTAATCAATATTCTAAATGTCCATAGGAGAGCAAAATGCAAATATAAATAACACAAGTTTAAAACAGACTTAGTTTGTTCAGTTTGATTCAGTTAGAGCTGTGTCTTCACCATATACAGTTATTTTTTTTTTAAAAAAAGTATTTGTCCCTTTCAGATTTTCTGAATTTTTGCATATCTTTGTTGCTGAATATTATCAGAACTTCATAGGGCTTATTGATAGATAAAGGAAAACAAATAAAGTGAACAAATAGCACTAACGCCAAAGGTTGCAAAGACTTTTTCATACATTTTCAATGCATGAACTATCATGCAAAATATCTGCACTGAATAGAAACAGTGGAGTTCAAAGCACTGACTTATTTTCTTCCTGTAGGCTTTTAATATGTGTTTTCCCTGAACTGAAGTATCTCCTGCTCTTTATTCTTTTGTTTGCCGGATTAACAAAAAAAATGAAATGCAGAAAGGGAAGGATATTTATAATTATGCAATAATAAATATTCCTTTAGCAGCCTTTTCATATCTCGTACAATTCAATTTTCTATAATTCCTGAAATCTGAGTTTCCTTTTGAAGACTGCTATTTTCATTCATCAAAGTCAGGAAAAGAGAAATGAACAGGAAATAAAACATTTTCCTGGTTCTCTTAAAATGTTTGGAAAACACCGGTAGGTTCTCTGACCCAAAGGTGCTTTTTCAAAAGGCAACTCTACTTTCTTTCTTTTTTCCTTGAAGATGTTTAGCTTCACATCCAAGAAGCTTCTTCAGTTCTTGGATGAAACGTCTTCAAGAAAGAAAGAAAAAACAGCAACAAAGTCTAGTTGCTTTTTGAAAAAGTAGCTTTGGGACAACCATGACCTGGATGGGTGAGAATCTCCATAGACATCTGATAGGCTCTGATAGGTTTCTTCTGGTGCTTTTTGTCTCAGGGCAATAACACTGAGAGAATAGTCACAGCCCACCTCCACTTCCCCTTCCAGCTTGGCACTTGTAAATCCATATCCAACCTTGGTGGTTCCCTCTTTGCAGTTCCTCCTCCCTTCCCATCTGTCTTACTTCCCTCAACAGGTCAAGTAAAAGGGTCAGAGTTTTCATATTTTTACAAGAAAGCAATGTAAGCCTAGTGGCTAAGACGCTGAGCTTGTCAATCAGAATGGTCAGCGGTTCGAATAACTAGCGCCACTTAACAGAGTGAACTCCCATTACTTGTCCTAGCCAACCTAGCAGTTTGAAAGCATGTAAAAATGCAAGTAGAAAAATGGGAACCACCTTTGGTGGGAAGGTAACAGTGTTCCGTGCACCTTTGGCATTTAGTCATGCCGGCCCCATGACCACGGAGACGTCTTCGGACAGCACTGGCTCTTCGGCTTTGAAATGGAGATGAGCACCGCCCCCTAGAGTCGGGAACGACTAGCACATATGTGCGATGGGGACCTTTACCTTTAATTTGAGCCTGCTTGGAGAGGCCGAGCTTGGAAGGTACTCTTTATAATCCATTGTGTTGGGAGGGAGTCATGACCTACACTTTGAGAAAGACGCATGGATAGTCAGTCAATAAATACAACTATACTCAGGCAACGATCAGCGCCTGAATCAAATTTATGTTCAGCCTGCACAGAAAAATGGCACGTCACTAAAAACAGTGACTATAATAAAAGAAGCATAATTGATGCTACACATCCATTACTGATGGCACATAAATTCGGGGAGAATTAATACATCATACTAATAAGAGTGGTGTCAGTGTGATGCTTATAATAAATAAGAGATAAATAACCACATTAGTGTGGTATAAAGCTGTACACTTTCAAAAGGAAAAATGGACACTCTTTAAGTTGTGCGTCTAAGTATCTGTGAAACATCCTTCAGGCAGAAATTGTAAAGAGTAGTAAGATGTCATAACCACTGATATCCTAATGAAAATGCACATGCATTAACAATGCTTAGAGCATAGGCTTCCATGGCAGAGCCATCTTTTCTCAGATGAAATGAGACCTTGTGATTCTATTAGGAATCTATCTCTTTTCCTTACCAATTAATAACTGATGGGCAACACTGTTGTAAAGAACCCAAACGTAAGTAGTCATTTCAACCCTACGTCTCCCAGGACAAAAAGCTCCACTTTCTTTAGGCATAGGTTAATTACCTCAGCAACCGAATACTGTATTCTTCTTCATTTGTATCTTTCTCAGCTTCTTTCTTTTGACAGTTATGTTCTACCTTTCTTTATGCCTTATTGCAGATTTAAAAATGCATTGGCACTGCTCCTGAAGTGCCTGTTATGTATTATCCAAAAGGAAGATTTAAGTCAACTTTCTTCGGAATGTAACTTTTTCCTTTTATATAAATACATCTATGTTTATATTCATTTGTCCTCTTTTTCTGGCCTTAATATGTCATTCCCCAACGCCTGAGCCGAGGTGGTAATACAGGGTGTCTCAGGAAACAGTTGACAATGGGAATTCTTAGGGGTATAAATCAGGCTGCTGCATTCTTGTTTGTTTAATTCTCATCTCATGGGAAATGTGAGGAAAGTTCACTTCCTTTTTTTAAAATAAAGTTTTTATTTTATTTTTTCCTTTCAAGTACATTCACAAATGTACAATATTGTAAATACTATTAACATTTATCTATTAACTATTAACATTTATCACTATCTTCTTACAAATATTAGAAAACACAGTTGGGACCACTTTCTTGCCACCCCATACCTCCTTCTTGTTTTGCAACAACCCCTTCCTTCTTCTCAACCTCCCTTCTCGACCTTCTTCTTTCCTCCTCTCCTTCCTTTTTTCTTCTTCCCCTCTCTTTCCAGCTCTCCTCCTTTCTTCTCCTCCTCCTTACCCTCTCTCCTACTCTTACTTCCCCTCCCTTACTTCCTCTGCTTTAGCCTTTCTTCCTTCCCTTCTTCATCCTCCCTCCAGGAAAGTTAACTTCAAAGGGAAATTTTTCCTTGTGGAAAAACAAGAGTCTGCCCCATCCTCGTTATTAAACACTAACAAAACAGTGGATGTTGTTTTTGTGGAGAATTGAAAGATTTGAAGAACTTTTGCTGTGCTTTCAGTGTGCCCTCCTCCAGGATTCCTAGGAGGACCGTTCCAATCAATCTCAAACTGGCAAGCAATTTATAACCCTGTTTAGTTAGTTATCTCAAAGGTGCTTTTTCAAAAAGCAACTGGATTTTTTTTCTCTTGAAGACATTTCACTGAAGAACTGAAGAAGCTTCCTGGATGAGAAGCGAAACATCTTCAAGGAAAAAACAAAGAAATTTCAGTTGCTTTTTGAAAAACTACTTTTGGGACAGCCATGACCTGGATGACTGAGAATCTCCACAGACGTTTAGTTAGTTATTTGATTTTCAGGTAGTCCTCGACTTAACAACCCTTAATTTAGTGACGTTCCAAGCTACAAAGGCCCTGAATATAGTGACTTAGGACCATTTTTCACACTTATGACCAATGGTCATGTGATCAAAATTCAGATGCTTGACAACTGGCATGTATTTATGATGGTTGCAGGGATCACATGATCACCTTTTGCAACCTTCTGACAAGCAAAGTCAATGGGGAAGCCAGATTCACTTAATAATCGTGTTACTAACTTAAGTGCAGTGACTCACTTAACAAATGTGGCAAGAAAGGCTGAATGTAAAATGGAGCAAAAATCACTTAAATAACTGCCATGCTTAGCAATGAAATTTTGGGCACAATTTGGTCATAAGTCATATATATTTTGGCTTTTCTACAGGAGCTCAGGCAATGTATATGTTTCTCCCCCTCCCTTCAATTTCCCCCACAACAACTCTCTGAGGTATATTAAGTGAGACTAATTTAGACTAATTAGTCTAAAGCAGGGCCCCCCACCCCCTTATAAATTCATAAAGAACAAATATCCACTAAACTGAGGAGAAAATAAAAGAGGTAGGCTTAGAGATACTATCAAATATATTAACCTGTTTCCAATTTGTTAATAGGCTTTTTGGTGCTATAAGAATTTTTTTTCAGATCCATATCATCAGATTTTTATTATGTTAACTCCTAACATACAAGCTGATGTAGGATCGATACAGATGGATAAAGACTCATGCAGAGGTTGCTATGATTTGCTCCCAATAGTGATTATTCCATGTGACAAGCTAGTCCACATGCTGCAACCTACCATGAAATCCCCATAAAACAGCTGTATATACAATATATGGCTTTCTTCATTCTGCAAACTTCAGAGGTAGCCTTTCAGAGTGGCCCATGCATGGCTGCTTATTCATGTGTGAATAGCCCCTAAATTGCAACATCCCAATATATGGTCTATCGCATGGGATATATTCAATACAATAATACAATACAATAGCAGAGTTGGAAGGGACCTTGGAGGTCTTCTAGTCCAACCCCCTGCCTAGGCAGAAACCCTATACCATTTCAGACAAATGGCTATCCAACATCTTCTTAAAGACTTCCAGTGTTGGGGCATTCACTATGTCTGGAGGCAAACTGTTCCACTGATTAATTGTTCTGTCAGGAAGTTTCTCCTCAGTTCTAAGTTGCTTCTCTCCTTGATTAGTTTCCATCCATTGCTTCTTGTTCTGCCCTCAGGTGCCTTGGAGAATAGTTTGACTCCCTCTTCTTTGTGGCAACACCTTCATTTTTAATGAATTCATTTCTGCAGTTTCTCTACCGCCTCAATACCATCCGGCCCTAGAATGGTATATGAATATTCATAATAATTATCCAATTGTAATAAATTTAAATATTGAGTATAAGTAGAATTTTTGCAGAATCAGCTGGGATTTAACTAAATTAAAGATGAAGTGTCCTGTACTTAACACACATATACATTTAATATATGCTTCAAGTGAATTAATTCTGAGTATTTGTTTAGAGACAGAAGAATCTATACAATAAAATCTATAACAATTAATGCTTATGGTTTTAGAATATGTGTTTCAGTATGGCTGTATTATTTTGGTTCTTTTACTGACATTTCTCTCTTGACAACATGGGGTGTGTGTTTGTGTCTGTGTGTGTTGTTTTCCATAAAATCTAAGCAACTGTATTTGAATTTTGATGAGGGTATCAGGCATGCTCCTGGAAAGATATTTTGGTTTATTTCTTTAATAGTTCCTACTCCATGACAATTTCTTCCTGTTCTGAGGTTTTTCCTCGTACTGCAATTTTTCTAGTCTTAATCTTATAATTAAAGCTGTAATTCAGAGAAGGAGAAACAAGGCCCTCCAGGTATTGCTAGAATTCCCAACAACCCTAATTAGTATCACCAGTAGAAAGGAGAACTCAGAATCTTCAATATCTAAAAAGACTTCTATGGCTGTTCTCCCTCTCTGGCTAATAAGATTAGTTTCTTCTTCACTCTTATCTCAGAGCCCATGTTCTCTGTCTGTTTCCCCTCCCCCCTCTTGTATTATAGCTTTTTAAAGCTTCATCAGCAACATAATAGTTTGATAACTATGTTTTCCCTGCTATTGCTGCAGCTTTTCTGTAAAATATTAAACAGATGAAATATAAACGTTGCCTTTGTTTTTTTCCCCCAATTCATTTATGCTTTTACATCAGGTCCCAGCTTAATACTTTGAATTTTTCCCCATCTGTTGTTTTTCATAAATGACTCTCAGAACTTTCTGTTATAGATTTTAGCCCTCTTCTGATTTCCTTCCCTTAAGAAACAGAGCTCCTAAAAAGCTTGTTGCCTCTTTTACAGAGCATCCTTTTTTCATTGCAACATACAGAGCATACAGATAAACAAAGGGAGTTACAGGTGAAACTCTAAAAATTAGAATATCGTGTAAAAGTTCATTTATTTCAGTAATGCAACTTAAAAGGTGAAACTAATATATGAGATAGACTCATTACATGCAAAGCAAGATAGTTCAAGCCGTGATTTGTCATAATTGTGATGATTATGGCTTACAGCTCATGAAAACCCCAAATCCACAATCTCAGAAAATTAGAATGTTGTGAAAAGGTGCAATATTCTAGGCTCAAGGTGTCCCACTCTAATTAGCTAATTAAGCCATAACACCTGCAAAGGGTTCCTGAGCCTTTAAATGGTCTCTCAGTCTGGTTCAGTAGGAATCACAATCATGGGAAAGACTGCTGACCTGACAGTTGTGCAGAAAACTATCATTGACACCCTCCATAAGGAGGGAAAGCCTCAAAAGGTAATTGCAAAAGAAGTTGGATGTTCCCAAAGTGCTGTATCAAAGCACATTAATAGAAAGTTATGTGGAAGGGGAAAGTGTGGAAGAAAAAGGTGCACAAGCAGCAGGGATGACTGCAGCCTGGAGAGGATTGTCAGGAAAAGGCCATTCAAAAGTGTTGGGGACTTTCACAAGGAGTGGACTGAGGCTGGAGTCAGTGCATCAAGAGCCACCACACACATACGGATCCTGGACATGGGCTTCAAATGTCGTATTCCTCATGTCAAGCCACTCCTGAACAGCAAACAATGTCAGAAGCATCTTACCTGGACTAAAGAAAAACAGACCTGGTCTGTTGCTCAGTGGTCCAAAGTCCTCTTTTCTGATGAGAGCAACTTTTGCATCTCATTTGGAAACCAAGGACCCAGAGTATGGAGGAAGAATGGAGAGGCACACACTGCAAGATGCTTGAAGTCCAGTGTGAAGTTTCCACAGTCTATGTGGATTTGGGGAGCCATGTCATCTGCTGATGTTGGTCCACTGTCTTTCATTAAGTCCAGGGTCAACACAGCCATCTACCAGGAGATTTTGGAGCACTTCATGCTTCCTTCGGGAGACGAGCTTTATGGGGATGCTGACTTCATTTTCCAGCAGGACTTGGCACCTGCCCACACTGCAAAAGCACCAAAACCTGGTTCAATGACTGGGATTACTGTGCTTGATTGGCCAGCAAACTCGCCTGACCTGAACCCCATAGAGAATCTATGGGGCATTGCCAAGAGAAAGAAGAGAGACATGAGACCGAACAATGCAGAAGAGCTGAAGGCCGCTATTGAAGCATCCTGGTCTTCCATAACACCCCAGCAGTGCCACAGGGTGATAGCTCCCATGCCATGCGACATTGAGGCAGTAACTGCTGCAAAAGGGGCCCAAACCAAGTACTGAGTACATATGCATGCTTATACTTCTCAAAGGTCTGATATTGTTCTATGTACAATCCTTGACTGCATGTAATCTAATTTTCTGAGATTGTGGATTTGGGGTTTTCATGAGCTGTAAGCCATAATCATCACAATTATGACAAATCACGGCTTGAACTATCTTGCTTTGCATGTAATGAATTTATCTCATATATTAGTTTCACCTTTTAAGTTGCATTACTGAAATAAATGAACTTTTGCACGATATTCTAATTTTTTGAGTTTTACCTGTATGTAATATAAAATAATATTAACAATTATGGGTGGAGGGGGGGAATAAACATATGTTGCATATTGAATGGTGTGAGCAGTGGTTTTGAATTGACCTAAAGGACTGTAGCAGGGGCACCACTCACTCCCCCCTTTGAATCAGCACAGCAGATCTGTGATATGGAAGTTTCTCTGCCTTACTGTCATATACAAATCTTCACATAAAGAATCCTCTGTTGTACCTCAGTCACTGTATTCTTCCACATCGATTAGATATTACCAAGAACAGAGCAGCGGTAAAACAGTGTTTTATTTCTTCAGCAACTCTTTACCCTCAAGGTATGTTTTTTGTTCCCCACCCCCTTCCCTGTTCAAAAACAAAATGATAGCAAAATCAATGCCTTTGTGAGCATGTGTGATGTCCCTTACCTCCCATCTCTATCTGCGCTCAAGAAAATGCAGCCTGAGCAATTTCGTTAAAAGAAAGGAAGGAAGATTGGTGATATATGCAGATGATAATCATGTTAAAGGAATGTAGGTACATATATGATTTTGACTTGTAACGGCATACATCGAGGAGACTTGATTTTATCCAGATGATAGGGGGGGAAAGGATGCCAGCACCAAAGGAGTCATCCAAGGTAACTGTTGAAAGAAAAAGTATGTCAGTCATTAATTTTGTTCCCACTTCTCTAGGCTTTATGTCTTAATGGACATAGATTTTACAAGAGGTGAACCAGAGGAGCCCTTAGATTTTATTAGTTAGAGAGGGGTGGGGAAATACAGTTGACTATTGTGGAAGAAGATTTTTTTTCCCCCTGCTACACCTGGCTTACCGATGATTGTACTCCTAGTTCATTGTACAGACTGAATGAACAAAAGATGTTCTGTTCCTTGAAGGTAAAGTTTGCTGGTAATTACTTCAAAGGACTCTCCAAGCTGCGTGTGGGCCTTGGGCATGGAGCAGATGTCCTTTGCTTCCATGATATAAATCTTGACCAAGTTTTCTTGGCAGATGCCCTGGCAGAAGAGGCTTACGGTACATCTGCTATTTTGTTTCTCAAATCAATTGAAAATTGAATTTGAAGGAGAAAAATTACTACGACATGAAATATTCATAAATCATCTGAAGGCTTAGATGAAGATTTTTTTTTCAGGTTTTTGAACTTAACTGTGTTCTTTCTTCTCTTTCCTCACCCTCAATCTTGTTTTTCAGTCATGCCAAGCTGACCTTGTGAAGGACAATGGTCACAAATATTTCCTTTCTGTTTTGGCAGATCCTTATATGCCGGTAAGATTAAGTAATCAATCCCGTTTCCTTTCCATCACTTCCCCTCCCTCCCATCCATCTGTTTGCAACTTATGTGTTGTGTCTTGGCTCATGTGCAACTCTTATGTGACTTAATGAGATTTTATAGACGGTAAGAGTTCTTATGCAATTCTAATATGCGGTATGCTTTGTTGAATAACAGCAGTGAAAAAAAGTAAATATAACTTTTCCCCTCTCCTTAAGCTATTAAAAATATTGACAGTGCATTCAGGAGATTCATGGGAAAATGATTCTTCATGCAATATGACTGAATTCGTCTTAGTGAGTTAATTAATATAAAACATGGTGATAGTGTGTTTGCTTGTTTGTTTGTTAATTAAATTTCTGGCTAGATGGGCTATTCCTGCCCTATTCAAAAGGAAGTTATCTGAGATAGTGCTGTTATGCTAACTTCATTTCCCTGACTTTCTCTGCTGAGCACCCTGATGGGAATAGGAGAGTCTATTAATGTCCAGCTGCTTTCCTGTGAGATTCCTTTGTGTTATCACAGTTGCCTTGATTTTGACACTGGGTTGTGCATGCCTTGAAAATGATTCAGACCCTGCACAAATATAGTACTTCTCTGCTATTGATTGTAACAGATCCACTTTTTTTCAGGCTTCTATGATTCCTTAAAATTAATATACAAGTTAGTATACATTCTTAAAGCAACTCGACCTTTTTTCATGAATAGTGGGAAAGTACTGTGTTTTCATGAAATCTGAAGCATTTCTCCTGAATCATTTATACAGTATGCATAAATCTATTGGATGGGCCCCCAGTATAAGAGCTGCAGCTCAGAAGTAAAATTTCCTATTCAGCTCTACCTGCTCAAGCTCAAGGAGCAACATTATACCAACGTAGTAGTACCTTCCTTCTGCCATTAGCTACACGTAAATAACATGTGACTAGGCTGTAGTCTGTCCATCGGAACAAAATGAAACGTTAGCATCCGGAAGCTGTTGAATGCCTTATGCTGGAGTAAGGGGAGGCTGTTGTCTTCATCCCCTGCTTTTGGACCGAGGGAACTTATTTGAAGTTGGAAAACGGGTTAGTCTTTGGTCTGCTCCTCTTATGTTCTTATAGCAATGTTGGAGTAAAAGATACTATATTTCACAAGGAGCAATACATTTTAATTATTTTTCTTCAATTAAACTCTTTGGGTCTTTGTGAATAAGGCCACAGCAGACCCGAAGTTCCCTGTGAAAAAGTTACTGTATAAGAATAGATATACAGACAGTACTCACTTTTCAACCCTACTTGGGACCCAAAGGTGCTTTTTCAAAAGGCAGCTGGATTTTTTTTTTCCCTTGAAGACATTTCACTTCTCATCAAGAAGCTTCTTCAGAACTGAAGAAGCGTCTTGGATGAGAAAGCAAAATGTCTTCAAGGAAAAACCGAAATCCCAGTTGCCTTTTGAAACAGCTCCTTTGGGACAACCATGACCTGGAGGACTGAGAATCTCCATAGGTGCCTGTCTGGAACCAGAATTTCTGTCATTAAGTGAAGCAGTTGTTAAGTAAAACATCACATGATCACACTACTTAGCGACAGCAATTCAGGCAGTCCTGGTTGCAGTCACTAGATCAGGAACGTGAATCTATTAAGCCAAACCTTATTTTTCCCCTGCCTGAAACGAACTGCCTCTGCTTCAACTCCTCCTCATCTGCCTGGCTCTCCCCATCTCTGCTCTTTTGGCAGTAACAGGGATAGGCAGCAGATGCAGGGCAGCCAAAAAGACAGAGGGGAGGGGAGTAGAAGCAAAGCAGTTCAAGCAGAGCAGGAGGACATGATCGTGGGACACTGCAGCAGCTGGACTTTCAAAGATCAGGCATAGCTACCAATCGTTCATCATCATCATAACTTCAAACAGTTGTCGATGAATGGTTGTTAAGAGAGCACTACCTATAAATACAGTCTGTTGAGAAAAATAATTGTGCTAAGAATTCCACTTTTTCTGTAAGTTGCAGTTTCTTCTATGAATCAGTGGGCCCCAGTTCCTTCCTTGTATATGTTTTAACAATATGTAACATGGAAAAGGTGTAAAAAAATAATTTCCAATCCTTCAAGTGAGCTTGGAGAAGGTTTTGTATGGTTCTTTAACAGCATTTGAGACACAAAGCAATACTATTGTTGCCTATTTGACATGTACGAATATAGTTAGTAGAAAATCCCCATACTATATAGGCTTCTTATTTTGACACATTCCTGTGCTTGTGCTGTGTATTGCCTATATTAAATTTTATGATCGTTGATATTTCAAACAGCACTGTCTGACATCACATTAGAAAACTTCAATCTTGAAGTTCAATTAATTCTATCAGAGGGCATCCATATCACCACCTGAAAAGGATTGGTTTGCTTTCATGACCATTTTCCTGTTCAGTTAAATAACATAATTTGTATATTAAGTTTACAACTTCCTGGAATCCTCCAGCAGCGCAAATCTTTGTAAAAGATGCTGTTTCTCTTTTAAAGCTTTTGCCTAAAGCATTCCTGTATCGCTTTATCCAAGATTCATGAATAAAACTATTCTTGTGTCTATATGTTAAGGCTGAACACAGAACGATGACAGCTTTCATCTTGGCAGTGATTGTCAACAACTACAACACAGGACAGGTGAGTACAAGTGAAGAAAAAGTGAGGCTTGACTCAGTAACCTTGAATTTAAAAAGTTTAGACAGGGTTGATTTAAGACCGGGCATTTCTGCCTCATTCCCCTTGGGAATATCTTGGCCTTAAGATTTATATACTGGCAAGAAATGGATTGCGATGTCATGAAGGCCCTTTCTTGCAGGAAGCTTGCCTCCAAGGGAACTTGATTGCCATTTGCCTGGAGCAGCTGAATGATCCCCACCCTCTGCTGCGCCAGTGGGTGGCTATTTGCTTGGGCCGCATCTGGCAGAATTTTGACTCTGCGAGGTGGTGCGGCGTGAGGGACAGCGCTCATGAGAAGCTCTACAGCCTTCTCTCCGATTCAATACCTGAGGTAATCTTCTAGGTTTCAAAACAAATCTCTTCCAGCGGAGGAGACCCTGTTCTAATTAACTGCCTTAATTCGCTTCGCTGTGTTACAGAGCTGCTTCAGCTATTGCCTAAAAGGAGAGCCAAACACTATTTTTTGCAGGATGTCCATTGAGATGTTAAAAAGAGCCAACATGCAACTTTTTAAAGGGCTTTTGGTTAAGCTTGACCATAGGTGGTCCTTGCTTAGCGACTGCCTTGTCTAGTGACCGTCCACAGTGGTGACAGTAATGAAAAAGTAATCTTACGACCAGTTCTCACATGTATGATCTTTGTAAGGTCTGTAAAGCAAAGGGAAGTGGAAGTAAGGTCATAAGCACAGACATGGTTTCACTTAGGAATCGCTTGGCTTAGTGACTTGTTTGGAGGGCTTCATGCAGTAGGGTTGCAATCTGACTCAGTCTATTAACTGTATTGATTTTAATTGATAAATCTAATCATTCGCTGTTTGCTTAGAAGATAAAACCGTTCGTTGTAAGGCATTCGTTTTAGTGGGGAAACCAAATATGCCTTTTAAGTACTTCTAACGCTTCAACTGGCAGCAGGAAATTAACAAATGGGCAAATAGATGTGGAGAGCTCTTTAATCAATTAACATTTCTTGTTATTTATTAGACTGCATTGAGTACATGTTTAATTTTTTTGAACGAATTTCCAGTCCGAATACCTCTTTGCCCAAGTATGTCTGATTGACACCTGCATTTTTCAGTAGAAAATCTGATTTGGCCTATCCTTTGCAAAGACTCTTGTGCTCTGTTATGATGTCTTCTCTTTCCCTTGTAGGTTCGCTGTGCAGCAGTATTTGCCCTTGGCACTTTTGTAGGCAATTCTGCTGAGCGGACAGATCATTCCACTACAATAGATCACAACGTTGCCATGATGCTGGCCCAGCTCATTAATGATGGAAGCCCCATGGTCCGAAAGGTATAACGAAGGGGTAGGAGGGACAGATGCTCGTGTCATGGCATTATTCGTTTTAAATACAGATACTCCTCAGTTAACAGCAGTAATTGAGACTGGAATTTTTGTTGCTAAATAAGTGATGCAATCGTAAAACATGACATCACAGGACCACATCAGTTAGGCAGTTTGTTAGAGTCCCAGCACTCTCTATTCCTCTGTTAAGTGAGGATCATCAAACAAGTCCCAGGTGACTTGTAAGCAGACCAGTTAGCTGGTAAGTGACTGCTGCTATGTGGGAAAGGGTCTATGGGTGGCTGACAAAGTACAAACATGGCAGGACCAAGGGCAGCTGCTGCCCTGTGGGGGAAGAGTACAGCAGTGGCCCCCAAGACATGACCCAAGCACAATGGGGCAGTGGGTGGCTGCTGCCAGGTGATGGACAATGTGAGCAACTTACTTGATCAACTTGCAACTTTTCCTGCTGGCTTCCCCACTTCCCTGCTTTGGGGAAGCCAGCAGGGAAGATCACAGCAGAGAGCTTGTGACCACGGAACACTGCAACTTTCTTAAGTGCAAGCCACTTGCCAAGCACCCAGGTCTCGATCATTTGACAATGGGGATGACAGGAACTTTGAGGATCAGTCACTGAATGAATGGTTGCTAAATGAGGAGTAACTGTGCATAACATTCTGAATATCTTTGTTTACTGAGAGGATTCCTCCCCCCCCCATACCAGTCCTTATTATGAGTTCTAGGTGATTTGACTCTAAAATTGGCTCATAGGATTGATACCTATTCCATGGGAAATGAGAGGGCTCTCCAAACTGTAGCAAAGACAAAGAAAGATTGGCAATTCTTTGTTTCTACTTTTTATAGCAGTTAAGAGCTTAGAAAGGAGATTTTAGCCTGTTTTTCACTAGGGGAAAGTACTATGGGGTTTTAAAAGCTGCCCCTCTCTCACCGCCTCCTCTCCCTCCTCCAACTCCTCCTTTTCAGTGTTAATCCCTGGTAACTGATTGCGCTTCATCTATGAGCAGGTGCCGTTTTCCCAACTTGTCAGTTCTTTCAGATAAGATCCTTCTTCTAACACAAGAGAAATTGGAGCTGACATCTATTTTTCTTTATTCTGCTGACTCATGAGAAGTGGGTAAAAAAGGGAGCTAATGCCTAAGGCCCTCTCCAGGGATTTCAGCTGCTTGATGGCTACCTCTGTCATCTTATTTTCTGCACTTCTTCAGGGTTTATTATTGGCTGTGGTTCATCAGTGATTTCTCTGAATGGCAAGTCAGGTGGTGCAGATTGTCTTGTCTCTTTCTTCCCTGAGAGTTTCCAAAAGTGTCGGGTTTTTTTTGCACTTGGCTTTGTGTTTTCAGCCTGAAAACTGTTTTAAAAGAAACTGAGTTAAGCTCAGCTCACAGGGTTAAGATAGAAAGCACTTGCTGCAAAATACATGTTGGGTGGAGCTATAGGGCTATAGCTACCATTTGGCTATCACACCTCCACTGGGCCATCATTCTAAAACATGAGCTGCTGTTTCTTGCCTGACCTGATAGTTCTTTGCACCCAGTTGGGTTGTTATCAATGTGGCATTTCAGTGTGAATAACTCTTTTTGAAATAGTAAAGGACCATTGTATAACAAAATAATGAAAAACTGGGTATTTAAAAAGGATAATTTTAGACCTGGCAAAATATTCACTGTTGGAAAGGGTGCTGCTGAATACCAAAGAGAAGTGGTAATTGTCAGCAGCAAGCTGTTGTGTTGTACACCATTACTTTTATCTGGAACTCCTCTGTTTAAACAACAATAGGGAAGAGGAGGAGGAGGAGGAGGAGGAGGAGGAGGAGGAGGAGGAGGAGGAGGAGGAGATGATTTCTGTCTTGTTCTATGCTTTCAGAACTAAGTTTGCAGATATTTTCATTCCTCTTTTAGGAGATGGGTTCTGTCTCTGAAAAGCTTTTCTGTTGATCTCTGTTTGCATAGCGTAGTCTTGTATTACAGTTTGTGACATCAGATATGAAATAATATTTTCTGCTGGAAACAGAAATATGTGGCAGCCCTCTAGAAGAAGAAAGAAAGGATAGGGCAAGGCAGGAATGAAAGAGGACAACTTCATTCAAGAAAGAGCTCTCCTTAACCTGGCAGTGGCGTGGGAGAAGGATAGAATAATAATTTAATAAACTGATCTTGGTCTGCTCTGATTTCCTTTTACAGAAAACTAGCATATTAATTGCTTGATAGCATTGAGGTATAAAATGTCCAGAATGACCTGCTTGGTATTAATATATTATAAGCAAACTGTTTTTGATCTTTTCTAGCTGTCTTTTCTATATGTTTTTTCTCCTTCCATTCAATTACATCTTATTTTCAGATATGCAGATTTTCAGATATGCCTGGACAAGTCCCTGCTATTTTCTTGGCAAGGTTTTCCGGAAGTAATTTGCCATTGGCTCCTTCCTGGGGCTGACAGAAAGTGATGACCCATGGTCATCCAGCTGGTTTTATTCCTAAGGCAGAACTAGAACTCACAGTCTCCCAGTTGCTAGCCTGATGCCATAGTAGTAGATCTGTAAATAAAATGCAAGGATGTGTTTCTGACCTTCCTTTACAGCTGCCATTTTCTTAATTCATTGTAGATAGACATTTCAAGAAAATAAACCTGAGATTTTTTAAGATTTCCAATTGCCAGTTTCCTAGTTTCATCATCTTTTTAATAAGACAGGTTATCCTCAACCTAAACTAAAATGGCAGTGTGGTAAATTATATTTTAATGGATAAAATTATCTATGGATAGGAAAATAATACTATAATTTCATATCTTCCTATTCACTTTCTAGGACAGTACATCAGTTTGGCAATGCTGGTTTGAATCAAATAATAAGGAGGGTAGCCTGGCCAAGAATAAAAAGCCTTTTGTTGCAAATAATACATTTTGGAGTCAAATGTTCCTGCTTTCTTCAGATCCTTATGCCAAAGTGAAGGAAAAATCAATGTTTCACCAAGCAACATATAAAAAAATGCCCTCATTCTCACTTGAGGTGACAGATGGGTATTAATTTTGTCAGAATGCTGATTTCTAGGGACTTGATTTTCTTGCCTTTTTTTATGCTCACAAAAAGCTTTCAACTACACTAAAGCAAAAGAGAATATATTGGCTAAGCATTGCTGTCAGCTGTTTTCAAGGAAGGAAATGTATGTACTCTTCAGAAGTAAACAGGAAAGCCCAATGCATTTTCGTAAGAGCTGAGAAATATTGTTGAATCCAGAAATCTTAAGTCTGGTACAAAAATGTTAAATTCAGGCTGATACATAAATTCTCTCTTTGCTTTCCTTCAAAACCTGTAACATGGCTGCTTAAATAGAATAACCTAAGAGTTTCCAATCAGAGTCTCGGTGATAGCTGAAATCTGGAACTGATTCGCCTAGAATGATATTTCCATCCTTGGTACTATTTTGGAATTACTAAGGCACCAGGCTAGAAAGTGGGAGATGGTAAGTTCAAATCCCGCCTTAGCCATGAAAGCCAACTGTGGAACTTTGGTCCAGTCATTCTCCCTCAGCCCCACCCACCTCCACAAGGTTGTTATTGTGGGGAAAATAGGAGGAGGAAGGCGTATTAGGTCTGTTCGCTGCTTTGCTTTATTTGTAAAACTAATAAAGGCGGGATACAAATAAACAAATGATATGTTTGTATGCAGATAATATAGTGTCCAAATTGATATTCCTAAAGTTTTTCTCAAACAAGATCCCTCAATTAACTGTTAGATAATATTTGTGCTTATTTATGCATCATTGCAGGACAGAGGGACCAGAGAAATGTGCATGATCAATGTTAATGTAATGTTTTTCATGTATGGATTCATACACTGTACTTAATCATGATAAGGTAAAGGTTTGGGTTGGGTTTAGCATATTATGGGAAGTCATCCATTGTGGTTGAACACAATGCTTATTGGCTTAGTCCATTGCTTAAAACCTTGTTTAACTAAACTTTGGCTTTATACAGTGTGAAAGCCTATTCCGTGTGTGAAGGGATCTTTCTAAAAACAATCCAAAGAGGTCAAATATTATTTAGCAATAAGTGAGGATATTATTTTTCAAATTAAAAGTCTATCATAGGTGTTTCCCAAGGAATGAGGACAAGAGGCCTCTGAGACTTTTATACTGGAATCTTGTCTGGAATTTGGAATTTATTTGTAAAAGATTATATAACTTTAAGAGCCAGTTTGGTGTAATGGTTAAGGCATCAGGCTGGAAACCAGGAGTCCATGAGTTGCATTAGGCACAAATCCAGTTCGGTGATTTTGGACCAGTCATTGTCTTTCAGCCCTAGGAAGGAGGCAATGGCAAACCACTTCTGAAAAAACCTTGCCAAGAAAACTGCAGGGACTAGTCCAGGCAGTCTCAAAGATTTGGACACGATTGAACAGAAGAAAAAAATACAGTGTTCACAACCTTGAACAGAACCCATATTTTGTAGAAGAATATGCTTTCTGCTCTTCCTCCATTCCTTTTATATTTATAGATAAACTGGGTGATTGTGACATTGTACTCTAAGCAAGCTTAGGACAGATTTTCTCTGTTTAACTAGATGGGATAGATAATTTTCATTTTCTAAATTTAAAATATTTACCAGAAAGTAAAGGGACTGGAAGGGACTTTGAAAATCATTTACAATAATTCTCTGCCTATTACTGGAAATTGTTACTCTTTACATCCCAAGCAGATGGCCATCCAGTTTTGCTTAAACAACTCCAGGGAAGGAGAGTCCACCACCTTCCAAGCGGTTCCATTTTTGGACAGCTCTTGCCATTAGATCTGTCTTGATATCCTGCCAAAATTTACTTCCTTATAGTTTAAATCTATCATTTCTGGTACTGTCTTCTGAAATAATTGTGAGCTATGCATCATGTCTTCCTGCAGTCTTCTCCAAGCTAAGCGTACGCAGTGTCTTCAACTGTTCTTTCTCATTCTTTTTTGTCCTTCCAGGCCGTTTATCATTTTGATTACTATCTGTACATGCTGTATGGCTTGTCAATGCAGTGCCCCAAACTGAAGATGGAGTAAAAGAATGATGTCATTTTTTTTTTGAGTCTGGCATTAGATTTAGTTTTAGTTGAAGCATCCGGTGATTATTGTTTTAGCTAACTATGATAATGAAAGTATTACAGTAAATGTTCCTATAACTTCAATGTTACTGATAGAATATCCTGGGTTATGCACTTCAAGCTATTAATCAGGCACTTGGTAACAGCTCTTTAGTGATGGAACATTCTTGGGGTTAAGTTCTTGGGGTTCAGAGATCTATTTTTCGTCTTTGTTTATCAACAGGAGTTAGTTGTGGCACTGAGTCACCATGTGGTTCAGTATGAAACCAATTTCTGCACAGTTGCCTTACAGTTTATGGAAGAAGAGAAGAACTATGCATTGCCCTCACCTGCTGCTCCAGGTACTCTATCATCTTCTTTGGAAGTATAACGTTTTAGAAGTTGATTCTGTGAGCTATCTTTTTTAACAGGAAACTGGGGTGGGTGTCTTGTTTCCTTCTCCCATTTTCTTGAATCGTAATTGGTTTATCTGAGGTCTAAAAGTGACAAAAATCCCAATTGTGTTGGAAAACAAGACAAAAAATAAAATTCAACTTGTTTGAAGTGCTTGAACTCCCCTAGAATTATGCTAATTCATATGTAACGCCAGCAGTTTATTTATTTATTTTTTATGTAAAGCATTTATACCCTGCTGATCAGTTTAATAAGCTCCTAGAACAGCTTACATAACAATATTTTAAAAACAAAAACTCAGTCCCTGGGTTTTTAGCTTTACAATCTTACAGCATAAAAAAAAGATGCATTACGAAAAGGAAAAGAAGAAAACAGACTATTTCTGTCATGATTCCTGCAGAAGGCAACTGTGATAAGAAACAGCCAAAGAATACCCTATGCAGCAGAGCAGATAGTTCTATTGTTTGTCATTATATGGCATTTTGGCCTTGCTGACCATTGGAGAGGACAGCCAGATGTTTAGGTGCAAGTGGGGGGAAGCCCACTTTCAAACTGGGATTTTACGTGTTTCTTCTGTCCTTTCTCCTAATGCAGAGGTCTTCAAACTTGGCAACTTTAAGACTTGTGGACTTCAACTCCCAGAATTCTCCAGCCAACTCTGCTGGCTAGAGAATTCTGGGTGTTGAAGTCCACAAGTCTTAAAGTTACTAGATTTGGGGACATCTGTCCTAATGCATTTGTTTTGTGTGCAAAAATTTGTTTGGGGATGGGGGACAGTTGGTTTATTTAGATAAAAGCTTCCTGCTTTTTATTCCCTGTGTACTCTTCTGTGGAATAATGCCTCCCTGAAAAATATTAAAGTAGTCTCTTCCCTCCGAAATTTCAGAAAGTCTAAAAACTTAGTTGTTCTATTAAGCCTTGAGGCCAGGATGTTGTGACTGTTCTTCTGCACAGTGATTAGATTGTTTGGTTTGTAGTCCCAATTTATTTATGTGCTTTATAAATTTTACTTCTGATTTACTGTATTTTTCTTTAAATCCAAATTAGGAGGTTGTGAAATTATATGCTGCTAGGGGTAAATTTGTTTGAAACGGTTCATATGTACCCTATAAATAAAATGTGTACTTTAATAGCTGCTGTGCCTTAAAAGGGGGGAGGCATTTTAAAAAGTGGAAACATAGACCGAGATTATTTGTATAAGAAGCAAATGGTTATAAATAAAATGCACAAGAAGCTGTCTTTGGTGTGCATTATAAAAGCCTTTTTATAGCCGACTAACTAAGACTGCCTTTTGGAGAAAAATGGGATAAAAAAATAAAAATTGCAAGCAGTCGTAATATAATGGAATTCTTTGGGTAAATATTTAGGCAGGGAAAAAAATCATTAAGCTTTTTTTGTTCGCTGTTTCATTGTAATATCCAGACTCCTCAGCAGTGATACCTTGTTGAGCTCAAATGAGGTCAGCTTTGTATGGGGCTATCACGTAAGTCTCATAACTAGCAGTTCTTGCAGGGTAGCAGTCTGTACATTTTCCTCTACTTTAAATAAGGAAATTGAAATAGTATCTCAGTTTTAAAATGTTGCTTCTGAGAAATCCCATTGATTGTCCCATTGATACTAAACTAGAGCAGTTGTCCCATTAATACTAAACTAGAACATTTGTTAAAGGGAAGGAAGAAGTCTAGCTTTTCAATTTGTTGCTTGTGGAGTCCTTCGTGTTCTCTGAGCTTGGTTGCTTTCTTGTAGACATTTTATTACTCTACTGCGCCACTGTTACTCTTCAGTGCCAGAAGGGAGTAAGGTTTGCTGTCTGTTTTTAGATAGATAGATAGATAGATAGATAGATAGATAGATAGATAGATAGATAGATAGATAGATAGATGATAGATAGATAGATAGATAGATAGATAGATAGATAGATAGATAGAGTGAGTGAGTGAGTGAGTGAGTGAGTGAGTGAGTGAGTTAGTTAGTTAGTTAGTTAGTTAGTTTATACATAGAGGCTTGCCCTGTCAGTGTTGATGGGTGTCTTGTTTTCTTCTTCTTCTTCTAGTTCCTTGATTAAGCCATTGTTTACTGTTTATTTGTTTGTTTATCTAAGCTGACAGGTTACCTATTTGTACATTGTCTAGAACAGGGGTGTCAAAGTCAATTTCATTGAGGGCAGCATCAGGGTTGTGTTTGACCTCGGGGGGTGGGGTAGGCTTGGTCATGGTGAGCGTGACCAGCTCAACGTCACTTGTGTCTGGGGCACCTGTGGTGGCTAAGTCCTAAGGTAAGAATTCCCTCAGACCCTCCCTCACTCTCATAATCTCCTCCGTTCCCTTCTTTTTCCTTCCATCTTCCTTCTCCTTTCTTCTTCCCCTCTTTCCTTATTTTTCCTTCCTTACTCTCTTCCCATCTGTCCTTCTTTTTCTTGGTCTTTCCTCTTTCCCTTTCTCCTTTCCTGTCCCTTTTTTTATGCTCTAATGCAAAAGGGAAAACATTTCTCCTTTTGTTTTGCTTTTAGTTTGTTTTGTTAGCCCTCTGCCAGGGAAAACAGAGCTTGGGGGATTGCGCAGCCCCCTCCTGAGCTCCATTTTCGCAGCAGACGGCTGCAGGAGGCTGTCACAACCAAAACCAGGGGCAGGGGGCGCACTTGGCCCTACCAAGCTCCATTTTCACTGGCAAAGGCACCAGTGGGTTGGGCCGGTCTTTTGCTGTTTCCAATGAAGCCCTGTGGGCTGGATCTAAGCGTCCCATGGGCCTTGAGTTTGACAGCCCTGGCGTAGAAGATAGATTTTTTAATGTATTTATATATTAAATTTATATGCCACCCATCTCCCGGTTCGAGGCTACTCTGGACTGTAAAAGCTAAAGCGAAACCAACGGCCACCCAAAGTCATTTCGATACTAGACAGGTGTCAAATAAATTGAATAAATAAATAATAAACCTTTGCCTAAGGGGCAGCAGTGACTACTATCATTGACTTACTTGAAACTGTTACTTGTTTGCTATTTTGCGGGACTAAATATTCCTATTGCCTCCATAGAGGGTGGAAGTCTGACTCCAGTCCGAGATAATCCATGTACTCCAAAACTCCGTTCTGTCAGCTCCTATGGAAATATTCGAGCAGTCACTACAGCAAGGAACTTGAATAAGTCTTTGCAGAATCTCAGTTTGAATGAAGAATGTAAGATAACGTTTCATTTTATTTTATTTTATTTATTTATTTGTTTATTTGTTTATTTATTTATTTATTTATTTATTTATTTATTTATTTATTTATTTATTTATTTATTTATTTATTTATTTATTTATTTATTTATTTATTTATTTATTTATTTATTTATTTATTTATTTATATAACCTTATACCGTGTGTGCATTTGGCTCTACAGCAGAAATGGCATAATTAAAAGTGAACAGTGTCTCTAATTACTATTTGTAAACAGTGTGACATGAGATCGGATCCTGAAAATCATGACCAAAAGTAAATTCCTTGGCAAAAGTGCTATATTTGTTCTGTTGACTATAGTCCCTGTGCTTCTCCCAAAATGAGTGCTGAAAGAGAAGGGGGAGGGGGGGAAATCTTCCTATAACAAAGTTGCATACATATGTAATACAGTGGTGAGTTTCCAATTTTTTTACTACCGGTTCGCTCATGCGCAGAAGCATCCGGGCAGGTGGGCAGAGCCTCCCACTGCCGCTACTCCCGGTTTGATTGCAGAGTCCCAAGGTCATGTGATCATTTTTGTGACCTTCTTACAAGCAAAAGTCAATGGGGAAGCCAGATTCATTTAACAACCTGTGTTGCTAACTTAACAGCTGCAGTGATTCACTGAACAACTTCCGCAAGATCATAAAATGGGGCAAAACTCACTTCACAACTGTTTTGCCTAGCAATGGAAATTTTGGGCTCAAGTGGGGTCATAATTCAAGGACCACCTTGTATATTCCCTTATCTAGAGGCAAGTCCTGATGCTACCATATTCCAAAGGTTCTTCAACCCAGAGGCAGTTTTTCAGGGAAAACAGGTAGCTGCAACACTGAAAAAAAGAGAAGGGGGAAAAAATCCCTCTTTTTATGAGTTTCTTTTCACATGTAGCTTTAAGGATATAACCATAATAACCAGTTCCTTGATGGAGGAACATGAAACCAGCAAACCTCCCCCACTCATTATTTCCTAAATTCCATTATTTTATTCTTTTCTGCATCTCTTTTCCCGCTTTTTTAAAGAAAAACATATATCTGGCAGGCCTCCCAAATCATTCATGCATCCCCAAAATATTTCCACATTACAAAATTACATATCTTTGTTAATTTCTGCTGTCGGATACGTTTTAGTATTTAAATTAACATTGGTATGATCTTCTGTTTCTCCAGAATTCTGTAAGCATTCTGTTAGTTACCGTAATTAGTTAGTTAGAATAACTTTATTGTCACTTTAAATGTGCACTGATCGGCATACATTAAAATGAAATTTCATTACATAATTAATTAATTAATTAAACACAAAATTAATTAATTAATTAAATACAAAATTATGCATATACCGACATATATTATATGACAAAGAGAAACAAGAAGGTAACATAATACTCCTTCTGAAATAGTAACTTTTGACTTTTCAAGAGTAGAGACAGAACTGGTATGTTAATTTGTAAAATAAAACTTAGTTAGAGAAGGCTAAGCCTCAGACAGATGGAGCTTGGTGACAAAATGATGGAACTAATGCCACACTGCAGTCACTAGGATTTCTGCATATGGCTAATAGATACTACTGCAAAACCTAGTATATCCCTTCTCCTTCAAATTTCCATATGCAACTCATACTTTATTGAGCGTAGTCCTTGCATAAGTGTTTTGTTCAGTGTCTGCATCCTTATTGTTATTCAACAGCTGGAAACTCTGTTGCATTTTCCCCTGGGAATCTGAGCACCAGCAGCAGTGCCAGCAGCACCTTGGGCAGCCCTGAAAATGAAGAATATATCTTGTCTTTCGAGACGATTGACAAGATGAGGAGAGTCAGCTCCTACTCATCACTAACTTCTCTGATAGGTAAGCCTAAATGTTTTCAAGCCAGCCTATTTATAACACAGAGGATGGGATGAAAAGGTCAACAATTGCTCCAAGCCAACATCATTGTGGTAGAAGGAGTAGAATATGATGATTAAAAGTGTGTGTGTGGGGGGGGGGGGGGGGACAGAGAGATTCACAATGCAACAATGTTCATGTGGGTATGCGTCAATTTTCTATCCAGGATATTTTTTAAGCAAAAGAAGCAAATATTGATTGGAATTCGTAACAGAGCTATTAAACAGGTGGCTCATGGTATATGGCCTATGGTCTCCTCTTAACTCACTATTCTGTTAAAATGACATTCTTGTAATCAGCAATGTTCCTTTCTTATTTGTTTGTTGATTATTTAGCTTGTATCTCATTTTTTTCCTAGCTAGGTAAAAAACTCAGGAGCAATCTTGCCAAGCAATAAACTAGCATAGCTTACTATTACTGAAATGGTCATTTAAGGTCTTTGGGCAGGATAGGCAGTCGCCATCTTGGAGTTAAGCTTTTTTGCCTGTATCATGATGCCAACTGCAGAATAATGGTGTTGTCAGCTCAGATTAAAGGTTCCATGGACGTAGACTGTGAGTATATGCCACTCCCTTTGCACAAATGCATTTATAAAATCACCTTCCACCATCATTAGAAAATAAGCAAGAGGCAAAAGTATGATAAGGAGTCAAATCCTGACATTTCTAGGTAGAAGGATCAAGGAACATACTGGGACAAATGGACAAATAGTCTGACCTACATTATTTGGCATTTCTTTCCAGAAGAAGCATTGACACTCAGTGTTTAATGTGAATATTATTAACTCACAAGGGAGTTAGAAGTTGTTTTTAAAACGTCTATCTATTATTTTTTCATTCCTCCTCCTCTGATTACCAACTCTGCAGCTCCTTTTGCATATAATGTGTTTTGTGGTGAGTGGGATTCTTGAGATTATTTTTGGGATTATGATCCAACTAAATTACTAGCCACATTGGGAATATAATGCAGAAAAACTGCAATATAGCCAATCAAATTCAAAAACATTAAAAAGAGAAATTACAAAAGAACAAGAAACTGACAAATACTTTTTACTGTTTGGGGAAAAAGAAGGAAAAGAACATACTGTCTGCAGAGGATGAAAATTGTGCACCTTATATCATCTTTTACAATACTCTGGCGCCTCAGTTGCTCCTTTTGTAAAGCTTGATATTTCCCCACTGTTTTCTTCAGATGTTTAAAAGAGTTTAATTTGTTGCCAGAATTTCAAAAAAGTTAAAAGTCAAAGAAAGAAACTGAAAATAAGCATACACACACACACACACACACACACACACACACACAAAGTGACCCAAAGCAGTACTCCAATGCCCCCCTTATTCGTATTCTGCCAGGAACACCTCATCTCCAGCTGTAAACAACATAGCTTCTGGAAGTGGTTTAAAATTCATAACTTGCACCAAATTCCATTACTTTCAGCACTTACCTTTTAAATGATGGGGGATTCTTCCCCCTCATGATTTCTTTCTTCCACCTTCCCACTTTGTAGAAGAGTCTTCCTTCCTTTCAGCTGCCGGGTAAAGAAAATCATTTTAAAATGTTGAACAATCTATATGCTTGACTTTAGAGATGGCTGGCTTACATTAATTTTTTAAAAAGCTGCAGGGTAGCGTTACTCCTATAAAAAAATTATAATATTTAGCAATATGGTTGTGATTTAGAAGATTTCCTGTAGTTGACTGAGAAAGTGGCTCTTTTGCATAGATGTGCTCTCTCAGGTTCCATTTTTGACCGGGGTAGCAAGAGTGAGAATGTCTGTAAGGAATCATTGCTGGTCAGGTTAGATCAGGGGTGTCCAAACTTGGCAACTTTAAGCTCTGCTGGCTGGGGAATTCTGGGAGTTGAAGTCCACAAGTCTTAAAGTTGCCAAGTTTGGACACCCCTGGGTTAGATCATGGTTGTCCAACTTTTTGGTTTGGCTTTTACATTGAATAAAGAGGAATTATCTTGAGCCACATGTAAATACCGTGTATATAATATAATTAATGTGTATAAATCATATAATGATAGGTTTTGTCAGATGCAAGAAGTCACGAACCAGGATGAGTTCAAAAGTACTACAAGTTTATTTCATACTATCTTTACACAAGAATCTGAACTACTAATGGTTAAGGAGAATTGGTGTCAACAGTAGGCTAGAACTGCATCTCTTCTGGGGCCCTAGGTATTCCAGATTGATGATGTATTTGACATACCCTCGGGCTCAGTTTGGTTGTCTCAGATAACTTTACGGTCTTGTGGAGCCACATTACTAGCTATGCATGTGGACTATGGGCTGTGGGTTGGACATGCCTGGGTTAGTGCTGCGATACATGACCGATAGATATAGCCCAGAGATAGATTCATCTGACAGTATATAAGACCGTTTCATATGAACAGAACCTGCACCTGATGCTTTAGCATATGAAAACTTCTCCCAATTACAGTACATCACATTAATTTGTCATCTTTAAAATTATGGAATTAGTATCATTATGCCTGGCGCTTAGAGATTAACACCAGGCTTTACTGCAGACCTCCTCTTGAAATTACCAGAAATTGTACTTTCTGATGAGACAGAAGGGAGAAGAATATGAAATATATTAACTTTAATTACATTGAAACCAAATCAGATTTAGTATTATGCTAGCTCCACCAGTTCTTTATGCATCCCCCCAGCATACCACTTGGAGGTCAAGTGAAGGTTCAGCTTAAAAAGGGTCACACATCTGTGGCTTGGGGAATAAAAGAATATAGATCCCAAGGAGTTTCAAATTCAAATTCATTTAACACACTGGAGGAGAGGAAAAAGGGCTGTAGGAGCAAAGTAATTAAAGAAATGATATTCATTATTCTAGTTATGTGTGCTTTAAGCTTGAAAATTGGAGCATGTCTATCATGGGATCAATAGGATGGATATCATTAGAGAAGAAAAGTAATGGAACACAGGAAAATGTTTTGAATTCAGGTCGTTGCAGTTTTGAAAAAGATGTGATGATCAAGGGGAGACAGAATAGATTTTGATGAGGGCAGTAATATATAAGACAGTTCATTGGAGAGTTTGCCCTAAGACAGAGAGGTCAAAAGAAAAGACCAAGGAGCTGATTGGAGGGGAATCATGAGTGCAATCACAACCAAGTAGAACTAAGGTACAGAAGAAAGCAAGACAGGATTAAAGTCTGAAACAATGGTTAAGAGCTGTACCATACTTGGGGATGTACTGTAAAGAGTAGTAGGTTCCAATGAATTAATTTCAGAGATAGAAATGCAGTGGGCTAGTCAGTAATGGTTTCCTCTTATCTTCGCTACCGATTCAGAACAGGGACCACACACGTGCTTGCTTTGCTCACACGTGGAGCTTCTGCACATGCGCAGAGTGTCCGTAATGACATCTGGATGGGTGGGCGGAGCCTCCCACCTCCGCTGCTAGTGGTTCGCCCGAAGCAGGGCGAAGCATCAGAATACCACCTCTGGGGCAAGTGAATAGGCAAAAGGTGATCAGATCGCACTTGTAGGAATGCCACAATTATTAGAATATATTTTAAAGGAGAGAGCAATAACAGTGTCTTGAGGGAAGCAGAATCAGAAGTTGAAAATATTAAGAATGGAAAAATCATAGGCAGTGATGGTTCCCTGGCTTAGGAAATGGCAGTTCCCAAGAAAAAAATCAAGGAAAGCCAAAAGTATATAATTAGGTGATATGTGAAGCAGGGAATTTGAGAGGAAAACTGGAAGGAGAAATAGGAAATATAAAAGCCTCTGTCAACTTGTGTTTAATTCTTGTCAGCTTCATGGATATTTTGGGTATGTCCATATAGTTTTCTTGGCAAACAATATGGAAATGATTTTGGCCCTGTCTTCTTCCAAGAATGTTTTAAAAAATTCCCAGTCACTCCTGCAGCTCCATTATTTCCTGATGGTTTTCCATCTAAATAATAATGTCCAGTCCTTCCTTCTTAAGATACACAACACAGAGAGCTTTTTGAGAGCTGACATCAAAAATGCAGTTTACCTTAGAAGAATTACTTGGTTGAAAAACAACATCCTGCATTTTGGGCACCACTAGACTCAGTTGAGCCTAGGATGAAATGGCTGAAGTGGCATTCCCTTTAAACCTTGATCCTAGTGTGATTGGGTGGGAAAAAGTAAGGATTAGTAAGAAATGACTCTTAATAAATTGTACTTCCTCAGTAGCAACATTTCTAGGTAGGAGACATAATCAGAGAAAATATTTTTTCAATACTGAAACTCATTGTCGTTCTGAATATTAAGAGATGAAAAATATACAGCTCTCCAAATGTTGCTGTTCCTGATTTTCACCAATCCGTGGTTGTCTTGAACCACTATGTTTGGGTCACTATTAAATCGCTTTATTTAAAAATATAAATGCTACTTCTCATGTTCATGCATCTCCAGACATCATATTTAACTGCAGTTCAGCTTGAAAATGAAACCACCTAGATACATGAAGATCAGAGGTGGTATTCAGCAGGTTCTGACCAGTTCTGGAGAACCAGTAGCAGAAACTTTGAGTAGTTTGGAGAACCAGTAAATACCACCTCTGACTGGCCCCGCCCCATCTATTCTCTGCCTCCCGAGTCCCAGCTGATTAGGAAGAAATGTGGATTTTACAGTGCCCTTCCCCTGGAGTGGGGAAGGAATGGAGATTTTACAAAATCCTTCCCCTGCCACGCCCACCAAGCCATGCCCACAGAACTGGTAGTAAAAAAAATTGAATCCCACCACATGAACAGGTATAAAAACAAATGAATAAACTTCAGGAATTTACCTGAAAGTGATGTTTACAGAACAGCGTCCCTGTTTGGTGACCGAAGTTCTGTTATCATCATTAAAATAACTTGTCCTTCCTCAACAAGCCCAGGGCTGCATGTCACATGCATTCTTATTTTCTCCACCTTTGTAATGTGGATTTGCCAGAGAGAGTCCTTGGGCTCTGGGGCTGAGGGGGGGGATTTTAATTCACATTACTCTGGCTGAAATCCAGCAGTTTTGTTGCCACCCCTGAAGCCACTTGATTTGTGGTCCTTGAAACTCTCTGTACAGTTTGGTTGTGATTCATTGTTTTCAGTAAATAGGCATAAAAACTGCAGTGCAATTTACATTTAAACAGCAAAGAACAATCCCAGCCCCATTCAAGAAGTATCAAAGGAAGGGAAAAAAATGTAGCCTTATTCTCAGGTATGATTTCAGTTTTTATCCTTGCCTAGTCTACTGTAACCCTCTACCATTATCCCCAAAATTAAGTGACACCCCCCCTTCCTTCTGAATCACCTCACAAGCTCTTTCCCCACTAAGAAAGTAAACTCTCAAATAAAATTTTAGGGTCCATTTTCCAATAAAAAGAATCTTATTCAGTTGGTTAACTAAATAAAACAATTGACAAAAAATTTAAAACTGCATATTAAAAAGAGATTATAATAAAGAATTCCCTCGCCTTCTTTCAACCGTCCACTGAGGTTTAAATAATAAAATGGCATTCTGCGGTTTTTGTACAACCGTCGCTTTTTTTTTTTAAGGAAATCTGATTGATAAATCGGGGCATTATTTTTGTCAGTCAGAATGTTTTAATCATTTAATCTCTGTAGCATTGCAGTCCTTTTTTTAATTACCTGTCATATTACAAAATATACATGATATAAGAGAACATACTCATTAATGCAACAGCATAGGATTGAAGATGTATTTTTAGATAGCTGAAGGATTTATAGAAAGTTTATTTTACATTGCTCATTCAGGTGCATAAATTTTTCAGTCATTGATTGCCATAAAGGCTAGCAATTAGAATATATCCTATTCCCCCTTTCCCTCCTGCTGCCTTCCATGTATATACCTATTTAGGAGAAGCATCAGCTGGAAGCAGAGAAAATTCTCACTGTTCCTGATGGCACGATGGCTCTGGATCCTCCATTGTGCTGTTAGAAATGCTGCTGAGTCTTTTTAACTGTTGCTTCCTCCTGGCTTGGTATATTCAAACAGGAAATTAAAACTGAATAAACCTCCTCTTTGTTGCCAAGGTCAGAGAAAGAACTTAAAGATCAACTCCCTATCGTCTGCTGCTAGTTAATCTGTTTTCTCTGTTGCTAGTTAATCTGCTCCCTGATTCATTTTGAAAGGAGGAAGAGTAGCAGAAAATGTTGGGAATGGCTAATGGGGGAGGAAGTGGTACATTCTTTGCTTTGAGCTCCTAGAGAAAGGTAGGGTGTACATCACATGAGTAAATAAAGAAGAAAAGCTTTACCCAGCGAGTTTAATTCAGATTGTAATTGATATGGCTTTTCTGAACAAGAGGAGCTCATTTCTGAACCCTCCAATTTACAAATTTGGCACAAGCAGCATTCAGTCTCTCAGTAAGCCAGGCATCTGAGAGAAATGGCACCGCAGCTGCTTTGACTTGTACATGCGTACCATTCAGCCAGGCCCCTTTTGACTGAAGGGGTTGAAAAATGCAAGCCACTTGAAGTGTCCTGATTGCAACTGTTACATTGAATAAAGGGCCAAGCATAGCTCAATTAAAATTAAATAATATTAAAAGCTCGCAACAAAGAAGGGCTATTTACTTCTTGTGTTCTTATTAAGAGGAATCGTTTGGCAACTCTCTGTACTGCAAGGCCCATTTAACCAATTTTGAATTGGTCCAGCTAATTACAGAGCCGTCATTTTCATAGAAATTTTATTAAACATTACAATTAAAAAGGTAAGAGGTAATGCAAACTTCAAAAAGAATAAAAGAAAAACATGCAGAAAAATCGATATTACTTAAATGGATGGGTAACCAAATTTTTACCTCCATTCTATTTTGGACCAATTAATAGAGCATCCTGCTATTTTACTAAAGGCACCTTATCTTTTGCATAAATAATTGGATAATAATGCAAAGTTTAAAAATAAACAAAAGAATGTCATTTGCAAGTTAAACAAATTTATGTTCAACTGAATTGTTTGTTACTCTGATATCTCTGGTATCACTCTGGGACTCTGGATGGAAGAGATACCTTTGCCTTGTTCTTCTAAACAATGGAAAGGCAGGAGAAAATATGCCATTACTTTTCACTTTAGATGTAGGTGACCCAGTGGTGGGCTGCAGCCGATTCACACCGGGTCATGCGAACTGGATGTCAAGATTCTGTTTAGTTCGGCGAACCACCAAATCACACCATTGGCCCTCACCCCCGGTTCCCACCCCGTCACCTTGGGGTTACCAATCAGGGTGGGGAAGCTTCAGGGGCCTGACTGGGAGCTGTGCTGATCAGCTGGGAGGCTGTGAAAATGTGAATGAATATGCAGTGCCCAGTTGGGAGGCTGCGACCCCCCTGCAGTCCAAAAGAAGACCGTGTTTTCTAAAAAGTTCAATCAGACCTTCCAACTTCACAAGATATTTTTTTTAGGATTATGGAAATAATGTAGACAAATGTTAATCCTAGAGTAAGAATTTGATATATTTTTACTTATATCTGTACCAAAAAAAGGTGGAAGTCATACTTTTTTGGTTTTCCTTCTATTCCTCTTTCTTTCTTACACTTTCACTCTTTTTCTTTCCTGAGCCTTTTATTTTTTCAAATCTGTTTTTTATTCATTTATCCCTTAGCTTTGTATTTTTTTGATGTACGAAGGATCAAATACTCAGCTATTATAATTCTTCATTCCTTATTTATAGAAATCATATCAAGATTTAGAATGAAATCCACTGGGAGCCATGCCATATAAGGCAGGCTCTGAGTCTCTCTAATCAAAAAGTGTTTATCAATAGAAGAAAATATTTGTAGCTCAGGGTTGAACAGTGGGGTCCTTGGTGCTCTCTGAGCTTGATGGTTTTCTTGCAGATGTTTCATTACCAAACTAGGTAACATCATCAGTACCAGAAGGGAGTGGAGTTTGCTCTTATTTTCATACACTAGTGACTTACCCTGTCAGTGTTGATCAGTTGCTTCACAAACAGTGTTTTGATTGGTGCCAGGTCTCTACAGCCTTATTTATTATTATTTATTATTTATTAAATTTATAAACCGCTCCCTCTCCCCGAAGGGACTCGGGGCGGTGTACAAACACAGCTAAAAACCACATACAGAATACAATATTGAATACCCATAAAACAAATCCAGTATAAAACCGTTCTAAGACAAAAATTAAAAACAATCTAAAAAATCTATCCCCAGGGATTAAAACACCGGCCAGAAGGATTGGGAATTAAAACTACGGTTATTCTCTGCACCGCTTCCTCAAATGTTCTTTAAATACAGAATTTCCCAGCATTCCTTTAGGAACCTCCAATATGCAAACTGTGGTTACTCATCCTAAAATGAATCCTCTTTACCTGGAGCTTCAAAATTTGCTGTTTGCTGGGAAGATGTGTAGCCAAAAGTCAGTCTACATTTAGTGTACATCTGTCTTTGGGGATATTTCTTCATAACCAAACAAAAGTGTACTTTCTGTTCAGTTCACACCCCTTGCTCACTGAATATGGATGTCACAAAGCAAAGCCCACATTTTGTAATTAACCCCCGTGCCCCATGTTGACTGGCAGAGTGCTGCAGGAGACTGAGTGCTGTCACACTCCCCTGGCCACTTCCCGGGCCATACTCGCCCAGCCAGTCATTAGGGCAGAGAACCGGTTATAAAAAAAAATTGCAGCCCACCACTGAAGTGACCCATATAATATCCTAATCCATTTTATAAATTCCAAAAGAAATCTAAATCTGTTTAATAGAGCAACCATTTTGTCAAAGGCTTTTTCAGCATCCAATGATAAAATTGCAAATAGATCTTTATTTTTATTCATAATTATTAGATCTACAACTAACCTTATGTTATATGCTGCCTGCCTAATTTTTATAAACCCTGCTTGACCATTCTTAATAATAAACACTCCATTTGCTAACACTGCTGTTAAAATCTTTGTATCAACGTTAATCAACAAGACAGGATGGTAATTAGAACATGAGTATTATCTTACCTGCTTTTGATACAACTGTAATACTGGGAGAAGCCTGGTTAAATATCAGTGCTAAAATTCTGTTATCAACTATTTCTTCATACACTCAACAAAATTTTGGTACAGTGGTGAAATCGAATTTTTTTTGCCACCGCTTCTGTGGGCATGGCTTTATGGGGAATCATGTGATCAGGTGGGCATGGTCAACTTTTCTCCACTTTTTAAAGCATTTTTTCCTACTATTCACCTGAACCAGCAGGAGAAAATGCTTTAAAAAGTGGGGGGGAAATGGTTCAGACGATCATGCGGATCAGCTGTGAGCTGCACAATCATCGGACCTTCTTTATTTCACTTTTTAAAGCATTTTTTTCCTGCCAGTTCGGGCAAATAGATAGAAAAAAATGCTTTAAAAAGTGAAATAAAGAGGCCCTGATGATCGTGTAGCTCACAGCTGATCCGCACGATTGTCAGAACAATTTTTTTTCATTTTAAAAAGGTTCCAATGATCGCGTGGCACAGCTGAGTGTCACAAAACCTTTTTTCCCACTTGTTAAAGCTTTTTTTTACTACCGGTTCTAGCGAACCTTGGCATTTTTTGCTACCGGTTCTAGCAAACCAGTCAAAATGGTAGCGTTTCATCCCTGTTTTGGTACCAAAAGATGTATAAATGTTTTCTAATAGGGAACTCATATCGGCCTGGTATTTTAGCACTTGTTATTTTTCAAATTATTGTTTAATCTCTACCACAGATACTAGAGGAAAAAAATGTTAATGTTGTGTATCATCTAAATATGATAAATTAATTTTATTTTAGAAGTCCTCTGTATCTTCTTTCAATATATTCTCTTGTTTACTATATAATTCTGAATAAAAATTTAAAAATTGATAACATGTCAATTAAAGTTTTTTACATTTAATCTCTTTTGATAATTTTAGTAGCTCATCATTTCTCTTAAAGTACAACAAGTGACCTCTGCTCATATCTCTTTTATTATCTATAAATAAATGTTTAAAGCCTCATCGTTCAGTCCTAATCATCAAAAGTCCATTAATGGTTACCAGCAATAACAATATATTTATTTTAACCTTGATCAAATAAACCAACTTTATATTTCTTCCCTTTATTGTCAACAAGCTTGTTCTTTAATCCTTTCAAATAATGTCCTAGAACTTGATTTCTTTTCATTTTTAATTTGTTTCTTTTCACAAAGCCTTCAAAACTGTAATACATCTCTTTTGTAAATCCAATATAGGTAACTTATCCAGATCACTCCTGTGATTTGTTATTTGTATACCCCTTTCCAGTGGTGAAATTCAATTTTTTTTACTACCAATTCTGTGGGTGTGACTTGGTGGGCGTGGCAGGGGAAGGATACTGCAAAATCTCCATTTCTACCCCACTCTGGGGCCAGCCAGAGGTGGTATTTGCCAGTTCTCTGAGCTACTCAAAATTTCTACTACCGGTTCTCCAGAACATGCTGAATTTCACCCCTGCCCCTTTCGATTATTAAGATAGCAGCCAGTTTATTTTATATCCAATGTATTATCTTTTTTCATATCATTCTTTTAATTTGTCATTTTAAATCGATTTTCATATCATTCTTTATCATATCGATAAAACATGTTCCTCTTCCCTAACCTTCCCTAGTCTTTCAAATGACAGTTTATCTATAATAGCAGAAATTCTAAAAATTAACTTCTAGGTCCATTGTTCACATATATTTTTCAGCAGGTCAATTTTACAATATTTCTCTCCATTGTGAATCAGTGAGTCAGATTTAAGTGTTCTTCTCCTTTAATTGTAAACTTTAGACCTTTAAATTTGTATTTGAAACTTCTTTTGCTAAGGATTGAAACTTGCCTAAGAGTTTCCTTGTCATTACAAAGATTCCCAAAAGCTAAAAAGCACTTAAGAAGTAATTTAGAAAATGATTAAGAAATGAGACTCAGCAAACCTTATGTCCATATAGGCTGCATTATGGTGGTAAGCTTGATTGAAATCCCTAGACTCGTATGTCAGCCACAAAAATGTCAGTTTCTGCATCTACCCCCAAGGGGCACCTGTCTAAAGTACAAGCGGGTGATTTCACAATCTCTGTTTTTTCCAGAGAGATTTTACTGCCCAGAATTCACCGTCTGGCTTCTGATCCTGCTGCAGTGCCATCCTTGTTCCTTTAGGGATGTCTCGTTTATCATGAACCCTCACTGGAAGTCCCACAGAGCTGTCATTTGAGATGCACTTTTAACACATATGCTTCTGCCATGTGCTTTATCTTTGCATCCCTTTCTATCATTACAATCCCTAATGCAAAAATAGAGCTTTTTCCCCCTCCTGCTGTTAATATTTCTTTTCATCAGTGCACCAACTCAGTCAGTTCAAGCTTGACAAGCAGCTAATTTGGATGCATCACTCAAGGGGCTGTGAGCCTTTTTTTTTCCAATGAAAATAATATATAAGGGAGAGGGAGAGCAATAAATCTTAAAATTCATAGAAATTCCTTCTGTTCTCTTCAGCTGATAAGTGAAAGAGGAATTTCAGTGGTGATTTTTCTTTTTAAGGATCAGATTCATTAAAGTATTGCGTAGGTATTTTTCTTTCTTCATTCTTCATTCCTCAGCCCTGAGAGAAACACGTTGGTTCACATTAACACAAAATATTGCAATATTGAAAGATTCTTTTCCTTTCCTGCTGGTTTTTCATTACCTTTCAAAGGAATCTCAAATACCTGAGATTTCCCAGCTGTGGTTTTATAACTTCCTGCATGGAAATAAATGTAGAAGAGGCAATATGCTGATCAGGGAAAAAGGAGCTGTGGAGAATGTTCTTCCAATGGCACAAGCTGCCTGATGCCTTGACAGCTGCCATCTTCTTGGCTTTCATCATTTTGCCTGCTTGTTTGTGTCTTCCTGAGTGCATATACCAAAAGCAAAGGTTTTTCAGTGACTCCAGGTCTGACACACACACAAAAGACCTTCATAGATTGTGCCAAGTAGGAAAGGAGCATGAGATGCCAGCCACAATCTAAGATCTCATAAAATAACAAATGTACTCAAATGCCCGCTTTGATGTTTATTCTAATTCAAGAAATGGCACACGAATCCCGTGAGGTTACCCACTCCACTTGCCCAGGTAGAAAAGCTCATTTGACATTTCCTTGTTTTTATAATAATATAAAATCTTTTACCAAGGTAAGTGAGGACCCACAGTAAATTGGGGTGTCTGATTATATGGCCTCCGTTCTCAGATTACACAGATTGGAAACCACTGATTTCTACCGAATACCATCCTAATTTCATGAATGAGGTATCCTAATACGCAACCTTTCTGCATAAAAAAATGAATTAAGCATTATATGAAATATCATACCCAGTAGTGCTTTTACATATCTGGACATCAAAATTAGTCACTTAGTAATTATACACAATTGTTTAAGCTTTGAGGAAAATACCTGTGTTTCCACTATGGGTACTATTGTGGACACTTGAATATCCATACAATATGCCAGATTGCCAGAATTCCATTGTGGCCAGAATTCCATTGTGGCCACTATAGACTAGAGGCCACATAAATGTGTTAAATAAATAAATTGAATGAGCAATCATTTGATGAAGAGAAGCCAAAAGTAAGTTTTTTGCAGGGGAGGGAAGGATAATTCTGGGGCAATATATAAACACCTGAACAATTATTTATCAAAAAATTTAGCATAATATTTAATACTGCCAATTCTACTGATCATACCAAATCATATATCATGTTTACAAATTGCCTGTTGATCCAGTCCAGTGGCTGTTACTGTTAAACCATATTGTAAAGGGCCACTGTAATAAGATTTTCTTTCTGACTATTTACAATTTATCTTTTCCCAGGTACTTAAATATTTGTATTTTAGGATTACATTTAATGTATCAGACACAATAGACTATAATTCACTAAAGTTTATGGCATAATAAGTGTGTTAGTTTTTAATATATTGCTAGATTTTAATTTCATTTACTGCGGATTACTACAAATTTCCCCCTGGGATTTTTAATAATGTGGCTTAGTGATAAGATCAAAATAAGAAAGTATAATTAGTTTGCCTTAGTCTAAATCCATTAGTTGACTATATTTGGTCAATGCATATTCCAGAGCTGGGAAAAGTTACACAAATAATTGCACGCCTGTAAAAAAAAGTTAGTTATGAGTTAAGGTGATACATTTGTTTATTTTTTGGAAAAAAAGAGAAAAGAAACACCTAGAATCATTTAAAATAAACATGTAAAGAAGGAGGATAGAAGATATTTCTCCTTATCTGTTAAAAGCAGAACTTCAAATTATCAAATGAATTTGAATGCTGGCAAATTACCTCTTCATATGGAATGCATAGTTAAATTAAAAGACACAATATCACAAGCAATGGCTTCAGGGGAGAATAAAAAGGCTTTAAATTTGAATTATGCACATTCATATAGAATAAGAACTTTGTTGGTTGCTATTGAGGAGCACCATATTTAGGGCTTGTTTGCATGATTATCTTGGGATAAGAAAGAATAACTCTAGTTTCTGATTTTGTTTAGATGCCCTGAAGTATAATCTAATCTGTTATTTTTCAACAGAGGGACATATCCAAAGGGGAAAAAAAATTGAAGTGGCTTTCTCAGATTTGAGCTTCAATAATTTATATCCACCTTCAAATTCTTGATTTGCTGTTCAAACAATACTGTGGTTAACCTCTAATGGCGGTCCTAGATTTTTAAAAATCACCATTGTGTTGAACAAGCTGTACTAATCTGGTCTGCATATAATATCATTGCAGAAAGTTACCTTAAATCAAAAACAAAACAAGGTTTCTCATATACTTATGTGATTATGTATGAATCGATGCATTGATAATCAAAAGTAGACTACTATAAGCCTACCTTTGTGAGTTAAGCATTTACCTCAACCTATACACATGTTATAAAGCACTCTGCATATTAATAGCAGTATGGTCTTATTTTTGTTTATTTACCATTAAGTCTGATATATTGTCAAGATCCTGGGCTCATCATATAAAATGACAATTTGGCAACTGACTTTCACTCAGATTTATATTCTTGCTTTATTCCTCTTTGTTTCCAGGGGTATCTTTCAATAGTATTTATACCCAAATTTGGAGAGTCCTCTTACACCTGGCTGCTGATCCATACCCTGATGTTTCAGACCTGGCTATGAAAGTGCTGAACAGCATTGCTTACAAGGTAAATTTGGGTGGAGTGAGGAGTTATTGGGTGAAGAATAGGCAAATGGATGTTCTTTTGGACAACATTTTGAGATAATTTTATCAGATAGTGAGATTGTCATATAATGTGTGATAGGATATTTTCAGTACATTTGTTCAGTTAACTGTCAATTTGCATTTGTACAGGTAACCCCTTGACTTACAACCCTCTATTTAATGACTGGAAAGTTACGACGGCATTGGAAAAGAAACCGTGATTTATGACCAGTTCTCATACTTATAAGCATCCCCACAGTCACGTGTTCAAACTGTAGGTGCAGGGCAACTGGCACATATTTACAGTGATTGCAGCATCCTGGGGTTCTGAGGTTGTCATTTGCAACCTTTCTAAGGAGCTTCCAACAAGCAAGGAAATGGGGGAAACTGGATTTATCTAACAACCACATGGTTCACTTAACTGTAGTGATTCACTTAACAACCATAGCAAAAAATTCATAAAATGGGAAATTATTCACTTAACAGTTGCCATGCTTAGCAGTGTACATTTTGGGTCATAAGTCAAGGACTACCTGAATCCTGTCTTCAACATAGAGTCATAGGCTAAATAATTGCACGCAAACTGAAAAAGAAGTTTTATTCTCTTCAAAAAGTTAACAGTCTACATTGGCTAGAGGGCACCAGGGGGGAAAGAAAAATAATAAAATTATATAATATCCATATTATAATATGTTTAAAATACGTTTTGGTTTTATATCCTCCTCCTGTTCCTCAGGGCTGTTTCCTTCCCCCAAACGCACAGTGTAAGTAACGATCTACCCTAGATCAGTAGTGGCTTCCAGGCGGTACGGCCTGGTACGGACGTACTGGTGGCAGCTGAGAGCAGCGGCCACCGTACCAGGACAGTGTTTTGATGGGCCCGCCTGCCCGCGTTCATTACCTCTTTTTGAGGGAAACGGGCAAATTGCACATGTGCGCACAGCGTACGGCAACTGTGCGACCTCGCCAAGCAGCTGGGGCATCGCAGGGCGGTCGCCTGCACATGTGTGTGCAGCACACATGCCCGAGGTGGACATCTGGCCCCTTCGCAGCGTACCGGTTGCGATGGGATCTGGAACCCACCACTGCCTTAGATCACCCCGCTAACCTTATAATCCTTGCAGATCATTTAAAAATTTTGATGGTAATCATATACCAGATAAGATTGGGAGACCACATTCCTGAAGGAAACTAGCTTCCAAGACCTATGCTTTCATTGGTACCTTATTTTTGTGGAACTCAACTTTTTAGCTAAATAAAGTACCTTGCTCTCTCTTTTCATGAGGAAAATTCATAGAAGTTATATAGGCACTTAAATAGCGATGCTGTGTGCCTATTAAATGTTTGACAGCTCAAGATTTGGTGGCCTTGAAATTGACAGGCTGGTAAAGGAGAGAGTAACCACAAAATCTGAGATTTGGCAAATAGCAGTGGAATAAGCTACTTTATGGCAGAGTATTTCTATAGCCTCTAATTATTCAGTTGCTACTCACTTTCCCTGTTTCCTTTTCTTTGGGCTTTTATATCATTATGTTGGATAAATAAATTGTGAAGTTTTACATGTGGCATACTTATTCAGAGAGTCTTTTACCCTGCTGATAATTGATGTTTTCTGCCAGCATAAGAATTTCTGGACCATATCCAGAATGCATTATGCATTTTCCTAGCTTTATAAAGAAGATAATAGAAAAAATGGTACAGTATAGCTTAGCTGAAAGGGGGAAGCGGTAGAAAGCATTTGACGAATATCTGAATGTTATGCTATATAAAAAAAAGTATTTGAACAACTGTGTCCCATAAATTAATGTTGAAAAAATATGGAAGTCACAACTGCCGTGTGATGGTTATTAGCACCACTGAACAAACAAACCATCAGTCTGTTTTAGCAAAGGTTTTTTTAGGAAAGGATTTATTTTGTTATTCACCCTAAGTGGATTTTAGAAGCATGACTGGATTGTGTTTCTAAAATGTAAAAAATGGGGAAACACTCATAATATTTTAGAGCTTTTATATAAGATTTCAAGTATGAGATCATCAATGTTTTGTGTAATTTGGGGTTTCTTGTAATTGTAATTCATTTTGTAATTGGCAGCAGACTATCATAAAATATCTGAAAATTATCTGAAAATACCACCATCTTCTGCTTAGATGTTATTAGAGTGTTTCTCTGAACTGTCATTATTGTGTGCATAACTGAAGTGGTAAATTGACAGTGAATTTAATATTTAAACCCAGGTTTGTAGTGAAGAAACAGAAAATAATATAATAAAGAAAATGTATAAAAATGTGACTTCCAGCTTTCATTACAAGTATAAACAAATTTAGTACCTTACTCTCTCTTAAATGTTACATTTATCTCTTCATCTTATATCCTCTCTCTTATCTATAAACAAATCCATAAAACACCGACTTTTTAATCTTGTTGTCAATAAAAAAATGTAGTCAGAGGAAGCAACATATATTATTTTGACTGTGATCAAATAAATCAACTTCATATTCCTTCCTTTTACTTCCAACAGCGCTAATCTTTAGTTCAGTGTCATAGGATATGATCTCTTTTCATTTTTTCTTTGTCCCATTGCACAGAGTTCTTCAAGGCTTTAACAAGTCACTTCAGTAAATCAAGGAGAATTTTTTTTTCCAGGTCACTCTCTTGGCTTGTCATTTTTATTTCCTTTTAAATGTTAAAGTCTCCACCAGTTTGTTTCCTAGATGTAGTGAAACATCCTTTTCTAAATCATTATCTTGGTCTGTCAGTAGTAAATTCTGTTTTGATGCCATATTTTTCTGCTTTTGTTGTTTCTTCAATAACATCTTTTGGACATAGTCTATCCATAGAAACAGACATCATTACTGACACTGATATTGGGGCTACTATTTTCTTATTCCATTCTTCAAAAGTCAATCAATCAGAATAGAGCTTGAAGGGACCTTGGAAGTCGTATAGTCCAACCCCCTGCTCAAGCAGGAAATCCCAAACCATTTCAGATAGGTGGTTCTTAAAAACCTCCAGTGATGAAGCACCTACAAGTTCTGTTCCACTGGTTAATTATCCTCAATGTTAGAAAGTTTCTCCTTAATTCCACGTTGCTTCTCTTCTTGATTAATTTCCAGCCATTGTTTCTTGTCTTGCCTTCTGGTCTTTTGGAAAATAAATTGACTCCCTCTTCTTTGTGGCAGCCTCGCAAACTCTAGAATACTGCTATCATGTCACCACTAGACTGGCTATATCCAATTCTTGTAACCATTTTTCTTTTCTTTCTTTTTTGTCTCCAAGCTCTTAATCATCTTAGTTGCTCTTCTTTGCACTTTTTTCAGTCTCAACATCTTTTTTTTGTAATGTAGTAATCAAAACTGGATACAGTATAGTATTCCAGGCGTGGTCATACGAAGGATTTATAAAGTGGTACTAATACTTCACATGATTTTGATTCTATGCCTCTGTCTATACAACCAAGGATTGTATTAGCTTTTTTGGCTGCTGCCACACACTGCTGGCTCACATTTAAGTGATTGTCCACTAGGACTCTTAAGGGCCCTGTTAGCTACTGTTTTTGAGCCATGATCTCTCATTCCCTTATCTAAACATCAAGGAACCAATATACTCATTGGTCCCTTTGTCATACTCATCAACTTCGTGTTTTGGATGTGAAAAGCTGAATGCACATAGATACACATACATCCCTACATATCAAAGATATGTTGATGGATAGATGGATGGATGGATGGACAGAGAGATAGAATATATACATTAATATATTATGTATATTATAATGATGGTTGGGAAGACTCAAAGAGTAAAGGAACAAAGCTGGTGATAGGTAGTTTTATTAAAATCAGAATAAATCTTTGTGTTGCTAGCACAAGGTACCTTTAGTGAGATCTAGTTACACTCATAGAGAATTCAGTGAGAGCCAAGTGATCTATTTTAAAAGGAAAATATTTTATTCATTCGGGTTCATTATATAGATTACATAGAAGTATTGTATTTGTAGATGCTATTTCAAAGTTTATATTATCCACGTAGCTTATTTTAACTTCTTGTTGCATATGTAAAGCCTTTAGCATATTTTGATTTAATATTGTCTTAGCCCCAACTTTTTGTCTTTATGTACTTTTCTTAATTATCCTGATTAGTTTTGGATATTCTCTTGTGCTGGTTAATAGCTGCAACAAGGTTAAGTAAGTATATAGAAAAAGGTTACAGTATTACAAATTATATCCTTAATGGAGCCTGATAGTAGAAAGCTGCCAGAGAGAAATTTCTATCATGCTGGAATGCACATGTTTGTCAGAAGGTATCAGGAAACCAACCTTTCATTTTTTCCCCCTCATGAATATACATGAGCTGGGAATTAACCCCTTTTTGTCCCAATGATAATGGTTGGTGGTGATCCAAATGCTATCGCCATTTGAAGGATTTGAGAGAAACTAAATGCATCAGCTTCAACCTAGTATATTTTCCTCCCTTATAACTCTATTCTGGCTGCATGTTAAGGGATCATGGGAAGGTTTAGATTCAGATGACTAAGAACCCACCTAGAATGCCTACTTTGTACCAGGGCCATAATTAGAAATTGGTTGGCAGAACAACAAGAACTGATGGGGTTTCTGTCAATGGGGAGTTTTAAAAAAAAAAAAATTTCCTTTTCTCATTGATTTCACAAATGTAGATTTGCTAAATTTATCCATCTGCTAGATTGTGGTCTACATAACTTAATATAACTACAGTCTTTCACAACTGACTTTGAATCAAAGGGAGTAGAGGAAGTAGCTGACTCTAGTATAATTTATAGTTATTTAAAATGAACTAGCATTCCAAGCTGCTTAAAACAATTAGATGGGGAAAGAAACTATTTTTTTCCAGCCCATAGAAGATAATCAAATTATATTATGTTTTATGATTAAAACGTAATCATAAAACTTAACGAAACAAAAACTGATTAAGAAAAAAAATGTAATAAACCTAGAAACGTGTTGCCAAGCAATTCCACGATTGGCTTTTCAGAAGACAAATTCAGTTTGACCTCCAGACAAAACTTATGCAAGCTTGTAGCTTTTCTTATTACTTTAGTTAGAGCTAGTACTGTATTACTGCAAATTCACAAATTATTCATCCTCTCAAGGCCATAACAGAGGGGGGGGGGGGGAGACAGCTCTTTCTTTCTTTCTTTCTTGATGGCACAGTGCACCTTTTAAAAAAAAATCATCTAGTGGGTTGGGGATGTCAAAAGAAACAAGCCATTTTCAAGGCCCATGCAGCCAGATGAGTGCTTGAGGAGAAATAATAAGTGCTCTGTTCCATAAGTGCTGAAGTTGTTTGGGTGTCCTCAGCAGCACTGGGTGTAAAGAGCAGATCCAGATACTCTTGGAACATTGTCTCCTGCTTATGCTATTTATTTCTGCAGGTTCCCAAATGTCCTGCTGATTACTTTTGGCACCTTTTTTAATACAACTGCTGAGATCTTAATAGCCATCAACAGTCTCTCTTGATTTGATGGATTCCTATAAGTGAAGGTTTCTCCTTTATTAGAAACTTCACAGCTGTATGCCTTCTCTCTCTGTTCCTTCTCCCTTTGCCCGGAATCTCAAGAAATGGCAAATGAGATTTATCCTTATATCTTTGGGGAACTGTAGGAAGTGTTGTGTTTATTTTGTTGCTCCATTTTATTTACCGCATCAGAAGCTAATGTAACATGCCAACCGAGCACCTCAAGAGACGTTCACGTGAAGGACCCTGGTTTTGAATCATAAAGTAATGTTTCACTTCTGAGCACACTGGGAATGTTTGATCCTATGGGCCTTGACAGATTATTCTATTGTTAAAGTATTATTTATTCTACTTCATCTGTTTGTGAATTATTCTTCCTTCTGGAAAAAAAAGTTGATATGTGAAGGTTCTTGGGTTTAGGCAACAGGGTCAGGTTTTGACATTTTTGTAATACTGTATTAAGTTTGGTCCTAAAGTGATTTCAGCCTTCCCTTAAAAATTGTCTCAAATATTAATATGGTATAAAGACTAATCATCTTCTATTAAAGACCCCCTAATCCCTTGCGGGATGGAGTCTTGAGCAACTGAAGGAGCTGAGTGTTTACTGGCCGGATACCCTTCCTGTCACAGAGATTGTTTTAGCAGATATATTCTCATTGTGCCCAGAGAGAGAAATATCTGCCTCTACCTAGGATCGAACTCACAGCCTTCTGATTGTGAGGCAAGAACTGCACCTCTAGGCCAGAGGTGGGTTGCTATTTTTTTACTACCGGTTCAGGTGCGCTCACACACGTGCATGCACAGAAGCATCCAGGCAGGTGGGCGAAGCCTCTTGCCACAGCTACTACCGGTTAGCCCGATCCGGGCTGAACTGGCAGCAACCCATTTCTGCTCTAGGCCACAGGACCACTCATAGTATAGAGACAAATGAACATAGCATATTAAAGGTGGTTAGGTATATGAGCTAGATTCTTCTTCGATGGGCATGCAGTAGTATAACAATACTATTGTAGCGCTGGAGAATGACTTTACTTCCCTTTATTTCCAAATGTGACGACCATACCAAGCAGAGGTTGGCATCTGTTTCTCTCACTTGTTAATTTTTTGTTTCCTAGGCAACTGTAAATGCCCGCCCCCAGCGCATCCTTGACACATCCTCGGTCACACATTCTGCCCCAGCCAGTCCTACTAACAAAGGCATGCACATACATCAAGTAGGGTAAGTTGCCTATATGTATGATCCTGTGCCATATCCTAATTAAAAAGGTGTGTATTGTACAGATACTCTTCTTTGTGCAACTTATTCGAAACCATTTGTCTATGAGATTTTTTTTTCTGTGAGAGCCTTTAAGTATACCTTTTCTTTCCCTATCTAATGTCCCTCTAATGTAGCATTTGCAATGAAGACTGCAACACCTCAAGTATCCTTCTGTGAATTAACTCTGATTCATTCCCCATTAGTACTAAAGCTTTTAGTCAAAGGAAGCATAAACAACACTGCTCATGACTCAGTTAAGAGTCAGGATGGAAAGAAATTGATCTTTGTGCCAGAAAGATCTTTATCATATAATACCAAAATATCAAAAACAGATACATTGGGAGCCACTCGCATTATGCACTGAATTTTCAGGCTTTATAGAACACACTTTTTTCTCTCTCCAGAAGATAGATTCATTCCTGTGTTGGGAAAAAATTAAGAGGCTTTGTTGTTCCAAGTATCATACTGAGATCTAGAAAAACACCTATTTGGGTATATTTTTCCTCCTACAATTTTATTGGGGCAAAGAGAAGTGAGAGAGGAGAGCAAAGGCTAAGGGGAGGGGAGTATAGCTTAAAAATACTATTATCTAGAAAAATTAAGGTTAATTGTTAAGGTACTAGGCTAGAAACCAGGAGACTGTGAGTTCTAGTTCCACCTTAGGCACAAAACTGATTTGGTATCAATCTCTCTCAGTCTTAGAAAGCAACAAGTAACAATTCACTTCTGAAATTTTGCCAAGAAAACTCTAGGAACTAGTCTAGGCAATTACCTGCAGACAAAAACTGACAAAAGGTGTCCACACACAAATACAAACATATCCACAAGAATAAACAAAGTGGCAAGTAGAGGAAAGGGTTTGGGCAGGAGTTGCTAAAGAAAAATCAACTATACCACAGGTTAAGTTTTTGCCTTTCCTTAGGAAAAATTACTAATGCAATCATCATATTTTCACTCTTTATTTTCATTTCCCATTATTAGAGGGTCACCACCAACTGCCAGTACCAGCAGCTCTAGCTTGACCAATGAAATGACAAAGCAGCCTGTCAATCGGGACATCTCATCTGTAAGACCTGCAAATGTTGGCAACATGGGAGTGCAGTACACTCCCCACTCCCACCAGTTTCCCAGGACAAGGAAAATGTTTGACAAAGGCCCAGATCAGGTGAGTAGGTCATCCTTGCAGCATTTTTTTCAACATACACCTGAGTAATATTTATATTCCTCAGTTAGGGTTTTGTTTGCCCAAGAAAGTCCAGTTGCCTTTTGGAAAAACCACCTTTGGGATGATATGGAAGTCACAAATTCTATCTGAAACCATATCTGGCAATCTTCATGAACAGTATTTTTATTAGTATTGCAACTAATGATACATTGAATTTATCTGAGAAAGAGCCCATGTAAATTCCTTAACTAAAGCGCATATATTTTTCTCCTTAATAGATTACTGATGATACTGATGATACTGTCGGTCCCAAAAATTTCATGTCAGCAGCAATGCAGACCGGGTTTTGTGATTGGAGTGCTAAGTATTTTGCACAGCCGGTAATGAAGGTACAGTCAAATTTTCTTTTCATGAATCTTTTCTTAAAAAGTAAAACCATATAAATGCACAATCCGTTAAAAAAATTGCAAACAAACATGTATTTACGCACACAATTATTTATAGAGAGGGCCCAAGACTGTTTATAATCCAATGAAAACAAAGTAACCAACTTAAGGCAACTCAAGCATGATCATCATCTAGATGATCAGCTGAATTAAAAGGTGTTCATAGCTTCCTTGAAGGCCTGGAAATTGGGTACATTCCTTCTCTTGGAGCGTAGGATGTTTCAAAGGATACCGACAGCCACTGGGAAGCCACTTTGTTGGCTCCCCACCTCTTCACTTCCTCTGTGATTGGAACGTTCCACCTTCCTTTCTTCAGAGACAGCAAAGTAAAGACCAACCAAATCTGGGCAGGGTAGACAGTCTTCTTGATGCTTAGGGACTAAGCCATATAGGACTTCAAAGGTGACAACCATCACTCTGTATTGGACTTGGAAGCAAACCAATTAGTAATACAGTAACCTCAGCATAGGTTTTATGTTATTCAGTCTGCTCATTCTGGTTAACAGAGAGTTGCAGGCTTCTTTGAAGTCCATGCTAAAAATGAGCATTATAAAAATCAGGTTCAAGTGCTATTTTTTCCTTCATACTACTGTTATCATTTTGGCTTGGAACCATTTTTCAGGGAAATATTTATGTGGACTCTTTTAAAATTTAATGTGATCAGGTAAGATTTTTATGGATAATGGTAGTTTTTGGTTGTTTTTTTCTATGAAAAACTTTAGAGGGGTATTGCAGTAAGCTTAGAATTTTACTTCCTTGAAGCCTCTGGTAAAATCTGATATGAGAGTCTCAAGTTGAATTTCAATGGATGCTGATAGCCTTTGCTTCATATTAGACTTATAATTTTGTTTTTATTTGATATTAGGGAAAGTATTTAACAAAAACTAATAAAGTTTATTCAAGACTTAGGACTTAGCCGGTCTGTGCTTAGGAAAACTATGGGTACTAAGAATTTAGAGAGTAAAGAACAATTAAAAGAGGTAGCAAAAGTACTGTTTTTTCATGCAAATAAAAATTGTTTTAGAATTAAGTAAAAAGGGTTTAGTAAAGAAATTCCATCAGAATGAATGGAATTAAAAATAGAAAATGATTTGGGATGAAATAAGTGAGAAAATACCTGAAGGAATTTTTTAGAGATTTATATGCAAATAGTTATTTGTTGAAATGTAGAATTAAAACAACTGGTTGTAAGTATCCAAGGAAAAAATGAATGAAAAGAAAGTCATAAATGCTGTGAGAGGGCTGAAAAATAGTAAAATTGCAGGTGTATGAAGTAAAAATGTCAAAATATGGAAATGTTTTGCTTATGGGGTATCCGTGCAACTTGTTTAAGTGTAAAGACTGCCTGATGATTGCAAGAATGCTGTTATTTCTCCCCTGTACAATTGGGTGACATATATTTGGAAAGGTGCATGACAGAATTCTGATTGAAAGGATGAGAGAAGTGACAATGAGCAAAATAGGGAAAGTGCAATGCAGCTTTATGCTGGGCAGAGAGTGTAGGGAACATATTTCTGCTCTTTAGCAAGTCATTGAAAAATTTATGTGCTTGGGAAAGTGAATAGGCTTGAATTATGGAACGTTTTGCATTAGTATAGAGCTGAAGATGGTTGCTGAATGCAATAAGAGTGATATACGATGGAAGTGAAACATGCATGATAATAAATGGAATGCTTGGTGAATGATTCAGCATTGAACAGGGAATAAGTCAAGAATGTAAGGTATCTACTTAATTGTTTAATGTTTGTAGGGATAAATATATGGAGTGCTTGCAGTGGCAGTAGACATGTCTTAGTTAGGGACATAAATGCATATATACTTTTATATGCAAAGGATCCTGTGTTCTTGGCTGAGAATTCAAATTGTTTGTAACAAATGTTAGATAGATTATATGAGGCATAAAGGAGCATGGAAATGAAAATGAAGGCATCAAAGACCTTGTTGAGTTTGACAGGGAAAATTAAGTGAACATTTGCAAGTTATATGTTAATGACAAAAAATAGGGGAAGTAGACGAATTTGTGTGCCTTTGTGGACTATTTAATAAATGTGAGGAAAAAAATAGTTTGGTACATTTTAGGGCATGCAAATGCTATCACAGATATAATGGGTACTATGCAGTCTGTTATATGAAATGGATACTTAAAAGAAGCAAAAATGATTATGCGTAAAAGCATGCTTTTGCCCACTATGGAACTATATCAGAAGAAACACAATATAAATTGATTACAATGGGAATGGCATAATTAAGAAGTTTATGTGATACAACCATGAGAAATGGGGACAAGAATGGGAGATCATTAAAGAGAGACCCAACCTAGAACAAAGGAGAAATTTCCTGACAGTGAGAACAACTAATCAGTGAAACAATTTGCCTCCGGAAATTGTGGGTGCTCCATCATTGGAGGTTTTCAACATAAGACTAGACAGCCTTTTGTCCAGAATGGTATAGAATCCCCTGCCATGGGCAAGGGGTTGGACTAGAAGACCTCCAAGGTTCCTTCCAACTCTATCGTTCTATGTTCTATAAATGTAAGGCTAAATACCAAAATAAGTAACTAGTACAAAACAACTATACAATAAAAAAAATTCAGTAAAGAGGAGGAGGAGCCAAAGTCACGATGGTACGGACGTGCGGTCTCGATGCTCCGAGACCACCACCGATACTTTTGCCGCCTGGTGGTCCAATCGGACCTAAACCATCCCGAAGAGATGGTGAACAGGAAGACTACAACTTGCTGATCTCAGGAACCCCGCAAAGTCCCTGATTAATCCAAGAGAAGATTTTCAATTTGGCGACAAAAGGCAGCCTAGGCTGATGAAGTTGGGATGACTCCAGAACGGAAGGAAACGAAAAGAGAAAGTGTGTCCATCTGATGAGGAATCCTTTCTGTTTTGAAAAAGGCTGCCCCCCAAAACTTCTTTTTTTATGCTAAATTAAATCCTTAAGCAGATGAAGTAAGCGGCGAAATTGACCTGCATTGGATTGTTTTGGATAGTATGCTTTTTTTCTTTTTGTAATTACATTTTGTGGATTGAAGTGCTCGCAACTTTTTCTCTCTCCTCTTCTTAAAGTGAACGGACCGGTTTTTCTTCTTCGACTTTTTCTTGCTTTACTTTTTAACTTAAGGATTAAAATCTCCTTCTCTACTCTAACAAAAGTGTCTATTATTTACTATTAAACTCCATTTAAGAACTTTATTTCCCTTAAGCCTGAGACAACATCAGAGAGTGAAAGGAAGCAATACTGCTGCTCAGAGGCCAGAGGCTAGAGTTTCTGAAACTATGCATTCGTTCCTGTTTCTCCTTTGATTTCACTGTCTTTGTACTTCAAAGTTCCATAATTAAAAGTGATAAGAGCCAAGGGCACAAAGTGTTTACACAGGTGTCCTTTGAGAGCTTTATCGGCACTGGGAGAGGGGGAAAAAAACGGAACCGCTTTCTTATGAAGATTACAAATGATTTTGTGTTTAAGCTATATGTGTATGTGTGTGTGTGTGTGTGTCTGTGTGTGTGATATTTGTACTGATAAATAAATATAGGCATACCAGGGGTTGTAACACAAATACATACATATATACATATATACATATATACATACATATATACATATATACATATATGTATATATGTATATATGTATATATGTATATATGTATTTGTGTTACAACCCCTGGTATGCCTATATATATATTAAAAAGTCTGGAAAGCTAGAGGGGCAGTAATTTACAATTTGGAAATATGGATCAATTTTCAGAAGAGGAAACTTTAACTTTGCAAAAGATTTGGGATGGAATTCAAAATTTATTGGAGGTAACTGGGAGAATTGAAAAGAAGATAGAGTTTATTCTAGAAAAAAATGATGGAGATGGAGCCCCAAAAATTGAAGAGAAAAATGAATACAAAGATAAGAAAACTAATGGTTTGATTTGTAGAGTGAAAGTGGTTGAAAGTGAAAAAATGGGAGTATGGAAAAGGGAATTTGATGGACTAGAGCTCTACCCCAAATTTCAAGGCACAGAAGAAGAAAAAATGAAAAAAATGATGGTTTTAAGGAGAGAAACCTTACCAGAAGCACAATCGACAATCAAAGATAAATTAATTAAAGTAGCAAATAGAGAGCGCTGAGGTTACCTGAGAGATGCAACAAGTAACAAGGTGCAGAGAGATGTCCATAAAAACTTTACCAAGGAAATAAACAGAAGATTAACTCCACAAATGGCAAAAGAAATAAGACTATATGCCTTCTGGAAGGATACAGGTTGATATATGAAAGTTGATAATAAAAAAGTAGCCAAGTTTGGTGATTAGTAAGTAGGGAATTAGTAATTTTTAGATTGCTTTGTTAAATAAATAGTTGATAGTGGTAACAAGGTACATATTTATGTTGGCTGGAGGTGAGGAAGTTGGATATAAGTAGTAAATGATTTTGTTAACAAATATTAATAATAATAATAATGAAATGATAAGAGATATAGTTAATGATATATATATATATATGTACTGGTTTAAGATAAGGAATTTGGATATAAATTGCAAACAGTGACTTGGAAAAAAAGGCTTAGACATTTTGTTAATCCTTATTTTGAATATGTTATAAAGGTGTAATGTTATTGGATATATGAAAGTTGATAACAAAAAATTAACTACGGTTTATAATTAGTAAGTAGTAATTTAGTAACTTTTAGATTGTTGCGTTAAATAAATAATGGCAATAAGGTACACATATGTATTGGTTTGATGAGAAGAAAATGGATATAAACAATAAAGGATCTTCTGTTAACCAATATTAATTATAATAACTAATAATGGAATGATAATGATAAGGGATACAGTTAATGATATATATATATATATATATATATGTACCACCATAACAAAAGGAACCTGGACACAAATTGTAAACTGTGACTTGGGGGTGGGGGAAGGCTTAGAAACTTTGTCAACTAATCTCTATTTAGAATATGTTATAAAGGTTTAAGATTATTGGATGATTTTTGTAATAACTAATGAAATGCCATCAGGTGGTTGTGTTTTTAATTATGAATTATTTTAGGCAAAAGGACACTAAAACAACTTCAGTCAAATGAGAACTATGCTATATTGATAGTAAGACTCATTAAGAATCTTTGACATCTGATATGAATATAAGTAATGACTGTGGAAGAAAGCTAATTGTAACCAATTGACACACTTTCTACAAGATGTAATGTAAGACGATGTTTTTTTTGTGTTTTGTTTGTTTAATAAAAATAAAAATTTATTGCAAAAAAAATCAGTAAAGATTGAATTGCAAAATAATATATAAAGAAATAGTGGGAAGAGCAAGGGAAAGGAGAAACTCATGATTGTGTGGGGCTTTATGAGATCCTGCAATGTTTAAATAAACATAGTATAGGCGGGGTCAAAGCAAGATGGTTTACCAGCATAGAAAAGAATGGGGAACTGTAGAATATGGTGTTGAGTCAACAATGTTTTTAATTTTAATAATATTTTAAGCCAAATAATATTTTTAAATATCAAATCTTTTAAAAAAATTCCTTACTTTCCTTACTGCCTTATTTCTTCTTCTGCATTATGCATAATATTTCATACCTCAGAATATATATATATTGTGATATATATGTATAAAAGAGAGAGAGATTTCCGGGTGTAAGCCCTGTAAAGAAAACATCCCCTTACATGCAGAAAGCAAATGCAACTTCTACCTAATTCAGACTTACTATATAAATCTTGTGTTCTTATACTGTAACTTTTGTAGGGATATTTAGAAATAATTTTGTATTACCTCTACTGATTCAATATCCAGAAAGAATGGGGAAGTATTATGGGAACGTCCTTTTCCCAAATATGAAAGTATCGTTCATATGGTAGCTAAATGTTGCATTGCCAAAGAAACGGTTGATGTAGGTGTGAACACTGCTGTTTTCTCCATTTCAGTTAGTATTTTGTGTAAATTGTTGACCATTGATTGAAACAACATAAGTTTTTTATTATACACAGACAAAGTTTACTGTAAAGCATATTCACCAGGGAGGTGCAACAAAAACCTGCTCTGGGGTGTAATGTACTATATGATAAACTTGTTTGCCATAATTGCGTCTTTTAAAAAATATACAGTGAATTACTTCTGCAGATGGAAGCTGAAGTTGAACAACCAGAACTATCACTAGCTGGGCAGAAAGCAAATCAAAGGCCAGTTATAATTCCCTAGATGATAGGCAGTAAATTGGCAATAGTTTTCGGCCCCCAAATTCCAACAATAGGAATAACTAGTAGATTCTTGTCATACTAAATTGAATTGCTGAAAGAAAACCCTTGAGGGAAATCCAAGAATAGATTTTTGAGTGAATTGTACTCATAAGAGGTTCATGAGCTGAGCTCAGAGACTTTGTGCTTTACGGATAGATCCTTCCTGACTGAGCTGTTGTTTTGCACCTGTATTTGTTTGGTGGATTTGTAGTTTGGGTAGAAAACCATTTGGATCTAACGGGACTGATCTCTTCTCCAACCTGCTATCTTAGTTAACATATTTGCTGCACGGCTGTGGGAGCAGTTTTCCCCAATGCCTATCTAATAAGGAACCACTATTTGGGAGAGATTTATAGAAAATGAATAAAAACTCTTGATAAAGTGCCTGAGCGATTGCCTGCAAGTCATCCATTGTGCTGTGTTTAGATTTTTAAATGTGTGTTTTTCAATCACAGAGATTCCTTGCATTACTGTTATTTTTGTCTGTTTCCAGCAGCAAAAACACATACAATGGTAACCTGTCTCACTGGAGTATGAATAAGAGATGAGTTGTATCCCAAACAATGCTATGTAAATTATGTATAATAACGAAACCAAAATTATCACAATGGTTTGGGAAATATGGTTTCTAAGCAGCTGGCTGCACATTTTGTGCAAACAGCTGTATTTTCTATATCTTTGCTAATTACTACAGAGAATTGTGTTCAAAGAAAATCCTGCTCCCTCCTCTCTCATCTTGCTTTAGTGTTATGCATATTTTTTTTTATGGCCACCCAATTCAAACTGTACTCTGGGAAGTATACAAAAGATAAATTCATCTTACCCACTATGAAGCTGAGTTAATTCATGGTGCTGATGTTATGTCTAATGTCATAAATAGGACAATTTTATATTTTTCTCTTTATTAATTTTTTTCATTAATCCTATCTCATATATAATGGAATAAGATAGCTAGAAAAGATGAATGGCTGCATGTAGACTAGACCAAGTGTAAGGATTTTATCCTTACTTTTATTTTAGCACAAGGGACGTGGTGGCTCAATGGCTAAGACGTTGAGCTTGTCGATCAGAAAGGTCAGCAGTTTGGTGGTTCGAATCCCTAGTGTAGTGTAATGGAGTAAGCTCCTGTTACTTGTCCCAGCTTCTGCCAACCTAGCAGTTTGAAAGCATGTAAAAATGCAAGTAGAAAAATAGGAACCACCTTGGTGGGAAGATAACAGCGTTCCGTGCGCCTTCGGCGTTTAGTCATGCCAGCCACATGACCACAGAGATGTCTTCAGAAAGCGCTGGCTCTTCAGCTTTGAAACAGAGATGAGCACTGCCCCCTAGAGTCGGGAACAACTAGCACATATGTGCTAGGGGAACCTTTACCTTTAAGGATTTTATACAAATATAGTCCAGTTTTTAGCTTATATGCTATGAATTTGTTTGTTGTGAAAAGCTGTAATATGTGAGCTCCTAATTTATTGTTTATTTAAGTCATACACTCTTATGCTACATGAGAATGTTGTGGTAATTAACATTCTACCTTTTTCTTGTCTCAGATGAACTTCAGAACAAATATCTAAAATGCTTGACATTACATGAAAATATATCATAATGAATAAGAACCTTGGCAGAATGAAGAGTATCCATGGGATTCTATGATCCCCATACAAAACATCATAGAAAGAAAAGACATATTGAGAATAGAACAACTCTGTCACCTTAGATATTGAGAAAAATTAAATTGTGCTAGATGTTTATGTTTATTGGATTTATATGCTGCCCTTCTCCCAATGGACTCAGGGTAGCGTACAACATTAAAAAAAACACATATTGCAAAAGTTAAAAAGAAATTAGATAGAGAATCCAACAAACCCAATTAGTATGAACAATAACATTTTAAAAATTGGATTAAAATTAACAATTAAATCAAGCATTTATTTTATTTTGTTCAGGCCAGGCCGGCTTGCTGGAAAAGCCAACTTTTAAGGGCGCATCGGAAGGACCTGAGGTCAGGTATTATGCGAAGCTCTGGGGGCAGCTCATTCCAGAGGGAAGTCACTCCCACAGAGAAGGCTCTCCCCCTGGGGATTGCTAGCCGACACTGTCTGGCCAACGGCACCCTGAGGAGGCCAACTCTGTGGGATCGCACTGGACGGTGCGAGGCTACTGGTGACAGTAGGTGGTCTCGCAGGTACCCAGCCATGGAGCGCTTTAAAGGTCATAATTAGTACCTTTAACTAGTACCGTCGACTCGCCCGAATCTACCCAGTCAAGAGTCCAAGCCTGTCCAGATCTGAGCGATTTTATCCTGCAGATACTGAACAAATTCTTCAACCCTACCCTGCAAGGGCTCTTCCCCAGTTCCTTGGTTAAGTAAGGAGCGGGTCACCCTAAACAGGGCAGCTGGGCAGTTGACTGCAGACACAATAAGAGCGGAAAAATGTTGCCGTTAAGTAGGATTTAATATGAATTCTTACTAGTGTTCGATCAGATTCGGATCGGCTGGCCCTCCAACCACTCTCTAGGCATTTTTTCCAGTGTTTCATCTCCCGGAGCTCCTCGGTAAACCAGGGAGCTACCCGGGATCGAAACCGGGTCACAGACCGCAGAGGCACAACGTGATCCAAGGCCCCAGTGGCCGCCCTATCCCAGGCTTCCACTAGGGCTTTGGTCGAGTTGTGAGCAAGGGATTCAGGAAAAGTCCCAAGCTCCATCAGGAACCTTTCAAGGTCCATCAGGCGCCTGGGGCAGAACCATCTTGTCGGTTCCGCCTCCCTGTGGCGAGGGGTAGCAGTACGGAAGTCAAGCCTGATGAGGAAATGATCAGACCATGACAAGGGTTGGATAGAAATATCCCCTAAATCTAGATCAGTGATGGCGAACCTATGGCACGCGTGCCACAAGTGGCACACGGAGCCATTTGTCAGGGCACGCGAGGCGCTGCCCTGTCAGCTGGCCAGCGTGCATGCGCGCGCTGGCCAGCTGACTTCACCTTTTTAAAAGCTATTTTTCGCCTTCCCCAGGCTCCAGAGGCTTTATAGGAGCCTGGAGAGGGCGAAAAGAGCCTCCCTCCCCCCGCCCCGAGGCTTTAGGGACCGTCCCTGAAGTCTTCGGAACGCTTAAAACCACCCTCCGAGCAAACCGGAAGTGACTTCCGGGTTGCTCAGAGGGTCATTTTAAGCGTTCCGAAGCCTTCAGGGAACGTCCGAGGCTTCCCTGAAGCCTTCGGAGCGCTTAAAACGACCCTCCGAGCAACCCGGAAGTCACTTCCGGTTCGCTCGGAGGGTGGTTTTAAGCGCTCCGAAGGCTTCAGGGACCGTCCGAGGCTTCCCTGAAGCCTTTGGAGCGCTTAAAACGACCCTCTGAGCAACCCGGAAGTCACTTCCGGTTTTCTCGGAGGGTGGTTTTAAGCGCTCCAAAGGCTTCAGGGAAGCCTCCGGACGGTCCCTGAAGCCTCCGGAGGGCCTCCGGGGGGTCAGGGGAGGCTCTTTTTGCCCTCCCCAGGCTCCTATAAAGCCCCTGGAGCCTGGGTAGGGCGAAAAAAGCATGTAAAATGGGGGGTCGGCGTTGTGCGCGCATGCGCACTGGGGGGGTCGCGCGTTGCATTATGGGTGCGGCACGCCTGCACTCGACCCCCCTGCGCTCCCCCCACTTGTGGCACGCGAGCCAAAAAAGGTTCGTCATCGCTGATCTAGATCATTCATCCACTGCTCAGAGACAAAAATCAGGTCGAGCGTGTGTTCCCTATTATGGGTGAGGTCTTGAATTAACTGAGTTTAGATCCATAGCTGTCATGGAAGCCATGAACTCCCGAGCTGACTCAGATTTCTCACCAATGGAAGGCAGATTGAAATCCCCCAGGATCATAAGCCTGGGGAAATCAACCGCCAATCCAACTAACACATTCAGCAGCTCCGGCAGGGCCAATGAAACGTAGCAGGCAGACAGCTACATAACAAAAAGGCCCTCCTGAACTCCAAGGCCCCATTTCACAAAAAGTGACTCACACCCGCCTATCTGAGGCACAGTGACCTCCTGAGGTCCGAGACTTTCCCTAATAACCACCACTACCCCCCCCCCCCCGCCCCTGCCCTGGGCTCTCGGCTGGTGAAACGCCCGAAAGCCTGGTGGGCATAGTTCACTAAGGGGAACACCCCCCTGATGGCCCAACCAGGTCTCCGTAATACACAGATAATAATACTAGGCCTACGGCATAATTTAATACTAGCAAAATATTATTGTCCGATTAGCAAAAGTCTGATCTTCATATGAGAAAATTATCCAGGAGTTTCTATCATATTTAATGAAGCATTATAATAATAGTTGACTCAGATTACACATATATTGACAATCATGTTGTGCTCATAAGTAAAATTTTCATAATAATGCCATGGTTATGCAATGAATATTAAGAAGTATATCCTGGTAGCCAGAATAGGAACAGATGTGTATTTTTATTCTTGATATGAATAACAAGTGGAGTGCTAAGCCTATAATGCTTGCTGGAGTGAAAACCAAACCATAGCACTTATATGAAAATAAACATGTGGTATTAGATAATATTGGGGGAAAATCTCAAAATAAACTCTCTCCATGGAAATCTACAGTGTGAGTTTATGGAATATTAATATAGTTCTAGTTACACATTCCAAAATGTATATCAGGATGCAAACAAGGATCTTCTCTGCATACATGGGTTCATGTAATGAGATTTTCTCTTCTCCTTTCTCTTGCATCTCCTCTCCTTCCAAAATCTCTTCAAATATCCACACATGATAGGGTTAGAAAGACAAAATGGCTTAGAGAATGAAGATGAGGGAAATGAGGGAATTTATTGGATAAACCCTGATCAATAGCTCTGTAGAATGGGTGCGCCATATTTTTCTGATGCATAGAGTAATTTTTACTGATTTTGTTGCAACAGGTGATAAGATAATATAAGAAATCTGTTAAGCTTATTTATTTCATAAATTTATATGGCTGCCTATTTCATATAGAGGTAGTCATTGTAGAGTGACCACAAGTGCTTCTGGCAACTCCATATCTAAACAAAGCATTGCTGAATGAAACCATGAATGTTAGTTCAGCTTTCTTTGACTTTCCAGATGTGTGCAAAGGCATGGATTGGTCATAAAAGTTACTTTTTCATCACTGTTGTAACTATGAATGGTCACTAAACAAATCAGTCACTAAGCAGAAATTACCTGTAAATGGCCCTCAGTGGCTAACAGCTAAAAAAGCGGAATAAAAACATAGTAAAAAAAAAAGACAAGTTTAAACAGTTTGAAATCAACTAGAATAACGTAAAATAACATAGCAGCTGATTAACCCAATCAAGACCAAGAAACAGGTTGACCCATATTATCAGGGCCCCAGACATGGTTGCAAAGCCAGATTTTCGATGCCTTGCCATATCAGCAGGGGCAAGGCACCTCTGATCTCTGAGAGACTGATATTCCATTGATGGCAATGGTTTGGATTCAATCTGGGAAAGGGTACGCAGGAGTACGCCTGTAGAAGCCATGTTCAACTATTTGTCATTCTTTTACAATACAATACAATAGTAGAGTTGGAAGGGACCTTGGAGGTCTTCTAGTCCAGCCCCCTGCCTAGGCAGTTGCATCTTTTCTTGTGAATGGCTGCCACTGCCACAAATAATAAACAGGTTGCATAAAAGGCTGATCAGCATAAATGGATTTCCGTCTATGGCTTATCATCTGACTCATTCATTTTTATTCCAGGGTGCCTCTTTGCTGTTGGGCACTTTTGGGGTTTACATCATCATTTGGAAATGAACTTTCTATACCATTCCCTTCAGCCTTTTAGGCAATGGCCATATTTCAGGAGGTCATTTGTGAGAGAAGTATTTTGTAAAAGTAAAATAAAGACCTCTCAGCAGTCTGTCTATGCCTGCCTATTATTTTTAGGAAGACTAAAGCTTATCTTGCTGTTATATTGATTATCACAGCAGCACTTTATTTTCAGTTAATAGAAATGATGTAGTTTACATTTGATGCTCCAACATATATTACAGGCTCAAAGTTTGCCAGAGAGGGACAAGGAAAAAAGACGAAGAATCAATGAGTACTAAGCACTGGAGTGTATAATTATTGCATGAAGAAACAACTGTGGCTCTAGAGGGCATTTGGCTCATAATGACATAATCTGCAGTATTTGAAAAAAATATTTTAATTTTTAATAATGACTATTATATTTTTATAATAATTATTTTTATATTTGTTTTGTTGGTTGTATGCTGTCTGGAGATGCTTTTGTGAGATTGGGGGCTATAAGTGTGATAAATGCATAAATCAATTTGCAAACCTGATTTTCCATTTTTAATATTAATTACCAAAGCAATGGCTTAAGTAGTAAATAGTTGGTACTTCAGTCACAAAACATACATAAATAATTTTCTCCTAATAGCTATTGTACGTACCAAGTGAAACATTTGGAAATGTTAGTAATGTGGGATGTTTGCAAGCTTTAAGCATTTGGGGTGCCTGAAAATCTTTTTGGACAAACTGAGATTTTCTATTTGTTTCCACATCTAAAGATTAGTATTTTAAAAGAAAAAAAATAGAGTAATAATGGCTATTTTAACATTTGAAATGGGTAATGTAAAAAGTCCCAATTATAATTAAAAGCATTTGTCTGCTTTCTGAAAATAGCTTTTCACCAGAGTGGTACCTTATTAATCTATTAAATCACTCTAGACTCCTAATCAAAATGCATGCTTTTGTGCACATTGTCTATATGTATTTTATGTGAGTACTTGAGTGCTTAACAAAACAGGGATTTAACCATATCTGCAGTGCTTTAAATTCCTTAAATTACAACATTGTTAAATAGAGTGGTTTTTCCAGCAGTATAATGTAGAGAAGGAAAAGGATTACAATATGAAGCCTGTAAGTGTATCTCCTTAGAATATGGAACTGCTTAGATCAACAAAATTATTTTAAGTAAGTTTTTTCCCCATTCATTACCACTCCCACATTTCAAGATTACCACACTTGTTTAATGCCTTTCTTTTAACTTCTGTTCTCTTTTTGGTCCTATTCTGAACTGTTGTGTTCTTGGCTATATTTGCTGAAACCAAGACATGTTAATATGTTTGGACATTTAGTCTTTCCGCTGTTCCTTGCTCTGCTATGAGATTATGCAGTTATGCTTCCTATCTTGACGGTTTTGTTTCAACCTTTTGAGTCTTTCCTATCTCCGTAATCTTCTTTCATTTGTATTGAAGAAATTAAGCACGTGTTGTCTTCAGATGGACCAAGGTTCAGCTAAAAGTGAGCCAGGTTGACCTGCCTTTTTCAATCTTATAAATATTAATTGAATCCTATCTAAAGGAATATATATTATTTAGCACCCCTGAATGATATATATGGGGGTGGCTGGGGTAAGAGTGTAAGTAAGCCCAGTTTGTACTACCAAACAATTACATTGTAAGATACTGTACATGGTCTAAAATGCATAAAGGAGCTGCCTAGTAACTTTACTTTACTTTACTTTGGATTTATAACCCGCCCCCTCTCCCAAAAAGGGACTCGGGGCGGTGTACAGTCAATGAAACACAGATAAAATACATAAATAACAATATAAACAATATATAAACAATTAATATTAAAAATCCCCTTAACTTCCGTCTCCTGCACCTCTCGGGGTTCACAAACCCGTCATCAAGGCAGGCCCTTGAGAGAGCCAAGGGCCATAACCTGCGAGAGAGGGGCCTCCCGCAGGCGGAGCAAGTCTAACCTCAATAAGTTATTATTAAAATTCCAATGGGGGTTAAGGTGCTATAGATGGTGAAAAAAGTCAATGTGGTGGGGTAAGAGGCATTATCCTGGTTCGTCCTTCGATGAGGGGGGGGAGTAGGTGTCCAGATGATAAGGACTAGACAGAGGTGGCGAAGATAGTAGAAAATGGGTGATAGCCCTAGATGGTAAATGGTAAAAATGGGTAATAGCCCTAGATGGTCCTGGATGGGCATGAGCTCAGGGACAGAGACAGAGATCCCTAAGTGGGTGGGGGGAGGCATTCTTGGCCCAGATGATCCAGGCACCACTCCAGCCTCTCCATGGTCCTAGGCCAAGTCCATGGCCCTAGGCCAGATCTTCCAGTAACTATGTTACTCAAGCCATTTGAGACACTTTGAAAGAAGCTGAGAATTTTAAAATGGTACAGATAAATGTGTATTTGCCTTGCTCTTTGGGCCATCATTTTTTTAAACTACAATTGGAAATTCTTTCTTTTCTAATTCAATACCAAATTATTCTTGATTTTTTCCCTTTAGAGTGATATCACAGTCTCTGATATGTTCTTGTGTGTTGTACTTGATTGAAAAACGGATACTTTTATATGAGAAATTGATACAATACAATAATACAATACAATAGTAGAGTTGGAAGGGACCTTGGAGGTCTTCTAGTCCAACCCCCTGCCTAGGCAGGAAACCCTATACCGTTTCAGACAAATAGCTATCCAACATCTTCTTAAAGACTTCCAGTGTTGGGGCATTCACAACTTCTGGAGGCAAGCTGTTCCACTGATTAATTGTTCTCACTGTCAGGAAATTTCTCCTCAGTTCTAAGTTGCTTCTCTCCTTGATTAGTTTCCACCCATTGCTTCTTGTTCTACCCTCAGGTGCTTTGGAGAACAGTTTGACTCCCTCTTCTTTGTGGCAACCCCTGAGATATTGGAACACTGCTATCATGTCTCCCCTAGTCCTTCTTTCTCTTAAGCTAGACATACCTAGTTCCTGCAACCGTTCTTCATATGTTTTAGTCTCCAGTCCCCTAATCATCTTTGTTGCTCTTCTCTGCACTCTTTCTAGAGTCTCCACATCTTTTTTACATCGTGGCGACCAGAACTGAATGCAGTATTCCAAGTGTGGCCTTACCAAGGCATTATAAAGTGGTATTAACACTTCACGTGATCTTGATTCTATCCCTCTGTTGATGCAGCCTAGAACTGTGTTGGCTTTTTTGGCAGCTGCTGCACACTGCTTGCTCATATTTAAATGGTTGTCCACTAGGACTCCAAGATCCCTTTCACAGTTACTACTGTTGAGCAAGGTATCACCTATACTGTACCTGTGCATTCCGTTTTTGTTGCCTAAATGTAGAACCTTACTCTTTTCACCATTGAATTTCATTTTATTAGATAGTGCCCAATGTTCAAGTTTGTCAAGATCCTTCTGTATCTTAAGCCTATCTTCTGGAGTGTTGGCTGTTCCTGCCAGCTTGGTGTCATCTGCAAATTTGATGAGTTCCCAAATACATGATGATTCCCCAAATACATAAAACGCTATATTTAGTGTTGTCTAAGCAATAACAAACATTTCAGTTATTTTGGTCTGTTCTTTAACACTTAAAAAGAGAACCATAATTACAGAGATAACTTTCAGAACGCGGGTCTCCCACATCTCTTGAACTTCATTTTGTTATTTTGCCTCCTCGCCACATTCCCTTGTCAGATGTCACCTTGTCAAATGTCACCTCTCTTTTTCAGCAAGCAGTGCACTAATGATGTTTCTTTTACACTCTTTGTTTATCATGAATGAAGCGTGATGGCTCAGCAGTTAAAACACACTGACCTTGTCAGCTGGAAAATTGACAGCCTGGGTTTGAGATCCAAGTGCCACGCGATGGGGTGAGCTCCTGTTCTTTGCCCCAGCTCCTGCCAATCCAGCACTTCAAAAGCATGCAAGATAAATGTAGATAAATAGGTACCACTTTGGTGGGAAGTTAACAGTGTTCCGTGTACCTTTGGCATAGAGTCATACTGACCACATGACCACAAAAAGGATCTTTGAACAGCACTGGCTGCCTCAGCTAAGAAATGGAGATGAGCAGTGCCCTCTAGAGTTGGACACAACTGGACATGGGAAATCTTTACCTTTTGTTTATCGTGATTGTGCATCTGCAGTTGCACCCAGTGTCACATGGCAGCTGTGAATGAGTCCCCCTGGCAGCCTCTTTTTGGATCAGGAGCTTCATCTTGAGACTGTTGTAACTGAGGGAGGTGACTGGAAAGAGGCATTGGCAAGACTCAAAACAACTCCCTGTTTTGCTTTCTGGCTAATCAGAGGCATGGGTTTGGCTTTAGCTGAAACATATCAGCCACTTGATTGGCCAAAAGTAGGAGCTAGAATATTTTTCAGACAAGTCAGATTGACAGACAGACATAGGCTGAAAGATATCCAAAGGAAATGCTTTAAGGAGGGCTGCTTCCTTGTGACCCAGCTTGTATTTTCCTCTCATAAGAATGAATGAAGCCAACTCCAAGACTTGCCTGACTTCCTTTAAACTCAGAAGTTAAGCAGAATCAAACTGATTAGTACAGGTAATCCACAAGTTATGACAGGTCACTTAGTGACCATTTGAAGTTATACGATAAGCATCTCCCCCCCCCCCAAGCATTTATGACTAAGTCCCTAAATTACAAATGTTGCAGTAGCATAGCAGTTGTTTGCCCTTACGAATGACCCCAGAGGCACTGCCACAGTCACTTTACTCTCCCCACTCGAGGGAGAGGAGAGCAGGATGATTTACCTTCCAGCCTACTGGTCAGCTCGCAAATGCTTTTCACACAACTTCAGGCACCCATTCTCTGCAAAAGTGGGCTTTGCACTGAGATACCTCATGCACTTAACCACCCCTGCATTTGATTAGCAAATGCGTAGACAGAAGGAGGGAGTGGTTACTTTCAAGTTACATGATTCACTCTTACGAATCCTCAAATTATGAATGTAATGGGCAGGCTCCACTACATTCGTAAGTCGAGGATTACTTGTATTTGGCTATCAGAAAATCCCAAAATTATAGGTTAGACTGGATCATTGAAATAGCATCCCCAAGATACAATAGCAAATGACTTCCACATGCTACCAACAAAGCTATATGGCCATGCCTACATGGTCATGAGGACTTCTTTGAATCCGGGGCATAGATAGATAGATAGATAGATAGATAGATAGATAGATAGATAGATAGATAGATAGATAGATAGATAGATAGATAGATGATAGATAGATAGATAGATAGATAGATAGATAGATAGATAGATAGAAGATAGATAGATACATAGATGATAGATAGATAGATAGATACATAGATAGATAGATAGATAGATAGATAGATAGATAGATAGATAGATGATAGATAGATAGATAGATAGATAGATAGATAGATAGATAGATAGACAGACAGACAGACAGACAGACAGACAGACAGACAGACAGACAGATGATAGAACAAATATTGCTCAGACCATGATGGTATCCGAAACGGCACATTTTTAAAAATAATATTCTATAAAATAGTTTTTAAAATGTATCACAATTTAATACTGAATCTATGAAACAAGATCTGTATGGTTTGGCAATCAAGGAGGAAAATTACCATATATTATCCTTTTCAGTTATGTCATTTTTCATATAACTATGAATTCACATGCATGAAACCCGCATTCTTTTAATCCATATTGTTCTATCTCTCTCCTGCAAATGCACCCTTGGTTTACGAAGAAATAAATACTTTTTCTGCTTTCTGGGAATTTTAATTAATTGCATTAACACAATGCTGAAATGTAAATTAAATATCAATAGACAAGTGTTTTAGCTTATTCCATGCCAGCTATGTAGTAGCAAATGTAGCAACCGAAAAAATGTTGAAGGAGAGGAGGGCATCGGATTTTTGTCAAGGTTTTCCTTTTTTTTGCACAGGGACTGATAAGGTTGTAAAACCTCAGCTTGATTCAGAAATCAATAAGGCCATGATATATTGACTACCAAATCAAACTTTTTATCAGAAGAAAAATATCCATCCTTTTTGCTAGGTAAACCTGTAATTTATACTTGCAAGCATGTTCATTAAATCAAACTTGCCTTCACCACCACCACCTCCGGAGTTCTGAAAATACTTAAAACTGAATTTGGAATTACATAAGTTGTTGTTCCGTTCTAAGAACAGATTCCAAGATCTGTTGTTTGAAAATTAGATAGTGCGACTGGAAATACACTCTTATGTAAATGTAGAGAAACATACTAAAAAGCATCTGTAAACCTGTTTGAGGAGTCCTTGTTGCTCTCTGAGCTAGTCGCACTGATGGTTACCTAGTTTGGATAATGAAACTGTGGTCAGTGGTAGGATTCAAAAAATTTTACTACCAATTCTGTGGGGGTAGCTTGGTGGGGTTAGCATGGTGGGCATGGCAGGGGAAGGATACTGTAAAATCTCCATTCCCTCCATACTCCAAGGAAAGGTTACTGCAAAATCCGCATTCCCTTCCAATCAGCTGGGACTGGGGAGGCAGAGAATAGATGGGGTGGGGCCAGTCAGAGGTGGTATTTACTGGTTCTCCGAAGTACTCAAAATTTATGTTACAGGTTCTCCAGAACTGGTCAGAACCTGCTGAATACCACCTCTGATTGTGGTAGTTGTGGCCCAGAGATGGGTTGCTCCCGGTTCAGCTTGGATCGAGCGAACTGGTAGTAGCAGCGGCGGGAGGCTCAGCATGTACAGAAGCATCACACACACACACAAGTGCAAACGGGAGCGTGCCCGAACTGGTAGCAGAAAAATTGGCAACCCACCTCTGTTGTGGCCCAAAGGAATTCTAAAAGGTGAGCTGTATAACGCTTTGGATTTGAAGGCAGAAAGATCCTTTGCACTATGTAGTAGCAGAGTGGAATCCAAACAGTGAATCGTTGGAGGTCACAAACTTCCTTTCCCAGAAATATGTTACTTTGTGTAACTGCTTAGTAGTTAGTGCAGTCACTATCTGCCTTCCAAGGCATCTTCTTCTCTTACCCCAATATGGAGATAGACAGAGATCCCACAGCCTGAGGGCCTTACTAACAAGTAGGAGGAAAAAGAAGTTGACAAAATTCAATTGAATTCTATATGCCGTTTCCTGGCTCTGTAGCACTAAGGCATGTGAATAGAGAAATCATGCATACCCCTTTGAAAATCAGCTCAACCTCGCAGGGAATAATTAGTTCAGATTTATCAGTGTTATAAACCCAGGGGTAAAAAGTGTGTGTGTTTGTGTGTGTACAGAAAAAAGGAGGGCATAAATATTCCTTTTAACTGAAATCTGGTGCAAAACATAATTGGTGTTGGAGAAATTAAATATACAATGGTGCTAAAAGCCTTGTAGAAATAATACACAGAAAAAAAAAAGACTGAGCAACTTAAAAGAAGCTGTTGGGTTGTGTCCAAGTCACAGAGTCAGTGGACTTACAAAGAGAAAATAAACCTCAAAAGCAATAAAGATCTTAATTACTATACACTTCTCAAGTTAAAAAAAATATTTCTTATGTCCAATATTTTTAGCTAAATCTGTTCCTTATTCCTTAGGGAGAAACTGATCACTGCAGCAGTTTGCTTCCATAGATATTCCGTTTTTTTGTAGATTTCCCCCCCTTTTATCAGAGGCTCAGAGGAACAAAGCTGTTTCTCTTCTTTCCCACCTCAGTACCCAGCTTTTGGCTTGAACTTAATTTTGGAGGGTTGTATAGTTTTTGTATATTCTTTGTGTTCTTTAATCTCACAATGTTTTTCATCTTCTTTGGGGATATATGTAGATATGCTTTCTTTAGCTATATTAATGTATGTTTTAAGGTTTGTTTAAAATGTGTTTCATATACTGCAAACACGTCCATTCATTTTTCTGGGGTTCTTTTTTTCTAACTGTTCTCTTGAAATACATTGGGATTTTTAGAACAATAAAAACATGTTTTCCCCCCCTCACGCTATTTTTTTCCTTTCCACTTAGCTGGTTGGAATCTTTCCTCTTGTTGCTCCTTGGATGGAAACTAATAAAACCACTTTTTTTCTCCAGTAGAAAAAAAGGGAATTGAGGTAATCTTATTGTGTAGGTATAATTATTCTCAGCCATGCCTCGAGCTTTAGCAAAGATGTGGAGTGGGTATGTCTGAACCAGCAGCTTGGTGTCTGGCCTGAGGGGGTGGCAGGCAGGCTGCAGACAATGAAGGTACGTGAAAGATTGTGAGGAGGGTGGAAAAGCCATGGCAGAAATATTAGACATAAACAGCCAAAAGATCGGAGGGGAGGCCCTTCATAGTTGATTTCCCAAATCCATCCAGGTGGCAAGAATCAGAACCATAGAATCCTGGGGCAGGAAGAGACCTTGGAGATCTTCTAGTCCAACCTCCTGCCCAAGGCCAGTGACCTTAAACCATCCTGTACAAATGGTTATCCAATCTCTTCACCCTCCATTTCAATAAATGAGTATGGGAAAATCCTATTGAAGTTTCCAAAAATTCAATGGTAGTAGCAGGGGTGAAATTTGGCAGGTTCTGACAAGTTCTGGAGAACCAGTAGGGGAAATGTTGAGTAGTTCGGAGAACCAGTAAATGTCACCGCTGACTGGCCCCAGAGTGGGGTGGGAATGGAGATTTTGCAGTATCCTTCCCCTGCCATGCCCACCAAGCCAAGTCCACAGATCCAATAGTAAATAATTTGAATTTCACCACTGAATAGTAGTGATACAAAGATTGAAACCTTCGTATTTCCGGCTTCTTTGATCATGCCCAGTTTGGAAAGGGGGAAAAGGGCTTATTAGCATGGTAGCCTGCCCATTCACTACAACTACACTACAACTACAACTGTCTACATCTCTTCCTTGAGTTGTGCAATCCCAGGAAAAGATATATTTGGTTTACATACAAACATTTCAAACCATGTTTTTGCCTCCAGTTCAAAACACTGCATTGCTGTGATCAGGAATATAAAGTGTTAATGGAAAAAAGCTTCGGAAGAAACAGATTTGACACTGGGAATCAGTACAGTGATTCCTATAAAGTGATTTGTTGCTGCAACTGATAAATCTACTGCCTGTCACTATTTCCTCAACCTTCTCTGTTTTCATCTTGATCTGGGTAAAGAGCAGAACAGCTTCATTAGCTTTTACATGAGACAGCTCGGGAGATGTCTTTTTCTGAATTGTAATTGGTTTCTTTCTGAATGGAGGCCAAAAAGTATTAGAAATCCGCAGCTTATCATAATCCTAATCATCTAACACTATTCCAAACGCCCACACACTTCTGGGAAACCCACACAGGAGAGAGAATAGAACAAAAGCTTATATTTCATTTATCACAGACAGGCTTTTTTAAAGACAGAAGGAAGCATAGGCAAGGTGAATGTAGCATGAGGGAAGCCCTACTGGCAGACCCACGCTCCTTCAAGCCCAGGACCTTACATTCTGCAGGGTAGGCCAAGTCTCTCGGGAAGCTCTCAAGAGGACACAGAGGCAGTTGGCCTTTTCCAACAATTGACGTAGGTGAGTTAGAACTCTGCTTAGCCATCTGCACTAAGCCAGATGGTTCTTTGTCATGTCATTTAAGCCAGTAACTTCGCTGTACCTTAGCAGAAGGAACACCATGTGCTAATTAGACCTTGAATGAAGAATATTTTCTCTTAAATCTCTTGCCTCAGTTTTGCTGGATGGCCCTCGGTTCCTGTTCTGTTCCGTGATTCCAATGAATATGCAGACACAGGCTTGGCTGTCTGCCATGACTAATTACATAGATAAAGCCACCCCTTGGCTAGGAGCCTAGAAAGTTATTTTCAAGAACCCAAGATTAAACTTACAGAATGCTTTCTCAACGGCTCGTATAATGGACTGTTGTTTCCTGCAAAGATTCCCCTCCCGTTGCTCCACCTATAAACTCTTTGGGAGGGGCCACACCTTTAGCCAGCTGTCCTTACTTCCTTCTATGACGTCTTCTCCACAGCTGTTCCTTTCTCCTATCAATTCTACGCATACACACATCAGGGACAACCTCCCTCTGTTCCTCCTCACTGCTCCCTGACTCAGATGCCGCCTGGTGGCCAACAGGCCTCTCTAGTTCCTGCTCTGACTCCAAACACCCTCCAGAGTCTTCCTCATCCTCCAGAGCAGTCCCATAATGGTCTGAGCTGTCAGAGTCCACCAACAGCTCAGCTGCTGCTGCTGGACCACAACAGTTCCCATATAATGTGTGAGGAAGAAACATTTGTCTCTCTCCTCATTCTTTTATTTGCTTTATAAATCTCTACTCTGCCCTCACTTTAATCATCAGGTTTTTCCCAACTAAAAAGTCCCAAATATTTTAATCTTTAATCACAAAAGAAATGTTTCTGCATCGGGGATCTGGCCAGATTATTCATTTTTTAAATTTTATTTTATTGTTAAACTGTGCGTTTGGTTGAATCAGCAGAGCCCATCTCTTGGCTTTTCATTTTTTTAATCTGTACCTTAATTGCATCCAAATCGTCCACAGGTGTGTTTTTTTTTCTCTGCAGCTAGGATAAAATGTTGCATCTGTCTTAAGAAGATGCCTGATAGTGCATCCTAATTTGGAGCATTTTGGAGTCTTTAAAAAAAAAAATCCAGACCATTATTTATTAATTAGAGGTGTGTGAGTGTGTTATTACATTAGCTGAGAAGAAGTTGTTGAAAATGGAAGACTACTAGAGGGTACTGATGACTGCCTGCTTAGCTACTAAAAAGACTGGATGCCTTTGAATTAGATTAGATAAGATAAGATTGGGCCATTGCTGTATCCAAAGGAAATGCTCTAAGGAGGGCTACTTCCTTATGACCTAGCTTGTATTTTCCTCTCATAAGAATGAATGAAGCCAACTCCAAGACTTCTCTGACTTCCTTTAAACTCAGAAGTTAACTAGAATCAAACCTGATTAGTACAGGTAATCCACAAATTACAAGTCACTTAGTAACCGTTCGAAGTTATGCGATAAGCTCCCCCCCCCCCAATGTTTATGACAAAGTCCCAAAATTACAAATGTTGCAGTAGTTGTTTGCCTTTACAAATGACCCCAGAGCAGGGATGAAATCAACGTACTTTCACTACCAGTTCGCAAATGTAAGCGTGCGCTCATCCATTAGATTGGACATTGTTTGGGGGAGAGCCTGCTTCTTTTATCAAGCTGAACTCTTAAACATCTGAATGGAAGTGAAATGTGTTCAACGTACTTGGAGGGCATCAAACTGGGTATGGCAGTGAAGACCAAACATTCACTTTCTAAAAACATTTTCCACCTGCAAGGCATGTAGATTTCCTTTTGTTTGTGCATGTATAGTTTGACTCTCATTTTTTCAGAGCAATAAAAACCAAAGCATCTATTAGCATAGACACAATTTATTTTGAAGAAGGAGCAGGATACTTTTGTAGTCCAGTTTTATTAGGAATATATAAATCAAGAAGAAGCTTAATTTTTGCACGCTGTGTTGCAATCCCTTACTTTCTGCTGGCAATTCAGTACCAAAGAGCTAAATATAAATTACCCAACTGCATATGGGTATAAACATATGGGATAAGGCTGAACAACATACACGCTTACATTGATTCAGTAAAGATGCAACTTCTAGAATCAGTGATGGCTAACCTTTTTGTCCTCATGTGCCAAAATCACACGTAGGCATGTGACCACATGCGTTTGAGTGCTCACACCCATAATGCAATGTGCCCCACATGCACATGCACACATGACCCCCTCTACCACTGTCCCCTGCGCATGCGTGCGACCCCCCCTGTGCTCCCGTGTGCATGTGCATGACCTCCCTGTGTCCATTTTGGGCCTACCAGGCATCCCTGAAGCCTCCTGAAACCAAAAATGGGGCACGGGGGATGCCCCTGCCTCCTGTGCATAAGCGTGTGACACCTCTCCCGCATGTGCGCGCATCTCCCGCATATATGGCAGAGAACCAAAAATCAGCTGGCTAGCGGGAGACATGCCTGCATGCGCAATGGAGCTGAGCTGGGCGATGACTCGCGTGCCAGCCAGCAGAGAGGGCGCCGTGTGCCACCTGTGGCACACGTGCCATAGGTTCACCATCACAGTGCTAAATGAGGTACAGCCAAGCCATCTCCACTTGCCTTTCACTTAATCCACTTCCAGTCTTGCAGAGCTGAGCTGAACTTCACCATTGGGGAAGATATGCTCAACCAGAAGGTATATTACTATTTGGGGCTGTACTCTATTTCATTGCTAGCTTGTTTTGTGAGGGTACAGTTGCAATAGTCTAAAGGTAGCCCTTGACCTATGACCACAATTGAGCCCAACATTTTTGTGGCTACATGAGACATTTGTTAAGTGAATTTTGCCCCATTTATGACCTTTCTTGCCACAGTTGTTAAGTGAATCACTGCAGTTGTTAAGTTAAATAACACAGTTGTACAGTGAATCTGGTTTCCCCGTGGACTTTGCTTGTCACGTGATCATGGGGATGCCACAGTGGTCGTAAGTGTGAAAAACGGTTATAAGTCACTTTTTTCAGTACTATTGTAACTTTAAATGGTCACTAAACAAACTGTTGCAAGTCAAGGACTTGCCTGTACTTTCTTCTCCCAATCTATGAATTTGTTAACTGACCACAGCTGACTCACCTGTCCTTCTTAGATGACTTGATCTATTTTGCTTTCATCCTTTTGTTTTTTCCTTGGCTTTTGCCTTTTAAAACACTTCCAGCCTTTTCTGTCCCTCCTTTTTCCTTCTGTGTTGTATTTAATACCGCCTCCAATTATATAGTTGCTCAATCTCAAATCTCTGTTATTTGTTTACTGTCCTCTAGCTCTGTTCACAATCACCTCTTCCTTGTCAACTTATATTTTCCCCCCATGAGTGTCGCTCTGCCTCTCTACCCCTCATTTCTTGCTGGCCTCCTCTGATTGCAGTTTAAAGCCATTTACTTTCTCCATACCACCTTTTCATATCTTCTAATACATTACTGTAAAGTGAGGTGTTCATTAAAGTGTAATGTTTCTCTACCTGAATATGTATAGATGCATTTTAACTTGAAACTGGTTATTCCATGATGCTGCTGTCTGTCATTCCCCATGTAATAAGCCTTAGATTGTTGCAAAAAAAAAAACAACCAGCTGGAGGGAAAAAAATTAAAAATCGGTTATCTAGCAAAGTAATTTCTCTTATGATTTGTTTAAAGAAGATGGGCTGCCCAAGAAGCAATTTGCATAGTAATATGATTGGACCTGAATTGATTATATTTTTACTGGGTAGGTTGGGTCCATGTGATACGAGTTTGATGATTATCCTCGATTATGTAGAATTGTAGAGAGAAAAAAATCTTCAAGGTCGTTTGTGTAAATTCTTTCCTTGATTTGAAATCTGCAATTCAGGATGTTGCCACAGTATTCTTGGCAGATGGCTATCCAACCTGGACCACATTCAAATATCTTAAATTATTAGAATGCTTCCACTAATATTTAGCCCACATTTGCTTTCCTGACCTTGGAAGCAACAGAGAGCAATTATTTTCCTATTTAATATGTCTTGAATGGACTCGGTACTGATGACCAATCTAAATGGTATTTCATTTAAAGTCCTCTATGAGGTACAGTTCTTTTTTAGAACAACGTTAAAAAGAAGCCACTTCTGATTCTTTAATAACAATAAAATCAAATCTGTCTGGGCACCATATCAGTTTCTAAGTTACACTGGCTTTCTTTTCAGCAAAAACGTTCACCATGTCATGAATAATAATTTCAAAAGAGATGGGCATGAAAGCAAAAGAGCTTAACTTGAATATTTGTCTTTGAAAATAGCAAGCCTAATTAAAATAATCAAAGGCAGTGTTCTCTTATCTTCTTCATTAAAAAATATTATTATTTCATTAAAATGTGTATTTTCATGCAAACAATGCAGCTGCATATTTCTTTTCAGAACCCTTCCAAATCCTTGATCAGAACCAGCTTTGATGGTGCTGATAAAAGCCATGAGCTTTGCATATTTGATGCCTTGGGTCAGTAGCGATAGCTGTGGATGACTGAGTGATGGATTTGGGTTGAGCTTTATTTTAATTTATTTTTAAAAAAATAGTTGTAAACTACTGCAGTTGCAAAATGCAGGCAGTTTTAGGAACTGAAAGAGGGATTCTTTAAGCTGAAATAGAAATTGCTTGCAGTTGAAAGCTACCTGATTAAGCTATCCCTTAATCAGTAGGATCATTATTTATAGAAATTAGCTTTAAAGAGCAAGTAAGCGTGGCAGATCTCTACGCCAAGTGGTTTCAAGCAAATTCTACCAGTTTTGTAGATCAAAGAGACTTGGGTAAGCTACTCTTGCCAGAAGCCTTTTCTTTTTCAGCCGATGCATTTTCTTTATTTCATCTCCAGATTTAGATAGTTTTTGCTGACGTTTTTAAACGCTAACATTAAAAGTAGATTTATGTTTACTATCTGGTGTTCACTGAATTTTAAGCAGGCAGGCTGGCTATGTAGCATCAAGCAGAATTTCCCCCTCCCCAATAAGAGTTTCCAATTGAAATAATGGCAATAGGAAATCATCAAGTGAGGCCACATATGGCCTCAGTTTTGTCAGTCATGCAATGGTGGTAACCAAATCAGAACCATTCAGTGTCATATTATTGATTGATTGATTGATTGATCAATTCATTCATTCACTGAGTTTCTATAGCCGGCCAACTCAACCAAGTGATTTAAGGAGCTTACAATTCTGAAACTCTAAAACAGTGTAAACATTAAAACAGTAAAATAAAACATCCACAAAGTTCATAAGTACAACCAGGAGCTGTGATGATTAATTAGCTAATAATAAAACCAAGTAACAGAACTCCTCACACATTCCAAACCCCAGGCCCGGGTACATAGCCAAGTTTTAAAGCTTTGCAAAAAGTCAACAGGGATGGAGCCAATGTAATCTCCATGGGGAGAATGTTCTATAAGGCTGGGGCTACAGCAGAGAAAGCCCTTTCATCAATCTTTCCATCAATCAATATGGGCTGACAGGATCAGCAGCATGCCTAGTTTGTTTAGTTGTATTTGACAAGTAGAAAATCTTGGGAAAAGATAGTCTTTCAGGTAATCTCGTTCAAAGAGACATAAGGCTATAAAGCTGACTGAAAATATGTGTCTTGTTTGAACCAGGCAGGGGGCTGCTACAATTTCTCTCTAAATTCCTTCCTCCTTTTTACTTCCCCATTTAAAATGACTCTATGGAGACGGCACTATCAAATTTAATTTCATCATATAATCAGCTTTTTTCCATTAAATAATAACTAAAAAAGACCACTTAAAAAGGACAGAAGAATCACAAAACAAATCATGTTGTCAAACTTCATTATGCTTTAAAGTGTGAATTTTGCATGAAAGATCCTTTTAAAGAATAGATAGAATCAATGTCTCATCAATAACCTTAGAAGACAGCATAGAAGAAGATGGCTCTCCATCTCACCAATCCCCTGAGGATAGAAACATTGCCTAAGTCATGTGCTATGATAGCTGCCTAGGATTAGAACTGAGGGAATACTATTGAATTGACCTAGCATAAAAGCCTTGCAATATGTCAATGATGTGGTATGGGAAAAGTAGTTGGCAGAAGCAAAGAGAATCCTGCATACAAACAACTGAAAACTGAATTCCTTTTCCTTTCTTTAAAGAGTTCTAAAACATTGTGATAACACATTCAGGACATTACTTTTATTTATTTTATTTTACTGATTTATATCCCATCTTCATCATTGTTGCAAATAACTCAAAGCAGTGAACATGCCCAACATTCCTTCCTTGCCCTACAACAACCACCTTGTGAGATGGATTGGGCTGAGGGAAAGTGATTGGCCCAATGTCACTCAGTTGGCTTTCATGACTAAGGCAGTACTAGAACTCACCGTCTCCCAGATTCTAGCCTGGTCCCTTAGCCACTAGTTCAAACAGATTTTCTTCAGGTTCTTTTCCACATAGATTGAAGTTTGTCTTCTGGAATTAAAGGGCCTAGGTGAAGATAAATTTCAGCGAAAGATTGAGGAAATGTAGCACTATATTTGATGCACATTAGAGCAGGGCTCCCCAGCCCCCAAGGCCATGGACCCCCAGCGAGCCGCAGCCCGTTGGGAACCGGGCCGCCAAAGCAGCTGGTGGGCACACGAAGCTTCATTTGCACATGCATGGGATTTAGGTTGCATGCACAAAACCATTTCCTCCACCACCCAAGCCGCTGCCGGTCCAGGAATCAAAAACTTTGGGGATCCCTGCATTTGAGCACTGCAAAAACAAAATATATGAGAATGCACTTCATGCCCTTTGTAAGAGCAAATTTGGATTCTGCACTACAGCTAGAAAACCAGATTTGTTTCATAATACTTATGGCACCAAGCCCATCTTAGCCTAGAAAGAAAAATGTATATATAGTAACATCCATCCTTTCCTAAGGTCCCTCAATTTGGGGGCAACTTTCCCCTGGTAATGTTTGAAAGCCTACCACCAAATAATTAAAGTGATTCACATATTTAATTAAATTTCCTTCTAATTGTAACCTGTAGGATTTTTCCACCCGGCTGTGTCATCTCTGTACAAAAAGAAAAAGTAAATTGATATTTGTTAATTGTATAATTAATTGGTTTACATTTAATTATAATTATATTTTAAGAGGCATTCTGGTTATAGTTAGTTACCTTGAAAAGCTGACTGGCAAAGCTCCTATAAGGTTTTTTTGTAATGAAAGCTTGTTCATTCAGGGGAAGGGATTTTTTTCCTTCTCCTCCTCCCCAGAATGTTTTAATTCTATCAGGATTTGAGAACAATATTTTACTTTATTTTTGCAAGTAGATCACAAAGCATCTTTTGCTTTCAGCATGCAGATTCTACTAGCTGTGGTTTTAAAGTAGACAGTGTAACCATTTTTCAAACTACTGTATTTCCAGTTGTGCAAAAAGAAACCACAGAATTCCCCCCACGGGATTTATCTGCAATCATCTGTTACACCTTCTGCATTTACCTTTCGCTGAGACATGCTTCACGGTGACATGTATTCGAAAAAGAATAATGTAAAAAATCCCATTCTCTGCTTTTAAATGGAAGAAAGCTTTGGAGACCGACGTTAAAATGGCTCAGTGCCTTTGTCGATTTATGCAAGCAGTCACTAGATTCAAACAGATCTGCTATAATAAGTCATTTATATAAGCTTCCTCAATTTACATGGCTCTTTACAAATAACAGAAGGTTCTCTCCCTCTCTCTCTCTCTCTCTCTCTCTCTCTCTCTCTCTCTCTCTCTCTCTCTCTCTCTCTCTCTCTCCCTCCCTCCCTCCCTCCCTCCCTCCCTCCCTCCCTCCCTCCCTCTCTTCATATGAGAACTTACAGCCAGAAAGAGACATGCTACAAGGCTTAGACCTTATTAAGCTGTAGCTTTTAAAATATTGGTTGATGAAGCACATGATTTATAAATCCTGGGCTGAAAATGTGCATTTTTAGAAAGCTGTTCCCTACTGAGAAGATTCTAATTCTGACATTATTGGTGTGTGGAGTTTGCATTCCTGCAGTGCATCTTTTCTTTTCTTTTCATACGCCCTGTCTTTATTTTCCCTGTCATTTTCAAGGGGAAATGTCACTTTCCTTAGGCTTTGTGAAAATAATTACCAGCGAAAAGTAATGTATAACAATTTATATGAATTGATTAAAAAGCATAGCACAGGCTTTGATTAGCCTGGAACTAAACAATTTATAACATTAGACTCCAAAGGTGGCGCATGTTCAAGTGCACAAAACCATCTGCCTGTTACTGCTCTTAGTCAAGCCAGACTGAAGAATCTCCTCACAACAGAAATAAAGAAGAAAGTGAATGTATTTATTTATTAGCTTTCTAGAAGATCTCATCTTTATTTTATATGACGGGCAGCATATATAAAGTACAAGCCTTCTATTTTCTCACAACAACCCTGTGGGGTAGAAAGAGTGACTGATTCAGTTACCTAGCTGGCTTCCATTCCTAAGGGATGAATATTACTCATGGTTTCTCAGTTTCTAGTCCAGCTACTTAGCCAGTACACCTGGGGAGCGTGGTGGCTCACATGGTTAGGATGCTGGATTGGAGCCCATGTTCGAGATCTGGGTGCTTCTGCATGGCGGGGTGAGCTCCCGTCATTTGCTCCAGCTCCCACAGACGTCCCCTGCGGCAATGGTGGTGTCACTGGTTAATCCTTTCAACACGGAAGCGCCTTAGTTTCCTCTGAGACGAGGGACCAGTACACTAAACCGCCTCAGAAATTAAAGTGGAGTGCCATTCACACATACACGGCTATTTATTTTTATTTATTTGTTAAATATATTTGCCACCTGTCTTGCTATGGGGCTACTCTAGGCAGCTTACAATAATAAAAGAAAAAGAAAAAGAAAGGATTGTAAAATAATAGGACACTAAAATAAACCATGAAAAAGCACACAGTGAGAATATATACCAAGTCTCTGTCTTTGTTGTGTTTTGTAATTGTCCTGCTCTCGTGTCTTTTCATTACTGCTTGATAGATTCCCGAAGAGCATGATTTGGAGAGCCAGATCCGCAAAGAAAGGGAGTGGCGATTTCTGCGCAATGCTAGAGTCCGAAAGCAAGCACAGACAATTATCCAAAAAGGTGATTTCCCCCCCCTTTCTTCTTACCTTTTCTGATACCCAAAAGGGAAAAAAAATGGCCATTTTTTCCTCTATGACTATGTGCTCCATCCTGCTTCAACAACGCACCCTTGAGCCTCAATACTAATCATTGATCTTTGGTGCCAACTTGGCTAATCTGATTATGTCCTCCCCAGACATCTGGCATACTATTCTATGAAGATAAAGTAGAAGCTACATTTCAATTACAAGAAAGGATGTTGCAAGCTAAATGGCAATTTTCCCCACTGCTGCTAAAAGGCAGAATTAAAGTATGATAACGTCCCTAATGCTTTCAGGGTTTTTTGCAGTTTCTTATGTATTGGCATTCTTTATCTTTATAGATTATTTCCCCCCGACTGTGCCTTTGGATTCAAGTCTATTCTGTGTTTTACTGAAAAGTCACGTGGCTTCTTTATAACTCTTTATGTATTTGCAAATTTTTGTTTAAGAACTGTGATTATTTGAGTTCCTTGCATCTTGCTGATGTAACCCCCATTGTATAGCAATGGTTAGAAGTGACATCTGAAAAATAATGAGAAATAGATTGCATTATAATAATAAGAATAGTGAGTCAGAGGAAGTGAATATGTGTTGCTCACCTACATTTTGAGCACGACACAAGATGGGTTTTTTTAAACCAGGAATTAGAGAGAGTGGGTGTCTTCCCATCATAAGTTATCAGCTGGAAAAAGATTAGTGCAAAATATCAATCTTCTGAGAGAGATGATCTGTCTCTTACATGTAGCTCAGTTCTTCTGTAATTGAAGTGACTTCATTCATCGTCATTGGTTTAGGAGAGCAGGGTCTTTCTTCTATGCTTACTGTATGCCCCCCCTTTTTTCTGCATGTAAGGGTTTCTCAAGGCAAAAACTTGCTTTTGTGTGAGCTGGTCCTCATCCTTTTTAGCCTTTTGTTTGTATTTTTTAATGAGACAGTTTCAATTTCTTAGTAACATCTGTTTATGACACCTGTTTGTTTACTTTGCCTGATACCCAAAATGATGAATTAATTTGTTCAGAGCTTTTAAGTTCTAGATTTCCCAGGTGAGGAGTTGCAAGCAATAAGAGAAATCTGGCTGCCCTCTTTCAGTCAGGAAATATACACATAATGCTGAAGTACATCAGATGTAAGATGGCTGGATCATTGTTTCATTTTTTGACTGGAGGAAGATAAATTAATCTACCTGGAGGAAAATGGAAGGGCTGTGTTATTTTTCCATTTAATTTGAAGAGTTTTCCTATGCTGTAGCTTAGATTTTTTTTTTTTTTTGTAAAACAGTACGCAATGCCCAGTCAGTTTAGTAAATGATAAAAGATTGGTGCTAACATTCTTTCTGAAATACTTTTTAGGTATTTCAAGACTAGATGATCAAATCTTTCTGAACAGGAACCCCGGCATGCCTTCTGTAGTCAAGTTTCATCCGTTCACACCATGCATAGCAGTGGCTGACAAAGATAGCATCTGGTAAAAATACTGATTTTAAAGTCACACAGTCTTATTTGATCTGGTGCCTTCTTCTTGCCCTCTGAGGGAAGGCCTTATAAAACTATAATCTTGGCTGAGTATAGATTTTCTATTCAGAGTTTCAAATTTATTATTCTTTCTACAAAATTCAATGAAAACATATTAATCAAAAAATATGAAACACTTGGGGGGGGGGAGCAAACTATTTGATTTGCAGCCGTTCAACAGAACAATATCCTGGATACCTAAAGCCAGGTTGATTAATGGATTCCACTTTATTTCATTTAATTTATTCTTGCTTTTTTCCCTTCCTTTCCCAGTTTTTGGGATTGGGAAAAAGGGGAAAAGTTGGACTATTTTCACAATGGAAACCCACGTTACACTAGGATCACTGCCATGGAATATCTGAATGGACAAGACTGTTCGCTACTCCTGACTGCTACAGGTTAGTATATTCTTTTTATGTAAAGCAGATGATAGAACTAAGAAGCATCAAAAGTTTTGTCTGCCTCATCATTCTACTGATTCATTCAATTTTAGACACATATCTCTGTTTATTTGTTTCCACACATTCTGCTAGCCAACTTTTGAGTCATCCCCCAAGCTGTTAATCACACAGCAGACCATGATAATCATATAAACAATGATCCTATGAGTGTTTTACTATTTTCTTCACCCATCCTCATTTCTTCTCAAATATGTAAAACATGTTGAAAGTAGGCGAGAGAAATTCTATATTAGATTCTCTTCCATAATCTTCCTCCTGACAGTAATTGCAGGAATTCACATCATGTCATAAGTTTGCCTCAGACTTTCTGTTGGTATGGCTGTTCCAAAGCATTCCCTCTCTGGGACTAACGGGAATTACCTGAAGCCCAAGAGCCACGTCTACCCCTTGGGTGCATCTCTTGAAGATCAACAAAAGTTGTTAGGTTTTTTTTAACCAAATTGTAATTTGTAATGTGAAAGAAGGGGGTAATTATTAAATATGTGTCTGCAAAGTAATTCTTTTGATTATATTTAATCAATTTCTAAATCAAAAATAGCCACTTTTTACAATGCACCTCTTAACAAGCTATTCAAAGACCAGATGGGGCATCCAGACTAGAAGATGTACAAGACTTCAGGGTAGGTTAGTTTTCAAGAAAAATATATCCAGGAATATTCCATTATACAGCAATCTCCTTCATCTTAATCTCCACAAACAGCATTATTATTATGAATGTATTATTTACAGGGTAGATATTACCTAAGCATATCCTTCTCATAGCCCTTATTTCTATTAAGAGCATGATTACGCAGCATAAGCAAAGCACGGGTATTCCTATGATTGCTGCAGGGACTTGGGTATATAAATGAAAGAGTATTGCCAGTCCTAGAAAATAGATTGTATTCAACTAAGGGGAAATTGTATTTTTTAAAAAGTTATCCATTTAAAGATTTGAAATGTGGGATTCTTTTGAAAATGATTAAGCGCCTGGTTTTTAGTTCTTCAACTTCAATGCAGGCAATCTTCATCTTTCCTTAGACAATCATCTAAGAATGTTTCCAATAGGGTGGAGATACTCTGGGTAGCTCCAAATGTGCCTAGATCAGGGGTGTCAAACTCAAGGCCCGTGGGCCGGATTCCAATCTCCATGCGGCTCTCCCGACCTCCGTTTTCGCTGGCAGAATCTTGCAAGAGGCCGTTGCAACTGAAAACGAAGCTTGCGAGGGCCACGCTCCCAATCTCCATTTTCACTGGCAGAGAGTTGCAGGGGGCCGTCACAAAATGGAGCTTGGGAGCCCGTTTTCACTGGCAGAGCACTCAGGCCACCACAGGTGCCCCGACATGAATGATGTTGAGCTGGCCACGCTTACCACATACACACCCTCCCCCGAGGTCAAAAACAACCTTGAATGAAATCGAGTTTAACACCCCTGGCCTAAATGTTGATTTTTATCACAGGGGTTCCTGCTAGCATTTCTTGGAATGCTGCTCTTGGAAAGAAGCATGGCCACTTCTGGATCCAGAGCCCTTCCATCCCTCTTAAACATGCTTTTTGATAACTGACTTTGCTAATACCCTCCATATATTTCAGATACATTTGGGTATAAGTGGAGGTCCAAAAATTATAGCTCTTCCAGGCTAATAAGCCCAGTAGCTCTCCCTCTTCCCCTGCCATAATAGGCACCATCAGCCAGCCAGGATTTAGAAAGGGCTTATTCACCACTTCATTTCCTCACCTGCTTTCATTGGCTTCTTCTGCCCAAGTCTATAGAGCAATAGCACTTAGACTTATATATTGCTTCATAGTGCTTTTACAGCCCTCTCTAAGCGGTTTACAGAGTCAGCTTATTGCCCCCAACAATCTTGGTCCTCATTTTACCCACCTCGGAAGGATGGAAGGCTGAATCAACCTTGAGCCGGTGAGATTTGAACTGCTAAACTGCAGCTAGCAGTCAACTGAAGTAACCTGCAGTACTGCACTCTAACCACTGCACTACCTCGGTTCTATAGCTAAGATAATTGTAAAGTTCTTCTAAAAGCAATGACATTATAAAGTGTAACCTACCTGGATTTACAAGACAATCAGTCAGCTAAATATATACTCACAGAAAGCCTCTTCTCATGAGCCAATTTTTCCAACTTCACAATGGAGGTGTGTGTGTGAGAGAGAGGAAACCTCTCTATTTTTTGAATGGCCACAGTGAAGTGTCACTCAGAGAACATTACTGGACAATGCAGAGATGAAAATGTTTTTACAAAGAGGTTAAGGGAAAAATAGAAATGGGTGGTTTCCTGGGAGATAAATGATTTGTATCCCTATTTTAATCAATCCTTGTAGCCCTAAACAACAACCTGAGATCATGCTGCTAAATTTCAGCCAGATTTGGAGGTGAATTTCAGCAATGTGGTCTCAGAATATTGGAGAATTGTATATATGGTTGTCTACTACTGTCCCAGACTAACTAAACTTCTAAAATTCATCATCATATTAGAGTATAGAGCAGTGGTTCTCAACCTTCCCAATGCCGCGACCCTTTAATACAGCTCCTCATGTTGTGGTGACCCCCAACCATAAAATTGGTGTCTCAGTTCCTAAGACCATCGAAAATATGTGTTTTCCGATGGTCTTAGGCGACCCCTGTGAAAGGGTCATTCTACCCTCAAAGGGGTCCCGACCCACAGGTTGAGAACCACTGGTATAGAGGCTTCATAAAAAATATTTGAGCTAGTTATATTTTAAACACAGTAGAAAAATGCTTATTGGATAACAAGATGTAGCAAACAACTGAGTGAATAAGATACCACAGGTAGTATGAGCTCAGAATGATATATACAATGGGAAATCTGATGAAAACCAATATGTTATGTCTTGTCTGATTCTTAATATGTGAGTCTATATTGTTTAGAATTTCTTATATGACAGCTCTAATTTTTAGGAAAGTTTTTTCTTAGAAAATTGACTATGATGAAAAGTTTAATGTCCATAGTGCTAGACTCAGTGTCAACTCTAAAGCTTTTGAAAATGGTATGCCTCTTTTATTTAAATCCCCTAATCTAAAATAAAATGTTCTGTACTAAGATAAGGTTGTTTGTTCTATATTCTCAAAGCCACCTTTTTACATTGCTTTGTATTTTTCTTTTTTTCTTTTTTTGTCCTGTCTTCAAGATGATGGTGCTATAAGAGTGTGGAAGAACTTTGCTGACCTGGAGAAGAATCCAGAGATGGTAACAGCCTGGCAGGGTTTGTCAGACATGCTACCTACGACACGTGGTAAGTATAACCATAACACTCTTTTCTGAATGTGAAATATAACAATAATTAGTCTTGGTCTGAAGTGAGGCTGGGTAATCTGGAGCTGTCTTCTTTGCTTCTGCTTTCAGTAGTATCTTGTCATTAGACTTTTGGCTGCCATGGACTGACATGTTCTGAGATTTCTTCCCAGCCAGTTTCAGAAAACTATAAACACAGGTCTAAACATTCTACTTGTGGAATAAATAGAGTGGCATATTTTTAGTAACGTGAATCAGGACTAAAGTTGTCTTCCTCCCTCTCCTGCACCATACTGGTTTTCCTATCAGTGGAGGTCAGGTCTAACTTTCTGCTTCTTGAGAAAGAGTCATAGATAGCTGCACTGAGCACTGCCCTTCTTGAACTTCTCACAGCAATTGGTTGTCTCCTTCCAATTTGGGGTTTATCCAGAACCTCACTTCTTGCTGCTATTCTCCTTTATTTGCTGATATTCTTCCTTGACCCAGCTTTGCATGCTTCCCATATCACTTTGCTTAGCCCGCTTTGACTTCAGCACATACAGCACCACTTCAGTCTTTCCTGCCATTAGGAGAGGGGGGGGGCGTGGGGAAGGAGAAGAAAATAGGAAAAGTCACAATCAGGGTCTTTTTACAAGTTGCATAAACAGTCCTGACACGGTAAGGGCTCTGGCAAAGCTAGATGTCAACAAGAGACTTGTCACTATGCATCTTTGATGGAGGCAGGTTAAGTAATACACACACACACACAAACACACAGAAAAACCTCTCTCAAATATTTTAATAGAAAGGTGTTCGCTCTGCTTCCAAGACATGAGGATTCATTAAGGCACTGACAGTTCCCATTTCTGAGCTGATACATCTCTGCCCTAAGGACTGAGAATTGCATCTTTGAAAATCTCCTGTTGCTATAGTGCTACTTTGCTAACCTCTTAACATATTTGCGCTAACACAGACAGTAATCAGCAATGATTTGACATGTCAATATAAAACATCTACGCCCTTTGAACTTTATGGTTTGAACACTTACAGAAGTAACATCTACATATTTTTCTTTAATGTCACCTTCCCTCACACTGCCTTGCTTTTCCTACGTAATGTGATTCAAGCTACTGATAGAAATCCACGTGAAACATCTCACTTAGATCTAAAAAAAAACCAACCACAAACAACCCATTGTTGGCTTTTTCCATAAAAATCCTGAATTGCTCAGACAGTCGGAAAGCAGAGGACCGTTTGCGGTGAACCCAGCTTTCTACAACATACTTCTCCGTGTTTGCAGAACATGGAGTCCTAAAGGGCAGCTTTTAGGCATCTGGCAAAAAATCTTCCATTTAAAAGGCCATTTGTCAGCAGCCAAGCAAAGATTGCATTGTGCATTGCGCTGTAAATAGAAGAGTACTAGGCTCAGATCTTGCTGATCTTTTAGCATCTTCCCATTTCTGAAATAATCATTAAATAAATAATAAGTTGTATCTTGTCTAAGGCATCTATATAATGCCCACACACATTCAGTTACTTTACATTTCAGTTAATTTTATTAGCAGTGTTTGACACTGCCATTAGAACAATTCCTGCAAATTAAGTTTATTCTTGTGCAGCTTATTCAAAAATTTAAACTAAGTTTTAAAAAGGCAATCACCAAATCATTAAAGGAATATACAGTTAAAATGCAGGAGGAAATGTTTTTGTTAATTGCCTGGGTCACTCTTAAATAGAAAGACTAATTTCAGTATAGTACAAATTCATCTAGTGATATAGACAGAAACACACACACACCAGCTTTCAGTAGCCTAGAGAATCCTGGCTACAAGTTTATAAGAGATACAATCCCATGTATCTGCAGGGTACAAAACTGGGAGCAACTAAAAGACATGATTTGCTCTAGAAGAGTTAAGATGTAATAGATATTGATTCTGCAATATTTAAAATTGATATTCCAATCCCATAAAAATATGCAAACCACGTTCATCATTATTTTAAAACACTGAAAAGAGTGAAATCTTACACGAAGAAATACTATCTTCTGAGATATCTGAAATGCAGTTTTTTTTTTAGTCTATTTAGTTCCTTTTAAGAAGGTGCAGGTGCTGCAATTGTAAGGGGCAATATGGCGTATACTGTTTGTATACTATTTTCACTTCTGATGTTAGTAGCCAATTAGCTAAATAAAATCAGAATTTGAACTATCTTTTGGATACCAGATCTGACAGAAAGCGCCATTTTCAGAAATTGGCTTAAAATATTAACAACCACTTAAAAGTTCCTTCTTATGCTTATGAGTTACTGTAGTAAAAAAAATAGTCCAAGGCCAAAGGGAAATCATATTCCTTTCATACAGTTCAGTGAAAATATGCATAGGCAGATGTTACTTTAATCCTGGGGCTCCAGCTTAATGATTGGGGGGCCAATGCAGTCAAATTCAATTGTATCCCTGGACTTTCCTTCTGTCTGCTTCTACAGTTCATTAATAAGAGACAAGAAAATACTGACCAGATGATAATTGTGTAGTGTTACACCATCACATCACAAAATATTCCGGCTTCATTTGAGAGAAAACGCACACATGTTATTCAGAGTTAAGTGTATTGAAAGCAAACTAACCCGTTGGCATCAAATATAGCCATGAAACCAATAAATTAGCAGTAGAGCTACTATCAACAGTTGCTTCCTCAAGAATTTGTTCCCCAAAATAAAAGCACTGAAGACTCTGATAATCTGGGGCAAAGGAGTTCTTATTTTCCCTTGACCATCTCATTTTCCCTAACACCAATTAAGAGAGGGCACACACAGTAATAACACGGTTTGTCATGTCTGATTCCCCCCCCCCCCGCCCCACCTCATGACTTTCTAACAAGTGCAACACATTCGGATGAATAAAAGCATTAAGGGGGTTATGCTTTTATGAAAGAATCATTTATTTTCTGTTTCAAATCTTGCTGCGGGGGGGAGGGCAGGATGAATGGGCTAGGTCAGCTGCCCCCAACCTTTTGGGCACCAGGGACTGGTTCCGTGGAGTGAGGTTTTTCCACGAACTGGAGGGGGCGTGGTTTCATGTGCTGCCTGCATCCCACGGATGGGGCTTCGCTTGTTTTCGCAGCCCAGTTTCTAGTATGCCGTGGTCTGGTGCCAGTCCACGGACCAGGGGTTGGGGATCCTTGGGCTAGGTAAAGCCAAATCTAATCAGTGCCAAGAAGCAAAGTGAATTAAATTAGCCCTCTACAGAAACGAGATATAAGTAATCTTCGACTTATGGTCACAATTGAGCCCAAAATTTCTATTGCTAAGCAAGACAGCTGTTAAGTGAGTTGTGCCTCATTTTGTGATCTTTATTGCCACCGTTGCTAAGCAAATCGCTGCAGTTATTAAGCAAAACGTGCAATCGTTAAGCAAATCTGCCTTTCCCCCATTGACTCTGCCAGTCAAAAGCTGACTGGAAAGGTTACAAATGGTGATCACATGACACCGGGACAGTGAAATTGTCATCGATACATGCCAATTGCCAAGTGACTAAATTTGGTCACGTAACCATGGGGATGCTGAAACAGTCATGAAGGGTGAAAAATGGTCAGTCCCTTTTTTTCAGCGCTGTTCACTAAGCAAATGGTTGTAATTCAAGGACTACCTGCTCTTGAAAGAAAGCTGCTTTGGTTGTGGAAACCAAGGATTGTAATATGCTTGTGGCCCCAAGTTTTAGTTGCCCTTCCTTCGTATGTGGCCAGTGAAATCATTCCGACAGCCTCTGTTTTTGCTTTCCTTCATCTTGGTTCTGCCCTCCTTATCTGACAATGTGAGCTGCTTGATGAAAAATAGGTCACTGACCTCACAAGGGATTTGAGGGGGGGGGACAACAAGAGCAGATGACACTCATAAGGTCTGCCCTTTCTTTAATGACCTTCTCGTGCACGTTTCCTCATTTGTGGTGAACCAGCTGGAAGGAAAGCATCATTATAGTAATAGTGCAATTCTTTTGTTCTGGAAAAATATAAGAGGAATCCAAAGGATTTTAGTTCTGTACTAACCTTATAACACAGTGACAAATAGATCCCCTCTTCTTTTGACAAAAAAATAAATATGCCCTTGCCAGGCTTATTTGTATTTATCAGATGAATGTCATTGTCCTCCATACAAGAAGAATAAGAGCAAATCGGAATTGCTTATCATCTAGTGTTTTGATTTATGTAAAACTTCCCACCATAATATGACACTGAAAGAAAGGATCCCTAGATGCAATGAAGAAGGAGGGGCTGTTCAGGGTCAAGACGTTATGAATTAATTTCAGTTTAATCTTGAACTGGTCAAGTCAGCATAAAACTAACTCGGATTGTAATAAAAACATTGAGAAATAAATACAAGCACCACCATAAATTGTAAGTACACATTATGTCCTAAAAGAAATTATTGACTGCTCTAATTCACTATTTTTAATGGAGCAATGAAACCAAAGCAAATGACCAGAGCTAGCTGACCATCTCCAAAAAGTTCCTAATCAGATTTCATCAACACTGGTAGTGCTTATGATGATCCGTTTAGCAGGTTATGCTGGCTCTGAACAAATTATGGTTAGGACCAGTCCTCTGAATCCTGGCTGTCCCAGGAACCCCATGGTCTTGTGATCGTGATCTGCGTATATGGTAACCAACTCACACTTACAACTGGTGGCAGCTTCCTGTGATCATATGATCACTATTTGTGAACCTCTCAGCAGGCTTTCCCAGAAAGTCAGTGGGGAAGCCAGGAGGGAAGATCACAAAATGCTGGGATAAGTTTCCTCCACCCAGCCCCTCTGTGCTCGCACCACACCAGCCATTTGTGCACCCCTGCATACTGTCCCCAAATCTCATCATGCATCTCCGCCACTTGCATACCTTCCCCAGGCCTTTCTCGAACACTCCCATGCACTCTCTCTCTCTGAGTATGACACCCTCATACAAGCTCCCCAGCCTCACTGCACCTCCCCCATCTCATGCTTGTGCATCCTCTCCGAGGCTCGCTGCACCTCTCTTACACATACCCTCACACCCTCCCAGAGCTTCCCTGCACCTTTCTTACACCCCCACCCATTCTCCCCAACCCTTGCCACACTCCTTGCACGCCCTTGTGCACCTTCACCCACATCCTCCCAGATCCTTCCCATCCCTCTCTGACACCCTCACACAAGTCCTCATGCCCTTCCCCACCTGGCAGCAGCCACTGGAGAGCTGTCTGGGACTTGCAACTTCCTGCTGGCTTGATTGTGGGAAGCCAACAGGAAGTTGTCTCACCTAATGAAGTTTTGTTAATTTCCCACATTGCTTAGTGATGGAAATTCGGTACCAGTTGTCATTGTCAATCAAAGACTGCTTTTATTTGGATGGGAGCAAGAAACCCAGAGTTTTAGACTGGAGTGAGAAACCTGCCAGAAGAGCACAGTGCCAAAGCATTTCCATTTGATTAGACTTTTCACACTCTTCTGTATGGTTGTTGGGTTTTTCTTCCCTGCAATGTACAGTCTGACAAAATGAGAGTTGTGATATAAAAATGTCACAGGAATAATTTATTCTTTTCCTTCAAGAAGCTCTGGAAATCATACCTTGATATCTTTTTCTACAATATACGCATATAGCCCCTGAAATTTTAATCAGTTCTACAGGCTGAGGATCAATATACTTTATAGCTAATCCACTGTTTAACCCACTGCACTGTCTAAGCTCCTCTGGCATTTGATGGACCTCAGAAATAACTATTTTTATGAAGCATAAACTGCATAAATAATAGATCAGCTTAATTATTTCATAGCACTTGTTAAAAGAGAGAATCAGATATAAAAGCACAGAGAGTCAAATTCAGGTTTCGGCTTAGTAAAATTGCAAGCAAGAGGCCAGACTGGAAAGGATTAGTTGTTAGGATTTCAGTTGTAATTTGAAAAGGCCAAAGTTGATTTGTGTAATTGATATGTCAGACCTCACAAGAATTATGCAGCTTATTTGACAAAGAGGACATTTAAAGACTTATTAACAGACAGCATCGCGTCTAAAGAGGGGGACTTGCCCACTTCTTACAGCATCAACAAAATGGCATTTTGTTGATGCTAAATGGGTTTTGGAAAAGCAGGAGGAACAGACGTTCCGTGTTGTTCTTTCCTAGACCAGATCAGCAGTCCAACTAATTGGATGGCTTGACAACCTGCACAACTTTTGGACTGCTGTTGAACTGTAACACGGAAGCTTTGCAATGGGGAAAATGACCATCCCAACAGCCTATAAACAGGGATGGCGAACCTTTTTCGCCTCAGGTTCCAAAAGCACGCATGCGTGCGCTATCATGCACGTTTGCATGCCCACCCCCATAATTTAATGCCCCTGCACCGTGCTTTCTGCACACGCATGCATGACAGCCCTCCCCCCACTGCCCTGCGCATGGGCACATGGCTCTCTTGGAGCCTGGGGAGGGTGAAAATGTCCTTCCCCACCCTCCCTCGAGGCCCTCCGGAGGCCGGAAATGGCCTGTTTTCCGACTTCTGATGGGTCCAGTAGGTCTGTTTTTCGCCCCCCCCCCCCCCCCCCAGGATCCTAGAAATCCGCCTTTCTAGGAGCCTGGGGAGGGTGAAAAACGACCCAACACGCAAACCAGAAGTTCAGGAACGGATTTCCGGGTTGCCCATTGGGCCGTTTTTCTCTCTCCAGAGGCTTCAGGAGGGTTCCCTGAAGCCTCCAGAGGGCAAAAAACAGCCCAATGTGCAAACCGGAAGTCCATTCCCGAACCTCCGGTTTGCACATCAAGCAGTTTTTCGCCCTCCGGAGGCTGAAGCCGAAGGCAAAAAATGGCCAAAAATCAAGACCGAAAATCAGCTGGCCAGCGCACACATGCGTGCTAGAGCTGACAGGACAACACCTTGCGTTCCCTCAGAAATGTCTCCATGGGCCACTTGTGGTACTCATGCCATAGGTTCGCCATCACAGCCCTATAATATTTTTCCAACTGTTTCAGTTCCTTTCAGGAATGAAAATGCCTGCCTTAAAAGGAGCAGGAAATTCTCTCCCTGGATTAAATAGATTTCTATGGCCAAGCTAGTCTCAATGAATATCTCAAATTTAATTCCCCCCTCTCTGTCTGCAACCATTACCTTCCTTCTGTACTCAACATCCAGGTTTTTTTTTTTTCAAAAAAACATTTTTTTAAACTTGAAATGTATCCCCCTTGTAGGACTAATTTCTCCACTTAGGCAGTTGTTTGAGCAGTGCCTCTATAAATTGTGCTGCCTCTCCTAATCTTGAGTGGTCATTAGGAAATCACTGAAGTATGCTTTGCTGAAGCCTATTATATGACTCCACAGCTGAGCTGGTGGCTCAGAGAGTGAGGCCTGAAGCAGGTACGCTTGCTGTTTTCTGTTTTATTTCCTTCATGTTTTGGGGTCTGGTTTCTGCTGCAGTCTCACTCAGAGCAATATTTTCATTTCTCACGCTCCTTTGAACATAAGACGCCTTTCAGTTCTAGATCCAGAAAAAAAGGCCATGATTAGAGAAGACAATGTCAGATCAGTTGGGAGCATGACTACAAAACCCACCCCTACCACCCAAAAAAAAACCTTCTCTCCCCCCCCCCCCTTCCCATGATTAATGGCTTCCTAGGATGGCTGCTTGAGTCAAGTTGCTCGTCTTCCTTCCTTTCCTGAATAGAAGCTTTTGCTACCGCTTCTCTTTAACTCTGTTCTTTTCTGTTCCTTTTGGGTTGTGTTTTCGACTCCTTTTAAAGATTTGTTTTGCTTTGGCTGATCAACTTACCCTTAGCATCAACCCCTTAATCCCTGTCTTCTCACAGGTCTGGCCCGAAGGGTTTCAATCTATCTTGACAGAAGTAAACAGGGAGGTGAGTGCTCTCTTTCCTCTTATGTACAAACAGCATGGGAGGGATGGACCTTCTAATCTTGTTACTTGGTTGAAAAGAAATGGCATTCCTTTTAACGCTTCCTAGGCCATGTTAGCACTTGGAAAACAATTTAGTACCCACAGCCTGTTTGTGTGAGATCTCTACATCATGGGTGTCTAATAACGCTTCTGAACCCGGGGGGGGGGGGTGTTGTTGCTCTTTGTTTTGGGAGACGGCTTATTAACAAGAAGTGGAATTGGGAAATTGTTGCCATGTTATTCCAATAACAGGGCACCAAAGCTCCATGACCTGTGTGTATGTTCTTCCCACCCTGTCTCTGTTCTTCTATTTTTCAGGAGGTATTTGGGAATGTTCAAGTCTCATTTTTTCCAAAATGTTCATGATGAATATTGCCTTTGTTCTAATTTTGACACTCTGTGCAAAATATACGATGGCTGTGACCTTTGTGTTGTAATATAGAAAATGGGTTTCCTCCTTTGTAATGTAAATGTCCAGAATCTTGTTTTTGACTCCGGGTGAAATCTGTACTTAAGATTTGGGGGGTCGGTCATACTGTGGGACTTGAAATCTTTCTCTGCTGCTTTGATGTTAAGATAGGGATCAATGGCTAGCACAACAGGATGTGAGGTGTGTGTGTGTGTGTCAGAAGGGCTGATGTAATCTTCTGAGGTGCTTAATGAATTATGAATACAGAATTCACTCGATGATAAGAGCTGGGATATGTCAGCAGTGACACCAGAGGAAAAGTGGCTTTGTGACTTGGTCACGGAGACCTTTGTACTTCGGGTTGATTCTTTGGAAGAACTGCATAAAATTAATGCAGTCATTTTACTATATAGAGCCTCCTCGCTGGCCCATTGACAGGGTACTAATGAGCAAGCTGGAAGATTGAAATGACTTCCCATTTGATACATAGAGCATTGGACCAGCTTAATGCAACCACCATTGAGAATCGATACTAATAATGCTCAGGCAGTAACCATCAGCCAGAAGCAGATAGACAGATGGTTCTTATTCAGCACCAGGCTATCAAGCTAGGAGGCCTGTTGAACTCTTTGGAAGTTGCCCATCTTTGGTCTTCGGTCCAAGGCTGCTTTTCAGAGTGACTTTGCGTATTACAGCACAGAAAATGAGATGAATGGCTACAGCAGTGCATTTTCTTCTTTTTCTTATGCTGTGCTAAGTCACAGCCGTTATCCTAATATTCCAGAAGCCAATCACCCTTTCTTCACGGCCAAAATACAGCAGTACTCCATTTCTCCTTACCTTAAATCCCAGTTCTAGTCTGTAAATTCAGCGTGAGACTCTAAATCTTGTTTCCCATCTTTTTTATTCTCACATCTAACTCAAACCACAGTGGTGCAGAACTCTGAGAATGTTTGAGATACTATAATGCAACTAGTTACCTCAAGGACAAGGCCTCCAGGCAGGAGATGCAGGGTCAAAAAAAGTCAATGGAAATCATGACTTTGATCAAAGCCTGACCCTATTTTGCAAATAATCCTTATATGCTTTATGGAAAGATTTAAAGGAAAGGAGAGGAGATGGTACTACAATATATGGCGCTGGTGGGGTTGTTAGCCAATACCTCTCAATCAGTCTAAGAGCCCACATATGTCCTCTGTGCTAGCACAAGATGTACTGACCACCACTTTCTCTAGTTGCCCACTAAGGAAGTGCCCAAATCAGCCTCCAGCTGGTACTTTTGCCCTGTCCCTGTCTCATATTTCCTTGGCTTCTGCAGCAGAAAAGTAAGAAAAAAGCTAAATCGCTAACTACAAAGCTGCCAGAAGCCCAAGGAGAACAACAGGTGCAGGATAGGAAAAGGAGAAAGACACAGGATCGAGAGGCAGGGAACGACAGAGGTTCCCACTGGTAGGAGAGCAACCACCTGAAACCCTGCAGAGCTCAAAAAGGGAATGTTGCAGTTTTAAGCTGCACTACAAAGATCTGGAAGAAAATCAGCTCAGCAATCTAACACCTATTGATGTCCTAGATCACAGAGGCACAATTGGACCAAACCCCCACAAAGACATTTATCTCCCAAGAAATTCTTCTGCAATCAGAGCCATAAAGTTTGGTATCCTACAAGAGGAGAGTGTAGTGAAGTGGGCTGCCATTCTGAGCCCTTTTTTGTCGTGTAAGTGATACTTGGGATGAGAAGAGTGTTATTTGGAGGGGCATTTTTAGGATCAAATGAAGAACGAGATAATGTACCTTCCTCCCTGTTGCCTGAAAACAAAGAGAGAGACATGCCTTATGCAGCAACCAAGAGAAACGGTCTAGAAAAGATCAGCTATGCATAATTGGGACTAATGCTCTGTTGTGGCCTCTATGCATGCAACTAATTAAAGTGGAAGATTAGAGCAGGATAGAACACCCAACCATTATTCTTACGAGACAGGGACTCTGAATGGTATTCCTTTGGAAAGCAGTCGTTCATAAAGTCAAGCCCTTTTATTGAAGTTTTTGCTGATCCATTGAGATGCAATTCTGCATCCTGCATGGATCATCATTGGAAGTTCTCCTTTTTGATATGATTTTACCTAGTTTGGTAATGAGACATCTGGAAGAAAACAACCAAGCTCAGAGAGCAGCAAGGACCCAACAGTGCCCATCTTGTATATCATAGTATTTCAAGCAGGACTCTTACTTCTTGCATGAAGCAAGTGGGATGAAACTTTTTTTTTTAACCTGTTTTCTGGAGAAAGTTTTTTTTGCTCCCAAATCTATTTAATCACATACGATGCTTTCAGAAGATGATTATTGCTGTAACAAAGTTTGGGACCAGGACCAGGATCTGATAGTAGTAGTAGCAATAGCAGGTTTATATACTGCTCCATAGTGCTTTTACAGCACTCTCTAAGTGGTTTACAAATGTCAGCATATTGCCTCCAACAATCTAGGTCCTCATTTGACTGACCTCAGGAGGATGGAAGGCTGAGTCAACCTTGGGTTGGTCAGGATTGAACTGCTGGCAGTTGGCAGAATTAGCTTGCAATATTGCATTCTAACCACTGAACCACCAAGTCACCATAATCAATTCTATGGCCAGATTTTTCTCACAATACAGGGTGGCAGTGGCAGTTTCGGATTTCTCTACAAGAACGAGCACATTTCAATTTCTAAAATTATGTTTTTACTTTTGAATGCCTATCCCACTTTTGTGTTTTTTTCCACCACTCAAATCCAGTTTATGACATTAGTGAATTATCACCACCTTAGTATTTTCTTGATATTTTCCTCTTTGTCTGGCATCCCAAAGCAGATTGATATTCATATGGTTGCGTTCACAAACAACAGATGAAAAGTATATTTTTGTGAAACTATCCAGGTGACCCAAAACAATGGGGTCATTCTGCATTCATTAAGGGAGTCTGATAAAACCTGAAAAAGTAGTTTCTGAAATGTATTTTTAGCAATATAAGGAAAGTTTGTTGCATCTTCCTGCTTTTATTCTTTTTTTTTCCTGTTGCATAGTTCAATATTTTATTTTCTTCCTTTGTTGATTTTAAGATTGATATCCTACCACGGCACCTCCAACAGTGTCGCTCGTGGGTATCTAATCATCCCAACATAACATGTTAGATCACTTGAGCTCCAAAGGATTCCAGTGTGATGTATGCTTTTAGAATATCATTGCTTTGCCTTTTCTTTGATTTCCAAGGTGGTTTAAATCACGATAAAATCAAAAGCCATAAATAATAAATTTCATGTAGCATCAGTAGCTACGGTCCAAGGCAAGCCAGCAATAAAATTGAACATACGATACCATCCTAAGAAAACAATCCAGTTTGGGAATCATATACAGTAAAGGGAGGGGGGGAGGCTCTGCAATTGGAGCATGGCTATCGGCACTTGCTCCTGGGTTAAGGACCAGAACCAGAGAGTTGAGTTGCCATTATATCCAGGTACATTTGAAGAAACAGCCTTCACATGGTTGTATTTGGGTTCTTTTCAAGGATGCATTTGCACAAAGCAGCACCAGCACACTGTCCTTAACATCATGGAATTAATACAGAAAGACTTCCTTGTGGAACAGACAGGCCTGTCTCCTCCTTTTGTGTCTTTCAAATAGGAAGAGATGGTTCCCAAAGGGAAAGGGAAGGATAGGCTTCACAGTCTTCAACAGGGATATATATATAGGGAGTCCTCGACTTAAGACCACCATTGAGCCCAGCATTTCTGTTGCTATGCCAGACAGTTGTTAAGTGAGTTTTGTGCCGTTTTACGATCTTTCTTACCACAGTTGTTAAGCGGATCAATGAACTTGTTAAATGAATTTAGTTTCCTCATTGACTTTGCTTGTCAAAAGGTCGCAAAAGGGGATCACTGCAACTGTCATAAGTATGAGTCACTTGCCAAGTGTCTGGATTTTGATTCCATGACCATGAGAATGCTGCAATGGTTATAATTGTGAAAACAGTCATAAGTTACTTTTTTCAGTGCTGTTGTACCTTAGAATGATCAGTAAACAAACTGTTGCAAGCCGAGGACTACCTGTATTTAGCAATAGCAATAGTGCTTAGACTCATATACAACTTCACAGTGCTTTCACAGCCCTCTAAAAGCAGTTTACAAAGTCAGCCTATCTCCCCCAACAATCCTCATTTTACCCACCTTGGAAGGTTGGAAGGATGAGTCAAGCCTTGAGCTGGTCAGGATCGAACTGCTGGCCAGCGGCAGAATTAGCCTGCAGTACTACCTTCTAGCCACCGCACCACCACAGCTCATTTAAATTGTACAATGGCAGGAAATATCTGCTATATTACAAAGTAAAAAGAAATACATATATGAAAAGTTTGCAAAAGAGCACAATCATGGAAGCAGAGAAGAGTGTTGCAATCTCTGTTCACACAACTCAATTGTGCTCGTACCAATACATGGGTGCATCTTCATGTGTTAAAATCTTACTGTCTCAATATTGGGAGTGCAATCAAGGAGAGCCCGTTGGGACTAGTGGTTAAGGCACCAGGCTAGAAACCAGGAGGCCATGAGTTCTGGTCTCACCCTAGCCCTGAAAGGCAACAGGGCGACCTTGGGTCAGTCACACTCTTTCAGCCCAACCTACCTCACAGGGTTATTTTTGTGGGGGAAATAGGAGAAGGAAGATGTGTTGGATGTGTTTGCCACCCTGTGTTCTTTGTAAAGAGAATAAATGTCAGATACAAATAAACAAACCCAAAGCCTTGACCCCCAACAGAAGAATCTAGACCTTGGAAATAAAGTAACAAAAAAAGTAATTGTTCAAGAGATAAATTGCATGAAAAAAATATGGTTTAGAAAGGCTCTGAAGGAGGTCAGCAAAACAAGTGCCTACCTTACTCCAACATCCCACAAAAAGTTTGTATTTCCTTTCCCCTATTTAAAAACCACTAGACACCTCCTTAAATAAATATTAGTTTGCCCTGAAGTGGCCACCTGGCTCCCGGGTGTGTGCAGTTTTCTCTTTATTATGATTTCACAGTCTTCTGTATGACCATGTAATTAGGGAACACTTATCTATGGGTTACTTTCAATGCCTTGTAGATGACTTTGCAAAAAAAAAATAACATCTGAACATCTCATCTCTTGGGAGAGGTTTTAATCCCTTGCAGTCTTTTCAGGCCAGAGGGAGACGACGGTGCCCTCCTGGTTCTTAGCATGTAGCTCCCTCTGGTGGTGAATGTTGTAAAAACGGACCAGGCTGTGGTACTGGAGGCTCTTCTGTTTCATCAAGGGACTAAAAGAAAACCCTACTGCTCACTGCTTGTTTATAGTCAGAAAGATGCTGCTGTGCCTGGAACGGTGTCCCCTAAGAAGCCGGTGCTATAGTACATTCTGTTAAAGTAAAGCGTTGCTTTATTTATCTCTCACATTTGGAGGCCTCCTGATTCTAAAACGGTTTTTTGCAGCCGCAAAATAAAAACTGTTGCAGAAGTAGTGTGCCCAGAGGGAGGAAATCCACAAAACACCACCCCATCACCTGACGTAAAGATTGCACACTCATTTAAGGCTTAAAAAGAAGCCCCATTATTAAGGCTCATTTAAAGGGGTAAAAGTTGGGGATCATAGGCCTCTCCGGCAGGATGTTATTCCTGAGATGTCAACCTTTTGACCTGAATGCCAAAGGCACAAGTGCCATAACTACTTTTATTGTAGGGTCACCATGACAGAATATTGCAACTCTGAGTATATTTCTCCTCCCCTGCCTTTCTCTCAAAAAGAACAAGGAAGGGTCCAATCTGAGATGCTTTCTCTAATTCCATTCCTGCTTTGGGCTCAGATTTCTCTTCTCTCGCTATTGCCTTGGCTGCAGCTCTTCCTTTTCTTCCCCAGGGATATTCTCATAACTTATTACACAAGGAAAGGTGAAGCACCAGAGAAAGTCAGTGAGGTTTGCCTATCATTGCTCATGCCATCGTATTCTGGATCAGCTGCAGCTATGAGGTGGTTTTCAGAGGCACTTTCTGTAGAGTACATTGCAGCATTCCCTCAAGGGGAGTAAAACAGGGGTAACTTGTAAGGAGGGCCTCCCAGTCCAGGGAAAGATGCAACTGGCATACAAACTGCACCAGTGCGAAGACCTTCATGGACTCGGCTGCCACACACACACCAGGCCTGAGTGGGGCATTGCAAAATAAGGAAGATCCCCAGAATCAGCTGACCAAGGGACCTGCAGCTACCCAGCCTTGCTAAACCTGAGTTTGAATCTATTCCGCCCCATACAGACTCCCAGAGCCTGCAGCAGTAGTACAAAGCTTGGACATCATCGCTTGGCTGGCCAGAGGTCAAGATGAACCATTGAATATCTTCAGCATATTGGTGATGACCTCTCCTAGTAACCACATGGATAATAAACCAGGACATGAGAATCAGGGATAGGTTGGTTCCTGCATTACTGCCAGTTCGCTTCACGCGCACATAAAAAAGGACAAAAAAACATAACGGCAGCAGCAACCAAGGAACTGGTTCGGAGGTGTGGCCAGCCTAGTTCGCTGCCAGTTCTGCGATCCAGGCCAACATTCCACTACTGTTTTGCCCAAAAAACACCCTGTCACCCACTCCCAGTTCCTGCCATCAATCCAGAAGAGTAGAAGGATGCTATTATCTTATTTGCTAATTTAGTAGCAAGTACTCACAAGAGTAACCATAAGAATGAGCTGCATTTATGTCTCGGCACCATTTCAAGAAAATCAGGATTCCTTCCCTTTGGTCATTTGAGGATCTATAAAATAAAGTCCTTTTAATTGGTACTATCAGACATGAAGTATCAAAATCCAGGTGACTGCTAGCAAGTAGTGAAAAAAATACCAAGACCTCCGGTTCTGTGTTGTCATATCTAGATTTTACCAGTCCTACTTGGGGCTTCTCACTTCAGTATCTTCTTTATAAAGCAAGATGGTCTGGCTGTATAATGAGAAAGTGGAACCGTCTCCCATGTAGCTTGTTGAAGGACCGTAACTAAGAAAGAGATTTGTTTTCAGAAACACAGTGGGATGTAATAAATGCAAGCCATGGCAGAGAATGATTTTTCTTCTAGTCATTTGTTGCATTTAGAGTCATTCCCTTGTGGTTTCTGTTGCTCACCATGAAAAAAAAGCAATTAAGAATCCAGAGCACACTATTGACAAAGGATAAAACTGGGGAAGGATATATAAAAAACAGAACTAAATACAAATATAGACAGGTATTTTGATCATGGTCTGTTGCATTTTCAGCGTAACCCCTGAGTTGAATCTTTGCTTCTTTTGTTTTTAAAAAAGATAAAAATTATGACCAGGTTTTCAGAATTATGCAACATTTTATATTTGCACTGGCATTTGCTTTTGATGTGCTTTTTTTTAAAGTAGATTTTTCCACACCAATATGTCTTGCAAGAGACGACTTTCCTCTCCACGGTGTTTGTTCGTGAACATTTATTTGTGTGTGTGCTACCCATCTTGCAGGCGAGAAAGAATTGCTTTATAAATCCCATTTTACAGATGGAGAAAGTGAGGCTTCAACAGGGAGAGTGTTTCATTCAATTATTGTTGAAGTCAGGAAGGTAAATGACAGGATAAAAACATCATACATCATCCCTATAAAGAGACCAGAATGGCTCTGCAGACTCAAGAAAGCCCCTTAAAAAAGCATCAGTACAGTCACTCCTAGATACTTTGAAAACCTGGGAAGGATGCTCCATTTTCAACAACAGAGAAACACCTGTGCTACCTGCAGTTTGACAAGAGCAAACTCTAGTAAACTCTGGCACCATATTCATTTTGTCTTGATTAACATTCATCAAGAGAAATCAGAAGCATCTTAGAAAGCCCACTTTCATATAAAATCTAATAATCGGGATAGAAAGTGCTGCCTAAGCAGAAGAAGTTACGTTATATTCCAAACAGAATCGATGTCTTTCCTGACACAGAAGGGGCACTGCAGTAGGAGGATGTTGGCTCGGCATCAGGCTAAGACTAACTGAAGCCTTAACTTAGGTAGCAACCCTCTGTAGCATTGCCAGGCCCAGCATCTTTGGAGGAGCTAAACTGCAAACGAGCCTTGTCTACCTCTGCTTTCTCAGGTTTCTGTGAGTCTGCAAGATGCAAGTTGTGCTGACATCTTTCATACAACTTCAAGGAGAGTAGCAAGGCTGGTGAGGAGGGATCAGATCACAAGGCTGTCTTTCATTGAGGAATCTCGTTGGATTTCATCCTTATCGGAATCTCCTGCATCTAGACCTGGGATAAGGTTACCAAGATCCTTCCTCTTGCCTCTGCTAGCATTTTATTCATTTAATTTACTTACACATTCAGGCAAAAGCAACCATAGACTCCAAGCTTTTGCAGACTGGGCTACAATTGCGAATGTAAATGAGCCTTCCTCTAAATGGGAATGATGGGAAAGCTAGCCTATTTAGCGTCGCTTAGCAAGTGCTGCTTGCTAAAGCTGAAAAGGCCTCCATCCATCCCAACCCTGCTGGATTTATTTTGTCACGCGGAAACATAAACAAGATGATGAACACAAACAGCTTGGAAAATGCCTGTCATTCAAAGTATTTGCTTCATACTTGCTTCAGATCTCTTGCATTCTTCCGAGCTGCCAGGGAAGCTAAAGGAATAATCAATTTGGGTATCCAGATAAAAATCTAAACTGTCAATTTAACTTGTCCTTTCCTTTCCCCTCACTTCTATTTCTTCCATTAGCGTCAAAAGCTGTCAGGAACAAATCAAAAATCAAAGGAAAACCTTCCCGTTCTTCATTTGCACAATTGTGTGCAACAAAATATCCTGGGTGTTAGTGATGGCTCTGGCTATAGACTGAAAGGAAACAGGCTAGAAAGATGCATTTTTGAAAATAATCTTTTATTGTTCGAATGTTGATCGTTCCTATGACTAAAGTCCAAAGGCAACCTGATTTAACCCGGTGATTCTTACTACCCTCTACCTTCGGGCAGGACTTCCTGCTGATTCTTACTACCCTCTGCCTTCGGGCAGGTACTGAGTAGTTGCCCTGGGGCCTCCAGGGAATGTGGGGTTATATAATTTTTGAGGTTATATTGGCATGTGGAAGGAATTGACCATAACCTGCTATGCTGGTCTAATGTGGGTTGGCAGGTGTGATTGGTGTTGGTCTGGGGTATCTATCATGGCCTGTTCACCTTGGGAGACCCTTCTGGATATATACACGTCCAATGGCATAGTCTACAATTTCATTTACTCACACAAGCCCTTTCGCCTTGTCAAGACCCTGATCATAAGAAAGGTAGACTGCATTGCTTTGCCACTTATCATATATAGCAAACATTCCTCAAGTCAGTGTTTTAGTGGCACTGGCATAAAATAACCCCACTGTATGATTTGACTCTGATTTCTACTCTCCTCACTACATTATATATTTAGCAGCCACTTCTGGTGTCACTGTTCCAAAGCATTTTATTTTCTGACAAGAAAAGTGGGTCTTTTCTTGGTGTGAGAGGGTATATTCTCTTTCGGGCATGCTAATTATAGCTAGTATTTTGCTTTGTCTTTCTGAAAATGTCCTGGTGGATGTGATGGGGAGATTATAAGGAAGGTCTTGGGACAGTACTGTGTTGTAGAATCGCAGAAGAGACCATTATGGATCATCTCCTCTTCCAACACCTTTATTTAGGAGAGCCTGATTGACTTGCTAAGAAGCTTAGCTGGATATGGCAATGGAAACTCAAATTCCCTTGGATTTTGTTGGTTAGAAACAAGAGGGATATTGAACTAATGCAAGACATCCATTTCTTCTGTGCTTTGGACCATGTATCTGCACATTGTAACATCAAGTTCATGCATGTCTCTTTGACAATATTAGATGATATGAGATATGCATAATCTGTTGGTTTTTTCCCAACCAGGGAACAAAAGACAGTGGATTACCCACAGCAGTATATTTGAGCAGCATACGAGCAGGCTATAAACTTCAAAGAAAACATTCACATTAAGCAAGTTGGAGCTCATTATGGGAAATTCCCAGAGGTCAATATCATTGAAAACCTCATTTTCCCAGGTTCACGGCTGCTATTGCATATAATGCAGATGCCCTGGGTACCTTTGGTGATGCTGGCTCACTGCTTACTTCTCAACATTTACTCTCAATGTACATATCAGTGGGAGGAGAAATAAACCTATTACATAGGAGAAAAGCCTTGCCTGTGATCTTACGTGTAATAGCAGCCCAGGTGGTACCAAAAAGGTGAAGCAGGAATCCTTGTAGCATTCCTGTGTCACACAGAACATTTTTCTCCAGACTTGTATTCTTAATTGACATGTGCTTAATTGTAACTATGATATAATTATTTCAGTCACTTTTATTTGTAAATATTCTGGGCTCTTTCCTTTTTCCTCCCAGCTAGGCCAATTTGTCTAAATTTGATTTGGATGTGGACTTTGGAGCATTATCCCTTCTGCAAAATGCATTCTTTTTTTTAGAACTGTGCAACATCTGTGAGCTTCATGTTTCCTTGAAAGCAAAAACGTTGATGCCTGAGCATCATCTCAGGCTCTGAGTCATAGCATTCAACCAGTAACTAAAAGATATTCTGTGGTATTCTGTATTGCAGCAACCTCAGAAATAGAATTTGCTCATTAGCAAGCTTTTACATTTCCCTCTGCACCAGGAGTGTAAACTGTAAAATTCACAATGCCAACATGGCCCAAGTCCCACCTCCTCCCCAAATTCAAGCTGGACAAATAAATGAATGTGGATAGATGTACAGATAACTTTGCCATTTTATACTCAGAAAGCATAATGTTCTGATTTAAACACAGCCATCCAAAATAAACCATTAAATAAACGTTCAATTCAATATGCCAGGTTCTGTTCTATCAGTTCTGTTCTGTTGAATTAGTGATTGGCTAGGTTCAACTGAAAAAACTCAGACAAAAGAGTTTTGACCAGTTTAAATGCAAGATTTACTTTTTATTTTGAGTCAGCTGGGTGTAGCAGTTAAGGTAGCAGGAGACCCTGAGTTCTCACCCTGCCCCAGGTCCTAAGAAAGAGGTAATGGCAAACCACTTCCAAAATCTTGCCAACAGAACTGCAGAGATTAGTTCAAGCAGTTGCCAGGAATCAACATTGACTCAAAGGCACAAATGAAATAAAAAACGACTTATCTTTTATTAGGAAATGACATGCAAAGTAGTTTGCAAATCAGTATTAGCGTTTAAAAGGCTGGCGTCTTGTAGGAACCCTAAAAGGCGGGGGGGGAGATGAAAAAACATTTGGTTTCTCTTTGATTGTTTGCATTATTCTCTGGTTTCATCTTTGTCAATAGCTCATATGGAAAATAGAAAAATGTTATTGCTATCACATTTGCCTAGCAAAACAAGGAAAGCCTGTCAAAATATTCTGTTGCTCTAATTTGGACCTCTCCCTTCTTTCCTTCGCCACACTGCAGCTCCTCGCAGTTTCCTTTTAACAACTTTCTCATTTTAGGGCTTTGTTCTCTTTCTAGCCTACATTGGTGAAAATCTTTATATCTAAAATGAGCTATAGTCCGACTTAAATTGTCAGCAGGCTTTGTCTGATATCTCATTTACCATTCCTGGTACACCGTAGCTGAAATCGAATGGGGGAAATTTAAAAGAAACAGAGGATGCTTATTGTAGATCCATTTTTATTTGCCCAGTTCCCGGAATCTGCTTGTTTTTTCATAGGATTTTGAGAGCAGCCATTATTTAATTCTAGCAGAATTCAGAACTGGGAACCAGATATCTAAGAGCATTGACTCTCTTTGGGTATGCGTATTTGTAAAAAAAAATCATAATAATGCTGTGTGCTGTGCTTTGTCTTTTCCCAGGAGCAGGAATGGTGGTGGATTGGGAACAAGAAACCGGACTTCTCATGACTTCCGGAGATGTGCGCATCATCCGAATCTGGGATACAGATCGGGAAATGAAAGTGCAGGTAATCCCCCCCCCCCTGCCCCCAGTATCTCTTACTAATAAAAAGAGTTTGTGGCCTGTTTTCAGTACTATAAAAGCATGAGAAGAATGCGAAGGAAAGCTGTTCCATGTTACCTGTTCAATATGAGCATAATAGAGCTGGAAGTTAGGTTTGGGAAGTTAGGAGAACGGGATGTATCTGGTTGATAAGACTGTGATGACCAACCTCAGGCAATTATCGACTCTACTCTCAGTGCTTCTTGAAACAGCATCACTTCCTGTGTACATTGAGTGTACATCAGGGGTGGGTTCCTGCCAGTTCTAACCTCTTCTATAGAAGAAGTTCCACAAATCTACAGTGCCGTTTAGAACCGGTTCCAGCTCCCTCCCCCCCGCCCGTCCGCACATCATCAAGATGAAGAGCGAGAGGAGGAATTCTGGGAGTTGAAGTCCACAAGTCTTAACTCTGTCAAGTTTGAACACCCCTGGGGTTTTTTTTTTCCTAAAGGGTTAGGAGTGCAAGGGTCTTGTAACTTGACAGCTTTAAGACTTGCGTGCTTCAAATGCCAGAGTTTCTGAGCCAACATTTTGGTTGCTACGCAAGAGCGCTGTTAAGTGAGTTTCATCACATTTTACAAGTTGGCCATGCTCACCCAGTCACATGGCCGGCAAGCCACTCCCACAAAGCAGGCCACACCTACAGAAGAGGTTCTAAAAAACTTTGAAACCCACCTCTGGTGTACATGAGCAAGAAGCACAGTCTTCCAACATACAGCACACCCAGGCACAGAGGATTTGGGTTTTGGCCTGCCTACTAGCAGCTGTTACTAGTATAACAATTTCTTTCCTTTCTCATTGGCCCCTGGAATACCACCATCTCCGTTCTAACCAAGCATGCTCAGAGACTGCAAAACATGGGAAGGTCAGCAAGGGGAAGATCAGTGAGCCTCTGCCCATTGATGGGTTGCCTAGGCAGAGAAATACACTTAAGAAGCCAATCCAGACATTTTGCAGCAGTATTCTAACCAATTGCGCAGATCCTGTCACCTGGACTAAATGTGTCCAGGGCCCAAGAAATGTCCCACCGTCGTCGTCCTCCTCCTCACCATGGCTTTCCTGACTCTGAAACCACACATACACCCCCACATTTCTTTTTGCCATTCTTTATCATTGTTTTGGGAATTAAAAATGCTAGCAAGCAGCAAGAAGGGTTGAGTGTACCAACTGGTGTGCTTTCCTGGCACGCAACACATTTTTGGAGCTTCTTTTATCCAGAAATTGCCCTGCATGGTAATTATCATCTCCCCCAGCTTCTCCTACACCTGTTTAGAGTTTTCCACAAATCAATATTTTTCTTATATCTGCAGCCTGAAGAGCCAATTCTTTGCTTCTTGTTATAGGCACGAAGAATAGGAAAGAAATGCATTCATTCCAATATTCTTGATATTTCCTTATCCACACTACTCTTGCAAACAGTAGATCTGTTTACATCAATTACCATAAAACCAAATCTTTTCCTCAGATATACACATTTATGTGTATATAAGCCACTGAGAGAAATAAATACTTTTTAATAATATTTTTATTAAAGTTTACAAATACTTGCTTGCTGTTGTATACAACTCAGAAACATTTTTTGTGAATTGGGTGACCATATAAATACAATTGATAAATAAATAAAAGATAAAATAAACACAAACCAAGAATAATATAAAAAAGAAAAATTGCAGAGAAAAAGAAACATATATAATAAAAAATAGAATTGCATAAAGAAATTATTCCCTTCTTCCTTCAGATAAGTACAAATGACATTAATAATTTATCACGTTCTCTGATATTTCAGTAAAATATGTATTCTTCCCATATCTCATGTCTTATTAATAAATGGATTATAAAGTCTTGTCATTCTAACCAACAGAAGTTTAAGAGCTATAATAGCATTGCATAACATGAATATTATGCATGCGTAATAACACATATATTTTAACCTTAATCAAATAAATCCACTTTATATTCCTTCTGTTAACTTTATATTCCTTCTGTTAACTTTAAAAAAGCTTCATCTTTCATCCCTTCAAATACATCCCACAAGTAGGGAGTCTAGGCTAATTCCTCTTTTAACTCTTTTCCTAAGTTCTGCTACTCTTCTACACAATCTTCTAGTTACCTTTTTGCTGTTTCTCCAAAAATAAAAATTAAAAAATATATATATTTTAAAAGTCCTTAAATGTGCATGAAGCATTTTCCATCAAGGATAGAAGGAAACTCACCCAGTGTAATGAAACTTGCTCTTTTGTAGGTCCTTAACAATTAACAAACAATTTTCTGAGGTGGTTAAAAGAGGAAGTGTCAGTTTGAAGGCACCAAACTGCAGCGTAGACAAAACGGCCCTTTACCTGGCCCTCAAACTCTAAAGCCCGCACTCCGGACCGCTACTTTATGATCTCCTCATGGGAACCTCTGAATGGAGCATTTGTGGGTGGTTCTTGCTCCAGGGAGGAATTCCAAGGGGGTGAGCCCTTCCCTGGATGCTCTTCGTGCCACTTTTCAAAGAACCATCCTCAGTCCACTGTTGCTTCCTGGAGATCTGCCAGAAAAATAAAGTGTGATCTCCGAAGGTTTTGGAAATTAATTCTATCTGGCTGATAGTAATTATAACACTTTGACCCAGCAATGCAATTCAACTAAGACCGTGCTAATTTTAATTATTTTCAAATAGCATTTAATCTGTATAAATTAGAGAACATCAGAAATCAGGAGGATGAAAATATTTTAAATGAGGGTGATTATTAATTATACAAAAAGCTTCCAACAGTGCTTCATAAACTCAAACCTGAATCATTCAGCAGCATCTGGCACAGCAGAATGGTAGAAATCAAATGTGGACATGTTGGTACCTGTTGCTAACCCACAGATATATATATATATATATATATATAGATAGATAGATAGATAGATAGATAGATAGATAGATAGATAGATATAGATATAGATATAGATATAGATATAGATATAGATATAGATACATAAAATTTGTAGTCAGGCTATCCGTTGTGATGACCATGAAAAAAGATAACATCCTTCAACATTTAGATCCTTTGTTTATCTTTTTAGTGCCTATGCAATCTTAAACTCTAACCCAGTGGTCGGCAAGCCGCGGCTCGCAAGCCACATGTGGCTCTTTACTCACTTTAATGTGGCTCTTCTGTGTGCCGGGTGCCCGCTCCCCTCCCTCCGCTCGGGCACTTCAAAACAAGCGCCCCTTTCCCTTTTTTCTTTTCGACCCACAATGATTAGGGAGGATCCTGAAGTCGGGCGGGGACGAGAAGCGAGGAGGCAGAAAAAGAAACGGAGGCTAAGGAGCACCCTCCCAGCAAAAATCTAACCGGGGAGCCGGGCGGGCAGTAGCAAATTAGCCGATCACGCCGCGTGATCAGCTAATTTGCTACTGCCCGCCGGCTCCCTGATAAGATTTTTGCGGGGGGGGGGGAGACGCTCCTTGGCCTCCGTCTCTTTTTCTCCCTCCTCGCTTCCTGGGGCTCCACCAATGGGGCAGCAAGGCCCACCCAGCGCCAGGCTTTGGGCTAACACAGAGGTCTGCAAAGTTGGCTGTTTTAAGACTGGTGGACTTCAATTCTCAGAATTCTGGGAGTTGAAGTCCACCAGTCTTAAGAGCCAATTTTGCAGATCCCTGGGCTAATATGATTGATGCCCTTGGTGGACTTCAATTCTCAGAATTCTGGGAGTTGAAGTCCACAAGTCTTCAAGCTGTCAGGTTTGAAGACCCTGGGTTTTTTTTTCTAAAGGGTTAGGGGTGCAAGGGTCTTGCAACTTGACAGCTTTAAGACTTGCATGCTTCAATGCCAGAGTTCCTGAGCCAACATGACTGGAGGAGGAATTCTGGGAGTTGAAGTCCACAAGTCTTAAAGCTGTCAGGTTTGAAGATCCCTGGGGGTTTTTTTTCTAAAGGGTTAGGGGTGTAAGGGTCTTGCAACTTGACAGCTTTAAGACTTGCATGCTTCAATGCCAGAGTTTCTGAGCCAACATGACTGGAGGAGGAATTCTGGGAGTTGAAGTCTACAAGTCTTAAAGCTGGCAGGTTTGAAGACCCTGGGTTTTTTCTTTTTTCTAAAGGGTTAGGGGTGCAAGGGTCTTGCAACTTGACAGCTTTAAGACTTCCATGCTTCAAATGCCAGAGTTCCTGAGCCAACAGGACTGGAGGAGGAATTCTGGGAGTTGAAGTCCACAAGTCTTCAAGCTGTCAGGTTTGAAGACCCTGGGGTTTTTTTTCTAAAGGGTTAGGGGTGCAAGGGTCTTGCAACTTGACAACTTTAAGACTTGCATGCTTCAATGCCAGAGTTCCTGAGCCAACATGACTGGAGGAGGAATTCTGGGAGTTGAAGTCCACAAGTCTTAAAGCTGTCAGGTTTGAAGACCCCTTGGGGTTTTTTTCCTAAAGGGTTAGGGATGCAAGGATCTTGTAACTTGACAGCTTTAAGACTTGCGTGCTTCAAATGCCAGAGTTTATTGAAACTAAAAACAGTGTACCATCCTATGTATTTTCGGTTTTAAAAATGTGGCTCTCAAAATAAATTTCAATCGTGGTTTTGGCGAGATTTGGCTCAGTTGAAAAAAAAGGTTGCCCACCACTGCTCTAACCCTAAGAGTCTTCTTGCGGAGGTAGGTTGCTCAGTTCAGCCGAACCGATAGTGGAATTCAGGCCCGGGTCGCAAAACCAGCAGTGACCCAGGCCTGTCACTCCTGCATGCATGCAGAACAATTTACATTGAACTGTGCACACCCGTGCAGTGTGCGTCTGGTGCACTTCTGTTGAGCTTTGGCTTTCTGGGGGAAAAAGGAATTTACTGGGGTTGCATTGCCAGTTCAGCTAAAATCAGAAGCTAGCAGGAATCATTTTCTCATCCCACAATCTGGGCAGTGAGTTACTCAGGAACAAGAAGACAGAGATGGGTGGCTGCCAGTTTTACTACTGGTTCGCAACCCCCATGCGCCCCAGCACTCCATTGGTCCCTGCCAGTTTAGGCCACTGCCATATTACGCCTGCTTAGAAGATGATGAAAATTTTATATCTATATCTCCCCCTCACAGTGCTGCAGATTGACAGATAGGTTTTGAACGCTGCCTACATAATAAGAACATATATTTGCGTTGTGAATCCATATCAGCTATAACGGGTGAAGAATGGAGTGGGTAGTAGACTATAGCAGTAAGCCCTCACCCCCCGGCAATGTTACTTTCCATGTAACCTACACATTTGCTGACTCACCTAGGTATTTCTTCCTGTGACACCTTTGGACCAGTGATTCTGCTTGCCGTGGCATGTTCAGGATAGGTTTCTAATCTGGATTGCAGTCTGGAATGAGGGTATTTCATAAAGAGTACTGCGGTGACTTCCCAATGCTCTGAGATATGGGGGGGAGGGGGGGTCTCTTGATTTGGAAGTCAGAGCCTTTTTTGTTGTAAGAAGTCCTCTATGCAACTCTAGCATTTCAGTAGAAACCTGGCCGTCCCTTGATAGTTGTCTCCAGCAAACTCTTAAATAATTTTTAATTGAGTAAATACAAATATAGCAGTGATTAAAAATAGAAAGGAGGTATTAAATTCACTAAGCGCCATTCTGCAGAGCTGAGTCTGACTATTGCTCAGTTCTATGGCTGCTTAATTCTAACTTGTTTTCTTTCTTAACAGCTGTGCTCTTATTATTCCAAGCAATCTTTTGTCTGTAGTGGGGGGGAAAATGCTCCAGCTTTAGATTAACATTATTGAGTGTCTTTCTAACAATAGCACAGCTTTGCTCTTTGCATTTATTATCTTTTAAAGGTATTCTTAAAAAAAAAACCATAGCCCTGATTTTCTGTGCAAGTCATTTTCTGCAGAGCGGCAACGCTCAGATTCCTCCAGCAACCCATTAAGGCTTCCAGATTCTCCTCTGCCCTTAACCATGGCCTTGCACCTGTTTTTTAATTACCTTTTTATTTAAAGTATCCCTCATAAAAGCAGGAAGAACATTCCTTGCCTGGAAGAAGTCATAAAGCCTTATAAAAACTACTCACTCCAAAGTTTGGAGTTTGACAGAGTAAAGCAAAACATTTTCTGGGAAAGTCCTTTTCTTTTTTTCTGGAGGAAATAAGAGGATTTTGGAGTTCAACATCCTTTATAGACTCCTGTAATCTTATAAAATGCCATGCAGTCATGGTGAAATAAGAAAAAGTTAGCAGCGGCCACAATTCTCTTTGGAGGACTATCACTGTAAGTGAGTCACCTTAACAGGTCATTAATCACTCTTTAAGGCTCAAGAAACAGTGACTGTCAAACAGGCTTATTTCTTGAATACTCAGGACTGATATCTTCCAGTAAGAAGCTCCAGCTACTCTTCCACTGTGGTTGGGTTTCCTTCTTATGCCACGTTGCTGTCGGCATGGAGCAAGTGTAGATTTACTACTCTCCGAGAAAAGTTGTGCTTTAAATTGCTTTTAACTTTCTGCCCTGCCTTTCCATACAGTGTGTATAACTGCTGCGGAGCAAAACTGAGCGGGGGGAAAAAGGGACATCTCAGAGACATTTATTTGATTTTTATTAAGCTCATCCCTTTGAAATGAAGAGCTGTTTCCCCTGTTTGTTACGAGGCAGGACTGGGTCAGTGGATGTGTGAGCCACTGTCTGAGTACACATATGGAGAAACTGATGGACTCTGAAGTCTTCTCACATATATTAAAGTCCTTTTTGGACATAAGTGCCTCGAAACAAAAATGAGAGTCACAATCTCACTTTCACCTATTTCAGCATGATTGTATATTGGAAGTCATCCCAATGTCTTTTTCGGAACAAAGTCCAATGGCCACAAAGTAATTTGTAGAATATCCCTGCAGCATCTTTTGATTTTCTTTTGTTGTGCTATGCTTTAATGTTGCCCACATCTGAATTACAACAGCACTTACAGTTTGCTTCTGTAAAAGAGGCCAACAGCAATAACTTGGTAAACTGCACTAAGATAAAATGACATGGCTCATAAAAACTAAAACAGTTCCTACAGCACCTAGGTGCTTGTTATGTTACGGCATATACTTCAGGGAAAAATAGCCTAATGCTCCTGCTGTGGAACTCTTTTACTACCTCCAGTGGAAGTGGGACTTCAAATTACCTTTCCGGTTAAAAATTGCCCAAGACAAATGCATACTTACCATATTTTTCAGACCATAAGCCGCACTGGTGTATAAGATGCACCAAGATTTTGAAGAGGTAAGTAAGAAAAAAAAAGTGTTTGCCTTCCCTTAGTCCCCAGCAGCACTCTGCAGGCTTCAGCAGGGTTGGGGGAAGGCAAAAATGGGGTGTGGGGGCAAGGCTTCGGGAGGCCAAAAATGGCTGTATTCGGTTTATAAGACGCACAACATTTCCAAGCTCTTTTAGGGGGGGGAAAGGTGCATCTTACATTCCAAAAAATATGGTAAGTAACAAAAGGCACATGGGCCCAAATAACAAGAAAGATAATCATGCAATCAGTCAGCATAAATAAAATTGGAAAGTTATAGTAAAGGAGAAAGATGTTATTAATTTGCAAAAATAAAATAATGAGGAAGCCTGATTGTACAGACACTGTTAAACCCATAACAGCCCCTCATAACCACAATGGCTAGATTCTGAGTCTTTTTGATCAGATTTATTGTATTAAAAGGGGAATAGGTTGCAGAATCTTAAAACTGGATGTATGTATTTGTGTGTGTGACTTTCACAAGTCCCTGCAAGTTTCTTGACAGGATTTTTTGGAAGGGGTTTGCCAACTCCTCCCTAGAATTGAGAGAAAATGGCTGGCCCAGGGTCACCCAACTGACTTTGTATCTATGGCGAGGCTAGAACTCACGGTCTCCTGGTCTCTAGCCTGATACCTGTAGATGTTCCAGCCTTATAATGTTTTTCAAACCACTTTTTTTCCCCAAAATTCTGAGGTCTACAATATGGGTACTTTCCATTCCCCTGAAAAGGCCATATCTAGGGTGACCTGTCCATGTTGCTTAATTAAACAGTCATCTATAGGGCACCAAGTTAAATAGGGCATCAGATGTTAAAGGGGGGGGGGATTTTAAATGAATATTTACCCCTTTTTGGAAAACAAAATCTTCTCCCTAGATCTGCTGTTAGATTTGGAATTGTTGAATTAAGGGATTTCAAGGTGGTAAAAACAGAGTTGTGTGACTTGCCTAGAACCTTAATTGCTGGAGCATCCCCTGTGGCAGGGATTAGCAGCACTTTTGGACCTCAGGGGCACGTGGGGGCACTAGCCAGGGGTTTTAATTTGACGTATATTTGCAGGGGTACACTAGAGATTCCAGGGGTGTTTATTGCAGCAAGACAGACTAGCAGAATATTGAGACCTTGTCTATGTCTCTCTCTATGTCCTATCTTAACTAAACAAAATCAAGGTTGGGTTATTTTGACTCCTCCCCCTTTCTCAGCACTATAATCTTTTCTGCAGAGTTATTATTTCCACCCCTATTAAGTGCAGATTCGCTCATACCTTTCCTATCCCCAGATCAGCTCTTAATAGCTACCATCAATTAGCAATGCAGAAAACATGATTTTTTTTTCCACATTAGGATTGCTAAAGTGAGCTTAAATATTCAAATACATAACCACACACACACACACACACACACACACACACACACACACACACACAGAGTGATAGCTGTCTAGCATGGCGAAGTTTGTGTGGGAGAAGGCCCTCCTTAAGAATGGCAAATTGAGCATTCTCAAAGATCAGCAGACTCAGCCGGATGCTGGGCATGTCCATGATGCCAACTACTGGGTAAAACTTGGGGTCTGTCACTGTCTGTCTGTGGCAAGTGTCAGTAATAATAATGAAAAAAGTTCCAACTTACTGTGGTGGGCACTATATATAGGGAAATCTTTAGAATCAAATCGGTGCATCTTTTCCCTGTACCAAACACCATAGTTGAGCCTTTGCTTATAAAATTGTGCTACAGTTGATAGGAAATGAGGGCAATTTGAGAAACCTCCTGTGAATGCCGAAGATCTACGTATATTGTACTCCATTTGGGTATTAGGTGGAGTAACTTGGGATGGTCTCCAAATGGTACTATTAACATATAGAAAATATGTTTTTAGACACATATTTTCTGACATAGGTTTGAGAAAGGCAAAAATAAAAAGGTGATACAGAGTAGTACACTGAGTGGTTTTTTAGGTTATCTCCTGAATTTAAATGGATACCTGTGTCATTGCTTTTCTCTCTCCCTCTCTCCCCCCCTCCATCTCGCTCCCTAGATACACATGGGAAATTACTTTTTCTTGACATTATATAAGTATCAAATAACTTTCAGTTTAAAATATTGGACTAAACTGCTTGACACACACATACATACATGCACACACACACACACACACACACACACACACACACACACCTACAAGTATAAAGAAGACAAGAGTTTGTCCTGTTTTAGTGACATGGCATCTAGGCTGAATAAGTATAATGTGCTCTGTGTATTGTCTTCTAAAATAATTTGGAAACATCAATTGGTACAAATGCACTAATTCTTCAAACCATTCAGTCTTAGGCTATTTATTGACCACTTTGTTGTTTTAAGTGTTTGGAACATTTGACATACATATTTTACAAATTCCACTGGTTGCATTTCAAGACCCAAGCAGAATGCATGTATTGACCTTTAAAGTTATAAACAGCCTAGGACTGAATGGTTCAAAGAATTGCCATCATCTATTAGTGTATCCACACAGAAAGATTAATATCTGAGGCCCTAATGTTGTATTACAGTAGCTAGTACAATATTGTATCATTAATAAGAATTATATTAGCAGTAATCTCTCACGTGTGAATTCTATTCCACTCAAGATTTGTCAATCTTAAAATGGGAAATAAATCCTATATTATGCTCTGCCTCTTTTTAAAATATTTTCATCTTGAGGCTATATTTATGATGTAGTTTAGCTTGTGATTTTTTTTTATTATCTTCTGTGAATTTGTATGTTTGCATCTGCTTTAAGAGACAAGCTATGCTTTTTGAACTAAATAAAATATATGGCCAGCAAGATTGCAGCTTTGAATTGCTATTTTAATGTTTTAGGATATTCCCACGGGAGCTGACAGCTGTGTCACCAGTCTGTCCTGTGATTCTCATCGTTCGCTCATTGTAGCAGGGCTTGGAGATGGCTCCATTCGGGTTTATGACCGACGGATGGCTCTGAGTGAATGGTAAGACAGACACCTCATTCCTCCCATCAACAAGGGAACCTTATATTTGTTCTGACTCTACTGGTTGGCTGAGGAGCTAGGCATGAAGTAGGAGCACTTGCTCCAGCAGTGTTCCACAGATTACCATCAGTTGCAAAGATTATTTTCCTCTTCTTCTCTTTCCATATACATCTTAAGCTTGGATGAATGTTAACAACATAGGCCTTCCTATATGGGTGGGTGGGCAGGTGGGTGGATAGAAGGAAGGAAGGAAGGAAGGAAGGAAGGAAGGAAGGAAGGAAGGAAGGAAGGAAGGAAGGAAGGAAGGAAGGAAGGAAGGAAGGACATAGAAACAAATGCTATGGGTGCAGGTTTTTTGACCAAAAATATTTCAGTTAACATAAAAGATAGAGCGATGTTATGTGAATTTTTCCCCTGCCTGAAATGAACATGAAATAAATTACTGCTGGCATTAAATTACAGATAAGCTCCTATTACTTTATTGTGTAAGGCAGGGTTTAAATCGCATACACGCAGAGCACCTGCCTATCTTTTCTCCTGACTTCCATTTTCTCTTTTGCTGCACCTATCAAGCCCAGTACATAGCCTGTTGAAATGAGCAGCTGAAGGAAGAGGGGAGCCTTACTGTGCCGGCTCTCCTTCAATGGCTTACAGCTTCACCTCCATGGTCAAGCCATCCCAGGAAGCAGATGGTTCTCCTTGTAAGCAGCTTCAGGGTTTTCTCCGGCATCTTATTTTCGGAATTTCTCCTTTTCACTTGCAGCCGTGTGATGACCTATCGAGAGCATACAGCCTGGGTGGTGAAGGCATATTTGCAGAAGCATCCTGAAGGCAACATCATGAGTGTCAGGTAAAAAAAAGGAGTAAATGAAAAGGAACAAGAACCTCTGAATATTTATGTGACATTTTCCTGCTAAAACATTACTTTGGGCACTCTTGTTTGAAAAGCTGTCTCCAGTATTTAAACAGCTCTTTACTTTGGCATTTCTATCCACCAATTAACTTGGGATTCGAACCTGTAGTAGCAAAAGGAAAGCCTTGCTCCTGAGGACAATGTTTTTTTGAAGATTGATTAGAACAAACTCTACTCACAGTAGTTGACAAAATCGTACAGCTCTGCAGCTAATTATCCGTCTTATCTAAGATTGGAGAGCCAAATTACAGGTAGCCCTTGACTTACAACCACGATTGAGCCCAAACTTTCAGATGCTGGTGACACAGATGTTAAGTGAGTTTTACCCCATTTGACGGCCTGCCTTATGCTCACGTTGCTTGGCACCTTTGGAATACCGCTACGTTGGGGAGTGGCGTGAGCGCCTTTCCCCCCAGCTCCCGTGGCTTGGCGCCTTCGAGATACTGCTAGGTCGATGAGCAGTGCTCTGCCTGGTCAGAGGGGGGGGGGTTGTCCAGGGGGCTTATTTTCAGGGGGGCTTATACTTTTTCCACCCGAAAAATGTGGCAAGGCCTTAGTTTCAGGACAGGTCATATTTTCGGGGAAACACAGTACCTCACAGTTTGGTTACTTTTAGGAGGAAAAAACCCCCATCGGAGGGAGAACCCAGTCTGTTGCCTTGATTCTTGAAAGAAAGGGAAGTCCCAGATCTAACGAACAAATTACATCGTTTGACTAGTTACCCAATTCTTCCCTTTTGCTTCAGCATCAGAAAAAAAATCTGTTTAAAGTGGAAGATTATTCCTTTTACAGTTTTCAAAATGAGAGCTGTCAGCTCAGATTTCTTCCTCATCCTCTCCCTAAGGATAAAGAAAGCAGTTGCTGGATGGCTGCCCCTTTGCGAGTGAGCTCCCAAAGAACCAGGCACAGCCTCAGGGGTGAAGCAGCCATGAGTTGACCACGTTCATGAGCAGCCGCCCAACAAACCCCCTCTCCAGCTGGGCAGAGCTCCATGCACTCACCTAGGGGATATCCTGAATGTGCCAAGCCACGGGAGCTGGGGAGCGGGCAGAGCGCCACGTGGCTTGGCGCCTTAGGGATACCCCCTAGGTCAGTGAATGGTGCTCTGCCCAGCTGGAGAGGAGGTTTGCCGGGCGGCTGCTCGTAAGTGTGATTACCTCATGGCTGCTTCGCCCCTGAGGCTGTGCCCAGCTCTTCGGGAGCCCGCTTGCAAGGGAGTAGCCGCCCGGCAACCCCAAAACAATAAGCGCTCCCCTGATAATAAGGCCCAGGGCCATATTTTGTGGGTCAAAAGAAAATAAGACCCTGTCTTATTTTCGGGGAAACATGGTAGGTTGGATTGACAGAGAGAGCTGTCTGCCAGTTGACCTTCCATGGCAGAATGTGGCCTTGAACCTAATTCCTAGTTCAAGATTTTAACTACTAGATCACATTGGCACTCACACATTTTTTGCTAGCAAGAAAGGAAAAAAGAAACAGTGGGACAGATTTCATTGCAGGTTCTGAGCTTATAGCTATGCAAAATTATTTCCCATCTAGCAAATGTTTGTGCATAAATTCATTTCTTACTCTCAATAAATATGATGTGAGAGCACTCTCTCTATTAAGTGCGCCATTCACGGGACAGCAGAATATAATTTATTGCCTGTATATTGCCATTTGTTTTTTTTACAGAGGTTCTTCTTTGGGTTAAGAAAGCATATAAATTCTCTGTGATGTAATACTTCCTCACAACTGCTATTGGGCAGCAAATTCTGTCACCTTTATTTTCCCTAGGAATGAATTAAAGTACTTTAATTTGCAGGATGGGAAGCTCTGGGTGATAGTTTCCTTTTTAGGAATATAATTTTATTAAGAATTTTGATTATGATGATAAAAACTAATATGAACTAAACTTGCAGAAAGAGGTACGAATAGAAAAAATAATAAAAACTGCAGGAAAAAGAAAGAAACAAGAAAAAGCAATGAATGTAATAAAAAGAAAGGACATATATAAAGAAGTGACTTCCAATCTTCATCACAATAAGTATTTTTTTAAAAATAACTCTTCACACCCTGTAAGGTTACAAATAGATGTCTCTTCATCCCATATCCCATCCTTAATAAGCAAATCCATAAAGCTTCAATATTTCCATCCTGAGGTCAGCAAAAAGTCCATAAAAGTCCAAAACTTAGTGTAAAAAAGTTTTGCTTTAACATGATCAAATAAACTAACTTTATATTACTTCCTTTATATTACATTTCCTTTTACTTCTAACAGTCTTAATCTTTAATTCAATCAAATATTGGTATAGGATTCGATTTCTTTTCACTTCTTTATCTAATCACACAGATTTGTTCAAGGTTTTAACAAGTCTCTTTCGTAGATCCAATAATAAAACCTATTGCAAACCATTTTATTGGTTTATAATTTGTATTTCTAACTTTTAAAACTTCAGCCAGTTTCTTTAGTATGTCTAGTAAATCATTCCCTTGATTTCATCTGTAGCTCTTCTTTCTATATTTTCTCTGTCTTCATAGATAAAATTTGTTCCACAGCTGTCATTCCTTCATTAAGAGCTTTTGGACATAGTCTATGTATAGATGCAGATATCATTGCCGACATTGTTTGTTTGTTTGTTTGTTTATAAAATTTATAACCTATCCATCTTACCTCAAGGTAACTCTGGGAGGCTTACAATCATAAAAGATAAAAACTATGTAAGCTAAAAACATAAATTAGTTTTATTTATGTTTCAATTTATTTAAATTCACTGAAATTCACAACCCAATTAAAAGATGGGGTGAGCGGGAGCAGGATGTGAGGGGAGGTGGAATCCATTGTTAATCGATCAACCACTTCTATTGTGACGTTCCCCCACGGGAGCCCCAAGCTAATTGGCAGAGCCAAGTCTTTAGGAAACCCTCCCGACCTTATGGAAGGTTGGGAGGTTGGAACCGACCTCTCACTGGAGGGGCAAGATGTTCCACAGGGCAGGTGTTGATATTGTAGTTACTTGTTTCTGGATCCATTCTTCAAAAATATCCTTTAATGTTTGTAATGCAATAATGTTTTGTGTCATTGTATAAGTGCTAACCAATATCAAGAACAGGCTTACGGTATATATTTTTCCCCTTCTGTTTAGAATCTTTAGTCTCCTAGTGTCAAGTTTCTGAAATCATAAAGTCACTTATGTTATCTTTTTATGATTTACAATAGCCAGGATAGCCAAAATAAATCTGTTTCCTATGAAAGCTTTTTTTAAAATACAGTAATTAATCCCAAAACCTTACAGTAAAAGTCAACACTCCAAATGTATCTAGAGTCTTAAACAATTTACAACTTTCTTAGATCAAATTCTTAGTTAGCTTTTTGTGTTTATTTCAAATTCTTTAAGTTCTTAAGCTTACAATATTTTTTTTCCCTTTTGTTCAGAGTTGAACAAACTCACTTAATGACTTTTCAGACTTGGTTGTTCCTAAGGTCTTTTCAGATAGTTTAATAGACAATTTCCAAAAGTGATTAGAAAGTGAGGTTTATGAACTTAAGGTTCTGCTGTGATTGTGACCAAGTTGACTGATCCCTTTGTCTCCCCGTACTCAAACCCACCGAAAAGTGCTATCCTGCAGTCCCCTCGTCAGGAGCAGCCATCCAGAGCGCATTTAGGCAAGCTCTCAACCTCTCTTTATCCAGGGAGGTTCCAAGGAACCGGTTTACTCACCAGCTCCTTGGTCTTTGCCACGGTCATCAGTTCTGCTTTTGCAGAGTCATCTTCAATTCACCATACCTCCCCCTGGAAGTCCCTGTGAGGTTTTCTCAAAGCCTTGTTCTGAATGAACTTCCACAGGTTAATTCATTGCTATTGGGTAAGTGTCAAGAGTTTTCAGCAATAGCATTTCTCATTCAGATTCAGAAGGGACTTGAATCTTCCTTGGAACATGGTATGTGTTGACTCCCATATAACTTTCCTGTTATCTTCAGTAACATGCTGTTCAGTTTGTTTTGCCAAAAGAGAATGCAATTCAGGCATGCTGTGAAGGATTTTGATACAGCAAATTTCCTGAAGCTAAGGAGACCTCAGGCTAATTGGTATATAGAAGGGAAGGAGCGTAAGCTTTGTGAATATATATTGAACTGGATGCCCCAGAGGAAAGGCAAGCTAGGAATGTATTTTGCGAATCAAGGAAATAAGCAGATATGATCACTAGGTTAAATCTGTTGTGCAAATCCAGTGATAGTGTCCTGGCTAATACTAGACAAAGTCTGGAGCTTCCCAGCGTAAGTCAGTAGCAACAGCAGGAGCTGGCTATCAGCTAATATTGCCTAAAAGACATGTGACTTAATTTCTGTCATCCCAGGACTAAGCCCCTGGGTCTCCTTATGTACTCACTGCTGATCTTTTATTTAGTATACTTGTATCCCGCATGGTCCCAGCAAAGCCAGCCCATGCTGGCGTCTAGCAGAATTCAATAAAGAATAATGAACATCCAAATAAAATATGTAATATTATGAAACAATACAGTAGTCACAAATCAAAAGCAGTCTAAACTGGCAAAACAAATTACGGCTTAAGCATTAAAAGCAAACAAATAAAAAACACATAGCCCCTCCAGGAGAAAGGCTAAGCTGTAAAAGCAAGTTATTAATTTGGTCTTAAAGCCTGCCGAAGAAGAGCACGGCTGAAGAGCACAGATGCCTTCCAGAGTCAGAGGAGGGAACTGGTAGCACACGAGCTGCTCCCAAAAGAGCAGCTAATGCCCGGGCAGCTTTCTTCTTAGGCAGCCTACAGAACTTAGGAACCCACTGGATCCCCAAAGACCCCCCAAACCGCACAACTGATCTTTCAGGGGATAAATACCTCTATCTAAAGCAGGAAAAGCCACCTGCCCAGATTTGAGTTCTGGTCATATTAGGCACATGCAGCATCTCTGAGCCTGGGGGAATAATATAATTTAGGGAGACGTTCATGTCAGGAGAGATGCTGAAAGTTCCTTGCTAAGCAACCTCTGATAGTCTGCATGTTATTCACCCTGCAATCCCGGGAGTTGACATTAAGCACATCTGGAGGGCACCCCTTTATGGAAGGATGTTATAGTTGCACTGGTTGAGCGGCAGCGTTTAAAGATCATAGATTCACAGCCAAGAAAAACATAAGACCGTGAATACAGACATTTATTAATTCAGAAGACAGCAAAAGATCAATTAGAGATCTGTGTAACAGAAAAGATATACAGAGGAGGGAAACAATCAACTCCCACCCCTCTCCTCTTCTGCCCCTTCCTTCATAGGTAGAGCAAGGTCAGTTCTAACTTCAGAGGCGTGATCTGTCTGCAAGAGAAACACTGAGCTGCTTGAGTGTCTGTTTACTTCTTGTGGGATCTGGGACATCTCTTTTTCTTTCTACACATTCTGCTTTTATGACTGTAGCAAGGAAGGGCGTAGAAAAAGTGACAGCAGTTGTAGATAAACAAATATTGTCCTGTCTTTTTTTCTGCCTGTGAAACAAATCTAAAAATCACGTTCCTTTGACTCTGAACAAATTACTCACAATTATTTTTTTGTTTTTCAGCAGTAGGTAGATGTTTCAGATTTTTTTTTACCCAGTAACTAAGCCTCAAGCACTACAATGACCAGAACTCATTGAAGATGGTTTGAGAATCTCAATGTTGCCTTAGCTTAGCCCAATAAGCCTTTTCGAAAAAAGTTATACAGTATTTTAGTACAAATGTAGTCTTAAGAGCGAGAGTCAACTTTAGTGACAGAATTTCTGTTTTATTATTGATTGTAGCAACTGATGTTTTTTTTTTAAATGGCCGTAAAAGTAGTTGTAGCATATACAGAATCTTTTATCAGAAGGATTTTTTTTCTTTAAGATGGTTTGAATCCGATCTGAACACTATGTGTTGTTAGACAATTACAATTGTTCACTACTTCCAGTGCAGAAATCTCTATTTATGTTTAGATTGTTACAGAGGCAAGCCATTAATCGGTAGCAAGGCATGGAAAGACTCCTGTGTGGCAGTGTGCAAAATGTTTTGCACTCCAAATGGTTTGTGCTTGAAATGCTTGGCTTCAGATTCACTGCAGGTGTTCCAACCATTTGTTCCCAAAAGTGGTTTGAGGGGGAAATGGCCTGAGCCTGAACAGAGGTTTCTCTGAGCGTGTGACACAATGCAAGAGAATTGAAACAAGCCTTTGTGAACTCAAGGCCAATGTTTCAAACTCCAAAGAGGTTGTTAGAAATTCAAAATGTTTTGCCACTCAGGAGGCTATTGTAGTTTTTGAAGAACTAACAATGCTGGAACTGGACCATTTTAGCATAACAAATAAAGAAAGGTCTCACTCTGTGTAAAAATGGAAGAGACAAAGGCACTGATTTATGCAGATTATTCAAGAATGTGTTAGGGCACCAGAAATATAAATATTGACTTATTTCTGTAATCACTTTCCTGCTTGTGTGGTACAGTGTACCAGTATAAATATTTTAATCAAATAGTTGGGTGGTATGCATGGTAATACGGTATACATGGTTCAAGTTGTTATTTTGGAATACAAGTCTAGACCTGTGTCTATCTTACTTCTCCCCACCCCACCCAGGTCCACCCACTTTACTACTCCTCTCTGTAGGGCAGGGATGCTGCATGATAAAGTTGCTACACCACTGGCAGCTTAACACCAGGTGTGAAAGTTGGGGCATCTTCTCCCCATGACCTTCATTTCATAGCACTGAATACTGGCAACTGGTTTTTCTAATTGCCTGGCTGAAAAATACAATCTTTTTTTCTGCATTTTTTTTTTTTACAGAGCCTTGCTCAACCTGAAGTCCTCCAGTTCTGATGGACTGTGACTTCCATCAGACAATGTGACCAAGGCCATTTGTTGCCTAGAATGATAGGAACATATAATCCAACAAAACTAGAGATCAACAAGCTTAGGAAAAGCTGGCTTAGACCATGGATTATTTTTCAGGTAGAAAGGAAGTATATGCTCTCAGCCTTCAAGCAGTTCACCATCAGCTTCCAACTGATCTGTGCACAAAGAATCAAATATTGGTGCTTGTTAGGGTGTAACCAACAAGTTGGGTAGACAATATATTGCACAAGGCATGTTATGTATCTTTAAGAGAGGAGCTCTGCTAATTAGTAGATTACAGCCTTTAAATTGCAGCTGATGTTGTTGCTCTCTCTCTCTCTCTCTTGATTGCTGTATGATAACTGCTGCCTAACTGTTACTACTGTTGCTACTACTTACTGTGTGTAAGTTATTTGCTACTTGTATCCAAGTTATCTTGGTAGTATTGGACTGCTTTTTCTGTGTATGACTTTTTGGCTGTGTTTATGGATTTTGCTATATTCTTCAAAAAGTAAAGATTTATTTTGTTACTTTACTATCCATTATTCAGTGTGGTTGCTTTATCTATCGCACGCTGCGTATACTTTACAGGGTTGCTCTGTTATAACCTCGACCTGGGGTTCATTGCTAGTGCTTAATCGCACCAGTTCCTAACAGTGCTTCTATCATTCATCCTATTATTAGAGCTCCGTTTTTTTTCTTCCATGTCAATGCACTATTGCTACTACAACCCTTGCAGTTCCTCCATGCATTAGCACACTCCCGGTGGACCTGCAGCTGCCATTCATTCCCCCTATGGAAATCCTCTTTTGATTATTTTTTTTTAACCTTTCGGATAATTCTGGAAGAATGTGACCCACCCAGCAAAAGGTCCTGTTTGAATACAGCTGACATTGCTATTAGTAGTTGCAGTAGTAATAATAACAATTAAATGCTTTAGATACTAGTCACCTAATAATTAAAGGAAATGGTCAAATATTGGAACATACTGAAGTCTGAGGAAAAGGCAAGACCTAAAGAAAAGAAGTGAATGGTAACAAACAAAGAATCCTGCAAAAAAGATATTATTGACACTTTTGCAAAGAAAGACATGTTCCTGGAAGCTTTTGGAAATAGGCAGCATACAGATAGAGGAAATAAATACATTAGTACAATAGAAGAGAATATATGTAGCTCAGAGTTGAACATCAGTGCACTAATTCTGTTACCTAGGTTGGTAATGAAACATCTGCAAGAAATCAACCAAGCTCAGAGAGCACCCAGACCCCACAAATACATTCATTCCTAAGAAAGAAGGCCATGGGCATGAAGGACAAATAGGAGAAATTAGTTATGGTCTAGGCAGGAGAAAAAATATCTGTAGAGCAGGAATAATCAGAAGGTGATGTGTATTAAAAAGGAAAAAAAATAAGGATTGGCAGATTGAAGAGATTTTAAAAGAAATAGTAATAACTAATGGATCCAATAAGACAAGTAGATAAAGAAATGATGTTCAATATGAGGGTTATAAAACAAGGAACAATAAACAACCTCTATTGAAGGAGTAGGAGGAATCCCATGTGCAGAAATAGAAAAAGGAAGGTAGAAACAGTCAAGATTGAGTTAAACCAGACAGAACTTCAGAGAGTCGTGTACAAGAAAGTAGAGAACTAAGAGAGCTAAGATAATGTCTTGATGAATTCCAAATATTTGAGGTTTGGCCAAGAAAATGTACATGTCTCTGACAATGAGCAGTTGCTCTAAAAGCCTACGAATTCCAGCCTATGGCAACTCCAAAGCAACAAGATACTGCAAGTGAAAGTCAACTCTTGAATTATTTCTCAAAAGCAGAGGGATCACAACCAGAACTTTGTGAACATTTTCTGAAGTGGCCAATATAAACAAAGTGCACCTTACTATTGTACAAAGCACATTTTACAATAAAAAGAACTCATTTCATAGATTTTAAAGCAATTTGATGCAGGAACAGGTCGTACAAGCTCATTATTTTTTAAGTTTCATCAATTAATGTACTTTTTTTCAACTTCTTATGAAAACCAGTTTCTTGATACATGCTGTATATCCAGCAAGAGAAAATCCTAAAAAATGATTGAAATGAATGATAACCCTCCCCCCCCCACACACACACATAAAATAACTTTTGGAAAGTCAACCTGGACTCACAATTCTACAACCCCTAAAAGATATGTGTGAATCTCGAATGATAAAAAGTCCCTTTATAGTCCTGATTTAATTCATTGATTGCATGATTAATCTAGTTCCATAAAAGGGGAGATGAAGGGTTAAAATCACTATCTACACATTTCTGAACCACATGAAGAGGATGCTATAACTATTGGTTTTTTAAATCAAATTGTTTTCTCTTTTTTATTTGAAATAAGGGCACTAACAGATATGATTGCTAAACTTGCCCAAAGTAATAGAGTCTGAAAACTGGAAAGCTGACCCTGGAATGCTAAATAGAGAACTCTGCATGTTTCATGCCATTGCTGTTGGCAAAATTATTGGCAGTTTTCTTCCCTTTTCACAGCTGCAGGAACAGTGGATCACAAACAATTATTTTAACAGTTGTTTGGTAGGAGAAGCTTGAAAATATAGGAATTACCGTACATTGTTTCTCCATGTATGAAAAACAATCCATGGATTTAATTTAGAGCGTTTGGTTTCCAACAGGGGCTAACGGCATCTCTCTTTTTTCTGTTTCACATATTATAATTGTCTTCCTTTCCCTCTTGTGTTCTGTTCCTTTCCCTTCCTAACCCGCTGTCACCCACTCAGGTTATCCTAGGTTTGTTAAATGGAAGTAGTCTGTTGCACCTTTACTTGCCTTCTGCTAGAACACTATTCTTCAAACTTGGCAACTTTAAGATGAGTGGACTTCAACTCCCAGAATGCTCCAGGCAGCTGAAGTCCACACACCTCAAAAGTTGCCAGGTTTGAAGAAACATCCCTTGAGAAGCCCCTTCATGGCAGAGCTAGGACAGGTGATACCCCAAGGGCTCCAAGACTGACCCTCTCCAAGCTAAAGAGGTTTGCAGCTTCTGGCAAACCCATTGGCAGCACCTGCCGTTCTTTAATGTCTGAAGAAAAGCAGTTTTAACGACTAAGCTAAAGATTTCCCATTACTGTCTGCTACATTTCAATATTGGCATTTAAATTATTGCATTGGCATTCAAGGCTTTGGCCAGACTTATTGATGCCTTTTTTGTGATTTCTTTTTCCAGCTGTTTGTGGTCATTTCTCTTAATGTAAGTGCAAGAGAGGCTGAGATCAATATTCAGTATTCCAACAATCTTAATTTAAATCTCTTGGCAATTATTATATAAGCCGAATGACACTCCCACTACTTTCAAAACCATTCATTCTAGAAAAAGTTGCAAACGTCTTAAGTTAAGGCTGCCTGTCTGTGATAGCAATAGTAATAGCGCTTAGACTTACATACTGCTTCACGGTGCTTTACAGCCCTCTCTAAGCAGTTTACAGAGTCAGCGTATTTCCCCCAACAATCTGGGTGCTCATTTTACCCACCTCGGAAGGATGGGAGGCTGAGTCAACCTTGAGCCTGGTGAGATTTGAACTGCCAAATTGCAGGTACCCGGAAGTCATCAGAAGTAGCCTGCAGTACTGCACTCTAACCACTGTGCCACCATGGCTCATAATGACGTGGTTTAAAATTAAGTACTTAATCAGAATCTCTCTTCACAATTTGCCAAGAGAAAGTTGTTTGTGCTGAAAAATGAGGAGAGTTTAGGTCTTCTCTTGTGGTGTGCTTCTATGACATTTTTGATGTGAAATGAGTGCTCTGGCCTGAGATAAGACTTCATAAACTTGGCAATACTGCACTCTTTACAATAAAAGAACCTAACACCTGAACGGAATCAATCAATATGTTGATAAATAATAAATAAAACTAATATGATGGGGAAATAATTCCATCACATGATTTAGATCCGTGTCAGTTGCCATCTCTCAGAACTCACTGGTTCCCAAGATGAGACAAATAGAAAAACCATGTAGAGTTTTTGTGATGGCTTTACACACAGTCTGTTGGGATGGTCTTGGGAGAACAAGAGGAAAAGCCACAGACTAGACAGTTGTCATGCAAAAGATATCTCAATCCATAGAAACAAAGAGGGCTTGATTTGCAAGATTGATGTTAGTCCCCATGAAATACAGATAATTCTCAAGTTACGAATTTAATCAAGCCTGTCCATTACAGTAGTAATTCGTAAAGGTCATGAAACGACATTTTTTGCAATGGTCATTAAGCAAATACCCCAATCGTAGCTACGAACACCATGTTCATAAGTGCAAACACCACTGTTATTAAACGAGCCCATAGTTTGCTATGGTGCTGCTTTGTCAAAAAACAGAAGTAACGGCCAGTTTTCAGCAAAACCATCATAAAAGGCAGTCAGATGACCGTGGGACACTGCAAACAGCCACCAGTGCACCCAGAGTGCAGACAGGTGGCAGTGGTGAGTTCCGGATACCATTGCAACCGGTACGGTGCAATGGGGCCAGGCGTCCACCACATGAATGCGCGCAGCACGCATGCACAATTCCCGAGATGCTCCAGCTGCTCGGCAGAGCGTTGCGCAGGTGCCGTACGCTCCGTGCGTGGAAGCCCTGAATAGCTCAAGTAGGTAAGGAGGGCGGGTGGGCCCTCCGGAGCACTGTACCGGAACGGTGCCTGGTGCTTCCAGCAGGCAACGGTACGCCCATACCGGGGCATACTGGTCATATCCCACCACTGACATGTGGCCATGGGCTGACCGTCGGAACTTTGAACCCGGGTTGTAAGTGCCCTTTTCAGATAGATCATAAGTTGAGGGCTATCTGTAGTCCAGGTAAGAAGCACAATCAAGATTATTAGTTCTGTCCTTATAGTAAGGTTACATTAACCAGTCTTGCAAATCTGAAAGTATCTTTTCTCTTCTTTATTTTTACTCTCTGGGAAACTAGGGAAGGTCCCTTCTGAGACACTTCCCACTCCCCCTTTTGTTTCCGTGGTCTGAAATACTTTTGGCATGGTAGTTCTCTAGGTTGAGAGTCTTCCTCCTGTCTCCCAGGGTCATTACACATGGTTGGAGAAATAAAATCAATGCAATGACCCATACCTTAAGCATTATTTCCATATATACAAATCAGCTGAATCAAATATGTTCGTGCTGTTTTCTATACGAGCTTTGATCCTGAGCTTTGTGGATACTTCCTGAAAAAGAGGCTCACGAGGATGAAGAAGGCAAAGGAGAAATGTTGATAAACTAAGCATTAACTCTGCACTTGCTTAATTTGATGCTAATTAGAAGTTTCTGAGATACACAAAGTCTCTTTTCCATGTTGGAACAAATGATTAATAGTCCGTTGCTTCTTCTGTCTGCAGTGTAAATGGAGATGTCCGTTTCTTTGATCCAAGAATGCCAGAATCCGTAAAGGTCCTCCAGATAGTCAAAGGATTAACAGCTTTGGACATTCACCCCCAAGCCAATTTATTTGCATGGTAAGATTTAAGGTTTTCAGCCAAGCAGCTTTTTGTTCCTCCAGAAATTAAAGGAAATAATTATCTTATTCTTAAAGACACTTCAACTTCTTTTCCTTAATTAAGCATATCATATCTGAATTGCAAACACCTGGACAATCAGTAGATGGCAGCTTTTTATGAGTTTTATGTATCTCTTTGTTACCATCTAATAACCGTCTCCTTTCTGCAGCCCATGATATATTTTTATTTTTGATATAAATAATATATTGCTTTGTGTTTTCTCTCTTAAAATTTTCCTTAAATTCAGCACCTTGGCTTTTGTTCATTGTGGTTCAACTCACTGAAGAAGCATTTTCTTTATTGAGAATAGCCAACACCCTAGATCCAAATTCATCAGCTTGCTTCCTACTTGCGTTATCAAATCAGACCATCCTGAAGTTGCACGTTCTATTCCTGTCCTTTGACTTTTGTTGAGCAACTCCATCTTTTGCTCCAAGATTGTTTTTGGAAGAGCTCATGTTGAAAATTCAGAGTTTTGTTTTTTTTTTTAAATCCCTTGGCTGCTATGAGATGTCTTGGAATCCATGGTAGATTAGCAGAGTAGAAAAAGTCTGCTCTTAAGCCTTAAGGTTAATGTTGCTCTGTTTTACTTTGCAGCGGTTCTATGAATCAGTTCACTGCTATCTACAATGGGCAGGGTGAGCTGATCAACAATATCAAGTATTACGATGGATTCATGGGCCAGAGAGTTGGGGCCATCAGCTGCCTAGCCTTTCATCCACACTGGGTCAGTCTCCTTTCTCTGATGTAGAACTTCTCTTCTAGAATTGAATATGCTTTTGAAAGCAGGATTGGTTAAGGTATCCAGAGGGCATTAATCACAGTTTTTATCATTTATAAATGGCATTACAATTATTATTTTAGTTCTTAAGTTCCTTACGACGTGCTTTTACTGTATTGTAAGCTGTCCCTGGAAAACCTGTTTCTGTAAAGCAGCACAGAATATATGCTACACTAACTATGTTAATGTGAACGAAGTTCTTGTGTAACACATAGGAACATTCAGCCTGGAATACTTTTATAAACATATCCTTTTCCAGGCTGTTTCAGAACTGGTCTCCTGTGTAATGGAACAAAACCACAACACTGCAGAAGATACCTCTACCAATGGGTTTTCTGTGTCTCCTTGCCAGTCAAATCACTCTGAAATTCCTGCATCTGAGGATGACAAAGCTGGTGCAGCATTACTTTTCTCTGGAACCTTGGATGGGTGAAATATGAAAACGTTCATTTCACAAAATCCAAGTGCTATTCCTATTACTAGATCAGATTTCTCAAATGTTATTGAATAGAAACATTCACCTGTGTTTATTAGCATGTGAGAATATTTATGAGCAACTATTGTGCATTTTTTTAAAAAAATGAAAGTAAAATCCACAATAATGAAGCCGCCTAAGTTTGTCGATACTCCTGGTCTTTCTGTCAACCTGGTGCCCATTTTATTTAGTGAGGAGGGTGAAGTTTTAGCACACACACACCCGGAGGAGGCTTTACATATATTAGATGACCTCATGGATGTATTGTATATCTCTTTGTTTTTAATATGCCACCTTTTCCCTCAAACTCTGGAGAAGTTGCTAGCGATTTGCTTGCCTCACTTCAGAAAAACAGCTGGCTCATTCCCTGCTTTCCGAATCTCAGAAACAGAGATTGAGACGGAGGAGTTGCCTTGGCAGGGATAGCAGATAAACCCGGTGAAACAAAAAAAAAAAAAATATCCCTTTGATCCTCAAGCCAATCTCTTCCCCTTTGTGGGAGGAGGAAAGTCAGTGCTAAGCACAAATTCTGGCTGCCAACGAAGGCCAATCAGAATGAATACGTCCCCTACTTCTCTTTGTGTATATAATTTTCTTTTCCTTCTCTCTTTCTCTATCCTCAGCCTCACCTGGCAGTTGGAAGCAACGATTACTACATCTCTGTGTACTCAGTAGAGAAACGAATCAGATAACAGCGTGGGACGGCTTTGTCAGGGCTGGACGTCTCCTGGCAGGCAAAACATGCCTCGCTTACGATGTACATAGTGAACACAGGACTTGAATGTTAGCGTTGGCTGCTGCTGCTGCTGCTGCTGCTGCTGTTGTGCAACCCCGTGACTTGAACATTTTTTTTTTCTTCCTGACTTAGCTACTGATGATTCTGCATCAGAGGGGAGGGAGAGAAGTGTGGTCTTCTTCATAGCTGGAACTTCCGGGAACTATTGGAAAAGGAGAATTTAAATTTTCAGCGAGTTCCACCACCCGCCGCCACTACCACTACTAAGGACTGCTTCTCTGGTTGTTTAAACATCTTCTCGGAAGAGGGATGGGGTTTTCCTCTAAATCAGGAACGGATTCAGAACAGGCTCTCTACCGTTTCCACATGTTCTTCCTAGAAAGTCTGTGGCTGCTACCTGTTTTGTGCCAAGTGCTGCCCTGGCAGTTGCATGCTAGCAGGTTGCCTGATTTGGATAGTCCATGCATATCTTTCCACTCTGTATGCCTCCGGCCACCTCTGTCATTCATTGTCCTGCCAGAAACAAGAGGAAAAACAAAAATTAAGGAGAATCTTAAGGGAGAGAAAAAGAGAGAGAGAATGTTAATGCTGCAGATAATAGAGTTGGCTGCCACTGTGGAAGGGAAAACAGGAAAGTACCCCAATTTCTGTGGTGTTCGTTGGAAAACAGGCGTAGCTACATGAAAAAGCATTACAGGGCAAGAGACCTTCCCCCTTTTATGCCCTCTCCATCCTTAAGCAGTGACCCTCTGCTCCTTTTACTCATGGTAGAATCCCTTAAGCACAAGAAATGGCCTGCTACCTCCACATAGACAATAAAGATTTCACTTATTGTACCACTGCCTTAAATCCGCCCTCCCTCCCCAATTCTGTTTGACAGAAGTGCTATTGATCAGCTTATTAATGGATGCAGGTACTTGCAGAAGGCTTAAGGCCAGTGCCCATGTAGAAGTCCTTCCTCTGCTTCACATACTTGCACAGTGGCAAGCTCTGTACACGCCCAGGACTTTTATATTCGCAGGGGGCACGTGATCACTGCAAAGAACGGTTGATTTTCCCCTACTACGGAGACCACGATCTGGCCCAACCCAAGAAAAATAATCTCGTGTAGGAAACTGCCTCGATAGCTTAAGATCAGAAGGCCTTCCTTGAATTGTGTGAATTGTGCCTGAATTGTGTTAATTCTTCTGGCATTGGCTCCAAGAGCAGATGTCCACAAAGCTGTGGAGAAGCATGAAAGTGAAGCCTTGCAACCGTGAAGAGCAGGGAGCCATCCTTTTCATCTTCTCTATGATGGACCTGAGCATTGTCTTGCTTGCAAAATCCACCTCCCGGTTCTCATAATGAAGCCTGCTTTGTCCGTAGTTTGCTAGCTGAGAGCCATTGCCCAAGCTGAGAAATTAGTGATGAAAATAAATAAGCGGTGATTTTATACCCCAGTTTGCTGATTTGAGTGTCAGCTCTGCTGGAACATTTCATCTTTGGTCCCACCCTCCCCCAATTGCCATTCCTGTCCCTCCCCAAGTGGCATTTAACTCAGGGAAGGTTAAATAGTTGATTGTGCTCCTAAGCATCAAGCCAGAGTCTGGAATCCATTTATAACTGACTTAACCTACACAATTAAATAAGGAGATGATTATTATTTTTTGTAACCTATATCCGATGTGTTTATTTCAAGAACAAGATTCCTTGTGCTTCCTCTCAGCTTGCATAGCCAGAAGTAAGGCTATGGTAGACTTTCTTTCAAATGCCATCGCGTTTGAAAGGAAGAGCTGTGCTTTTTTTTTTTTGCTTTTTTTTTTGCAAAGATTTGAGATGGTGATCCAATCATGAAGTTTAACCAAAACTCCAGAAAGCATCCAGCTTATACACAGTTCACTTCTCTATTTATTTTCAGGAAAATGAAAAGGAATAATAAACCACCAGACGATTGTAATGTAAGAGTAAAACAATTAATGAAATAAATGTTAATAAAATGTAAATGCCAGAAGAAGCCCTTGGTCGTTAGCAAAGGTGAAATCTAAAAATTTTTCCTACCGGTTCTGTGGGCATGGCTTGGTGAGGGGGTGTGCCATGTGACTGGGTGGGTGTGGTTATATAGTCATGACTGATGGGGGGGGTCAAAATACAGAAAATCATTTTAACCATGTCCTGCTGGAGCAGGGGGTTGAACCAGATGACCTCCAGGTCCCTTCCAGCCCTGGATTGGTATCCTCTGAAGCTGCGTCTCTAGTGCCAGGTTTGTGATCCTTTCTCCGCCTCCTTTCCCCCCCCTCCCTCCCTCTCTTCTTTCTTTCTCAGCACCACCCACCCACCCACCCCCGTTTTTGGCCTACCAGGCTTCCAGGGAAGCCTTCTCAGAGCAAAAACAGACCCCAAATGCTAAAAAAAAAAAAGTTTTTAAAAACTTCCTACCATGGCGCAGCACAGCTGATTGTCGGAACTTTTTTTTACTTCGTTAAGCATATTTTTACTATTGGTTCAGGCGAACCCGCCTGAACCATTAGGATTTCACCCCTGGTCATTTGGGTTTACTGTTGTTTTGATGCCGTGCAAGAAACCTTGGGAATGGATGGGGAGGGAGAGGAGGAGACAGTTTCAAGATGGCAGCTCTCCTTTCTTGGGCAGAAGAAGAGAAGGTAAGCACTGCTGCTTAGATACTCTGCCTCGGCTGCCTTAACATTTCTGCAAGCGCTACGGCTATTCTTCGATTTTCAAAGTGAGTGGGCAGACATGGTGTCTATGTGTGTGAATGTGTATGTGTGTATCAGCCTGGAAAATCGCCTGGTGCCTGTTTGCCTGTGATCTACGGCTCACTCCAGAGAAGAAACGGCAAACAGAAAAAGAAATGAGTATATGTGAAGCCAATAACTCCCAATCTCTGCCTGCCTTGGCACATGTGGTGCTTGCGACAATATATCAACCTTTCAGATGTGGTGAAAACTAAAATTGGGTTTTTGGGCAAGTGTGATATTCAGAAGAAATAAGACTTACCGTTTAGTTTTCGTTGCTTCTGGAAATGACAAAATTGAATTTCTTACCTTTTCCGTAGTTAAAGTATAAACATTGCCCCAAATCAAAGCATGTCAATTTAGAAAAAAAAAATCTAACCTAAGTAAATCTCAGATGACAGCGCTACCAACTAGATATGCTTCTTGGTCTTATACACAGTCCTCCAGATGGCAGAAGGTTTCCTCTTTTTTACATTTTTTTGTAATATATTGCATTTAATAATGTGTTGGCTCTAAATATGACTTGCATTCTGCCCTGTCCATCTTCACAAAAAGATGTAACATCAATACCTGGGAATATCCTGGAAAAGGTAATCAAGAAACAGATCTGTGAACAACTAGAAGCAAATAAAGTTATATCTAGTAGCCAGCACGAGTTTGTTAAAAACAGATCATGCCAAACTAATCTTATTTTATTCTTTGATAAGGTGACTAAGTTAGTAGGTCAGCAAAATGTTGTGGACATAGTATACTTAGATTTCAGTAAGACGTTTAACGAAGTAGACCACAACCTCTTCTTGGTAAATTAAAAAAATGTGGAATAGACAACATCACCACCAGATCAATTTGTAGCTGGCTGACAAACCGCACTCAATGAGTAGTCCTTATGGTACTACATCCAGAGAGAAGTAAGCAGTGGGGTACTACAAGCCTGCGCCCAGTACTCTTCAATATCTTCATAAATGACTTAGATGAGAAAATAGAAGGGGAACTCATCAAATTTGCAGATGACACTAAACTGGCAGGAATAGCCAACATCCCAGAAGACAACGTCAGGATCCAAAAAGATCTTGACAAACTTGAACAATGGGCCCCATCCAACAAAACGAATTTTAATGTAGAGAAAAGCAAAGTTTTACATTTAGGCAGGAAAAATCAAAGGTATAAGAACAAATTAAGAGACCTGGCTCAAAAACAATAACTGTGAGAGGAACCTTAGAGTCCTAGTGGATGATAGTTTGAATATGAGCCAGCAGTGTGCAGCACCAAAACCCAAAAAGCTAATACAATCCTGGGTTGCATAAAGAGGCATAGAATTGAGATCACGTGGAATATTAGTACCACTTTGTAAAACCCTAGTAAGACCACACCTGGAATATTGCAATCAGTTTTGGTCACCATACTACAAAAAAAATGTTGAGACTTTGGAAAAAGTTCAGAGAAGAGCAACTAAGATGATCAAAGCCTGGAGGCTAAAATATGAAGAATGGCTGCAGGATCTGTGTTTGGCTGGTCTAAAGAAAATAATTAATGGTGACATGATAGCAGTATTCCAATATTTGAGGGCCTGCCCCAAAGAAGAAGGGATCAAATTATTCTCCAAAGCACCAGAGGGCAGGAGAGAAGCACCCCGGAATTAAGGAGAAACTGCCTAACAGTGAATACAATTAACCAGTGGAACAATTTGCCTTCAGAAACCGTGGGCACTCCATCACTGGAGATTTTCAAGAAGAGACTAGACAGTCACTTATCTGAAATGGTATAGGTAAGTGACGGCAAACTTTTTCGGCACCGAGTGCCCAAACTGGAATGCATGTGCCGGAGCACTGGAAATCCGAAGACCAGCTGGCCAGTGCACATGCATGCGTTGGCCAGCTACTCTTCTGGTTTCCGGTGCCTGTATGCACACTGGCCAGATGATCTTTGGGGTTTTGGCACTCCGGCGCATGCAAAGACCAGCTGGCCGGCACACCTACATGCACCGGAAACCAGAAGAGCAGCTGGCAACATCACATATGTTCACAGAGAGGCTCTGCGTGCCACCTCTGGCATGCATGCCATAGGTTCACCATCATGGGTATAGGTTCTCCTACTTGAGCAGGGGGCTGGTCTAGAAGACCTCCAAGGTCCCTTCCAGCTTCTCTTCTACCCTAAGCTACTCTATTCTAAGCTATGGGTGCAATCAAGCCTCTGGTCACATTTTGTGATGAATATAAACTAGTATTTGTAATGCAAATTAAAAGTGTGATGCAGGCAGTCTTGTGACGCATTCAAAAATTGGAGAGACTGTAGTTTAAGCACCATTTTGTGCATCATGCTTTATTGTGTAAAGCCCAAGCTCTACTTTTTCTAACATAAAGGACAACACAAGACATTCTTGTTCTCACGTTCACATGGAAATTTAGAGGATTGTGAGAATCGGTTTACAACCTTTCCCAACGTGAGATGCACTGGAGATGTATGGGATTGTAATTCCAATTACCTGCAGCCAGCAAAGTGTGTTGGGAGACAGATTTTGTAGTCCAACAAAAAGACATTGGGTGAATAGTTAGCTGGAGCCAGGAGCTGTTTGGCCATAAGCTCTTTGGATAGGCCTTTGCATGCTGTTTTTAGATGCTCTCCCTTCCTTTAGTGCTCCCTTCCTTAGTATTAGTAAGAGTAATACTGATCAATATGAATAGGATTGATATAAAGTTTGCGGAGACCATCAAAATGCTTTGTAATCTCTCAAACCAACATACAAATCAGGGCACATTTTTCTCCTCGATATCAGGTGCATTGTTATCTCTCCCATTTTATCTTTGTAACAACTATGTCACAACAACCTAACAGATACTGGCTAGCCCCAAACATTGGCTGTGGGTTTGAGCTTGACTAGCAGCCTTCTAAAATACTGTTGGGCGAAACATGCTGTGCTTGGATCATTTTGTGTTCAGAACAGCCAGATCTGTGCAAGGACTGAGGTGTGCGTGTTTCTGCCTGAACGTGCAGAACACACGTATTTGGAACCCGCGGGAAAAGTGAGGAGAAGGAAAAGCCACCTGTGAGGAAAGAAGCTGGTGGAAAAAGTAGGGAAGAGAGGCAGCAGCATAAGCCAATTGGATGGACACCATGTTTGAATTCAACTCTAACTATGATTAAGGCAAGGAAGATCCTGCCAAGATTGGTGAGCAGACTTGCAGGGGGCAGGTGGAAGGAAGGGGCCCAACATTGCTGTACTTGCCCTACAAGAGCCTCCAGAATCTCTCTCGGCTGAAACCTGCAACCACTGAGCTGTTGCAGAATTCAATTAACTGAACTCTTATGACCTGCATAGCTCTGCATTGTTCTGATCCAGCCTTAGCAAAAGCAAGAAACAGACTCCTTGTCATGAAAAACCCCTCTTTATTTACCTCTTGTGAATTAATTGCATTCACCCACCGAAAAGTCCAGGCAATAGTCCTTCAAGGAGTTAATTGCAGTAACAGACCTTATCAGTTCTTTGAAATAATTGCAAGGCCCTGAGCTCCCAGCCGAAATGCTGAAAATTAAGTTCTGGCAAGCAGTCTCTGTGGCACAAAACACTATGAGCAAAATCTTCAGAAATACGAACTGTTGTCTCCTACGACAACCACTCTCCTTTCCTTCTATTTATTCCTCAGCTAGGGAGGGGCCATTCACCATCCACGTGCGCTTTGCTTCCCGAGTCAACTCTTTGTCCTCACTGTTCACCTCTCCTAACTGCTCTGCACATATGTGCATCTGGAACAGGCCCAGCTATTCTTTCTCCTCACTCATATCAGTCTCTAAAGGCAACTGCCTCTCTGGTGGCTGGGAAATGTTGCATCTGACACAGAGCATCTATCAGAGCCTTCCCCAGACTCCAGAACTAGCCCAAGTTGCTCCTCAACCTCCTCATTGTCCGAGTCTGTCGCCAGCTCCACTGGCAGCTGGCGGGCCACAACACACGTAATTCAGCGGAGTATTATTATTATTATTATTATTATTATTATTATTATTATTATTATTATTATTATTATTATTATTATTATTATTATTATTATTATTATTATTATTTATAGACCGCCCCCTCTCCCGAAAGGGACTCGGGGCGGTGTACAGTCACTAAAATGCGTTATAAAATACATACATAAAACAGTTAAATAATTAAATACGTAGGTGGAGGAGGTTACAAGACTGTATATAGAATAATAAATATAGTACATTAAAAGCTTATTAAAACCCCAAACCCAATTAAAATATCCCCGGGAGGTAAAACTAAGAAAGTGCCAGGCCAGCTGATTGAAATAGGTGAGTCTTTAACTTTTGCCGGAAGGAACGGAGGTCGGTGGTAGTTCGAATGTCTGGGGGGAGGTCATTCCAGAGGGTTGGGCCCATCACAGAGAAGGATCTACTCCTAGGTGTCGCCCGCTGGCATTGCCTAGCAGACGGCACCAGGAGGAGCCCCTCTCTGTGTGAGCGGATAGGTCGCAGGGACGTGTGTGGTAGGATGCGATCCTGCAGATACCTAGGTCCTATGCCATGGAGCGCTTTAAAGATGGTAATCAATACCTTGAAACGCACCCGAAAGGCCACAGGTAGCCAGTGCAGCTTGCGCAGGAGAGGTGTTACGTGGGAGTAACGAGTACTTCCCATAATAACCCGCGCGGCTGCGTTCTGAACTAGCTGCAGTCTCCGGATGCGTCCCAAGGGAAGCCCCATGTAGAGGGCATTGCAGTAGTCCAGGCGAGACGTCACCAGCGCATGAGTGACCGTGCGCAGGGCACTCCGGTCCAGTAGGGGGCGCAATTGGCGCACCAGGCGAACCTGGTGGAACGCCCCCCTTGCCACGGCTGCCACATGGTCCTCCATTGACAGCCAGGCATCGAGGAGGACGCCCAAATTGCGCGCCCGCTCCACAGGGGACAGCTGTTCGCCCCCTATGGCCAGCGATGGGGTCAGCTGGCTGAACCGAGGCGCCGGTACCCACAGCCACTCAGTCTTGGAGGGGTTGAGTTTGAGTCTGTTGTCCCCCATCCAGACCCCGACGGCTTCCAAACACCGGGACATCACTTCGACAGCCTCGTTGGGGTGGTTTGGGGTTGAAATATACAGCTGAGTATCATCAGCGTAGAGGTGGTACTCAACCCCAAAACCACGGATGATCTCGCCCAGCGGCTTCACATATGCATTGAACAGGAGAGGCGAGAGGACCGACCCCTGTGGCACCCCACAAGTGAGTGGCCTCAGGGACGACCTCTGCCCCCCTGTCAACACACATTGCTTCCGGTCGGAGAGGTAGGAGCCGAACCACCGCAAAACGGTGCCGCCGACTCCCATCCCCTCCAACCGGCGCAATAGGATACCATGGTCGATGGTATCAAAAGCCGCCGAGAGATCTAATAGGACCAGGATAGAGGAACAACCCCTATCTCTGGCCCTCCAGAGATCATCAACCAACGCGACCAAGGCTGTCTCAGTGCTGTGCCCGGGTCGGAAGCCGGACTGGCATGGGTCTAGATAGTCGGATTCGTCTAGGTGTTGTGGAAATTGCTGCGCCACCACATTCTCAACAACCTTCGCCACGAAGGGGAGGTTGGAGACTGGACGATAATTAGCTAGCTCCATTGGGTCGAGCGAAGGTCTCTTGAGCAAGGGTCTCACCACCGCCTCTTTCAAGGCGGTAGGTAAGTATCCCTCACCCAATGAGGCGTTCACCAGGCCCAGGAGCCAGCCTCGTGTCACCTCCCAGGCTGCCAGTACCAGCCAGGAGGGGCACGGGTCCGTTAAACATGTAGTAGGTCGCAGCCGTCCACGCAACCTGTCCAAATCCTCGGGGGCAACAGAGTCAAACTCCTCCCAGAATGGTCTCTCAAGACTCGCTGTTGGCAGCTCGTCTGGTCCACTGACGGAGGCCCACCCGCTCCGGATCTGATCGATTTTGTCCTGAAGATATTCTCCAAACTCCTCTGCTCTACCCTGTAAGGGTGTCTCCCGCGCCCCCTGCGACAAAAGGGAGCGGGTCACCCTAAACAGGGCGGCAGGGCGGTTATCCGCGGACGCAATAAGAGCAGCACAATGTCTACGTTTGGCCGCTCTAATTGCCACAAGGTAAGTCCGCAAATAGGCTCTTACCTGTGTTCGGTCAGATTCGGAGCGTGAGGACCTCCACCTGCTCTCTAGACGTCTCCTGTGGCGCTTCATCACCCTAAGCTCCTCAGTAAACCAAGGAGCCCGGGTGGGTCGATGCCGCAGGAGAGGTCGCAAAAGCGCCACCCGGTCCAAGGCCCCAGTCGTCGCCCTATTCCAGGCGGTCACCAGGTCCTCGGAGCGGGAGCGGGACAAGGCTACAGGAATTGGCCCAAGCTCTGTCTGGAATCTATCAGATTCCATCAGGTGCCTGGGGCGGTACCAGTTTATAGAGTCTGGTTCCGCCTCCTCGCGGTGGGGGATAGCGCCAGGGAAGTCCAGCCGGAGGGATGAGTGGTCTGACCATGACAGGGGCGTGATGACTAAATCCCCTATTCCCAGATCACTCGTCCACTGTTCAGATACAAAAATGAGGTCCAGTGTGTGGCCCCCTTCGTGAGTGGGGCCCTGCACTAATTGGGTCAGGTCCATGGCCGTCATGGAAGCCATGAACTCCCGAGCCACCTCGGAAGCCGCTCCCGTTGACGGCAAGTTGAAGTCCCCCATGACCAAAAGTCTGGGAGTCTCAACTGCCGTCGCTGAGATTAGCTCGAGGAGCTCGGGCAGGGCTGCTGATGCATAGCGAGGAGCCAAGTATACAATCAGCAAGCCCCACTGCCTCCCTGGGCCCCAGTTCACACCAAGGGACTCACACCCGGGTATCTGAGGGACAGTGAACTCCCTCGGCTCTAAACATTCCCGCATAACCACCGCCACCCCTCCACCCTTACCCAGGGCCCGAGGCTGATGGAATGCACGGAAACCCGGTGGGCACATTTCCACGAGGGGTAAACCACCCTCGTGGCCCAACCAGGTCTCCGTTATCCCTGCAAGGTCTAGCTCCCCCTCTGAGATCAACTCATTAATGAGGGGGGCCTTGTTGATGACAGACCTTGCGTTGCAAAGCATCAGCCGCAGGCCCTGGCTCTGTAGGACCTGTCCACCTAGACTGCAGGGGTTGGTACAAGCGACCGGGCGTAACCAACAGCCGCGGTCTCCCAACGGACCTTGGGATCTTATCCTGTCCTCGCATCCCCTCCTCCCCGCGACCGTTGTAATAGGACAACCCTCTGCTTTAGTGACCTTTATATTCCCCCCCTCCACCGCATCCCCGTCCTTCCTGGACTCACCTGTCTGTCCGGCTCTGGCCCTCCTCCCGGTCTGATTAACCCTCCCCCCCACCCTGGGACCCCCTAAAAAAGATAAAAAACATTTTACTAAAAATCCCCTTAGCTTCCGGTTCCTGCACCTCTCGGGGTCCACGAACCCGTCCTCGAGGCGGGCCCTTGAAAGAGCCAAGGGCCAAGCCTGCGAGAGAGGGGCCTCCCGCAGGCGGAGCAAGTCTAACCTCGAATACGTTATTAAAAGTCCCAATAGGGTAAGGTACTGATAAAACAAAGTTGATAGGTCATAGCCGGCAGGGCTAGGGTCTCAATGAAGGACCAGAGTCTTAAAGTCTAGATGGTAAATAATAGTAAGTAATGTCTGGATGGTAACTTCAGAGGAAGATGGTAAGTAATAGGTGGTAAATAGATGGTAAATAATGTCTAGATGGTAACTAGATGGTAACTTCAGAGGGAGGGGGGGAAATGGGAGGTAGTCAAGTGTCGCAAATGGTGGGGAGAGGCAAAGATGATAAATGGGAGAAAGATGGTTCAAATGGCCCCAGGTGAATAAAAATTCCTTAATGGGTGGGGGGGGGGCCTTCTTGTCCTGATTGTTTTAGGCTGGGCAGCTGCTCAGACCTGTCCATGGCTCCAGGTGCCTGCTCAAGCTGCTCAAGCCTGTCCATATCCCCAAGCCATGATCTCCAGTGGCCTCCAGGCTCCAAATCATCCCCAGCCATAATTCCAGAGCCTCACCGATGTCTTTGGTGCCTCTCCGGTGCTCTCCGGCACTCCGTTGCTCCTTCCTTGTTCCTCCCTGTGCCCCCGATGCTGGTAATGACCCTCCGGTGCCTCCGGTAACTCTCTGGGGGCTCTCCGGGGTTCCTTCCCTTTGTTCCTTTCTCTTTTTACTTTTCGGCTTTTCGGCTTTTTTAAATTTGCCGGCGTCAGCGCTGCCCGCGCAGCCGCACTGCGCCGTCGCCATGTTCACAGGCTTCTTCCCAGCCGATTGCCGCTTACGATCTTCAACTCCTTCCTGCTCTCCGATCTTCACCGACCACCCTGGAAGGCCAAAACTGGCCCAAAACAAGCCAGGGTGGTCGGGCTATCAACTCTCAGCCCCCTCTGATGTCATAGGGCCGGTTGCAGTCCTTACCCGGTCGGGCGCTCCATAGTTCAACTCCGGAGCTCAGGAGGCGACCGCCATCGTTGGAAGCTCCTCCTCCTATCTCCTACCTTTGATTTGGAGTGTCCAAATCAAAACGTGTTTTCCATCCACAGCACATTTTTTTCTTTCATGCACACTTTCACTTTAGCATTAGGAAAAAGGAATGTAACTGTGAAAGTGAAACCTGTAATAGGAGTCCAATCAGTACATAGGAATCTAGTCTGAAATGGAAAGTAACAGGTTCAGCATGAAGGTGATTTTAGCTTTTTGAAAATACTTAACAGCTAATCCTCAACTTACAATCATAATTGAGCCCAAACTTTCTTTTCCTAGGCAAGACAGTTATTAAGTGACTTTTGCCCAATGTTATGACCTTTCTTGCCACAGTTGTTAAGTAAATCACTGCTGTTGTTAAGTTAATGACACAGTTGTTAAGTGAATGTGGCTTCCCCATTGACTGTGCTTGTCAGAAGATTGCAGAGGGAGATCACATGACCCTGGGATACTGCAATATATGCCAGTTGCCAAGCGTCTGAATTTTGATCAGAGGACCACGGACATCCTGCAATGGTCATAAGTGTGAAAAAATGGCTATAAGTCGCTTTTCTCAGTGGCGTTGTACCTTCATACAATCACCAAATGAATGGTTATAAGTTGGGAACTGTGTGGCATTCTTTGCCTGTCAAAGGAAACAATTCTAACTAATTTAAGTTGCAACATTGGTTCCGTGGTTTTGATATTTTTTTTAAAAAAAAACATTTGCTGATCAAATTGACCACAGCCTCTGGATTGTGAGGAAAAGGCTATACAACAAATGCAAAGTATATGTGCTGCTTAATTTGATTTTAAATCAATCCTGGCCTGGCAAATTGCTTGCAAAGAGTGTTATGAATGGAGGTGCGGCAGGATAAAAAGTCTCCCATGCAAATATCCTCAATGAAATGCCACCACAATAAAGAACAAAAGACTAATATGTCTGTCAAGCTTGTCTGAAGCTTTTTAAAAATTAATTGGTATGGTGCTTTGCTATTTCTTACTGGAAGTAGTTACCATGGGAACTATAAATGAGCTCAGTCGGTGGTAAATGTTTTAATCAACTGTGATGACTATACTAAATTACTGATAATTTTAAACAAGAAGGACGCCCATCAGTTACACCGATTATAGGTTCAGGGACTTCTATTCAGGAACTTGTGGCTGTTGTCCTAGATGGGTAGCAAATACTGTGGGGTAACATTTCTATAGTTTCTATAAGAGCCAAGGTGGTGCAGTGGTTAGAGTGCAGTATTGCAGGCTACTTCAGCTGACTGCTAGCTGCAGTTCAGCAGTTCAAATCTCACAAGGCTCAAGGTTAACTCAGCCTTCCATCCTTCCAAGGTGGGAAAAATGAGGACCCGGATTGTTGGGGGCAATAGGATGACTCTGTAAACCGCTTAGAGAGGGCTGTAAAGCATTATGAAGCGGTATATAAGTCTAAGTGCTTATTGCTATTGCTATAGTGATTACTGGTGCTCCAATTATCTGTTTATCCTTACTGTTAAAGTGAGGGGTGCTCAGTCTCCCTAGATGTATTGGTGCAACCCAATTCAAACTCTTACCCGAAGGTTAGTATTTCTCAGCTTGCCCAATATTTCTTCATTTCACCTCACCACTATTAACACAGAAATAAGCCTAATGTCAGCATTCCAAATATCACCCAGAATTAAATCAGAGTTCAAGACATAACTTTCATCAAAGTTCCAATTTAATAAGACAGACATGTTGGCACATCTGTGGAAACCCAAATCTGAAGGCTTCCTGTGTTTCCACCCAGTTGAAAGTTCATGATCTTGTCCCCACTCCCACAAGTCCATCACATGGTCCAATGGACCTCTGCCCCGCTGGCATTTCCACCCATCTAGTTCCAATCAGGTACAGAGGTGTGGAGACAGAAGGTGACCTTGGGCTTCTAGAAAGGATTTTTTTATTTTGAAAACAAACACATTCTACTCCTTACTATTCCCCCTCCCTATTCCCCACTAATGAAACAGCAGAAAAAAATTATAGAAAGTGTGGCAGGCCAAAAATCCTAAAAGGAATATGACTGCAAGCCTGACACCTACGGTATATTGTCGACTTTTCATTTAAATCCCACAAGGGTGTAGCAAAGCTAGCCACAATTTATTTAAAACGGGAAATATACCTTTCGGTCAAGCTTCCTTCCTTGGCAGTAAAAGACACAGAGGTTATGTTTTCGTTACCATAATAAATAAGAAATTGCTAGTTTTGGACTATGCACAAACTCTTACAGACCACAGCTTGTGCAGGCAGTCCTCAACTTACAACCATTTGTTTAGTGTCCATTTGAAGTTACCATGTCAATGAAAAAAGTGGCTTATGACCAGTTTTCGCACTTAACGACCATTGCAGCATCCCCATGGTCATGTGATCAAAATTCAGGCACTTGGCAACTGGCTCATTTATGGTAGTTGCACCGTCCCAGGGTCCTGATTCCCCATTTGTAACCTTCTCAGCTGGCATCCAACAAGCAAACTCAATGGGGGAAGCGCGATTCATTGAACAACTGTATGATTCACTTAACTGCAGTGATTCATTTAACATCTGTGGCAAAAAAAGGTTGCAAAATATGGCAAAACTCACTTAACATCAGTCTTACTTAGCAATGAAAATTTTGGGCTCATTTATGGTTATAAGTTAAGGACTGCCTTGTCACTACGTTAAAATGTTTGCTAGCCTGAACTGACTGAATTGACACTAAATAGTTAAACTGAGAAAGAGTTATTGCGCAGGTCATAAAAGTTCTTATCTGACAGTGATGTACTGCGCATGATTCACACATTCCAGAAAGAGAGCTACTTCTGATCTTTTGTCCGGCTGCCAGGAAAACTGGCAGACGGAACACTTTTATCAAAATGTAACAATTAGTTAGATTTGTTTTATTTACATTTATTATTTTTGTATTAAAGTTTGTTTATTAATTAGAATATGCTTCCACAGAATCTTTATTTTCTTTTTCTTCGCATCTTAAAGTATATGCTGTTGGAAATCAGCCCGATCCTAGACCTCATTTTCTTCAGGGTGAAATCTTCCCCTGACATGCCTGGTTTCCATTGGCTAGCTAGGAGCTATCCATGGTACTAATGGGATCAACCTAAAGCAGATTTCTTTAACTTTTTGCTCTGCGTACTTTTAATAATTATGGAGGACTCTAATTACTTTTAACAATTATGGAGGCTTTTATTTGGGTTACAGTTATCAATATTTACCACATTCAAAATTAAAGTGGATACATTCACTGCCGCTGCCACTTCTCACGGTTGTTTGATGGCATTTTAATACTGTATTGTATTTGAAGATCCGCTGTCAAATCATTTTAATCATGTGGCTATCAGAGAGGATGTTGGGGGACATACAAGGATCCTTGGACCACACTCTGAGAAACACCAGCCTTGGGCAACTTTCGTTCTGCCAGGGAACATATCAAGCCAAAGGATGTACTCATATAGATGCTTTTGAAGGTGAGCTCAAAATACATTTGTGGTATGTATTTTAGTACGTCTGAAATTTTACCACTCCCACCATGTGGTGGGTTTATAGAGTATGTGTTTTCAGGCACTTAGTTATCTAAGAGTCAGCTTTCTAAGTGACCTCCAGCAAATCTCTCTGAAGCAAATTTCCACAGTTATGAGTGGAATATAATATAAGTCTTATCTTTCTATGTTTCCTTGTCAGGTAGCCTGTTAATGTATTTTTAGTATCTTAACTAGATTCACTTTTATTTTTGGCTTCGCTTAGCTGGGCTAATGAGCAACAGAGGGTAATTCAGTTCTCACGGCTTTCAGTATCTCTTCCCTAAAATCCAGTGAGTTTCAACACAAGAGGTTGACACAATGACATCTGGAGCAGCTGGGTGTCATGTCCTCTAAATCAATTGGTACGGCAAGTCCCAGCGTTCTGAGCAACATTGGGTGGAAAATTTGGAAAGCTGCAGTTCAAGACCCAAAGAAAATACCCCCCCTCTCTCACACACTTCCTCCCCCCTTTCTTACTTTCTCTCTCTCTCTTCCTCCCTCTCTCATCTTCCCTCCCTCTCTCTTATAATATTCTCTAATTCTGCTGCATTGTGACTTGGAAGAAATACACCTGTTCCCCTGTTTTCCATATGTGCATGTGATCACATCACTTAAAACTGTTGGAAATTGGACTCATGTGGTGTGTCAGAACAAACTACTATTATTACCAGTACTAAATAAAGTAAAATCCCAAAACATAAAAGGCGTTTTGTTCTGAAGATTAGCTCTGAGCTACAGGATACCAAGATGCTTAAGACGTAGCAGACCTGATCTATAGTCCACGGCAGCCATTTTCTTCGCACAATTGGACCAATAGGAAAATTAAATGGTTTCTATCTAATTTATCTTACATGCACATCCCATTTTGCATGATTAAGTATTTCTTGTCTTGTATAATTTATATAATACTGGACGACAGTGTATCATTGTGAAGTATCTCAGGCCAGAGAACTGCAACAGCCAACCTTTCATTTTGAAAGATGGTTAGTAAAATATGTCTCTGGACAAATTAAATAGGGAAGAAATGTGTTTGTGGGTGTATAAACACGTATATGAATTATTTTAGAAATTATCTCATGTTGTTCCCCCAAGAATTCTGGGAACCGTGAAGTGTGTTGGAAAGTCTGTTTAAGAACCCAAATGCCTCTCACAAAGACAGTTGCCAGGACTGATGGGGCGAGGGAAAGATTATAAAAACCATTTTTAGTCAATGATGTAAATACATATTGAACATCAGATTGAGCGAATCTAATCAACATGATAAATAGGAAAAAACACAGAAAAACTTGTAATATTTCATTTTGAAGGTAACCTTTTGGATAAAACACAGCACATAACCAGACAATTCTCTTTTACTCATAGTTCATTAACAATATGTTGGGGCAGTCACTGTGGAAGTATTTTCCAAAGAGGGTAACAGGAATCTTTAAGGAGCTGCTATCCCATGTACTCATGGGTGATCACTGAAATGAAAAGGTAATTTCATTTGTTAATAACAGGGAGCTAAACTAGGGAGAAGAGGGTCCTTAAGAGGCCTAGATTCCTGAGCTATGAAGATATTTAAAGGTTACAACACAACCCCATGATTTATTGGGCCTGTCAGACCTGGAAGCCATATTTTACATTGGGCCTTCAGGCCTGTTCAAGCCTCAGAGTCTTCTTTCGTTGGGGGTGTTACTTGGAACCCTGACAGGGCCATCCTTTCGGAGATGTTTCCTTACATAAACAGACAAATGGAATGACCGAACGTAGATTGTTCTTGTCAAGGTGCACCTGAAGGCAAATAATGGATGGTTCTCTCTCATGAATCTAAAATCCAAGTATCAACACAGCAACAACTTCAATTTATCCACCTGTCAAATACTGTGTGATTTGGCCTTCAATGCAAAAAAAATGGCCTTATCATTCCTCCTCGTGGCATATTTGATGATGTATCTGATGGGTTTGACAGATGAGCATATTTCTACACTGAGATGACAATCGAATGCCTTCAACGGTTGTGCATTATAAGGTACCACCCATTGAGAAGTTATAGTTTGACTTTATGATCCTGCTTGACGTCCTTTAAATCCTCCCATTTCTGGAGACCTCCTGTAGATAGCATATGAATCATCACCACACTTTGTATGATCATTGAATGGCTCTTATTGCATGTACCATTTTCTCAAAATGCTGAGTTTCTGCTACAATACAGTCTATGAATCATATGCTTCAATTCCTAATTCTGAAGCTGGGAATCTTTGCTTGGGTTCAGTATTTCAGTTTGCACAAATGTATCATAATCCTGTGCTGTTTTATCACTCCACAGCAGACAGTGCAAATAAAGCAGATCCTGCTTTTGGTATTCCACACTCAGTACAGTGGTGAGATTTACTTCCCTTCCCTACCGGTTCGCAAACGTGAGTACGGGCAGAAGGTCGTGCAGTATGTCAGGGCAGATGGGAGGAACCTCCCACAGCCACTGCTACTGGTTCGCCCAAATTGGGGAGAACTGGCTGAATGCCACCTCTGACTTGGTTCCAAGTTCATCATTTGGTGATGGTGATGCCAGCCATCATCTTCCATCAAGAGGAAATAAAGTATGTACTGAAAGCTGTATTAGGGACAATAGGATTGTGAAAATATTTGCAAAACACCTCCTAGTTCTTTCAACATAATATGCCATAATGTTGATGAAGTTTTAGTGTTGCTTAGTATAATAATGGTGACCTCATTAACAATTTGTGCATTAAATCTTCACTTAGGTTCAAATGCTGATCTCCAGTGAGAATCAGTGACAATGGAAGTGCAGGGACAATGCATTGTAGGGGGTTTATTATGGTACTCATTTCTCCAACAATACAGCAGTCTCATGTTGAATTCCATCATTGTGGAGTATACTTATTCTCAGTTCTATGCTGTCAATAATTTGAAAGTTTTGTCTTAGGCTTAGTACTCTTCAACATCTTTGTAAATTATTTAGATGAAAGGATAGAACTCATCAAATTGGCAGATGATCCCAATCTGGGGGGAACAGTCAACACTTAGGAAGATAGACTCAATATAGAGAAGGATCCTGAGAGACATGAACACTCGGCTTTAGCCAACAAAAGGCAATTCAGTAGTGGGAAAAATAAGTTCTTAGACTTAGGAACAAAAAACCAAATGCGCTGGCATAGAATAACTGGTACCTGGCTCAACAGTAGTCGCAGTGAGAAGGATCCAGTGTCTTAGTGCACTATCACTTACTGTAAATATGACCCAGCAGTATGTTGCAGTTGCCAAAAAAGCCAATGCAGTCCTAAGCTGTATCAACAGAGGAATGATATCAAGATGAAGTGATAGCATCATTTTATACTGTACTGGTAAAACCACACTTGGCATACTATGTCCAGTTCTGGTCACCAAATATAAAAAAAGATGTTGAGATTCCAGAAAGAGTGCAGAGAAGAGTAGCAAAGATGATAAGAGGCTAAACCGTATGATGAATGGTTGCAGCAACTAAGTATGTCTATTCCAGGGGTGTCCAAACTTGGGAACTTTAAGACTGGCTGGGGAATTCTGGGAGTTGAAGTCCACAAGTCTTAAAGTTCCCAAGTTTGGACACCCCTGGTCTATTCTAATGAACAGGATGAATAGGAGGTGATATGAAAGCAGTCTTCTAATATTTGGGGCTGTTACAGAGAGGAGGGGGCAGGACATGGAGTAGCAGGTGAAAAATATTAAAAAGAGAACCAGCCTAGAACTAAGGAGACGTTTCTTGTCAGTGAGAAAAATTAACAGCTTGCCTCCAGAGATTATGGGTGCTCCATCACTGGAGGTGTTCAAAAAAGAGATTGAACAGCCATTTGACTGAATGGTACAGGGCAGTGATGGCTAACCTTTTTTGCCTCGCATGCCAAAAGCAGAGGGAGCGCAGAGAGGTCATGCGCAGGCGTGCTACACCCATAATGCTATGTGTGCTCCCGCCCATGTGCATGCACACGCGACCAGCACTCCCCACCCCCTGCTTTTGGCATGCTTTTTTCACCCTCCTCAGGCTCCAGAGGCTTTATAGGAGCCTGGTGAGGGCAAAAACAGCCTCCCCCCCCCCAAGAGGCCCTCCAGAGGCTTCAGGAGCTTCCCTGAACCTTCCAGAGCATGAAAAACCGGCCCTATGGGCAAACTGGAAATTTGGGAATGGACTTCCGGTTTGTCCATAGGGCCATTTTTCACTCTCCGGAGCCTTCAGAAGTTGGGGTGTTTCATCACCGAAGGAGAGACCGGACATTTGTCTGAAATGGTATAGGGTCTCTGCTTATGCTGGAGGCTGGACTAGAAGACCTCCAAGGTCCCTTCCAACTTCCAAAACAACCCTATGAGCGAACTGGAAGTCCATTCCTGAACTTCTGGTTTGCCATAGGGCCGGTTTTTTGAGGGTGAAAAACAGCCTGAAAAGAAGGCCTAAGTCAGCTGGCCAAGCGCACACATGCATACTGGAGCTGACAGGGCAACGCCTCGTGTGCTCTAACAAATGACTGCACATGCCATCTGTGGCACGCGTGCCATAGGTTCACCCTCACGGGTATAGGGTCTCCTGCTCGAGCAGGGGGCTGGACTAGAAGTCCTCCAAAGTCTCTTCCAACACTGTTATTCTATGTTATTGTAAGAACTGAAGCAACCACAACTTCCCCAAATTTCAATCCCTCAGGAGTAATGGATTCCGAAGTTTGGATACATTCTGTGAGTTTGTCCGTCTGAGGTGCCTTAGTTCAAAACTGTTGCCCTGTGATGCACCGTTTTATCCAGGTAAAGGTCATGACAAGGGTTTTAATAGCAGATGGATGATTAGCCATTTTGTTTTATGCCAGGAAACTCTTCTCAGTATAGTTAGAATATGAGAAAAACCTCATATTCATATTGTGAATAGTATCTTTTATCTAATTGTTCTTCAATGATTTCCTCTTTAATGGTTCCTTTTTATTATCTATATGGATAGAATGTTTATTATTTCTGTCATGTTCCAAACCTTTCATCTATATTTCTAAATTCCTTGCTTCATCCCTCTCAGGAACACTTCACAATTGACTATTTCCTACATATGTAGGATGTGTGACAAATACCCATGTGTTTATTTTGTTGTATTTTGCTGTTATAGCTTTCAATCCTGCACTAAACTGACCGAGTGGGAACATTGCAGATGTTTGATTATATGCAGAGATGCCAGGAGAGAGCTGGCATCTCTGCATACTGCAACCTGCCCCAGATTTCATGCAGTGCACTTACAATAAATCAGATCCATGGCCTGCACTCAGAATTAAACTTGGTAGCCAGAAAGATCTAGAAAATAACAGAATAACATAATTGCCAGGGACCTTGGAGGTCTTCTATTCCAACCTCCAGCAAAAGCAGAGATACTATACCATTTCAGACAAATGTTTGGTCTGTCCTCCAGTGATGGAGCACCCCAACTTCTGAAGGCAACCTGGCTAATTGTTGTAATTGGAGAGAAATTTCTCTTCAGTTCTAAGTTGCTTCTCTCCTTAATTAGTTTCCACCCATTGCTTCTTGTTTTACCCTCAGGTGCCTTGGAGAATAGTTTGACTCCCTCTTCTTTGTGGCAACCCCTGAGATATTGGAACACTGCTATCATGTCTCCCCTAGTCCTTCTTTCTCTTAAGCTAAACATACCCAATTCCTGCAACCGTTCTCCATGTTTTAGCCTCCAGCCCCCTAATGATCTTTATTGCTCTTTTCTGCACGCTTTCTGGAGTCTCAACATCTTTTTTATAATATGGTGAAATTCAAGTTCTTGCCGAAGACTTTAAGAATCTCAGGAACTAAAACTGGGTAAGACCTACTTAACGTTTTACTGTATTACCAACAGAGTTCAAAATACCGGACTCTTAAGGAAACCTTCACACTGATCCACTGCTTTCCAAAGATCTTTGAACTCAGGTAATTTAATTCCCAATTTATATAACCATTTTTCTCATTATGGAATAGGTGCCATTCTTTAGTCCTTGAATGAACAGAATACTTGCAGAAATAATTACACTGGAACAGTCAAAGTTATTATTAAAACAATTCTAGACAAAATAGCAATCTTGGTATCAACAATGCATGAGCAGACCAATGAGAAAAAGCCTAACAAAATCTTGTCCCTGTTTGGTCATGAAATAGTTACCACTTTTGAGTTTGTCATGTTTATGACACATAACTATATACATACACATACACATATACATTTACATACATATACATACATATATATACAACAAAACAAGCAAAGCAGCATTGATAGATATTTTCATCAGCTGATAGAATTAATTTTCTCAGTCAGAATTCTTTTTTTTAAAAAAACCCTTTTAATAACTTTTTCTGGGCATTAGAACTTGCACATTTAGTGATTCAAAACAAGTATTTGAAATCTTGTAAAGTTTAATCAAGGCATCACTCAGGCATTCCACAAAATAGCTCTCTTTTCACCCTCAATCTAGAGCCTGAAGAAGATATCCAGTTGTTTTAAAAGTTGACTTATTGTAATCAAATCTTAAAGTAGCTGCACCTTTTTTCACTCTACTCTACTGCAAAGGACACTCAAAAGATGTAACCACTTTAATGAGATTTAATAATTTAAAGAAATGCAGTGTTCAAGCGTCTGCAAATTCCATGCATTTATTTCTAATCTTTCTTGGAGCATGCACAGCCCCAAAAACATTTCAGCATAACATTTCCAAAAATAAAGTAGGATTTTCTGCACCAACTTGAAGTTCCAGTGGGTTTTCCATTGCTCCTGGGAAAGTTAATGACAGATGTGCTTTATGTGCTAGAGAAGGTAGACTCAGATGCCATAAATTAGTTAATTAAAAACTAAATGAATTCCTCCTTGATTTCTAAGCAGGGGGCAAAAGCATGAATAGAAATGGAGATTTCAGATCATTCCCTTGTACATGAAATTAGATTAGATTTATTCGTGTTGTAGTTGTTACTACATGATTGTGATCTATTTCCAAGTTTAGGTATGAGTTGTTCCTTTAGCTATCTCAGCAATGGCCTCCACAATGTAATCTTGAAAGATGCTAAACTGTTAGAAACCTGGAGGGTGAGGCCCAGGGGACTTCCCTCTGCCAAGACCTACAATTTATTGGCATTCAGAGACCCAGTTAAAATATTTTCTCTCGTTGTTAACTCTTAGCCATGACGGTGGCTAAGATATATAGCTGGTTCACAGCTCCTGCACATATACTACAATGTCAGGCTATGTTTTCTATTTATTTATGTTGCACCATTCAATTAGTTGAGGACTGGCAACTGCCTGGACTAGTCCTTGCAGTTTTCATGGCAAGTTTTTGAACCTGGTTAGCCCTTACCTCCTTCCTAGATTTGGGAGTCCCAAAGTCACCCAGCTGGCTTTTGTGCACCTGATTGGAACTAGAACTCACAGTCTCCCAGTTTCTAGCCTAGAGCTTTAACCACTTCACCAAACTGGCTTTGTGCTTTTAATAATCACGGTCAAATGTAGCACCCATCCTATGCTTCTCAACTCATGTGAATAGAGATGCCATCTGTTCTGGGGCAGATGTGCTGGAATCCAAACAGGTCTGAAAAGTTATCATCAAACTCCATGAGCTTTTATTTTTAAGTAATCATTGTTTGATCAAATAACAGACTGTCAGGTAACAAAGGGCTGTAACTAAATATAACCTGGCTTGTAAAATCTCTAGTGGGTATTGGGACCTGTCACATTTTTCTGCTGTATGTATTATTTACTGTAGACCGAAAGTGAGGTTTATTAATAATTCTTTGCGTGTTTTGTTCTACAGATAGGATATTTCTTCAGCAATTTGTTCTTGCTCCTTGGGTGACTTCAATAAAAATTGGATTTTCTGTTCTCTGCAAGTAGGCAGGCGTGCATTTTACAAGAACACGAGCAAGGCTGACTCTAGAAGGGAAGCATCTGCATTACGGCAAGAAATATATGCAGGAAAAAAAGGATGCCAGCTCTCATGCAAGGACAGCCCCTCTCTAAATATTATTTAAAGCAGGGATGTCCAACCTTGGGAACTTTAAGACATGTGGACTTCAACTCCCAGAATTCCCCAACAAGCTGGTTGGGGAATTCTGGGAGTCGAAGTCCACATGTCTTAAAGTTCCCAAGGTTGAACAGTCCTGCTTTAAAGCAATTGTTATGTCCAAGTCTATGCAAATACAAACAAAATGCTGTATCCCTTAGCAAAGCAAACTGAATTGAAAACTGACATATTATGGATCCTTAAAGTTACCTCTGGACTGTTTTCAGCAAGTGTCCCTTTGTTCCCCAATACTGAACTTTTGTTCTCAATAACCAGGGACAGCCGCTGTCCGTGATTCTCTAGCCTCTGCACCAAACATCTAGTCATCTATTTAAGTGATATTCTTCCTGACAAAAGATTACTAGAAATTTAAGTGATATTCTTCCTGACAAAAGATTACTAGAAATAAAATGGGTGTCAGGGTTCCAAGTAACACCCTCAACAAAATAAGACTCCGAGACTCGAAGTTCCTCAAAGTTCCACTTTATTAGAGACATCATATAGGCACATCTGGGAAAACCCGAATCTGAAAGCTTCCAAGTTTTCCCCACCCAAGTGAAAGTCCAAGTCCCTGCCCAACACCCACATGTCCATCACATGGCCCAATCAGGCACCGTCCCAACTGGAGATGCCTTCCGGTCTTGCCCCTCCAGGTGCAGGGCAATATGTCCTTGACTCTCTGAGAAAGGAATGTTATTATGACTATATATCTCCCATACTCCATATAATCGCCCCTCCCATTTTCCCACTGCATTGAATGTGACATGCCTGAAGGCCCAATGCAAAAGATAGTTTCCAGGCCTGACAATGGATGGTTGAGGTGTTTCAGGAACAAAGCCAGCAAGAGTCTTTTTTATGAGGTAAACAGTTACCCAACACTCTCCAAAACAGAAAACTAAAGAAGGGCAGAGCTACCGCAGCTCGTATCTTCTGAAAGTAAAGCCTGTTTCCAACTGACTTTGCTTTCTCACCAATTTTGGCATCCTCACCGAAGGAACCAGAAACAAATTCACCCCTTGCTGAAGCGCCCCTGTGAGGAAAGGCATTTGGTTTATGGATGTGGACCCAGACTAAAATGCATTAGTGAAAAATATGCTTCCAATTTTTCTCTAAAACCAAAATCCGTATTTCAAATGAAGTACTTTATTATGCATTCAACAAACAATTCTCTTTCTAGTTGTTAAGGCGACCATCTGGTTAAGCTAAAAAGTAAATTGAGACGATAGAATTAGAATTCCCATTTTTTAAAATTATTGAGGCAGGAAGGGGAGAACACAGAGGGCTTTCACAACAGGCCTTGAAATCCATCAACTTTAGTTTAAAAGGGGGCTCAACTGCCAGGATGCAGTCCCATTTAAACTATTGAAGGAGGCTAAACCTAGAATTAAATTTATATGTGTGGAAATGGCTTCCCCGAAAGAGTCTTGCCATCTTTCACCGTTAGAATATATGCACAATAATAAGCATCTTTCATACTGTAGCTCCTCCATCAATGCTGCCTGGAATATAGAATTCATAGGTGCAAACTATTTTTATTGTCCAATGGACCCTCATGCAAGGTTTTAAACTGAATTATTGTCACCAGTATTTTAATCACTCCTTTGAAACAGAATGTATCGATTCCCTTAAAGGAAAGAATTACCCTGCAGTTATTTGCAGAACTGAAAACCAAGGAATGGTTTTAAAAAGAACCTAAGAGCAGAGGCACTTTGCAGAGAATCGGTAGAATATTTTGTCAACCTCCTGCTTTCAATCCAAATATGACATCCAAGGCCTGTTGCTTTTCACAAATCCCATTTAACTTACAGGAATGCAGATCGTGTTCTAGAAAAGGATGACTTTGTGCATAAGGAAACCATCAGTAAAACCAGTCCACCGTTAGTGATAGTATCTGTGGCCAACCGGGACTCAGGCACTGCCTTTGTTGCACGAACTGGACCAGCACATGATTGATTGATTTGGACATTATGTGTTACATGAATACAATTCCAATTTCAGCTGTATTTTCAGCAAAGAGGCTGCATGAAATATTGATTTCCCATTCGCTTACTTCAGTATCCTATCAACCTGAAGCTCAAACCAAGATTTCCTGACAGGTTGGACTAGACTCAGACAGTGAGGAATTTCAGAATTTTTTTTATAAACATAGCCCCACCCCTGAAGTTGACTGGTTAGGATAAAAGAATATTTGTCTTTTGACAACCAAGGCAATGGTTAGAGCACCCAACTACTGTGTTTCCCCCAAAATAAGTTAGGGTCTTATTTTCTTTTGACCTCCGAAATGAGCGCTTGGCCTTATTTTGGGGCAGGTCTTATTATTTTTGAGGTGCAGGAGGCAGCGAGCGTGGTCACCTCATGGCAGCTGCTGTGTTGCAATATTTTTGGAGAGGGCTTATTTTAGTGCATGTGGTCAAAAGACTGATTGGGCTTATTACCCGGGGAGGTCTTATTTTTGGGGAAACAAAGTAGGAAAACATGGGTTCACCCAGTGGTGAAATGCAGCTGGTTCTATCCGGTTTGGGTGAACGGGTAGTGGCAGTGGTGGAAGGTTCCGCCTACCCACCCGGACATCACTCCGCTTTTGATGCTCTGCGCATGTGCAAAAGGTCCAGCGCATGTACGTAGGTGCGCTCACATTTGGGAATCAGTAACGAAGGTAAGTTGATTTCACCCCTGGGTCCAACCCCCCCCCCCAAACAATGAACATGACTGAGGTGATTTGGGATTGGGTACATCTTTCTAAGAATAAATGCTAGAAGTGGGATGAGTACATACAGCCTCAGCTCCCTGGAAGGGAATTGAAGTAATAATAAGTAGAACAAATAGATTAGTCAAAATAATACAATAATTTCCCTAGGTCTGAAGATTAATTAGGAGGCCTTTCATGAAATCAACAAGGGTATGTTAGATCGGGTGAATGAAGGCACATTCAGGCTTCAGAATAACAAACAGCTCTTTATTAGCACAAGTCAACTATGTACAATCCAGCGAAGGTTCAGTCTGACAGCAGCCCTTTTATAGGGAGCTGTCAGACCCTTCGACCAATCAGATTGAATCTCTGTTCCCGCCGGAACAGAGGACCTTGGTGTAAACCATTACCAATGTTTCTGGTATCTAGGGTAGTTCTTTGAGCCTTTTTTCCACTGGCCAAATAATGGCCTTTCTTTTAAAATGATAGGTAGTTTCCCCACTTCCCCCATAACTGAAGAGGTGATTATTGCACAACTGCAAGGAAGAAGCTAAGAATAACCTGAAACAACAACAACAACACATCTCTTCTACTTGAATAAAGGGATAGGAATAAAAGATTAAATTTTCGGAAAATAGAAGCACAAATAGAACCAGAGAAAGCCTGAGACTCTTCAAGAGGGTACAGTGTGAGGATTAAAGTTTCTGGAAACTTCCTTCTCTATCACCTGTGAATGTTAATGACACCTCTAAAGTGCAAATATTCTCCACAGCCAGATATTCCTTGTCTCCTGAAAACAGATTTGCATCCTGAGAAATGCACCGTATTTAGTGTCATAGATCTCACAGGCCACCCACTGTCTCCTTACAATTTTTAAGTCAGGAAACTGAAATATTATTAACTCCCTCCTTCTCCCAGATTATGCTGATTTGTCTTCAGTCCCAAATTTTTAGCAGCCAGCTGAATAAAAAAGAAAGCCATTTTCTAGGCACTCAGACACAGGAATAGTGTCCTTCAATAAAACAGACTGACAAATTTATTCCGCAGCTTAGTCTCTGTCCAATGAAATCCATCTGGCGTTTTTAAAATTTGCTCTTCTCACACATTGTCAAATATTGATTGAAATTTCCCCAAATCAATTTCTTGGACTAAGGAGCTCATCTGGGCCTTTCAATTTTACTTAATTAACTTAATTTTGTCAATTAGTTGAGATTTAAAATCAGGAGGAACATGAAAGACTAATTGTCATGATACATTTTCTACAGAAAAATGATTAGACACCACAAGCTTTGGATCTTTTCACTGTCCTAGTGATGTTGCTGAAATATAATATTACAGGTAGTCCTCAACTTATAACCATTTGTTTAGTGACCAAAGTTACAATGGCACTGAAAAACATGACTTACAACCATTTTTCACACTTACAACCATTGCAGCATCCCCATAGTCAAAATTTGGAAGCGTGACAACTGTCAGGACTCATATTTATGACGGTCGCAGTGTCCTGGGGTCCAGTGGTGGGATTCAAAATGTTTACTACTGGTTCTGTGGGCATGGTTTGGTGGGCGTGGCAGAGGAAGGATACTATAAAATCCCCATTCCCTCCCCACTCCAGGGGAAGGTTACCCAGTACTCTTCAACAACTTCATCAATGATTTGGATGAGGGAATAAATGGGGAACTCATCAAATTTGCAGATGACACCAAGTTGGCAGGAATAGCCAACACTCCAGAAGATAGGCTTAAGATACAGAAGGATCTTGACAAACTTGAACATTGGGCACTATCTAATAAAATGAAATTCAATGGTGGAAAGAGTAAGGTTCTACATTTAGGCAAGAAAAACGAAATGCACAGGTACAGTATAGGTGGTACCTTCCTCAATAGTAGTAATTGTGAGAGGGATCTTGGAGTCCTAGTGGACAACCATTTAAATATGAGTCAGCAGTGTGCAGCAGCTGCCAAAAAAGCCAACACAGTTCTAGGCTGCATCAACAGAGGGATAGAATCAAGATCACGTGAAGTGTTGATGCCGCTTTATAATGCCTTGGTAAGGCCACACTTGGAATGCTGCATTCAGTTTTGGTCACCACGATGTAGAAAAGATGTGGAGACTCTAGAAAGAGTGCAGAGAAGAGCAACAAAGATTATTAGGAGACTGGAGACTAAAACATATGAAGAACGGTTGCAGGAACTGGATAAGTCTAGTTTAATAGAAAGAAGGACTAGGGGAGACATGATAGCATTGTTCCAATATCTCAGGGGTTGCCACAAAGAAGAGGGAGTCAGACTATTCTCCAAGGCACCTGAGGGTAGAACAAGAAGCAATGGGTGGAAACTAATCAAGGAGAGAAGCAACTTAGAACTGAGGAGAAATTTCCTGACAGTTAGAACAATTAATCAGTGGAACAGCTTGCCTCCAGAAGTTGTGAATGCCCCAACACTGGAAGTCTTTAAGAAGATGTTGGATAGCCATTTGTCTGAAATGGTATAGGGTTTCCTGCCTAGGCAGGGTGTTGGACTAGAAGACCTCCAAGGTCCCTTCCAACTCTACTATTGTATTGTATTGTATTGTTACTGGAAAATCCCCATTTCCTCCCAATCAGCTGGAACTAAGGAGGCAGAGAATAGATGGGGAAGGGGCCAGTGAGAGGCAGTACTTACTGGTTCTCTGAACTACTCAAAATGTCCTCTACCGGATCTCCAGAACGGTCAGAACCTGCTGAATACCACCTCTGCTGGGGTCATGTGATCACTTTTGCGACCTTGTGATAAGCAAAATCAATGGGAAAACCAAATTCAGTCAACCATGTTACCAACTTAACAACTGTGGTGGTTCACTTAGTAACTGTGGAAAGAAAGGTTGCAAAATAAGGCACAGTTTACTTAACTACTGACTTGCTTAGCAACAAGTCAAGGACTAGCTGCAGTCCCTATGCAAGTCAAATCCAGCATATTCATAACTGCTAAACTTAAATGTCATTAGCCCTGAAAATTTTGGTTATTAAGACTACATTAATATATTTTTGCACCTTTACTGTATTACTCTATCTGATGAGGGAGATATTTTTTTAATTAATAGTCCTGGATATGGGCAGCTGGTGTTTTCCTTTTCAAATAGTCCTTGAAAGCCAGCAAAAGCAGCTGTGCTTCCTAGCCTCTCAAAGAGGATTTTCCATTTTTAAAAACTTTTTTTTTAAAAAAAGAGGGGTGGGGGGAGAAATAAATGGTAAGCCAGTCCTGGGACAACCTCATACAATTTCAAATGTAAACATGTTACTCTGAAATCTTGTAATATCAGAGAATTCCATTTCCATTTAAGTCAAAGTCAAATTGGCTCCCTAATTTACAAATTAGGATGAAATAATGAATCCATCTTTTTTGATAGACCAGAGACCAATATCTGAGATTAGGCATTGCTCTTCATAAATAATGAATTTTCATAGAATGTCAAAATTCACAGTACTCTAGCTAGAAATATTATCTTATTTCCTTTTGATATTGCCACATGCACTTTGCAAATAAAGGCCGTTTCAAATCCTCCTCCTCCTTGTCTTCCCTTCCTGTACCTACAGAACAAATTTAAGAAAATAACAGGGTTGGAAGGGACCTTGAAGGTCTTCTAGTCCAACCCCCTGCTTAAGCAGGAGACCCTCTACCATTTCAGACAAATGGGTATCCAATCTCCTCTTTAAAACCTCCAGTGTTGGAGCACCCATGACTTCTGGAGGCAAGTCATTCCACTGATTAATTGTTCTAACTGTCAGGAAATTTCTCCTTCACTTTAGGTTGCTTCTCTACTTGATTAATTTCCATCCATTGCTTCTTGTGCTACCCAATGGATGGGAAAAATTGGATTGGATAAACAAAGGATCGAAATTACTTTTAGGATTTTAGCAATTATATTTAATACAACTATCGTTTGGAATGCTTTGCTCACTAAACGTATACCCGCCTGAATACAGGGGTACCTCGGTACTCGTCATTAATTGGTTCTCAGAGGTGTGATGATACCAAAAATGATGAGCACCAAATTCTTCCCATAAAGAACAATGTATTGAATCTCAAGGCAGCCGACGCCAACAAGTTCAAGCTTGGGCATTGACTATCAAACAAACGATGAATATTGGGACACAATTTTCACATTAAAATGCATTGAGTATCGAGTTCACTGAATTTCAAAGCGCTTGAGTACCAAGGTACCACTGTATTTCATTCTCCAAGGGAAGCTCTCTTCTATATCCAGCCATTGGGGAAGGCATACTACTGTGATGGCGAACCTATGGCACGCGTGCCAGAGGTGGCACGCAGAGCCCTCTCTGTTGGCACGTGTGCCATCACCAGCTGCTCTTCTGGTTTCTGTCCACCTGGACTGTGGGGGCACCAGAACACTGGAAAACTGTCCAAAAAAACTGTCTGAAAACGGCCTGAAAAATGGCTAAAAAACAGGCATGCGCACCAGCCAGCTGGTCTTCAGATTTTCAGTGCACTGGTGCGCACGCATGGACATGTGTTCTGATTTGGAGACTTGGTGCCGAAAAGGTTGGCCATCACTGGCATACTACATACAGCTGTGGGAGATGTCCTTCTCTGTCATCTTGAAAGCTCTTTCTCAAAAGCCAGCCTAGCAGGGCCACCTGTCTACCTTCGGATACCCAAGAAATATTTTAATTAAATCATTGTGGACGTTTTTCAAGTTTTCAATGGGGGGGAAAACCCATTCATAGTCTGAAGGTCGCAGACAACACCTTCCTTAGTGGAAGGAAGAACAGCAAGAGGGAAATAAGATCACCCCAAAGGAAATGCAAACATAATAGAGATTTAGCAGCCTTGGCCAAGCCTGAATTCTCTAACTCTGCACCTAAAAGTACCTCTTTTTTTACTAAACGTTAGAGATGGAAATATCTTATTAGAATTTCATTTCTCTTCTCCAGCAAACAGTCTGTGCTTCTAGTTAGGCCAAACGGAGGATCTAAAATGTTACATAACGGAAGAGGAGCAGAGCACTAAGGAGGAGTTGGAATATAGAAGCCAGGAAGAACAACAACAGAGAACAACGGAAGGAGAACAAGGAGAAAGTAGTAGGGAGGAGAAAGAGCAACAGAGAGAGGAGAAAGTGAGACCAAAAACAAGGAGCCAAAAAAGAAACTAGAATTAATAAAAAATAAAGACAGGCAGAGAATTAGGAGGATGGAAGAAAAAATTCAATTATTGTCAGTAAATATTAACAGTTTAAATTCGCCAACAAAAAGAAAGCATATCTGGGCAAAATTAACAAAACAAAAGGCAGATATAATATGCTTACAGGAAACACACCTTAAAAAATAAGATATAAAATACCTGGAATGTCCTAAATTAGGAAAATTATATGCAGCATCAGCAGAAGAAAAGAGAAAAAGGATAGTGATATATGTTAAAGATGGGATAAAGGCAAATTTAATTTATGCAGACCCAAAGGGAAGAGTATTAATGATAGAGATAGGGATAAACCAAAAATCAGTACTACTAGTAGCAATATAAGCCCCAAATGAAAATCAGAAGGACTTTTATAAAAAACTACATGGAAAAATTAGAGAAATTGGATTGAGAAATATTTGTACAACAGAAGATTATAATGCCATAGTGGACAGTAAAAAAGATTACGAAAGTGACAAATAACCTAAAAATTTTAAAAAAGTATTACCAACAACTTGCTTTGAGATGATGGAGGAGCTAAATTTAATAGATATTTGAAGAAAAATGGAACCAGAAAAAAAAATTACCTTTTACTCCAGTCCACATCAATCTTGGTCACGGATTGATGTGGCATGGATGAATGGGAAAATTGAGGCAGAAATACATACAATTGAAATATTACCAAATACATGGGCGGATCAAAACCCCATTAATATAATTTGGGAAGGAAAAAAAACTAGACGAAGATGGATGTTAAATTTGCAAATATTAAAAGAAAAAGAATCTATTCAAAAATGTAGAAGTGAATTGGAGTTATTCCTTAAGGAAAACACAAAAGAACAGACATCTATACAAAATCTATGGGACATCATAAAAGCTTATTCCCGTGGAATTATTATAGTTTATTCAGCAAAAAGAAACAAAGAGAAATGGACACAACAGAAGATATTAGAGGAGGAAACTAAAAATTTAGAAATAGAATTACAAAATAAGCCACAGAATGACAAAATTAGAAAGGATTGGATGTTAGCAAAACATAAATTAAATATATCAGACCAGGAGGAAATGGTAAAGGGCCTAAAACTAACAAAACAAAACTTCTCTGAGCAAGCAAATAAACCGGGGAGGTGGTTGTTATACAGATTGAGAAAAGAAAGAGAAAAAAGATTAATATATCGACTTCAAGAGGAAACTGGTGAATTACAACATACAATGGAAAGGAAGAAAAAGATTGCATACAAGTACTTTGAGAATCTGTATAAAGGGGAACAAGTAGATGAAAAACAAATAAAAGAATATCTGAATGGAGAAGAAACACCGTCAATAATAGAAGACATGAAAGAAATGTTGTTAAAAAAAAATAACAAAACTAGAATTGAAACAGGGGATCCAAAAACAGAAAAGTAATAAAACGCCAGGCCCAGATGGATTTCCAGCAGAATGGTATAAAATAATAGATGAATTGAACGAATTGATAGAACCCTTGATGTTGGCGATGTATAATGAGGCACTGATGAAAGCAAAAATACCAGATTCATGGAGGGAAGCACATATTACATTAATATTTAAAGAAGGTGCAGATAAAAAACAGATTCAAAACTATAGGCCAATCTCATTGTTAAATGCCGACCATAAAATATTCACAACAATAATAGCGGGGAGATTGAAAAAACTATTAAATGACTATATACATCCAGACAAGACAAATTAGGAATAATACCAGAATAGTAGCAAATATCCTAGAGTACTATGAGGCACATCCAGAGAAACAAGTGGCACTTGTTTTTCTGGATGCACAGAAGGCATTCGACAATTTAAATTGGGAATTCACGACACAACAAATTAAGAATATGAAATTAGGGGACCAATTTGAAAGATTAATAGAAATGATATACTCTACCCAAAGGGCAAATATATAATTAAATGGGGAAAGTACAGAAACTTTTAAAATAATGAAAGGAGTAAGGCAGGGTTGCCCACTATCACCTCTGCTCTTTATCCTGATGCTTGAAAGTCTGCTAATAAGAATTAGACAAAATTCGGAGATAAGAGGAACTAAAATTAAGAGAGGAGTATAAAATTCAGGCCTTTGCAGATGATTTGGTATTCATTATTGAAGATCCGCTAGAAACAGGAAATAGTTTAATGCGAGAATTAGAAAAATATGGAGATGTAGCAGGGTTAAAGATTAATAGAGAAAAGACTAAAATGATAACTAAAAATTTGAAGGAACAACAAAATAAAGAATTAGAAAGAATAATAGGACTGCAAGTGACAAAGAAAGTTAAATATATTGGAATATGGCTAACTGCAAAGTGCTCAACTATAAAAGAAAATAATTATACAAAATTAGTGCAACAAATTTTTTAAAAAATAAAAAAATTAATTGAATTGAACAAGATTATATTAAAATTTATATGGCAAGAGAAGAAACCAGGATAAAGTTGAAAGCTCTACAGGATGACAGAAGCAGAGGTGGTATGGGACTCCCTGACTGGGAGCTTTATTACAAAGGAACAGCATTAACATGGATTAGGGATTGGATAAATTAAAAAAAATAAAAGAATACTAACATTAGAGGGCCACGATTTGCAAACGGGATGGCACTTTTTCCTATGGGAAGAGGGTAAAAAGAAACAAAAATACTTTAATAGGCACTATATTAGAGATGCACTGATACAGGTCTGGAATAAAATTAGAGAAAAATACTACATGAAAATACCGACATGGCTTTCCACTATGGAAGCCATGACACATCCCAATACACTAGATCTATCGAAAATGGTTAGATATAGTGAAATTTTAGACATCCAAGGATATTTGAAAACAAATCAGGAATTAAAGGAGCAAAATATATAGACGGGTGGCCATACCTTCAACTAGAATCGTGATACAAAAAAGATGTAAAAGAATATGGAATATACACAGAATTACAACAAAAAGATAAAATTTTAATTGGCCTGGAAAATAAATTCATAACGAAAACTTACAAATATTTATTAGAAGTAATATTAGAAGAAGAAAAAGTTAAGGGTTGCATGATAGCGTGGGCCAAAAACGTTGGACACAATATAGATCTAGTGGATTGGAAAGAATTTGGAACACAAATTATAAACTAACACGAGCAGTAGCACTCAAAGAAAATACGTATAAAATGTTTTATTGCTGGCATTTACCACCAACGAGATTGGCTAAAATGTACCCAAACGTGAATCCGACCTACTGGAAGTGTAAAAAAAAAAATACAAGGGACTTTCTATCACATATGGTGGACCTGCCCAGAAGCTTAAAATTATTGGACAAAAATTTGGAAATGGGTGCAAGAAATTACAGGAGAACAAATAAAATACAAACCCGAAGTCTTTCTGCTGGGAATAATCAAAGGGAAATATACAAAGAAAATTAAGTACATATTAACACATCTGCTGACCACAGCTAGAATAGCGTTTGCCAAAAGCTGGAAACAAAATAATATCCCCTCGGACGAATTAGTGATACAAACATTTTTGGATTGTGCAGAGATGGACAAATTAACACTAAAATTAAAAGACAAAGAAGAGTTGGAATATTATGAAATTTGGAACAATTGGTACAAATGGTTGAAAAACAAGAATAAAATTAAGCTGAAAAACTAGATGATAGATAGATAGATAGATAGATAGATAGATAGATAGATAGATAGATAGATAGATAGATAGATAGATAGAAAGATAGATAGATAGATAGATAGATAGATGATAGATAGATAGATAGATAGATAGATAGATAGATAGATAGATAGATAGATGATAGATAGATAGATAGGTAGAAAGAACTGTGTATAAAGGTTTATAAACATAGAAGTGAAATAATATTTACATGTACAGGTATGATGACATAATACTGTTGATATAATGACTGTAAGGTGTTGTAGAAGAAAAAAATAATATTAAAAAATTTTCAAAAATAAAATGTTACATAAATGTAAAAAGTGGGAAAATCAGCTACGGGAAAAGGTTTAGGTTATGGGAGGCAACTGTTATACATCATCGCTATAGAGATTACAGTTCTGTTCATAATGTTGGTATAGCCTATGGGCACAGTTCCTTTCCTGCATGTTACCCTAGTCAATTGCAACCAGCTTCCAAATGAAGCTAATTTGGGATACATATTCTGTACTGTCTGCACTTAAAGTCTGCATGCATTTGATGGGCTTCTTCCCCAGGATGTACATGGCTGTTTCTGCCATAGTCTGCAATTATTTTTCAGCTGTTCCTCCCTTCAGTGCAAGCCATTTTCTGCCACCCCCAATACCAGTTTCTATTCCAAATTACAAATATTGTTCCTCTGTTGCTTACCAGGTGTTCAGCAAAATAGCATTCTGAGCAGTTATTTTATGTTCTAGTGCAGGGATATCCAATGTTACCAATTTTAAGACTTGTAGACTTCAACTCCCAGAATTCCTCAGCCAGCACCGGGAGTTGAAGTCCACAAGTCTTAAAATTGCCAACTTTGGACATCTCCATTCTAATGAGAAAAGCATGGCAAGTGTCTTAGACTTGATGCCCATCTGCTACCTGCTCCTGTACCTACCAACAGTTCTTGTATAGGTTTTCTCAAAATAAAAGAATAACAGAGTAACAGAGATGGAACTGACTTTGGAGGTCTTCTAGTCCAGCCAGGCAGGAAACCCTATATATTTCAGACAAATGGTTGCCCAATCTCTTCTTGAAAACGTCAAGTGTTGAAGCATTCAGAACTTCTGGAGACAAATCGTCCCACTGAGTAATTGTTCTGTCAGGAAATTTCTCCTTAGTTCTAAGTCGCTTCTCTCCTTGATTAGTTTCCACCCATTGCTTCTTGTTCTACCCTAAGGTGCCTTGGAGAATAGTTTGACTCCCACTTCTCTGTGGCAATCCCTGTGATATTGGAACACTGCTATCATGTCTCCCCTGGTCCTTCTTTTCACGTAACTAGACTAGATATTCCTGCCACCTTTCCTCAAATGTTTTAGCCTCCTGTCCCCTAGTCATCTTTGTTGCTATTCTCTGCACTCTTTCTAGACTAGAATCTAAACACTAGAGTCTTAATAGAATTAAGGAACCATATTCCCTGCCCAGATCTGATTTTGGATCTATTCATAGGTCTTTAGAGGGAAATTAAGATACAAAAAAGAACCAGTTCTGTCTTTTTTTAAAAAAGTTGGATGGAAGAATTATGTTTTCTATCCTCAATAATTTTGCCAACTGCTTCACTTGAATGAACTTATTAATGGATCAAGACGACTACATTTTTTCCTCTTTAGACCTGCCATTTCAGCTTTTAGTCTTTAAGGAAAAGCCCAGATATTTGTTTGTGGCTATCAAAATGTTGGGCTCAAATATGCCACGCACTGGCTATCACAGGATGAGCACGTAGACATAAGGCAGAACATTTGTTTAAAATGGTAATAATGCTAAAAGTAATACTAAACACAGGAGAGCTAAAAATAATAGGGAGAGGAGGGAGAGTACAAGGCTTAAAATAACGGTTGTGAAAAATGCAGCCCACCAAAATGTATTTCAGAGACACAGACTAGGTTCTTACAATGAACAAAATCTTGGGCATTGCTTCCCCCCCTCCCCTTGAGAGGTTATGAAGGGCCAAAAAGATAAGCCTTAGAATTTTCAAAACATACCTATCCAACTAAGAAAAAAGTATAATATAAAAATAATAGGCAAATGCGAGTTAAGAAAAAAAGTATGTAAATAATTTTATATACTTTTATTAAATGTCTTGTGAAACAATTGTGTATGATTAATAATTTTTTCGGAGAATTGAGTTCAATGGATATTCGATCTTTGTCTCTATTCTAACTTATGAAAAAAAAAGACAAAACGTGATTCTCCTATCCTTATTCTCTTAGACTGTACAGCTTTAGTTTACGTACCATTTCATCATAAAGCTTTTGAATAAAAAAATGTCCACTATTTTGTGAAAAAAAATAGTGAACATAACATGAAAAAAGCGGATTGTCCGCTCAAATAGTGGACACCTGGCAACCCTACCCAAGAAACCTCATCACCACAATCACACAATCCTGTTGGACCACGCCTTAAGTATGATTCAGCAGTGCGCTGTAGCTGCCCCAAAAGCCAGTGCAGTCCCAGATCGCATCAACAGAGGCGGTATTCTGCTAGTTCGCCCCAGTTCAGGCAAACTGGTAGTGGCGGCGTTGAGAGGCTCCGCCCATCTGCCCAGATGTCATCATGGATGCTCAGAGCAGGCGCAGAAGTGCCGCCCGTGCGCTCCCAGTTACGAACTGGTAGCAAAGGTAAGAGGATTTCATGCCTGCGCATCAACAGTGGGATAAGATCATAGGAATTAATAGCACCACTTATTTTATATTGCATTAGTGAGGCCTCACTTGGAATACCGCATCCAGTTCTGGTCACCTTGATACAAAAAAGATGATGAGAAAGAAAGAGTGCAGAAAAGAGAAACCAAGATGATAAAAGGGTCTGGCGGCTAAATCATACGATGGGGAATTAGGTATGTTTAGCCTAACAAAGAGAATGCTTAGGAAAGACATGGCAGCTGTCTTCTAATACTTGAAGAGCTGTCACAGGGAAGAGGAAGTCAATTTATCCTCCAAGCCACCCGAGGGCAGGGCAAGAATCAATAGGTGGAAGCTCGTGAGAGGGAGATCAAGCCTGGAACGAAGGAGGAATTTTCTGACAGGGCAATTAATCAGTGGGACAGCTAGAGCTGAAGGTGCTCCATTGTTGGCGGTTTGGACAACTACTGTGTTTCTCCAAAAATAAAACAGGGTCTTATTTTCTTTTGACAACCCCCCCCCCCCAAATAAGTGCTTGGTCTTATTTTCAAGGAGGTCTTATTATTTTTGAGGTGCAGGAGGCGGCGAGCATGGTCACCTCATGGTTGCTGCTGTGTTCCAATATTTTCAGGGAGGGCTTATTTTCACGGGAGGGCTTATTTTAGCACATGCGCTCAAAAGTCTGATTGGCCTTACTATCCGGGGAGGTCTTACTTTTGGGAAAACAGGGTATTTGTCTGGGATAGTATAACGACTCCTGCCTCGGACAGGGGATTGAGTTAGAAAACTTCCAAGGTTCCTTTTCCAGCCCTATGAATGTATGAGATGGTGGCCTCACCTCCTTAGGCACGCAGCCCTTACTCAAAGTAGTCCAAGGAGTTTGGGCAACTATACTAAATATACTGAAAAGATAGAGAAACAAGCAAACAAACAAACAAACAAGCACAAATTGAGCCTTTTTCAAGGCCATTAAGAAGTTATTATATACACTTTATTTCTAGGAAACATTTCTCATCAAGCAGTCCCCTACATGACTTCTTAGAAATCATTTCCACCGAATTCAGGGAGGGATTTCTCTTCAGTAATTTGATGTAAGATTGTAATTTTACAAAAAGGGAGGGAGGGGGGGTGGATTTTGAAGTCACTAAGAAGCACGAACACAGAAAATCTGGTAGTAGGAAAATCAGATAGTGCTGAATGTCCTTTCTTTGTGCACACATACAGAGATCCCGTATGGCCAGCATATGTGCATACATGAGTTGCTGAGGCTTATTAGTTGAACATGTTGCAGACACTGATAAGCTGTTATTGTGGTTTGCTCAAGCATTTTATAAGACCAGCAGAATCACTGACAATTTTAATATGAGATTCATATTGGCAGATAGGCAGGGAGTAATCTACAACCTGTGACAATTAATGCTAAACATTAGACCTAGCAATGGCATAAAGGAAAACTGTGAAGTATCAAATTTCTACTTTTAAGTTTGGATAATAAAGACAAAAACTGCATTGTTCACTATCTCTTTCTCTCTCTCTCTGCACATACAATATAGACACCTATATTGTCCTTTCCTACAGACCTAATCCACTTAGATACTATGCTAAATGCAAAGGAAACCATTTAGAGAAAATCTCATTTATATATTACTAAAACCCTCGTGTCTGCAACTTTTAACTGGATGAAACAGTGCATCATATGGCAAAACCTTTTCAACCAAGGTACTTCAAATTGGCTAACCTACAGAATGACGGGATCCATGACTCCAGTGGAATGAAATTTTGCAAAGTTTTTGCTGCCTTAGTACCATTGCACTGCTGTTCAATGCTGCTGCTGCTGCAGCATGAAGAAATATCCATCTGGTTCAGTTCCAGGCCAGGAGGAAGGCACTGGAGACAAAATGGAGGCTGAAGGCTAATTGGAAAGAAGGTCCATTTATTGATGAAGCAGAACCACATTGGGTTCTGGGCAGGTGACCACATGAAGTTGACAGTGTGTGGGGGGGATTATAGCTTCTCTTGGGCTTTGCACTTGAGCTTCCTGTTGCTGTGCAAGAACATGTATTTCTATTGGGTGTCAGATTCCTATGGAGTCATGTAAGGATTATGTAGGGGTCATAGCTGGCTCTATAGGTAAAAGTACAAATCCTAGGTGTTTGTCTGAGCTAAGTTTGGTTGGAGTTTGGTCTGCTCTGAGAGTGGTGCAACGAAGACATGTGTTCTGAAGGGTGTTGGTTTCTGAATAGGTTGGTCCAGTCTTTCTTAATGGGCACCTAAATGTCTGCTGGGGCTATTAAGAAAAGTGGGGATTGCTTTCTGCCTCTAAAAAACATATTTCTGCAATTTTCCCTTTGGGGAATATAAGAATCTGCCTTTTTAATATTTCCTAAAATATTTCATTCTTCTAGGAGAGGGGTGGGTCCTAACTTTCTACAGAGGGAAAGTTGCCAAGTTGCTCAAGTAAGTTTTCCACACCCACACAATCTCTGCCGGTCCTCTGCGTTCATGAATAGATCTGAAAGGATGACCTTAGATCTGAAAGATGGATAGATAGATCTGAAAGGATGACCAGGTTGCTTGGATAGCTTTAAAATACGGTACATTTTAGCTTCTATCATGATATGCATGAGTTCCCCAACGATGCTCTTATGCACAGAATAGGCATTGGATATCTTATATTTAAATCAGGAGAGGGATTCAAAAATATTAGCAACTGGTTTTCTGCCTGGGCATGATCAGGATGGGTGCTGCACCACAGTGGGGGGGAGGGTGTTTTCATTCTCCCCAGGCTCTGGAGGCTTTTCTCAAACCTTCAGGAGGGCATAAGCATCCTTCCCTGGGCTCCAGAGGCTGGAATTTCGCCCTCCCAGAGTCTCTGCATGGATCCTGCACTTACCTGGCATCCAAAATGGGCCATGTGAAGACTCCTGGGAGGGGAGAGGAGGGGTGGGGCCAGCCAGTCCTTGCCACTATCGGTTTGGTGAACCAGATGTAAAATTAGCCTCTGGTTAGCCTGAACCAGTCCAAACTGGCTGAATCCTACCCCTGCTTTAAATCCACATATATATCCTTTTCCATTAACTTCTTATATGCCAGTAATTTAGAGCCCAATGTGGAGTTTACCTCCAGTCCTACATGCACCCTGCAATATAAATGGTATGCCTTTGAATGCATATTTGTGCACCATGGAATAAATGTCTATTCAAACACAGCTTTTATGATAATCCGCTCGCACAGAGAGGGCCTCCTCCAGGTGCCGTCCACCAGACAGTGTCGAGGGGCGGCGCCTAGGAGTAGAGCCTTCTCTGTGGCGGGCCCAGCCCTGTGGAATGACCTCCCTCCGGATATTAGGAATACCTCTGACCTCCGCTCCTTTCGTATAAAGCTCAAGACCCACCTATTCCAAGTAGCTGGCCTGGCTCAACTTTGATCTAACTATATCGCTCCTGACGGGTTTTTATTTGGGTATTTTAATTGCATTTAATTGCTTAGGGGTTTCTAAACACTGTATTTTATTGTTTTTATTCATTGGCCGACCTCCTCCTTGTGCATGTCTTGGTATGTGTTTTTGTAATGTGTGTGTCTTGTCTATATATTTATTTCATATGTTTTGCTATACGCCGCCCCGAGTCCTTCGGGAGAGGGTGCGGCTAAGAAATAAATATTTATTATTATTATTATTATAACCTAGAACTATGGATAAAGGGAAGGTACGGAAGGTTGCTCTTTTCTTTTGCACCGTGAGTTAATTGCAACCCAAATTAAATCAAACAGTTCTCTATTGGATGCACTAGATGTCACTATTGCTTTAAAGGAGAACAGTACCAGCTAAGGAAAAAAAAATAGAGAAAAATCACATGGTGTGGCTTTGGGACAAATCTCCTGCCCCTGAGAAGAGACTTGAGACTTGGGAAATGCACTACGTTGCAGCTGCAGAGCAGTAACAGCTTCAGGCTAACATAACATCCCAGTTACACCACCACATTGTGCAGCCTCAGATCTCAACATTTCACTTCAGCCTAGGAATGTCATTTGAAGCTAACGCTGCTTTTCTCGCTAGTTTGGAATGGAAGAAAACAAACCACAAAATAACACAGCATTTGGGTGGGGGGAAACACTGACTTCATTTTTGGTATTTACTGACTTCATTACAACTGCTTTTATTGCAATTACATAGAGCAATGAAATTTAGCTCTATGTCAGGCCTGCAGCCATCTTTCTTGGGGGGTCTTTGGCCTGCCGTACTTTCTATTATTCTGCTATGCATTTTCTATTTTGGGAAAATGGGAGGGGGGGATTGTAAGGAGTCACATACTAGGTAGCCATAACAAAATCCTTTCTAGAAAGCCAAGGTCATCCTTTGTCTCTGCACCTCTGCACTCGACCGGAATTGGATGGGTGGAACTGCCAGCGTGGCAGTGGAAGATTGGACCATGTGATGGACTTGTGGGTGTGGGGGCAAGATCTTGAACTTTCAACTGGGTGGGGAAAACCAGGAAGCTTTCAGATTCGGGTTTTCCCAGATGTGCCAACATGTCTCTCTTAATAAATTGGAACTTTGAGCAATACTTTGCCTTGGACTGGTTTACTTTTGGATGCTATTTGGAACCCTGACACTCGACTTGACTTTAACCTAAAAATAGTAAAATTAGTCATTGTATATCCTAATCTTGAATCTTCATCTCAAACAGCCCCCATTCAGACCAAAGAGTAATTTGACTTTCCCTAACAGCTTGCCATGTTCAGTAAAGAAAAGAATATTCAACTGCCTAAATCTTCCATAAGATTTGAATATGGCCATGGCATTGTGCTGCTGACTTCAAAAATGAAACAGGCAAAGAATATATCTTAAGTGATGCCCAGCCAAGCAACAGGAAAATAAAAAAAACTTAAAAAAAACAACAACCACCAATGGGTCTAACCTCATAACTACAGCAGCTTTGGTACTAGAAGAAATAACCCTCTATACAGAGAGAGAAGTGGGAAATGGTAACCCCACCCCATTCCAGGTGCTTAATAGATGCATCATAGATTTGTGGGACATTTTGTAGAAACTATGAGCTATTCATGTGAAGACCAAGTGATCTGGAGGCTTTCCCAACAACTACAGTCACTTACGCTGGTTGCAATATGAATCTTCTATAGCTCGATTCTTACTACAGCATGCTTAACCCAGTTAGTGCTATGCCATGGGGGCACAGTGGTTAGAGTGCAGTACTGCAGGCTACTTCTGTTGACTGCCAGCTGTCTGCAATTTGACAGTTCAAATCTCACCAGGCTCAAGGTTGACTCAGCCTTCCATCCTTCCGAGGTTGGTAAAATGAGGACCCAGATTGTTGGAAGCAATATGCTGACTTTGTAAACTGCTTAGAGAGGGCTGTAAAAGCACTGTGAAGTGGTATATAAGTCTAATGCCTATTGCTATACAGTTAAATTTCCTTACCCCCTCCCTGCCACTGTAGCATAACATCTCAATTAGGGGATTAAAATAGGATCCTCACCCATCAAGAAAAGTCCAGAATCCCTTAAGCTTCTGTGCCAGGAGACTATAGGCAAGACTCCAATAATCCTTTTCCATTGGCCAGGCATGGCACAGTTAAGGCAGCCAATAGGACTTGGGAGCTGTGTCCCATGTTGCCAGAACTTGTCAGCGGGTTGTGTATTGGAGAGACTTGCTTTTTTCTTTGTAGGTCTTACTTCTGCAGGACTAAGTGTGCTAAGGTTGACATCACACCTGATCGAAGTAGTGCTAAATAAACCCTCTATATAACTGTGTCTCTTTGAGCCTAAATTTCACATCCTCATGATGGATGGATTAGATCAGCAATGGCGAACTTTTTTTGGCTCGCGTGCCATAAGGGCGGGGGAGCACAGGGAGGGGTTGTGCACAGGCGTGCCACACCCATAATGCAATGTGTGACCCTCCCCCAGTGTGCATGCACGCATGAGAGGCGTTCCCCCCATTTTTCCATGCTTTTTTCACCCTCCCCAGGCTCCAGAGGCCTTATAGGAGCCTGGGAAGGGCAAAAACATCTTCCCCCGCCCCCCCGGAGGCCCTCCAGAGGCTTCAGGAGGCTTCCCTGAAGCCTCCGAAGGACAAAAAACAACCCTACGAGCAAACCGGAAGTCACTTCCCGTTTGCTCGTAAGGTTGGTTTAAGCCCTCCGGAGGCTTCAGGGACCTTCAGGAGGCTTCCCTGAAGCCTCTGGAGGACTAAAAAGGACACTCCGAGCAAACCGGAAGTGACTTCCAGTTTGCTCGTAGGGTCGTTTTTTGCCTTTTGGAGGCTTCAGGAAAGCCTCCTGAAGGTCCCTGAAGCCTCTGGAGGGCTTAAACCGACCCTACGAGCAAACCGGAAGTCCGTTCCTGAACTTCCTGTTTGCCCATAGGGCTGGTTTTTTGCGTTCTGGAGGCTTCAGGGAAGCTCCTGAAGCCTCTGGAGAGCATCCGGGGGGGGGGGAGGCTCTTTTCACCCTCCCCAGGCTCCTATAAAGCCTCTGGAGTCTGGGGAGGGCGAAAAATGTCTTTAAAAAAGGCTGAACTCAGCTGGCCAGCACGCACATGCATGCTGGCCAGCTGACAGGGCAATGTCTTGCGTGCCCTGACAAATGGCTCCATGTACCACAAGTTCGCCATCCCGGGATTAGATCAATTGGAGCTCTCCTCAACAGATCCCCATTCAGCCTATTGTGGAAAGAAGTCCTGTGCATTTGCCATAGTGTAAGGAATCACTGTCTCCCATGAGCCCTAAGATTACTCATATCACTGTAAAAAATCAAGCTGGACAGTTTAAAAAGAAACTGGGATCCTGGGTGTTTTTCGTGACTACGATCAAGGTCAGGTGGATTTTAACACTGCTGTGAAATTTATTCAAAAGCTGAGAAATTAGGCATTGGGAGGGAAGATGAGGCAACCGTTCCCATGAAAGGGGGAGAAAAAAAAATAGCCTTCTCCCAAGCCCTACAGAGCTGCAGCATCACAAATCACAAAATGGAAGCTTTGTGATTTCAGCTGCAGTGCCGCTAAGCTGGAAGGAAATCCGCTTACGTGCCCAAAGAGGATAACCTTCTGGGAATAACATGGTGGGAATCAGTGCCAGATTAGCACAAAAGCACTGTGAAGACTTTTCCAAAGTCCAAATCATAAAGGAAACAAAGGTCATAGGAAGCCCCTTGAGGACTCCTACCGGATTCTTCAGCCTCCTCTGACATGGGCATGCAGCTCGGTGTTTTTAACACTCTAGAGCAGTGTTTCTCACCCTTGGCGACTTTAAGTCCTGTGGACTTCAACTCCCAGAATTCCCCAGCCTCTGGGAGTTGAAGTCCACAGGACTTAAAGTCGCCAAGGTTGAGAAACACTGCTCTAGAACAAAACAAAATGAATTGCCTACTCTGGACATAAACGCTAAGAGAATGGAAACCTTCATTTCCATACACTTAAGGATCATATTTCAGTTTTGCCTTAGCACAATGTATGAAGTCCTCTATTGTGTTTATTCAACAAACTACACTTAATGTGATGTATGAACTACCTTCCTAAAATTATGCAGCACTTATATCTTTGATAGCATTTTTTTTTCCAAATGAAAAAAAAAATCATTTCCCCAACTCTGCAACTTTCTGGAGACTGTGCCTACACGCACAATCAAATGAAGACACCAGGGTAATATAAATTCTGTGCAGTACATATATCAGGTTTGCATATTAATAGGTTATGCATAAAACATTATGGGAGGGGCACAACCCCTACTTGATTGCTGAAAATCAGCTCTCCCTGGAGATTTCAGCAGCTGTGCCTAATTATACCCAAACCGTTCTGCGCCAAGCATAAGAGCTAGAAACATGTCGAGGAAGGATGAATGCTGCATCGCAACCTAGCTGTGTGGCCTATAACCTGTGCCTATGTCAAATCACTGAATTGGTTTAGACTTCCAGAGATTCTATATTCTAACGCTGATTTCTTAATTCAGTTGCCATCTCAAATTCATAAGAACAGCAGTGAAAAAAAATCAATACTAATGAACTTCTCTTACAGATCTCTCATATAGAAAATATTCACCGATCTCGTTGCCAACTTAAGAGCATCTTAAAAGGATCAGTACATTTTTGAGTGAATTCCTTTACACAAACTTGCAATTGTGTTGTTGGCAATTTGACCTGGCCCAGAGCTCCATTCTTGCTGCGAATAGCATTGCAGCAAACTCCAGTGCTGAAATGCTGCATGGAAGCGTTGATGGTAAGCCTGTAATGCCATCTAGCGAGAGAAGTGAGTCCACAACCACTGCAGAGCAAGAGAAACTGCATCCTGCTTGATGATGCACCTTCTTAGATATCTTGTTATGTACAAAAAAAGGCAATTCTAATAATTCTAATAATGCCTTTAAAAGCCCCATATTTGATTGTGGTTTTTTTTTTATACATAGAGTATTATGAACTGGATAAATTTTCTAGCAGTGTCTAAAATGAAAAAAAAATAGGCAGTTCTAATTATGTAGTATCTAGCAGGTAATTCTGAATTTGTCACTCCTCCTAGATCAACATGGCTATCTTGACTTTCTACATGCTTGTTTAGAGACCCAAAATTGTTCCTAAGTCTGCCTTTTGAGGGGAATAAGAAATGTCTGAATCTTAGGTAAAGGTAAAGGTTCCCCTCACACATATGTGCTAGTCGTTCCCAACTCTAGGGAGCAGTGCTCATCTCCGTTTCAAAGCTGAAGAGCCAGCGCTGTCCGAAGACGTCTCCGTGGTACTGTGGCCGGCATGACTAAAGCCGAAGGTGCATGGAACACTGTTACCTTCCCACCAAAGGTGCTTCCTATTTTTTTACTTGCATTTTTACGTGCTTTTGAACTGCTAGGTTGGTAGAAGCTGGGACAAGTAACAGGAGCTCACTCTGCTTCGCGGCGCTAGAGATTCGAACCACCAAACTTTTCTGATCGACAAGCTCAGCATCTTAGCCAGTGAGCCACCGCATCCCTGAATCTTAGGGGGATATAATTCATATTTATAGACATATATAAAATGCCCAATAACAATGCAACATTAAAATATTCACAATTTAAATTTTTATTGAAGAATTAAAAAAAATGAATGCAAAATACAAGTATGTAACACAATCAAACCCAGGTAAGATAGCATTAGGGCCCAAATGCCCTCCAGAAAAGATCTATTTTGAGGTGCTTCTAAAAAGCAGTCATTGGGAGCCAATCCAATGTCCAATAGGAGGCTGTTCTAAAAAGACCAAACTGCTATTGGAAAAACACAGCACCTCCGAGCCTTGGGCCCTTTCACCTCCCCTGGGTGGATAGCTACTAACAGTTTCTCCCATTTAGATCAAACCACCAGTCCAATTCTAAAGGGAGAAAGCAGGTAACCAGGTAGGGCTTTAGAATTAGCACCAGAACTTTTAAGTTTCACCTGAAGCTGATTGGCAACCAGTAAAGAGTCCTGGAAAGAAATGATGTTGCAGAGGGTATGAAGGAATAATTAAGGAGGGACTTGCAGTCCAAAGATTACACAGTCTGGAGACTGAAGCAAGTGTGAGAAGAAGAAGAAAAACCCTCAAAATAGCCCTGCTTGATTTTCTTCAGCATGAGACAAAGAGAAACTTGGGCAGCTTTCAAAATGAATGTCAATCTTTCAAAAAAAGAGTCGGCTCAAGAAACAAACACTCCTACTTTGATGGTGTTGGGGGGGAAATAGAATCTTAAAAACTTGTTTCTCTCTGGAGATCATTTCCATTGTATCCAGGGGTGGATTCCTACCAGTTCTAACTTCTTCTATAGAAGAGGTTCCACAAATCTACTGTGCCATTTACAACAGGTTCCAGCTATCTCCCCCTGCCTGTCCGCACCACGCTTGCCCCACATGCCACTCACTGATTGACTGGCTCACCAATTGTCCCGCCCACCTCTAAGAGTCCTTTCTAAACCTTAATGTCTTAAAGCTGTCAAGCTTGAACACCCCTGGTTTTTTTTCTAAAGGGTTAGGGGTGCAAAGGGTCTTGCAACTTGACAGCTTTAAGACTTTCACACTTCAGTGCCAGAGTTCCTGAGCCAACATGACTGGAGGAGGAATTCTGGGAGTTGAAGTCCACAAGTCTTAAAGCTGTCAAGTTTGAACACCCCTGGGGGGGTTCTGAAGGGTTAGGGGTGCAAGGGTCTTGTAACTTGACAGCTTTAAGACTTGCGTGCTTCAAATGCCAGTGTTTCTGAGCCAACATTTTGGTTGCTAAGCAAGAGTGTTGTTAAGTGAGTTTCACCACATTTTACAAGTTGGCCATGCCCACCCAGTCACATGACTGCCAAGCCACTCCCACTCAGTCACATGGCCAGCAAGCCACTCCCACAAAGCAGGCCACACCTACAGAAGAGGTTCTAAAAAAATTTGAAACCCACCACTGATTGTATAGATGCCTTTGGATGGGAAAAGAAAAAAGTAACCCTAGATAAACTAGATGTCGCAGAGATGCATGTCGCTCTCTCTATCCATCTCGATGATGCACACAAACAGCAGAGGTGGGTATATTTTTTAAAATATATTCTTCACAAAACACTCTGAAGAGCTGGCATATGATAAAATGAGAACAGTATTTAGACTGCGTGGGAAGTACCAGCTGTTAACTGAAAGCCTCCTCCAGGCTTCATTATATTCATATTGGTCCTCTTTCTTATCAATTTTGGGACAAATCCTACTTTCTTTCTTAAATGTGACTCCTCTCCTTGGCCTGTATTTAGCATGGGTGGAATAAAAGGCAATTGTATGTTTCTGTATTTCAAATATTTTCTTCCCTTGGACAGGATTATTAAATAAATGTGACTGGGCATCTCTAAATTTACATGCAAATAAAATGTATCTGTGTGGGTTTCAATGCTAATTTCAGTGAAAACATAATCCATTGAAATTATGTGATTAAAAAGTGATTTCTACAAGCCAAGCAATGTTGTGCATTCATGTAACCCGATCCTAGCTTGAATGTAGTGAATGTATTTTGTATGTCAGATTCCAGATTAAACTTATGTAACTCGTCACATACACAAACTAAGAAACCCCAACACATTCCTCCAATGGAGAAGGTTTGGTTTAAAAAACAAAACCTAGAGAGGATTCTGCAGAAAAAGGCTACATGAGGAATAAAGCTTTTAGCTCAGCAGCCTCTGTGAACATTTGCTATCTCAAATAAGCTGGAGAAATCCACACTTCGAACACAATTTGCTTTAAAATTGAAGAAATAATCAAAATCTATACCCATTAAGACGTGGTAGGTTATTTTTTGGTACTGTGATAACTTTCATGTTCTCTCACTATACAAATTATGGAATTAGATATTTTTGAGCCCTCGTTTATACTTCAGGTTGTGTTCATAAAAATAAGATTTTTGGGGGGTGATTACGAGTGGTCATGTTGAGGGTGCATAATGATCCTTCAATATGTTCTGAAGTGTTGTCCATGATATGGTTTCTACATCGGTTGGTGCTGCTAATGATTGAACCATCTTGTAAATTCGCGGTCCACAATATCATAGGAAAAGTGTCCTTTTCCTAGTGTCCCGACAGAGCTTGAAGGTTATTTGCCTCCATAAACATTCAAAATCGACCCATATAGGAAGACCAGAGTCAAAAGGAGCTGGTGGAGAATGTGTGGTCATCTAGGAATGGCTGCTGCTGTTGCCACGAAGACGGCCACTGATGCCACGCCGATGCCCAGTCCTCTATGCTTTGTTCTCTTCTAAAATCCCATCACCAGTATTAGATAGGGGGCTGAGGGAAGAGGAAGGACGAGGTGGTGGTGAAAGGGCTCTTTATTCTAAGTCCGATGCAACAACCAAAAAAAGCAGCTGGCTTCCTGGCAGTTTCCTCCTTTAAAGGGAGTTGTCCAGGCAGCTCAGCCACCGACAGTCCACCAATTTCCTGCCTGGAAATTGGACGACGAGTGGAATGTTACTCTCTTTTACATATGTAACAGATCTGTATTTTAAAATTTTCCAATGTGTCTTCAGGTAAACTGCTCTTTATCTGTAGGAGAAAATTATGTTCTTTTTGATTTTTCTTTAATTGGAAAATTATTGCATTTTTGTAATCTGGGGAGCTCCATACAGCATCTCTGATTTTAAAGGTTAAAAGGACTTTTGTTTTAATTAACGTTGATTTTATTTATCTTCTGTGATATTTGTCTTTCAAGGTAGGAGGAAAGGAGCGCTGATTCTTCTAGTACCACTTTTATGTTGCACGCCTAGGAGATGGCACTATAGAAATTATTAGAATTTTTCCGCTTTGGATTTGTGACAAAATTATTTCTTTTGCACTCCAGGGTTAAACAGTGAACTACAGGTAAAGCACCGTAAGATACAGGCTAGTGGCAAGAGCTACCAAGCTGCTTCTGTAAATCTGTAAGATGTTGTAGCAGGGTCATAAATCCAAAGCCCTGGTCCTTTTGTACGTAAGTGCCACATAGATTCACTTTTGAATGGTTCAGGGCATCTGCGATTTGGCAGATTTCTACTTCCCTGCAGATTCCATTGGCCTTAAATTAATACTGAATATTAGAACCACATTAAGGCTGGTGTGGACTGTATGTCAGACAAAGATCCACCCAAATAATACAAAACCAAGAGTGTCATTTTCCTTATCCTTCCTTCCCACCAACTGGGCTTCATGCAGCTGCTGGTGTATTTGGTTCGCATGGAATCTTGCTTTTGCATTTTTAACATTTGTAAGAAACTAGGAAAAGCCACTGTAACCTGTCTCCTTCCTACAAGTTTTATTTCTGTGAAATACTCAATCACAACTACACTGCTAAGCCTGTATCCATAATCTACTGAGACTAATGAAACTGATCACAATAGAAAATAGAATAGAATGACAGGGAAGGGACTTTGGAGGTCTTCTAGTCCAACCCCCTGCTTAGGCAGGAAACCCTACACCACTTCAGACAAATGAATATCCAACATCTTTTTTAAAATAAGGAATTAACTTTTAATTCACATATAGTTTTTGCACTTTACAGCTGAAATTCTGGAAACTCAAACTCATCTTTGCCCGTCAGCTCTCTCGTATACACCAGAAAATGTTTCAACCTTGTTGAAGTCTTCAAGAATGGCATTGTGCACGTCAGTAAGTGTACGGCTCCTGGGACGCTTCTGCTTGTCTTTTGTGCAGCTTTTTCTTGCTGGCTTGGGTAACATTCTTCTCTGGGCAATAAAAACTATGTGTTTTCCACTGATTTTTTTCTCCAGCTCACAAACTAGAACTAGCCGTACCTGAATCTTCTGAAAAGACTTCAGCTAGGGAACTGGTACGAAAATGATGACTGCTTTTCTACCACCACCTACTTCAATCTCCTTTGCTGCTGCAATATTCATTTCTCTCAGCTGGGCCTTTAAGTCAGAATTCATCTTCAACTCCAAGAGAGCTTGGGAGATGCCAGATTCAAATTCATCTGGCTTTTTGCCATTGGGCTTCACAATCTTTGTGCTTGAACTTAACATGGCTAACATCTTCTTAAAAAACATCCAGTGTTGGAAAATTCACGACTTCTGGAGGCAAGTTGTTCCAATGATTAATTGGTGTAAATGTCAGGAAATTTCTCCTTAGTTCTAAGTTGCTTCTCTCCTTGATTAGTTTCCACCCATTGCTTCTTGTTCTACCCTCAGGTGCTTTGGAGAATAGGTTGACTCCTTCTTCTTTGTGGCAACCCCTGAGATATTGGAACAATGCTATCATGTCTCCCCTGGTCCTTCTTTTCATCGTTCTACATAAATTATAGAAATCTTTTTCATAGCGAAGGTCTCATAAAAAGAAAACCCCCAGGAATGCAAAGAATAAAGGGCGCCCTAGATTAGTGTGAGAAATTGAATGCACGCATCATTTGAAGATATTATCAATCGCCAATCTCCATCTCGGGCAAAGAAAGCAACAGTCACCTCGCACCCGTCCCGTATCCCTAAAATACCGAACTGAAGGAGCAGCTACTCTCTTTATATAGCATGCGTTACGGTAAAAGGATGCGGGATACGTCACTTCCTCTCCGGAAGGCGGGAGAAAAGATACTTAGAGAACCGAAAGTTGAATCCTACCTCAGTGTGCCAGTAAAACCATATAACTTGTCCCGGAAGTGTGCTATCCAAAAAGAAAAGAAAAGTGGGGGAAGTCTTCCTCTGTCATTTTCTTAAGTCCGCGACACGAGTCCGCCGTCGATTTCGCTCCGAGTCTGGCGGGTCTCGTTCTACCAGAATAGAGCCTCGGTGGCCTCCGTACTGAAGTAAGCCACGGGTGGGGCCGAGGTAGGCCAGGCCGCGCGGGCGGGGCCGGGGCGATGGGGAATCTGTTCGGTCGCAAGCGGCAGACCCGCGTTACCGAGCAAGATAAGGCCGTGCTGGTGAGAGCGGGGACGGGGGAGGAAGGAGGGCGGGGGGGGGGGAAAGGTGGTGGGAACGGCAGGCTGCCTCCGCGCGCCGGAGCTTCAGCTTCAGCTTCTCTCTCTCTCTCTGGCACCAGAACCCAGCAGGGCTGCCTTTCCTGCGGGGTAACCCTTGGCTGCTCTGCTCCGCCCAGCCCTCCGTCTCCTCCGGAGAAAGGAAGGCAAGAAAAGATACCTGAGCGCTCCGGCTGCCGGCCGGGGTTTCTGGCACGTGCAGGAAGGGGGCGAAAGAGGGGCGCCTGCACAAGAGCCCGTAACTCCAGGAAGGCGGGAAAGGAAGCGACTTTTGTTCTCCTTTACGGGCGGCTTTACTTCTTCCACGGACTTCCTCGCAGTCCTTTCCCACTTTTCTTTCCCTCCCCTTCTTCTCTTTAAATAAAAAGCGTGCCACTGTGTGTGTGTATGCACACATGCATGCATGCATGCATGCATGCATATACAGGAGTGAGTGCACCCCCTCACATTTTGTAAATATTTAAGGATATCTTTTTATGTGACAACACTGAAGAAACGACCCTGGGCTACAATGTAAAGAAGTGAGCATGCAGCTAGTATAACAGTGTAAATGTGCTGTCCCCTCAAAATAAGGCAACACACGGCCATTAATGTCTCAATTGGTGGCAACAAATACTTAAATAGTTACAAAATGTGAGGGGGTGTACTCACTTCTGTGATATAATGTATATACACACATAAATGCGTGCATATATGCAAAATATTGGTCTGCCACCTTTCTTTTCCTTTGAAGTGGTCCTCGGTGCTCTCTGAAGCTTGGTGGTAGCCTTGCAAACATTTCATGACCCAAACTAAGGTAACATCAGTACTATTAGGACGTTACTAGCATTGATGATGTTACCTAGTTTGGGTAATGAAACGTCTGCAAGGCCTCCACCAAGCTTCAGAGAGCACTGAGGACCCCTCATTTTAACCAGAGGTTACAAGCATTTTCTTTCTTTGGTGTATCAGTGCAAAGAGGCAGAACGCTTCAACCAATAGCTTGTTGGATAAAATAATAAAATAATTGTGTGTGTGTGTAAATTAACATGGAATAACAAGCTGTATGTGATTGCATAACCTACCTTTGGCCCTAGACACTTTGTGGGAACACAGCCATAATGGGTGGAAGCTGCCTGGATATTATATGCTGTCTGGAGTTGGGAATCTTGGCTTGTAGTCTTGCTTAAGCCCAAGTGTTTTGACCCAAATCCTATGTCGCAAAGCTACGACACCTTTTTAGATGATCTTAAAAATATCCTGAAGTTGCCGAGTCCTTTTGAAGTTGGAATTAATGTCATACTTTGGGTGTGCGGTAGAATTTTTCTGAATACCTTGAATGTTAAAAAGCATAACATACTCCTATTTCAATAATGTGAAATAAGTTGGAAAGCAGCTTAACTACCAGGAAATAAAGGAGAAAAGGACATAATATGTAGAATGGAGAAATTCTGCAGATTATAGAAATGCATAAAGTAAAATGCAAGGTCATTGAATAGGAAATAAGAGATCTTTTCTCAAATGTTTTGTTAAGGAAATCTCAAACAACTGTTCTTTGTTTGACCTATCATGCAATTTCATAATCTAGAATCTTTTCATATAGTTACTTAATGTCCACTAAACGTATGTAGGAAATTGAATTTGTATCATCCCAAGTCAATGCATTTATAAAGCTTTGTATTGGTTCTTAACAGTGAGATTCTTGCTGTCAAGCAGTGAAAGTGTTCAGCAGAAATATTTTCTAATCCCACCTGAAAGAACCAGGGATTGGACCTGGAACATTTTTACATGCAAAGTACATGCTGTGACACGAATCACAGTTCTTCATTTAACAAGAAAATTGGCATGCCTTACAGGATTGCATTATCAGAATGTTTCATGACACTTCAGAGTTCCTTATTACTTTATGAGGAGCCTTTTATATATGTCAATAGCTTTAAGGGCAGATTTACTGACTGTTGAATCTGTCAGGAGAGAAATTGTGAGCCACTTTCACTTTTGATTCTTCCGTATTTCCATATGACTAAAATTGTCATTTGTTTGTATTTATTACATTAGAATTTAAGTAGATCACCATTGTTGGGTGTAATTAAACTGAAGATAGTAAAACTGTCTACAGAATGGAAAGAAATGTTGGAATACAATTATATTTTTTTTCAATATGTAATGGAACCCCACCCCATTCCAGGCTCTAATAGATGCATCATAGATTCGTGCGACATTTTGTAGAAACTATGAGCTATTCATGTAATGACCAAGAGATCTGGATGCTTTCCCAACAATTATAGTCACGCACTTCCCAGAAGGGGGAACCTGTTACTCTCTGAATTCGTCAGTGGCCATATATGAGAAGAACTGTAGTCTAACAATATCTGGAGATCAAATTTTTTATTAGTGAATGCATAGCAACATAAACAATTGTTCTGAATGATACTTAAACTTTCTAATAAGGCACCCTTTAAATTCAGCAATGTGTGAATGCCAGGGGATGGCAATAATTCTTACCATTTTTTTTTGTATTTTTAATATATAATATTAATTATTATATAATGTATAACAATGAACCAGTAGCAGTGATTTGACTTTAATTTTGCATAGCTTAACTTTCAACTCGTTTAACTTTCCAGTATTTTCCAGCACAGTAGATTGGAGATCAAGATTGCTGGGTTCACAGGTATACCTTCTTAAGGAAGAAAATATTTCTTCTAATGGACTGTTTGTTTTCTTCTCCAGCAACTAAAACAGCAACGAGACAAATTAAAGCAATATCAGAAAAAGATTTCTCTACAGCTGGAACGAGAGAGGATTGTTGCTCGTCAACTACTAAAAGATGGCAAGAAAGAGTAAGTCACTTTTGGACAGAGTTTGAGCTTAGTTATTTATATTTATTTGTACCCCACCTTTATTATTTTTACAAATAATTCAAGGTTATGTGCAGAAGCATCACACGTGTGTAAACCAGTAGTAAGAAATAATGGAAACCCATCACTGGTGTCAATTATATCCAAACATACCTTCCTTCTCCTGTTTTCCCCACAATAACAACTTTGTGCGGTGGGTTGGGAGGGAGAAGGGATTAGCCCAAAGGCACCCAACCAACTTTCATGGCTAAGGCAGGACTTGAACTCACAGTCTCCCACTTCTAGCCTCATACCTTAACCACTTAGACCAGTGGTGTCAAACTAGTAGCCCACAGGCCAGATCCATCACGTGCAGGCCACGCCCACCCCAGCTCCGTGAATGGGAAAGACATCATGTGACGCCGTGGGTTTTGACACCCGTGACAGACCAAACTGGTTCCATATATATTATATGTAGCGCCAGATTTCAATATAGCCTTAGCCAAATGATTCCCGCTGGTGTTTCAGCTGAAACATGCCCTCCTATGCTTTCTAGTTCTCTGCTGTGTATAGTGGAGACTGCTGTTTGGAAATATTCTGGTGTGTCCCAACAGTCCTTTCAATTGCAGCATTTTAAGTAGATGCCCCTAAGTTCCAGAATTCTTTTGTCAGGTGGCCCATCTCATTTGCTTACCAACAAACTTCCAAAAGTCAATGAAAAACTTTATTTTTAACAGAGATTATATGTTTGTAAACCATTTGGCTATTTTGGGATTGGATGTTTGTGGAGGGGAGTGATTGCAGCTATTGTGTTTTTCTGCTATTTTCTAAGATTTTATATTATTATTTTTAGGGTAACTGTAAATAATTTAAATAAAAACAAATACCTGGTAACAGTTTGACAGCCAGTGCAATTTAATCACTGTAGTGTGTTGACATAGTGGCCGCACACTTTTAAAACATTTTAAAGGGTTAAAAATATTTCTAGGGAATAAATATATCAGTTTTGTTGGCTATAATGGTGAAAAATAAGGTTTGCTTGACAAGAGGCAATATGCCAGACTAGTACTGTAACTGACCTATATGTTTTTCCAAGGACATTTAGTTAACTTGTCAAGTTATCAAACCCTGAAAGAAATTATTTTTTTCTATTGAGCTGGGATAAAAATGGCTTGGTATAATATTTTTTTCTAGACTTGCTTTTTCATCCACTCCTTTTTTTCTCCTTCTAGGAAAGCCAAGCTTCTGCTAAAGAAGAAGCGTTATGAAGAGCAATTGTTAGACAAAACTGAAAACCAAATTAGCAATTTAGAGCGCATGGTATGTGGGATTGAGTTTCTTGATTGCATCTGGTCACTTGATTTTCAGGATTTCTGAAGTTTGGCTTACATGTAAGCTTCTGCATTTAGTTTAATTCACTTTTAATATAAGAGGATTTCTTCAACTCAGGATTCACGTTGTCTTTTATGGTGGAATGCTGTGATTTAAGCTTCCTTTAGGAGTACTGTATAGACGCAGTGGCTAAGATGCTGAGCTTGTTGATCAGAAAGGTGGACAGTTTGACGGTTCGAATCCCTAGCACTGGATAATTGAATGAGCTCCCGTTACTTGTCCCAACTTCTGCCAACCTAGCAGTTCGAAAGCATGTAAAAATGCAAGTAGAAAAATAGGGATCACCTTTTGAAATAGAGTTCCGTGCGCCTTCACAGTTTAGTTATGCCGGTCACATGACCACGGAGACGTCTTCGGACAGCGCTGGCTCCTTGGCTTTGAAATGGAGATAAGCACCTCCCTTAGAGTTGGGAACAACTAACATATGTGCGAGGGGAACCTTTAGCTTTATATACTCACAGATAAGCCGACCCTCAAAATTTAGTTAAAATACCGTGAAAACTATGTCCCCCTCAGATAAGCCAACCCATGAATTTTTAACCAAGATACTGCTAGGCATTTGCTGTTTGTGCAGTTGGGCCATGATAGTCTTTAAAAAATCTGAGCTGCAGTTTGCAGGTAAGCCAAATACAATTTGTGGGGTGTATTTTGATACTTAAAATTACCAGCTTATCTGTAAGTATACACGGTACCCCTGGGTCTTGGCACAAGTATATATTGTTTGTCTTAAGAACAGAATGATAGCTTTGAACAGCATTAGCTGCTTTAATGGTCACATGATATTGGCAGACCTGTCCCTCGTTCCATCATTTTTTTTGCTAGTCATCCAGCCCTCTTATCAAACTTGTCACAGTTCTAATATCCTTGCATTTTAAGGAGAATTGATAGTGTATACATTCATGTGTCCATGTGCCTTTTTGCAAGAAAAGTTGAGAGGCATCAGAAATCAATTTGAACAACTTGTAGTCCAGAAATCAATTTGAACAACTTGTAGTCCTAGTGATTCAGTAGACACTGATAGCAATAGCAATAGCACTTAGACTTATATACCACTTCAAGGTGCTCTACAGCCCTCTCTTAAGTGGTTTACAGAGTCAGCCTATTGCCCCCAACAATCTGGGTCCTCATTTGATTCATACAGTGAAGTTATAGAACTTAGACTTCTCTTGCTTTTCTTGCTGACATAGCAAGATTCTCATTTACTAAGGAATGCTCCTTATTTTGCTTGGTGCTTTACTGTCCATGGATTCTGTAGACCAGATCTAGGCTTTTTACAGACCCTGGGCCACATCTGGTCCTTTCGCTGTCACTGTCCAGACCACGATTTGCTTTTATTTTGAAGACAACTGCTTGGTTGTTGTTGTTTTTCAATTTAAGTATGTGCGCCCTTCCATGGCTTATTGCATGCCTTCACAGCCCTATTGGTTTGGCCCTCCACAACAATCCCAGTTCCTGATATGGCTCCTTGGGAAAACTAATTGCCCATTCTTGCTGTAGACCATCTAAGTGTACAAACTGTCAACCAGTGAAACAGGCTGCCACAGGCTGCCTTCTGTTCGCTAGAAGTCTTCAAACATCTTCAGGTTGCTTTCCTTAACACTTATAGCTAGAACATGGCACTCTGTGATCCTTGTCTTCTCTCTTACAGGTCCACGATATTGAATTCACACAGATTGAGCTGAAAGTGATTGAAGGTCTCAAAATTGGCAATGAATGTTTAAATAGAATGCACCAAGTAAGTATGATCGGAGCTGCCTGCCCTCTCTTAAATTGCATCTCACTGCCAGTCATCTTGTTGATGTAAAATTGTGGGGTTCTCTTACAGGTTATGTCAATAGAAGAGGTGGAAAGAATCATGGATGAAACCCAGGAGGCTGTAGAGTACCAGAGGGTATGTATGGCTTGCATGGTCCCTTCTGCAGTGCCTTAGTGCAAGGCATTGTGTTTTTATGTCTTGCATTCCACCACTTCACTCCTTTGAATTTTTAACATGCTTGTTTACATGTAGCATAAAGTACCTTACCATATTACCTGAAAGTGTGCATTAAATTAGTCCTGAAGCTAAAACAGATAGGTACAATTGGTCATATACATTTTTATGTCGGTGAAGGAACTGAAATGTTGGAGATCTGTTACTGCATGGTGTTCACCGAGCTGTCTGCCTTTTTCTTTGCAGCAAATAGATGAGATATTGTCTGGAAGCTTCACTACAGAGGATGAAGATGCTATTTTAGCTGAATTAGATGCCATCACTCAGGTAAGCACCAATTGCCAAGTCAGGGAATTAGTTCAGGAGTTGTATTTTGAAATGGTATCTTTTTATGAGGAAGCAGCATTTTTACCCAAAATATTCAGATTACAAGTAGTCCTCGACTTAGGACCACAATTGACCACAAAATTCCTGTTGCTAAATGAGAGTTAAGTGAATTTTGCCCCGTGTTTCTTCCTACCGTTGTTAAGTGAATCATTGCAGATAGAACTTAGCTCAAGAAAATTCAAGTAAATAATCTGGCGGCATTAGTATATTTATTATTATTATTTTATTTTTGGGGTAATTCTTGATGTTACTGCATATCTTTTAAATTGGCTTCATGTCTGTATATTTACCAGTCCCATGCTAGTAGAGAAATAAGTGATTTGCAGAAAATATAAATCAGAATTCATTTTATATCTTATCTTCTTGCTATGATCAAGAAAGAAGGAAATAAATAGTGCCTCAATAATCTTCTGATTATTCCTTCTTACAAGTTAGGAAGCCCCTGTAATTTTTCTACTGTGGTGTCCACCAGCAGTTTCAGGGATAAAGGAAGGGATAGTATCTCAGAGACCATACATTGTTGCTTGATAGAAAATGATGACTATGTATCCGATTCAAATTACTATGAGCAATCCACAATATTTCCTAAAAAACGTCTATGCATGTCCCACGCTATACAATACCATAGACATGGTATTGTAATCAACAACCAGCCAGCTGTGGGTGATCTGGAAAAACTTGAATAGCATTGACTCAGGAATTCCAAGAACTATAAACTAGATGTGAAAAAGACCATTTCAAACCATTTCTTTATTGATGTCAAGAAAACTACATGTCGATCCTCACGCAGTCCTTGTGAATTGAGCTTTATTCATTGAAGAGTCAATAGCTTCACTTAACCAAATTAATCAGAATTACCCATCAAGGTGTTGGAGGCATAGTATAAATAATACAGGCTCAAAACTCTAGAAGTGACAGACTGATGGTAACATAGTTATTTCCTGTGCATTTAAAAGTTCCACGGTTAATATAAAGTTGTTTCCTGTCTTTAGAATATGTTTCACAAGAACCTTTTTTTCCCTTCCAGGAGCAGATTGATCTTCCAGAGGTTCCCTCAGAGCCTCTCCCAGAAAGGATTTCAGGTAATATTATCTGTTTGGCATTTATCCTCTCCTTTTGATATTGCCATTGTACACAAAGCCAAAGACGGCTTTTGGTCTTTGGCTATGACTAATACATACTTCATTCAAGACAGAAATGACATCCACAGAACATTCACAAATATCTCTAGGGCTGTTTATAATAGTTTGTATTGAAATTGACTTTGTGTTCAGTCCCCAGCCAGGTATTATAATCTATGCAGAGCTTTAGAGTTTGTAGTTTTAATGTTTGTACCGCTTGGTGGCAATTATTTGTACATTACCTTGAAAATAGGTGTGGGGTATTAGCCCAGTATTGACAAAAGAGGAAGGCTGGAAAATGAGTGAATTTTCCACTTATATTAGATTTCATTTGGTCCTGGGCCTTCCATACTTCGGCATCTAACCCTCTAAACTACTATTTTGCATTAGCTGTAGCTCTTTTACCTATTTTGTTGTTACATTCCATATTTTCTCTGGAAACTCAAAGGAGCAGCATGGAAATCTCTTGCTCTTATCCTGCTAGCAACCCTCCTAATATGAGAGTGTACCATAGTCCATAGTCACCCTGTGAATTCATGGTTCAATGGAGGTTTGAACTTGGGCGTGTCTCAGCCCTGCACTTTAAACGTTATACCATATTGGTGTATGCCAGCGATGGCGAACCTTTTTTGGCTCGCGTGCCACAAGTGGGGGGAGCGCAGGGGGGTTGTGTGCGGGCATGCCGCACCCATAATGCAATGTGCGACCCCCCAGTGCGCATGCGCGCACTACAGGCACGACCCCCCATTTTTACATGCTTTTTTCACCCTCCCCAGGCTCCAGAGGCTTTATAGGAGCCTGAGGAGGGCAAAAACAGCCTCCCCCGCCCCCCCCGGACGTTGTCCGGAGGCTTCAGGGACCTTCGGAGCAGTCAAAAGACCCTCCGAGCAAACCGGAAGTGACTTCCTGTTTTCTTGGAGGGTCGTTTTGAATGCTCCAAAGGCTTCAGGGACCGTCCAGAGGCCTCCCAGATGCCGTCAGAGCACTCAAAACGACCCTCTAAGCAAACCGGAAGTCACTTCCGGTTTGCTCGGAGGGTCGTTTTAAGCATTTCGAAAGCTGGTCCCTGAAGCCTTTGGAGCACTCAAAACAACCCTTCGAGCAAACCGGAAGTCCATTCCTGAACTTAAGGTTTGCCCGTAGGGCCGGTTTTTTATGCTCCAGAGGCTTCACAGAAGCTCATGAGGCCTCCGGGGAGGGGCAGGGGGGGCTCTTTTCGCCCTCCCCAGGCTCCTATAAAGCCTCTGGAGCCTGGGGAGGGTGAAAAATGGCTTTAAAAAAGGGTGAACTCAGCTGGCCAGTGCACGTATGCGCGCTGGCCAACTGACAGGGCAGCGCCTCGCATGCCCTGACAAATGGCTCTGCGTGCCACAGGTTCGCCATCACTGATATATACCATATAGAGATCACAAGAGAGGTTTTTTCCCCGCTACATTATACTTGAGTGCTTCTCCCATTTCAAGCATAGAACATAAATAACCTTTTTAAAGTAATACTTGCTTATCTAGAAACTGTTAACTGTTTTCCTATCTCTTACCCAATTTTGAATTGCTATGAGAGGCTAAAATCTAGAAACTAATTTAAAAAATAAAGTTACTTCTAATTTGTGTCTTAAAACATCGGGCTCCTGTTTTTTGTTCAATTTGCTTGTCTCTTTTTCTGAAAGCAAACACTGAAATGTAAAATAAGTGGGGCTGTAGTGAATTTGTAGAGAATGAAAGTAGGAAGCAAAAGGATGAGAACTGAGAAGTAGGACATTTTTGCTGTCTCAGTTTTTATTTGCAATGCAAATGTAGTATTAGTTTATGACTCATTAAAACAGCCACATCTGGTTTCAGGATCATGTAGCAATGGGGGAAGGCTTCTCTGCAATGGTTACCATTGTATGGTCCAGGAAAGCAACACAGCTGCTTAAATTAGTCATAAGCAGGTTCCATATTTGCACTCCTGCATATTCTGAAGCACCTCTTGAAAACTGAATCTATAGCACACGATGTCAACTACCAAGTGCACACTCCCAAAGCAGTTTCCTGGGTTGTTGTTTTTTTAGCAAGTTTAATTGTAATTTTGATCATGCCCCAAACCCGGTACTCTCAAAAATAGATTGAAAGCACAGGTATTTAGAACTGGTTTTGCTTGGACCAGATTATAGCCTGCCTAAAATGCAATGGATTAAAATTGAATCTGGATGAGTTGGAAAGCTTGGTAGTTGGTGAGTTCTCAGACGATTGAGAAGGACTCTTATTCTACATTAATATCTTTTTTTTCTCTCCCGAAGGAGTAAATCTACAATTTGTTGGACAGGTTCTTGGGCCTTGGGCCATCCTTGAATGCACAGATCAATGAAGTGGTCTAGAGCAGGGGTGTCAAACTCACGTCATGCAGGCTGGATGCGTTTAGCAAAGGGTGGGGGGGGGAGAAGTTGCAATACATCATGTGACGACAATGTGATGCCATGACTTTGACACCCTGGTCTAGAACATCTTTTCTAACCTGTAAATGATTTACTATTTTTTGGAGAAATATTGTTTTTGCTTTGCTTACCTATCAAATGGAGTATTACAACATACTCAGTGTAAAAAGTGGTTTTTAAGGAGAACTGGAAATGGCAGCGGCCATACTTCTCTCAGATGTATCTTAGCAGGAGCATGTGACGCATTCCGGCTAAGCTGCCCGCCAACAAATTTTTGAATCGGATTCAAGGTGCTTGAAACTAAATTTCTGAAAGGCTTGAGTCCCATTGTCCTGAAGGGAAGATTTCCTGTGTATGTTGTAAGCTCAGAGTTGCATTCTTCAGATAAAGGTCCTTTGTATGTGCCACTCTGAGAAGTGATTTTTTTGGAATCTGTAATGCTGGTGTTGGCTCCAGTGCTATGAAGCGTCTTTTCCCTGATAGTTTTGCTGCTTCCTTCTGACATTTTTGGAGGCTGGGGAAATTGGGGGGAATTAATATCTATTTTTGCTCTTTTATTTTTCCCCAGAGAGTGCATTGTGATCTGTAGTCTTTAATGTCAATTTCAGATTGTTTTTTTTATTGGTGGGGGAAGGAGGATACTGATTATTTTTTTAGGATTTTACAGAACGTTACAGTATTTTGTACATTTTGTCTTTAGTGCTTATTTGTGGAATGTATCATAGGCTGGCTCTGCTGAGACCATGCCATACATAAATATGAGAAATAACAAATATATGAGAGATACCCAACTACAGAATATCATATGTAAATAGATAGCTCTTCTAGCGAGCAGCAAGTTCAGGCTTTTATTTACAGAGTTTATTATTGAAATCTTTTCTTGGTTTGACTAATCCTTCCCTTAAATGGGCTAGATCTGGGAGGATCAGTCAGAATCGGAAGAAAACTTTCAGCGAAACTGGACAGAAGAATAGGCTTGTCAAAAATAACCACAATGTTGCTCTGCTTGTGCTACAGCGTCTCTTGCCACTTGCATTCTCCATTCACAGTGTGATTAATAGTAGCACAATGTAGCCCAGTTGATTGGCATGTTCTTCTATGCTTGTCACAGTAGCTCTCTCTTAAAAGGCATTAGGTGCCCACTGGGAGAATAGGGTTTATCTGCTGAGGCCAGAATTGAAGAGTGCACTCATAATTAAGCATATCTTCTCCAGAAAGATTGAGGCAGGGAGTGGGGACATTGCATTTCAGCAAGCATTGTGGCTCATTTGTTAGTTGACCTTGGAAAAAATCTGGTATTAATGCAACTCCTGAAGAATGTAGAGCACAAACACACACATTCTGGAAGATCAGAGATGAGTTCACCATTTACTATTTGGAGGGAATGTTTGTAGGAGCAGGAGGAGGTAAAGAGAACCTGTGTCTGAGGTCCTGAAAAGTTGCTCAGGGTGTATATCAGTTGGCAGGATTGCATAAACTGCTGCTTAGGATTTACTGGCTCTTAAAACCATTCCAAACCAATAACTCCTTCCTCTTTTGTGTATGTTTTTCCTTCTCCACAGAAAAATCGCCCATCAGAGTCAAACCAAATCCAGAATTGATTGCTGCATCTTAACTCCACTACTACCTGTGGGCTATCCCTGCATTGAATCTCGGAATCCCAGCATGCCTGGGGTATAGGAGGCCTCCCTGCTGGCATTACCCAGCCATCCTGGAGCAGGTTTTCTGCACAGAATGGAAGCTGTAACTGGTTAATGTTCCCATATCAAGGTTATTTTGTAGCGTGCGCACTCCTCCTTTTTGTAACTTAAACGGGATTAAACGGTGACTCTTAAACCTTCCAAGCCAAATGCTTTCTGCGACCAGATTTCAGCTACAGACCTGCCTCAGATGCCAGCGGAGCCTCCCTGTCTCTCTCGTTCTCTCAGTTCCTGATACACGTTGGAGCATGTTGTCACTGCTCTGCTACCCAGAGGAAAGAACTTCTGTGGAACTTCCTGGCCTTCCTCTGGACTCATTTCACTCTGGCTCTTCTGAAAGGCTGTTTTCTTTTGGAAAGGATGGAATCTCCGAACCTTGTTAAATCTGTGGGTTTTGTGTGCCAAGATTTGAGCGTCTCTTCCATTAGTAGTCCCAGCTTCTTGTGTTAGGCTGCCAGTGGGGATCCTAGAAGTTGATTCCATGTTCGGTATGCTCTTGAGGTAAATTCGCTCATGTAGGCCTGGGCACTGGGGAATAATAATGCAAGGCTGATGGGCTCATTCATTAGATGGAAAGAATCTCATTTTCTGCTAGGGGAGAAGTCTAAACGGCTTGCTAAGGGTTTGTGCTTCATATGCTTCCCTAGCCATCTGCTTTTGCCTTTGCCTCCAGAGTCTCGCAGCATGAAAAGGCTGAACAGAAGCTCAGCTTCTGAGAGCTTCTCCAAAACAAATGAGTTCAGTCATAGCAGAGGGCTTTGTTATGGCTCCTGCCCGCCTCGGCTTCGTAGATCTGGGCAGTGGGCATACCTTTTGTTTTTAATGATAGAGCCACTTCTCACCTTTATTTGTGAGTTGGTAGGTGGGTTTAAGAGCAGACTGAAACAATGCCACCCCCCACCCACCCCCACCCCCGTGGTTCTCCTCTCACAGAAAATCTGAATGTCCCTTCAATTTCCTGAATATAGGAAATTGTTAACAGTAGTTAACACTTGAAGGCTGGGCTGTGAGCTGAATAGGGTCCCTTGGGTGGACGGTTCATATATCAATAATTCCCCATCATGTTGTATTGATTTTGAAAGTATTCCATTTACCTTGGGCTGGTGGTTAAACAATGAAGGGGACTTGAAAGTTGTTTTGCCTGTTGGACAAGATAACGGCTGTATTTGCATTGTTCACCAGAGGGCAGTCTTACTCTACACTCTTTCCGACTATGACTGTGAAGGAGCATTGAGTTGTGTGTCTTAACCTCTGAATTGCTCCTGGAGGGTTGCATTTATGTTTTGTTTCTTCAAGCAAATAGCAAGGGGGCACCTGAAGGAATACAAGGGCCTGCTCTGGTGGTGTCCTGGGTCTCATACAGGTGGGGTTTCTTAAAGGGCTTTATTAGACACCCACCCCCGGTTTATCATACAGCTCAGTGCCTGGGGAAATAGATGGAAGGATGCTTCTGCTTTTTCCTTGCCAGTAAGAACAGAAACGACTAGAACTAATGAAAACCAAATCTGCAAAGCCCATGAAGAGAAAACACTACTGTGTGCCACGTGGCCTTAGAGAACAGGCTTGGACTTAGCTAAATCGCTTTGTGATTTCCTGATCCATACTCTTCTTGATGACTCAGGTGGAATTAAAAGTGTTGTTCAGCCTCCAGGAAAGTCCTGTCTTCTCCATTTGCTGTCCATAGCCATAATTTGGCTGAATTCCTTTTGGGAGCTCCTTAAAACAGGGAAGGTAGAAGCAGAGTAGGTAGGGACAAGTTGGTAATGCCTTCATTCCCCTAATGTCCTGTTGTGTACCTTGGTCAGGAGCCAAACTTAATACTGTGTTTCTGGGTACCTACAACATTGGGGATAGCATGACATCCTCATGTTTTCCTTCCAGCAGGAGACTGAGCTAAAAGGTGAAGAGAGATTTGGAAGTATTTTACGCGGAGGGAAGGAAGGAATGGCTCTCTCTACATTCTTAAGAATGTGGGTCAGGGATAGAGACGTTAACATAGCTTTGCTGCTTTTGGGTTATGTTAGTAGGGTAACCAACTTTAATAGCTTTCTTTGGAGGTCACACCCGAAATGCAAATGTGGGCCAGAAAAAAAGTGCTCTCACTGTGCCAGTCTATCACATCTGCTTCGAATAGGATGTAGGCTATGATGTGGTTTCACGAAGCTCAAGTGTGAACTCGGGCGCTGGGGTTTATTATGGCTTATGGGGCAATCTAGTGTTAGCAAAATTACATTTCAGATTGAAATATGAATTCAACCTGTGACTTTCAGTGGGGGAGGGGCAGGGTGTGTTGCTAAGGAGCTTCTTGTATGCATTGTACTTTAGTTTCCTGGATTCAGACATGCTCCTATCCCTAGGAGTCGTGTTCCAGTTTAATTCCCCCCAACAAAGAAACTGAAAGGCGTTTCCCACTTGAAGGAGTTCAAACTGTAGCAGAGATTGTACAATAGACATAGCCCCCAAATTTGTCTTATCTAGAAGGTACCTTGCCTTGTCCTTGTCTTCAAGGACTTCCCTGCCTTTTAAACTCCAGGTGAGTTCAGCCTCCCTTGCTCAAAGCCTACACAAGTCTTTCTTTGGTGGAGCTATTCCTATTCTCCTGGGAGTTTGTGTGTATGTGTTTGGGGGGGGGGGGGGTTACTGCTTGTAGAACTGCTATAGTTGTCTAGCCCTGATGTGGTTTCTATGCCAACTCAATGCAATCCTGGGAGGAGGAACAGAGGAATTGATTCAACAGTGATCAGTTTAGCAAAACCAAAAGGTTTCCTACCCCAACTCTGCAGATAATGTTCTAATGTATTCTAATTCTCTGTATTCTGATTGCCTGAAGAAGGTTTAGGTTTTATCATAAATGCTTGTTCAACCATTCCTTTTCCCAGAGAAGCTTCAACCTTCAACTAAAGGTAGCTGGGAACTATGTCATTTCACAACTAATACAAAATCAGTACAGATAGTCCTCGACTTACAACTGCAACTGAGCCAAAAATTCCTGTTGTTAAGTGAGGCATTTGTTAAGTCAATCTTGCCCCATTCTATGACTTTTCTTGCCCCAGTTGTTCAGTGAATCACTGCAGTTATTACGTTAGTGGCACAGTTGTGAAGTGAACCTGGCTTCCCCATTGACTGTTGCAAAAGGGGATCATCATGTGACCCTGGGACACTGCAACCGTCATAAATATCAACCAGTTGCCAAGTGTCTGAATTTTGATCATATGGCCTCAGGGATGCCACAACAGTGGTAAGTGTGAAAAATGGTCATAAACCTCTTTTTTCAATGCCATTGTAACTGAACAGTCACAGAAACTTCCTAACAATTAACCAGTGGAACAGAAATTGCCTTCAGAAGCTGGAGGTTTTTAAGAAGAGACTAGATAGTGAAATGGTACAGGACCAGGATGGCGAACCTATGGCACGTGTGCCACAGGTGGCACATGGAGCCATGTGTCAGGGCATGCAAGGAGGGGGTGGGGGAAGCTGTTTGCACCCTCCCCAGGCGCCTATAAAGCTTCTGGAGCCTGGGGAGGGTGAAAAAAGCATGCAAAAATGGGGGGAACGCCTGTCATGCATGATGGAGGGTCGCGCATTGCATTATGTGTGCGGCATGCCTGCGCACGACCCCCTGCTGCACTCCCCCCGCTTATGGCACGCGAGCCAAAAAAGGTTCGCCATTGCTAGAGCAAGGGGCGGAACTAGAAGACCTCCAAGGTCCCTTCCAGCTCTATTCTGATTGATTGACCGACTGACTGACAACATCAACTCTTGTAAGTCAAGGACCTGTACTACATTTTAACTTGTTCTTTTTGGTGACATAATCTGCAAACACAGCATTCCTGCCATGACTACCAACCACAGGGGCAGAGGGTGTAGTAGCCTCCCGTTCCCTATCTGTCCCCATAGACAGATTCTTTCTCACAGATACTGGAAGAGGCCTCGCTGAACATTTGCCAGTTCTGTATCTTAGACCTTCTTGTCCATATTTCTTAGTCTCATTACCCTCATCGCTTAAATTCTTCAGTGCTATGAAATGATGGGTAGGAGAATGTAAATGTCAGGCGTTGGCTGTGTTTCCCAGTTAATCAGACAGCAGCTGAAGGAAATACTGATAGAGTAGAGCCTCTGGTCACAAACACTTATGACCACAGCCAAATTGGGTGACGACCAAAATTTTTGCAAATTTTTTGCATCTCATCGTGAACAAATACTCAGGTGGCAATAAAACAAGGTAATTTCCCCTTCCCCCGTTGATTTCTCCTTCCTCGCCATTTTTTTGGGTACGCGTATGTGCAGTCAGTCTCGCTTCCGGTCATGACCAAATTGGGTTGTGACCAAAGTCATGAAATGGATTATGATTGGGACCAGAGGTTCTACTGTATAGGTTAATTTTTATCATCCATTGTCAAAGCTGATTATGATCAAATACTAGCAAATCCTTAACTCTTAAATTCCTATCCAATATGATAGAAACCAGAGGAAAAATTACAGATGTTGGCAAACATATCTCAGCCAGGACACGTCCCTCCTAATAATAGAGCAGTGTCTTTTCTGAAACAATATTGTCAAATCCCTTGGTTGCTCATGACCTTAATGGATAGGAATGTTCCCTCAAGTAGACAAGTTGATTGATGATTATGAAAGCAGAAGTAAAATGCATCTCAAAAGTTTATTTATTGTACTGGGACTTGTATGCTGCTCCAATCCAGAAGTGGCCATCGGGATCAAGGCTATTTATATCTTGAAGGTTGAAAATGATAATCAAAAGCACATTGTAGGAAATGCTTTTGATATACAGGTAATTCAGAGCTTTTTTCGTCTCATGTCAGTACATAGTTACAACAGTCTCGGAAAAGTGAATTAGGATCTATCCTCAAAGTTTACAACTGTCATAACATCCTCTTGTACAGGTTGCCCTCGACTTACACAACAGTTCACTTGGTGACCGTTGAAAGTTACAACGGCACTGAAAAAGAGACTTATGACCATTTTTTAACACTTAAAACCATTGCAGCATCCCCATGGTCACATGATCAAAATCCAGTAAAAATTCTCAAAAAAATTGGGGTCCGGTCATGTGATGACTGGCTTATATATTTATTGTTCCTATTAATGCAGGGCTTAGTTTGCACATGGAGATTTTGGAAAAATGTAGTTGATAACCTAGAGCCGTGATGGCGAACTTATGGCATGTGTACTACAGGTGGCACACGGAGCCATTTGTTAGGGCACCCCAGGCGTTGCCCTGTCAGCTCCAGTGCGCATGCAGGCGCTGGCCAGCTGACTTTGGCCTTCTTTTTTGGCCGTTTTTTTCCCCTCCAGAGGCTTTCCTGAAGCCTCCGGAGGGCAAAAAATCACCCAATGCGCAAACCGGAAGTTCAGGAACAGACTTCCGGTTTCTTCGTTGGGCCATTTTTCACCCTCTGGATGCTTTAGGGAAGACTGAAGCCTCGTGGGGGCTGTTTTCGCCCTCCCCAGGCTCCTAGAAAGCCTCTGGAACCTGGGGAGGGCAAAAAAGTGTGCCAAAAGGGGGGGTGTCGCACTGATCACGCTTGCATGTATGCGCTGGGGTCATGCGCATAGCATTATGGGCGTGGCACGCCTGGACACGACCAATGCGCTTCCATTGCATTTGGCACACGATCCAAAAAAGGTTAGCCATCACTGACCTAGGGGATATACTGCATCCATACCTCAGTGTGCTACTGAACTGAAAGCACACGCCACACAATTGTTCCAGCTAAAAGGAAATGGGGTATGATAAATATAGCTCATACAATAAAGAGAAGTAGATCACTGAGAGACCACTTGACAGTTGAATTAGGAAGAACTATCAGAACGATTCTGCTGCTCGTTATAGCTAATAGCCTGTTTTACATACAGGTAGTCCCCTAGGACCAAAATTGAGCCCCAAATTTATGTTTGTTAAGTGAATTTTTCCCCATTTTACGATTTTTCTCACCACATTTGTTAAATTAATAAATCACTGCAGTTGTTAAATTAATAACCTAGTTAATGAATCTGATTTCCCCATTGACTTTGCTTGTCAGAAGGTCGCAAAAGGGGATCGTGTGCCTCCTGGACAGTGCAACTGTCATAAATGTGAGTGAGTTGTCAAACATCCAAATGTAAATCATGTGACTATGGGAAAGCTACAATGGTCGTAAGTGTGCAAACCGGCCACAAGTCACTTCTTTCAGGGATGTAATTTTGAATCGTCACTAAAGAACTGTTGTAAGTCGAAGGCTAGCTGTATTTTGCCTTCATCATCTAACATTGCATCATGCACAAGTGTCACGGTACAGGAAGTCTCAACTTACGACAACAACTGGGCAAAGAATTTCCATCATTAAGCAAAGCCATTGTTAAGTAAGCCATGTCCAATTTTATGGCCTTTTATGCCATGATTGTTGAGTGAGTCACATGCTCATTATCTGACTCCCTCCCCCTCATGGACTTTGCTTGTCGGAAACTGGCTGGGAAGGTCGCAAATGGTGATCATGTGACTCTGGGACACTGCTGCCGTCATAAATATGTGCCCGTTGCCAAGCACCTGAATGCTGATCACATGATCGCAGGGATGCTACGATGGTTGTCAGTGTGAGTACCAGTAGCAAATTCCCCCCCCCTTTTTAGTACCGTTGTAACTTTGAACAGTCACTAAATCAGTGGTTCTCAACCTGTGGGTTGGGACCCCTTTGGGGGGGTCGAACGACCCTTTCACAGGGGTCGCCTAAGACCACCGGAAAACACATCTTTTCGATGGTCTTAGGAACCGAGACACCAATTTTATGGTTGGGGGTCACCACAACATGAGGAACTGTATTGGGAAGGTTGAGAATCACTGCCCTAAATGAACGGCTGTAAGGATTCTCATAGTCATTCTAATATAAGAGATAAGGGCAAGGATTTGCCATTTGGAGAAGCCTGAAAAGAGGGCTAACCAGACGCTGCCTCATAGCTGCACACATATGGTTTGTAGAACAGCTCCCTTGTTTTTAATTATCCTGCTGTCCAAGTATCCTAGCTTAGTTTCCTTACTTAAAGACCATCGTGGAAGGGAGAACACGCCATATAAGCAATTATGCAAATGCTGTTTCCATTTTCCGAAGGCATCCCTGGAGAGTAATTCAGCAATGCGTGGTTCTGTATTTACTGGTTTTATAAACCAAGTCAACCAGGTGAGGAGTCTCTGAGGATTTGATATTTATCTTCCAGCTAATTTTTTTTCACATTATCCTCCTACCCATCCTCTCACTCCCCCCCCCCCGCCCCGGCAATTTAAATTCACCAGACCCAATAGGAGGTCTTCCTACACAGTTCCTTTCAAATTATCCCTAATGCAAAGCTTGGATAAGGAGCTTATATGTTGTATGAGAAGGCTTTGCGGACTGACTCAGTGCAGTCCTTCCTTTACATTTTAGTAATAATGGTGAAACAAACACAAAAATCAGGCAAGAGATTGCCTTCCCTCAAAGTGGGAATGTAACTTAACGTCCATATTTAGTATGGTTTCATGATGTGATTGTACATTATGGTTAGCGGTGTTATAGCCATAATATGTAGAAAATATGTTTACATGAACTATAAAGCATTTGAAAGATCTATAACTATCTGCTGTTTCCATACCCTTAACCTGTGGCCCAAGGATGGTATAAAGCAGGTGCTGACAGTTCTGGAGAATTGGTAGTGGAAATTTTGAGTAATTCGGAGAACCGGCAAATACCACCTCTGACTGGCCTTGCCTCCATCTATTCCCAGCTGATTGGGAGGAAATGGGGATTTTGCAGTAACCTTCCCCTGGAATGGGGAGGGAATGAAGATTTTATAGTATCCTTTCCCTGTCATGCCCACCACGTCACGCCACACCCAACAAGACATGCTCACAGAACCGGTAGTAAAAAAAATTGAATCCCATCCCTGCTGTGGTCTACATAGGTGATGCTTCAAGGTAGGGTTAAGGTAAAGGCAAAACCTTTTCTGAGCATACCCCTTTGCAAATTTTTGCTTACATCTACTGGTTTTCTGTATTTTTGACCTAAACAAACCACTAAGGAGCAGGAGGAGAGTCAAGCTTCCTGTATTCTATGCATGATGGTTCCAAGCACCAGTTTAGTCAGACCCTCAGCTCTCTGCCCCGAGTAGAAACTAAGGGGCCAATGCAGATTTGGTAATCAATTCAAGACCGGATTAAAACCCCAAAGGAAGCCGCCAACTAGGATTAATTACATTTCTTAAACAAGATTAAAAAACCCAACTCATTGCCGGCCTTCACGAGACAAACTAATTAAAATCAAATAACAAAATACGCAAAATGAACTTCTAAATTACAAAATGCTGTGGAACAAAATGCATAAAAATCCATGTGCTCATCAAACCAGGTGATCAGCTACTCAGAATCACACATGCTTGGTGGTTCTGCTTCACCATTAAACCATCTTTCCAATCAGCTCCATGTTTCCAGTGTCTTTCTCCCCACTTGGAACTGAATCCAGATGGACATTTCTTCCCACAAAACCATAGCTTTGGGCAATAGAAATGGAGGAAGAAGAGTATGTACTAGTTAAATAAGAACCTTAAATCAGAGGTGGTATTCAGCAGGTTCTGACCAGTTCTGGAGAACCGGTAGCAGAAATTTTGAGTAGTTCGGAGACTATTCTCTGCCTCCCGAGTCCCAGCTGATTGGGAGGGAATGGAGATTTTACAGTATCCTTTCCCCGTCATGCCCACCAAGCCGTGCCCACCAAGCCATGCAATGGCCACCAAGCCATGACCACAGAACTGGTAGTAAAAAAAATTGAATCCCACCACTGCCTTAAATCCTTGAGAACTCTCTTCAACGGAAGGCAGCAGTTCAGCAGAACGTTATAACACAATTTTGTTTTCAAAATACAGCTTGTGAAATTCCCAGCCATATTACAGCAAAGGTCCAGGCAGATTAGGAATTCTAAAACCTGTACCAGATTGGAAAAAGCTGTATAAGGGACATTATTTATTTACCAGTGGCATTTCCATAGGACAGTGGTGCATCTCTGCTATTCTGCTTGTGGGTGTGTGAGAAAAACCTGTGTCGAAATTTCACATTGCCCACCGGCTTCCTTCCCCCAATCTCCTTATTTTCTGTGGTCCAGAAAGTACCCAACAGGTCCAGCTGATTTTGTTCAAAGGACAAAGCAAAGCCTCATGTTGAGAAACCTACACCATGCCCTATGGACACCTCAGGAACATGTTGCACTGGTATCACCCAAGCACTATTTCAGTAGCAAGTGTTGGCATCACCATGGATACCAGCACAAGAGTGTGAAATTTCCCACCACCTGCGATGACCATGCTTTCCTTATAGCGAGAGCCAAACTGTACTGCAGTTGTCTACTTTGTATTGCATAGTCCAAGTTGTACTTTTTTTTTAATGTACACAAAATTCAGAAGAGGATTTAAATTTAAGGCAAACCAAAGATAATGATGGCTGCATTTCAGGGAATGCTTTCTCCCATAACAAATGTCTTTAAGTCATCAACAGAGCTCCATATGACATGAAGGGGATGGAGATGAGAAGATACATGAGATTGACATCCTGCCTTTGGAATATCTTTCCTAAAGACTCCCGGTTATCCACCCTGCTTCTTTTTAACTACTTTGTTGAAGTAGTACAGATAGTCTTCGACTTACAACCACAATTGAGCCCAAAATTTATGTTGTTAAGTGAGACATTTGTTAAGGGACTTCTGCCCCATTTTACAATCTTTTTTGCCACACTTGTTAAGTGAATCACTGCAGTTGATAAGGTAGTAATCTGATTCTTAAGTGAACCTAGTTTTCCCATCGACTTTCCTTGTCAAAAGGAATACATGGCTCAGTGGCTAAGATGCTGAATTTGTCAATCAGAAAGGTCGGCAGTTCAGCGGTTCGAATCCCTAGCGCCGCGTAACGGAGTGAGCTCCTGTTACTTGTCCCAGTTTCTGCCAAACTAGCAGTTCGAAACCATATAAAAATGCAAGTAGAAAAATAGGGACCACCTTTGGTGGGAAGATAACAGGTCCGTACACCTTCGGCATTTAGTCATGCCGGCCCCATGACTACGGAGACGTCTTCGGACAGCACTGGCTCTTCGGCTTTGAAACAGAGATGACCACTGCCCCCTAAAGTCAGAAATGACTGGCACTTATGTGCGAGGGTAACCTTTACCTTTTCCTTGTCAAAAAGATTGCAAACGGTGATCACATTGTGAACCAGTTGCCAAGCATCTGAATTTTGATCACATGATCATGTTCAAAGGTCATAACTGGCTTTTAAAGTATCTACAATCACGTTAGTAAAAGAAGGGGGCTTCAGTAAAAATCACCAAACTGGCTTTAGAGAATTTCTCAGTGGAGAATTTAGTAAAGATATACTTGTCTATTAAAAATAAATCATATAAATAAGTCTGTTATATATAATTTGTTGCTAAAGACATAACTACTACAGTTATTGGCATTCGCAATGACCTTCATGTGGTGGGATAAATTCTAGTTGTAGCCATGGTGATGCCATTTGGCACAGCCTAAGATGATGTTTCGGTGATACTGGTGTTTCTTGTTCCTGAGTCAGTACAGGGAGTTCCTCAATGCAATGAATGAAAATTCTTGCCCTTTGTTGACCTCAGGTATGGAGCTTTTGTTCTAATCTGGCCTGATTACCATTCTTGCACAAACTGGGTGGGACTGGTGTAACTTGAGCTATTCTAAAGTTATTACTGCTTAGACAAAAGAGCAGCCTTTATGCAAGCCAGTGGAGTATGTCAATATTAGGGCTGTGCATGCTTTAAAAATGATGTGAAGGAAGTTCTTTGACTTTTCCCTGTGTGCAATGCCACTTCTGCTCTTTTTCAAATCCTGCACAGACCTAGTCAGTATCCTGGAGATTGCTGTGGGTTTTGTTTCTCCACTTTAGCTGCAAGTACATGTGATTAATGTTCTATTAGGATTTGGCTGTTAGAGGTTTACTTGGCTTTGGGGAGTAAGGAGGAATGCAGTGTTACTATTTAAAAATAATATTTTTAAAACTTATGTTTATATTTAATACTAGCCGATAACCTGGGATTGCCTGGGTATTTATTTATAGGAGGGAAATGTCCGGATTAAATATAATTTCTAATGTTGGATTTTCCCCCTTACCAGAGGGATCCCCCTTGTGGAGTACTGTGAAGCCCTTACCATGGCAACTCCGCTACACTGCACAGTAGAAGCCATTTTAAGGCACCATAGGCTGTATCTTAACAGAACACACACCCCAAGGGGTGTTAGGGGTATCTTACCCCCACAGTATTTGTTTCCAGAGAGTAAGTCATTTGTGTACCAAGTTTGGTTGAAATTGCTCGAGGCGTTCCAGAGTTATGCTGGAACATACACACACACAGTCATATATATATATAAATAATATCATTTTAAAAAAAACAAAGGTGACTGTCAAAGAGGGATGCCCTCAGAATCTGACTCTTTCATTAAATGTGCATTAGGCCAGTGATGCAAGCTCCTCCCTTTTGGAGTGTTTGTGTGCCTCAACACAATGCACTTATTAAAAGGGAGAGACTTGCATTATGCCAATAGGATGCTTGTTTTGTCCCTTTTCCCTTTCTTGACCACCCCTCCCTCTACCGATATTGCTAAGGTACCCTAGTAATATCATGATGCTAAGGTTCCAGCCGAATCATTGGGATTGCTGGAAATTACATTCAGGCAGGTGATGGTTTAACAAAATAATGTTTCTAAACCTATCTTCTCTACATTTTGTCAATGATATTACATGTCACTCAGAAAGACTGAAAATTAGTATCTTCCTCCATTTCAACTGGTCTGATAGCTAGAAGCAAAGATACAGGAATTAAAAAGAGCTATGGTAGATTTGCAACCAACACTATTTAATTGTTTTATTTCAGTCTTTTGTAGTTCTCCTAGACATTGCTAAACTCCAACAGCTTTAAGCAGAATGCCCAGTGAAGAAGGAACCTGGTAGTATAGCTTTATAGATCTTTAAAGATCCCTGGTTCTGCACTTGGGGGCTTATTTTTTATTTTATTTTACAAAATATATTTTATGCTTGCCAAGAGTGTTTTGATTTCCCTGAGGGGAAAAAAGTTAAACAGAAGATCGATTGATTGATAAAAGTAGAGTAGAGTAAAAAGCAAAGCAATGCAAAGCAAAGTTCCCATTTATGAAAGAGGATCAGGATTACTCTAAATTCCATTTCATTTTAATCCAAGCCTCACAAGTACAATAGTTTTATGCTTCAGGTTAAGACTGACTATTCTGTTTAGTTTTCAAATTCTGGACAATTCACATATGGATGATCATTGATGAATAAGCATTATTTGTTTAGCACTTAGCAATAGCACTTAGACTTATATTCTCCCTTCACAGTGCTTTTACAGCCCTCTCTAAGTGGTTTACAGAGTCAGCCCTTTTGCCCCCAACAATCCGGGTCCTCGTTTTACCCACACCTCAGAAGGATGGAAGGCTGAGTCAACCTTGAGCCTGCTGAGATTTGAACTGCCGAACTGCAGCTAGCAGTCAGCTGAAGTAGCCTGCAGTACTGCACTCTAACCACTGTGCCACCTCGGCTCTTGTTTACTTTTCCTACGCAGTACTCCTTCATGCAAAACTAGGCCGGCACCCATGTCTACCCCACGTCAGCTTATGTTTTTACTTACTTAAACTTTCTCTACTCACCCTACTTGTTCAGACATTGTAGCAATGATAGAACAGAGAGGAAATATTTAAGAGGAGAAAGTGAATGAAAAAAAGCTATTTATGCATATCAGTCCCAAAACATGTCAATATTGGCTTGTTCCTTTGTGCTATCCTCTAGTCCAGTGTTTCTCAATCTTGGCAACTTGAAGATGTCCGGACTTCAACTCCCAGAATTCCTCAGCCAGCTGGCTGGGGAATTCTGGGAGTTGAAGTACAGACATCTTCAAGATGCCAAGGTTAAGAAACACTGCTCTAGTCTATACTGATCTAAGGTGTCCAAGGATCCATTCAACAAACCCAACAGTTATGGGAGGCTTTCCCCCACCCCTAATAATTGAAAATTAGACAATGGGAAAATGGCTTAATGTCTTATTTGCATAACTGTATTCAGATACCTAGGAAGACTTGGGCTGCATCGGATCTGATGCCATTTTAGTTCAGGTTTCTGCTCCAGCCAGTCGGAATGTCTCTGAGATATTCACAAGGAGAAAAGGAGAACTTTGTTCTCTAAGCAAGGTTCTTTAGAGGAGTATTGCCTCAAACACTGTAATAATAGAATCAATGTCATCATAATTCGATATTTTATCTACCATTATTTTTTGTAATATTTTCATAAAACCACCCAAATTGATGGCTGTTGTTCCCTCTTGTTCTTTGGCAACTTTGTTAATTCATTGCTATAAAAATAGTGTGCTTATTGTTGTTACTGTTTCTGCAAGGTGGGAAATGAATAATGGAGGCAATTCTGGATGATTATAGAGATTTCCTCAGTTGCATAGCCTAGCCAAGAGCTCCTTAGGTTCCATTGTTCTTTGGGGTTCAAATTTTCCTGAGTAACAGTTATGAGTTATTAGAACTGCATGAAAGTCTTCTTGCTGCAGGGAATTGGAAGCTGAGTCTTAAGAGTTTTAAGAACCACTTTTGACCTCACAAATTGAACAGTATCAGAAAGTTAATGGCCTTGGCAAGAAAAGCCAGCATCAAATATTTTTTTGATACCAGCTACCTCAATTATGATAAAATATCACTAAACATCACTGAAGTTCTTCTTTAAGCACATGCACACTCAAGCATTCATAGGTACATATGTTTGTGTGCATGCACACCTGTGGTGGGTTTCAACATTTTTTAGAACCTCTTCTGTAGGTGTGGCCTGCTTTGTGGGAGTGGCTTGCCAGCTATGTGACCAGGTGGGAGTGGCTTGCCGACCATGTGACTGGGTGGGAGTGGTTTGCCGGCCATGTGACTGGGTGGGAGTGGCTTGCCAGTCATGTGACTGGATGGGCGTGGCCAACTTGTAAAATGTGGTGAAACTCACTTAACAACGCTCTTGCTTAGCAACCAAAATGTTGACTGAGAAACTCTGGTATTTGAAGCACACAAGTCTTAAAGCTATCAAGTTACAAGATCCTTGCACCCCTAACCCTTTAGAAAAAAACCCCAGGGGTGTTCAAACTTGACAGCTTTAAGACTTGTGGACTTCAACTCCCAGAATTCCTCCTCTCGCTCTTCATCTTGATGATGTGCAGACGGGCGGGGGGAGGGAGCTGGAACCGGTTCTAAACGGCACTGTAGATTTGTGGAACCTCTTCTATAGGTTAGAACTGGCAGAAACCCACCCCTGATGCACACACTGGGAACTGATAATGTGGCAGTTCACTAGATGGCAGCAGCCAACTCCTGGAGCTCTTCACTATAGGTTACTGAGTCTTTATCTGGTAGTAGTAGTAGGAGAGCTGGTGTTTCTGTGTACTTTCAGTTGGCATAGAAGTTATGCCAGATCTCGATGACAGCTGTGAGAAGGCAGCTTTGTCTCCACTCTGCTTACCCATCCAGACAATCAAAGTAGATCAAATGGAAGTAGTGTAGATAGCAAACATGAATTGCATCATTGCTGCTCTGCAGGTTAAGCTCACAATAGTGTGTCTGTACTATTATATCATTGGGCAAAACACTTTTTAATAACTTACTTATGATACATTTTAGCCACTGAGCCACTGCGCCCCATATCAGAAAGGTCAGCAGTTCAGTGGTTCAAATCCCTAGCTCCGCGTAACAGGGTGAGCTCCTGTTACTTGTCCCAGCTGCTGCCAACCTAGCAATTCGAAAGCACTTAAAAATGTAACTGGAAAAATAGGGATCACATTTGGTGGGAAGGTAACACCGTTCCATGCGCCTTCAGCATTTAGTCATGCCGGCCACATGACCACAGAGATGTCTTCGGACAGCACTGGCTCTTCGGCTGTTAGGGTTCCAAATAGCATCCAAAAGTAAATCAGAGTCCAAGGCAAAGTATTGCTCAAAATTCCAATTTATTAAGAGAGCCATGTTGGCACATCTGGGAAAACCCGAATCTGAAAGCTTCCTGGTTTTCCCCACCCAGTTGAAAGTTCAAGATCTTGCCCCCACACCCACAAGTCCATCACATGGTCCAATCTTCCACTGCCACACTGGCAGTTCCACCCATCCAGTTCCGGTCAGGTGCAGAGGTGCAAAGACAAAGGATGACCTTGGCTTTCTAGAAAGGAATTTTGTTATGGCTACATAGCATTGTACAATCCCCTCTCCCATTTTCCCACAATAGAAAATGCATAGTAGAATAATAGAAAGTGGGACAGGCCAAAGATCCAAAAGAAAAGATGGCTGCGGGCCTGACAGACAGCCTCCCCTCAGAAAAAAAGCGTTTCAGACCTGCAAGCCTGACATCGGCTTTGAAACGGAGATAAGCACCGCCCCTCCAGCGTTGGGAATGACCAGCATATATGTGCAAGGGGAACCTTTACCTTTACCTATGATACATTTTAAAAAGTGAATTGGTCTGCAAACTGGATACGAGAGAGAGGACTCATCTATACACAGTTGCTTTCTCATCTCTTGCAGAATTGAACTGGAACTCATTGAGCCATCTTTATTATCCTGCTGACTTGGTCATGTGATGGATTTCAGAGATTATATTGGTAGTAGAAATCAATAGAAATCTTATATCAAGGGGCCAGGAACTCTTGCACATTGTCATGTTGCATTTGTATCCATACGCAGTTGTAGCATGGTGAATGGACACGTATCGCTTGTGAAGTATGGTCTCCCATCTGCAATCTTGAACCCAAAATGGAGATGGTACAGCATAACAGGCAAGTGATTTAGTCAGCCCATTCATAAAAGGTCCTCATGCTGGCACAGTAATTTATTGCCAATTCAGGTTTACTCTTATCTTAATAAATGATCAGCAAACATGTCAGCCAGTGTACAACTGCCATCAATTCAGACCAGGTGTCAAAACGCCAAAGACCCTCCAGGATTGAAATCAGCAGGCCCGTCACTGTTGACTTCATTTTTCACTGTTGCAAAGAATATCAGACTGAGTGAGAGGAGTGGCTCTCTCAATTTTTTACCTATTCTTATAGATCACGGGCAGGCAAATTATGTCCTTCATAAATCACATCTCATGCAAGAGTGATGATCCCATTTCCTGGCAGGCTGCTAAATGAGAAATGGGGGAAAGGGAATAAGACAGAAAGTGGGGGAAAGGAAAGATAGAGTGGGTCACACACACCCCTGCCTTGCCCCTGGCAAATGAACCCAAAGGAAATATAGAGCTCAACAGAAAAAAAATGTACCCCACATCCCACTCATATTACTTTATAGAAGCTGGAGATATTAATAAAATAACTTTCAATAAAATAACACTGAACATCAAGCAATGCTGACAAGAGTCAGAATACAGAATTAAAAAATTGGAAGAGACCTTGGAGGTCTTCTAGCCCATCCCCCTGCTCAAGCAGGAGACCCTATTCACATGATGGCGAACCCACGGCACTCGTGCCACAGCTGGCACACAGAGCCCTCTCTGTGGGCACACCAGCCGTCGCCCCACCCCAGCTCAACCACACACGCCCATGCACCTATCGGCCAGCTGGTCTTTGGGTCTCTGTCGTGCATGCATGGGGGTGGGGGGCATGGGGGGGATGTATGCGTGCATATGTGGGGTGGATATATGTGTAGGGTGCTCTCATTGCATTTTGGGGGGTTGTGCGTGTGCGCATGCCTCCCCCACACCCTGTTTTAGGCCTGGAAGGCCTCCTGCACCAACCTGGAAGCCCAAAATGGGCAAGGGGTGGGCGCATGCGCGGATACATGCGTGCCCAGGGGGAGCAGGGCGTATGCATGGGGCGCTCGCATTGCATTGTGGGGGTTTACTCGCATATGCATTCCCATGCACACACACACGTGAGCTTTGGGGACACCAAAAACGTTAGCCATCACTGCCCTATACCATTTCGGACAAATCTCTTCTTAAAAGCCTCAAATAATGGAGCATCCATAATTCCTAGAGGAAGTTCTTCCACTGGTTAATTGATCCAAGGGATTTGGAGCCCCTTCTCCTCCCTTTCCTATCACTGGCTTCTGGAAAGAGCCATTAACTTCTCCAAGGAGGCTGCTGGAAGCACTTTTCTAACCTGGAAGCAGGTTATGACAATATGCTTAAAAAAGCAACACCTTCCTGCTCTCCCCTGTGACCCTTCCTAATTTGCTTACATGTTTAGCATGGAACTTCCAGAAGAGACTGGAATATTACCATTTGAACTGTATTTATGCCACCTAGCATTACTCACCACTGTTGAAGTCAGTGCAGAAATGTCTTCTTTGTCAGTTCTATTTTATAAGCATTTGTTAATAAACCAATACAATACAATACAATAGTAGAGTAGGAAGGGACCTTGGAGGTCTTCTAGTCCAACCCCCTGCCTAGGCAGGAAACCCTATACCATTCCAGACAAATGGCTATCCAACATCTTCTTAAAGACTTCCAGTGTTGGGGCATTCACAACTTCTGGAGGCAAGCTGTTCCACTGATTAATTGTTCTAACTGTCAGGAAGTTTCTCCTCAGTTCTAAGTTGCTTCTCTCCTTGATTAGTTTCCACCCATTGCTTCTTGTTCTGTCCACAGGTGCCTTGGAGAATAGCTTGACTCCCTCTTCTTTGTGGCAACCCCTGAGATATTGGAACACTGCTATCATGTCTCCCCTAGTCCTTCTTTCTCTTAAGCTAGACATACCTAGTTCCAAACCAGAAATATCACAATGTATTTGGTTTCTGTTAGCCATCAGTTCTAGGTTTAGATGACTTGTTAGTAAAGCCTTACTCTACTTGGTGTCCTCAAAGTGTATTCAGCTGTAAATTCCATCATCCCTGATCATCATAACTCAATTGGCTGGGGTTATGGGGACTGTAGTCTGTTATATCCTCGACATACAACCTGACAGCCGGCAACAGCCAAGCCGCGCCTGATTGGCTAAGATGCGCCTTGGCTGAGCGCGGGCTGTTCGGGACGTTCCTATTGGCTGCCCTGCTTGACAGCTCCATATAAATAGCTGTCAAGCAGGGAAGGTGCTGAAGTTGCTGTAAATAGTTCTGACTGCTGTCTGTTGTTAATAAACCGCGTTTGCGTCTCCTCAGAAGTGCCTCGCCTCATTCCTTCGACCAATACACTAAATAGTCCTTCATATAAGAGCCCTGGTGGCGAAGGTGCAGTATTGCAGCCAAACTGTGCCCGCAGCCTATTGTGTGATCTCGAGTAAAATGAGGACTCAGATTGTTGGGGGCAATATGCTGACTCTGTAAACCGCCCAGAGAGTGCTGTAAAGCACAATGGGCAGTATATAAGACTAAATGCTATTGCTACTGTTATCATATCTGAAATTTTAACTGGGAAACCTAAAATAATTCCACAATTCTAATGTGTGATCTTATCCTTTACTGTAAACAACTGGCATTGGGATGCTTGCAAGGATGGGATGAAATAAGAACCAATCCATTACCCAATCTAACAGTGTTCATATGCTATTTGATCATGTTATAATTCTAGGTAAAACAACAAGGGCCCTCATACGCTCTGCTAACTTCAGAACAAATCTGAATTCATTAAAGTACAAAGAAACGTCTTGCTATGAAATAATAGAAAATATTTGTACCTCGGCTTTTAGATTTTGGCAGCGGTTGGCTCTCGAAGCTGGTTTCAATTTAGTTTCTGAACATTTTGCTACCAGACTAGGTAACATCATTAGCAGGATTTTCTTGTCCTATTCTCCTTTTAAATGTCTTGTGTGCCAGTTTAGTCAGTTGGTCGTGTGGTTGGTTGCTCGTTTAAATTCTGAGCAGCTCTCGTTGATTGGTTGTTTGAATGGTCTGTTTTTTTACGTATTCATATCACTGGTGGGATTAAAACTGGATTTTACTACCAGTTCTGTGGGCGTGGCTTGGTGGGCGTGGCAGGGGAAGGATACTGTAAAATCCCCATTCCCTCCCCATCAGCTGGGACTCGGGAGGCAGAGAATAGAAGGGGTGGGGCCAGTCAGAGGTGGTATTTACCAGTTCTTCAAACTACTCAAAATTTCCGCTACCGGTTCTCCAGAACTGGTCAGAACCTGCTGAATACCACCTCTGATTCATATGCTGGATCTAGATCAATATGCTTGTTAATTGCTCCTTTGGTGGAATACCTGACTTCAATAAATTCACTTGTTTGGCAGATGTTGGCATGGCCAATGATATTTGTTCCTTCCTAATCAAACTGGTGTTGTTTATTATCAATGTGGTTTGAGATCAGGGATTTTGATCGTGCCATTTAACTTCCAGTTGATGTTCATGAACCCTTGTTTTCAATCGCCTTACTGTTAAGTCCCACATAGAATTGGTTACAATCATTAAAATTGATTTTGTCTTTGACTTTAGATAGCTCTTTTCTGAGTGTAAATGTGGGTTTGTGAGCAATGGTTATTCCTGGGGGTTGCAGTATTCTGGCAACCATTTCAGATGTTCCTTTGATGTAAGGCAGGATTTGTTTTTGCGTTGTAGTTGGCTGTTGTATTTTGTCGGGGCTGGGATGACAAGGATAGTATTATGAAATTTTTGGGCTAGCCACTGCAGAAGAAAACATTGAAAAGGTGTTTCTCTTCTGCTTTTCTTAATGACTCAGTGCTGCAGTGCATTTTGGCTCTTTTGAAAAGGGTCTGGATGCTGCACTTCTTGTGTGCAGTGGGGTGGCTGCTTGTGAAATTTAGAATTTGGTCTCTGTGCGTGGATTTTTGGTACACACAGGTTGTTAATTTGCCATTTGCTGACATGCCCTAAAAAGTTGGCTTTTCCAGCAAGCCAGCCTGGCCTGAACAGAATAAAATAAATGATTAATTTAATTGTTAATTTTAATCTATTTTTTAAATTTTTATTGTTAATATTAATTGGGTTTGTTTTTGGATACTTTATTTAATTTCCTTTTTAACTTTTGTAATATGTTTTTTTTTTAAATGTTGTATGCCACCCTGAGTCCTTTGGGAGAAGGGCGGCATATAAATCCAATAAACAAACAAACAAACAAACATTATCTTGTCTCCTTATGTCAATATCTCGGAAGGGGAATCACCATTTTTTTTCTCCCTCACTCATGTCTTGCTGATTCATTTTCTCAAAAATTGCTTGTTCATTCATCCTGTTTTCCTAATAGAAAAGCTGGCAACAACTAATCCAATATCCATTTGTATATGCTGTAGCTGGTTACATCTGACAGGTTAATCTGAAGAAACAATTACACAAGATTAGTCCTAATTAAATATTTTCCACTGTAGAACGAGATCTTTAAAATAAAGAAAGAGAAGTAAATATGTATCATCTTGGACTGAGCAAGAAATAAGTCATTCAGAAGAGATAAAATTAAATATGAGTGCAAGGGGAAAACCGGGAGAATTGGACTGCTCTGAACTGTAAAACAACAGCGAGATAAAGCATCAGCTCTGGTGCGAAAGCCAATTAAAGGGACCGGAGGAGAGAATGATAAATTAATCCAATTCCTGCACATTTGAAGAATCCCCCAAAGGACGGTATTAGAGCTCAAAACATTGGAGAATCTGGCTAATATTTTTTAAAGTATTTTAAACATCTCTGTCTTCTGCAGATAGTCCATAACTATTCTAGATTGTGTGCAGAGGTGCAAGGTGACCAAAACTGGGCTACAAAATTCCGAATGACCATGAGATGGCAGCAAAGACATACAGGAAAACTAATGCTCTAGTGCCCCCTAGCAGTCATTTATAAGATTGGGGGGGCATGTTCAGAGAGAAGGCAGTAGAAGACAAAACAAGAAAAAAAGAATCCTCTGCCTGGAAAGACTAGAAGGTAAGAAGAGATTCAGTCTTATCATCGTCTTTTCTTGGGAATATTAGGTCTGCCAGGAGATTTTTAAATTATCTTTTTATTCTGGTTTGTAATGATATGGGAGCATAGATCTGTCTCCAGCTATGAATCAACCCAAAGATGCGAAACATTCGTGTCAAAAACCAGATTTGTTCTTTGAACAGTGTTATAATGGTTAGTTTACAGATTGATGAGGACTCAGGAGGCAATCTTATAACTCCTCCATTAGAAAAAAACCCACCTCTTTGCAATTATAAGAAGTTAAAACCTACCCCTCTCCTAGAAAAATGAAATATCCTGGAAAATATTTTTAAAAGAATTTTATTGGTTTTTAAAATTTTGGGGGGAAAAGGGTAGGTGGATATACAAAAAAAAAATGTTTGGCAACTCCATCGTGCTAGAGGTAGGAATCTCTCCAATTCTCACAACTTTTTACAGAAAAAAAAAACAAAGGATAAAAGATAAGCAGAAACAGCATCTTATTATACATTGTATCAACCATGTGTTCAATCATCTCTTTTGCCACTTTCTAATATATCAACAATTAGAATGATATTCCAGATATATTTATTTTTGTGACCTGAGTCTTTCCGTTATTGTTCCCTCCCCCTGTCCCCAGGCGGAGCCGCAGCCCCTCCCTCCTTCATGTCTTGTATGTTGTCGCCTTTTTCACTACTTCTTATATTTCCGTCCTCTAGGAGGGCAGTATGTTTTTTAATGAAGGCCTCTGCCTCCACAACTGTGTTAATTCTAATTCTGTTTCCCTCCCAGAAGATCAGCATTCCTTCTGGCAATAACCGTCTAAACCAAATTCCCTTATTATATAATTTCTTTGATATGGAGGAATACTTCCTCCTCTTATCTCTTTTTTTGGGGGGGGAATTTGCTTAAGAATGGCAATTTCTTTATCTTTATATTTTAGTGGTCCCCCACCCTGAGCCCCTAGAATCTCATCCCTCGTGGTCTTCCTAAGAAATTTAACATGTACTTCCCTTGGAACATTATGTGTTCTGGCATATGCTGAATTAATCCTATAAACCAGATCCATATCCCATCACAACTGTTCTTTAGCTCTTTTAATATATTCTGCTAAAATTGTACTCATAATATCCTTAAGATCTTCATCTTCTGTCTCCGGTAGGTTCTGGAATCTGAGAAAGAAGGACATTCTTTCAAGTTCTATCTTTGCCATAAAATTTTCCAATTCTATATTCCCCTTCTGGACTGCCTTAACCTCCTCCTCCAGCCCACCAATTCTCTGTTTATTTTCTGTTATTTGTTGCTGCACACTTTTAAGCTCATCTCTAAAATCTGCTACCTGCTTTTTCAACTCATTTTGTCCCTGCATAATAGCTTGAAACATTTGAGTAACAGATAAATCTTTTGAACTCTCTCCAGTCTTTTCTTGTGAAAATGATGAAATTTTTGTCTATTGAATCGTTGGACTGGATGTAGTAGAAGTTGGTGCAGAGGCTGCTTTGCCTGTAGGTGGTTTTCTGGGCCCCATTGTCTAAGTTCAGAAAGAGTATAAATCTTTTGCAAAAGAAATGGTGTCTGTGAAGCGCGCAGCCGAGCGATTCCGAGAAGACAGGCAAATCCCAAAGTGAAAATTAACCCTCTGTCACAGTTCCAAGCCAAGAAGTCACTCAAAAAAAAAAAATCAAATAGTCCAAATCCAGAAAGACCACGTAACAGGAGAGGCTCCAAGAGTCCTTCAGGGGGGATAATATAAAGCCAGACTTTCTTCAAAGGTAGTTTCAAAAGGCAGACTTCATTTATAAGTGCGAAGAAGAAGAAGGAAGCATGCCATCTTGGCTCCTCCTTGGGATCAGGAGCAGAACATTAAAAACTTCCATAAAGCTTTCAAAACAACTCAACAATCAGCTCTTGCAGTTATGATATAAATCTTTTCACACAGTTAGTTCAAGTGGCTAATTCAATTTTTTGCTCTCTATCTCCATTCCGAGATTGAGAGACAGTCCAAATGCCGCTTTGCCTGAGAGGGGTAGAAGAAAAAAAGCAACCCCCCTCCAATCTTCCTACTTCAAACAGAATGAATCCACAACTTGTAAAAAAGCCGCTAAGTTAAAAGCAATTAAGGAGATTGGAGCGAACTTCTCACCTCCAGCACTTCAGCTGCTGTATGTAGTTAACTCTTTCCTTCCGGAATCCATTCAGCGAAGATGCTGTTATGCACCCCCTACGCTCCTCAGCTCCTAAGGCGAAACTGGAGACCCCCCCCATGGCTGCCGCCTATCCAGGGGGTTCCAGCAAGCTGCCCTACAGCAGGTGTCCCTCCAAGACCTCCTGTGCTCCTAAAAGGAGCCCACCGGAGAAGCGAACAGCGGACCAATGTCTGTCGCCTTCGGAAACCAGAAGTGATCTCCAAATATCCTGGAAAATATTGAAAAGGCAGAATATTATATTTCCCTGGATCCAAAATGGAGAAACATGTTTTTAGGTAGGAAACAGACTCACTCTTAATAGCCCCGACCTTTGTCAATGGGCCATTAAAAGGCCTGAGCCAGTCAATTCTACATAACAAAGATCTCCCCCTTCAGCTCCAGGGTGATGGGATTAAGGCATGATAGTATTAGCCATTTACTCATCTCACCACAGGGCACCTGGGATGAAGCAATGCTCAACCAAACTTGGACTCAAAGCACAGCCTGCAGAGTTGCCCCTGCATGGCCCCATGGGAGTCTGACAACCAATCAATACAAGATCAAGATCAAAGGCCAGAGAGGGCACAAAATCAGGGACTTTCAGCATCTCTCTCTCTTTTCTCTTCTTCACCCAACATCTGGAAGCATGTGATCCCCCTTTTCTATTCAAGAGCTCAAGCCATGCGGTCGGGTCCACCATTAAAACCATCTTTCCAAACAGCCTCCATGTTTCCAGTGTCTTTTTCCCCACTTGGAACTGAACCCAGAAGGACATTTCTTCCAACATCAGTTCACAATAAAGCCACTAGAAAGAAACTGGAAAAGTTTCTGCCCTATTGGATTATTAGAGGATAAATTGATTCTGAATTAGAAATACTCCAGTTGCTGAAATTCTTGTAAACCTATCTCTTTAATTTCAATATACCTTGCTAAAAATTATTTGAGAATCTTCTATGAAAAAATACACATATATTTCCAGTTGCATTGATGGCCAAACGCTTACTATGTATGGCAGAGCAATAGTCCAAAAACAATGGATGGAGTCAAGAAAAATAATTTATTTTTATATGTTGACTTCCTCCTGTTGGAAGATCTGTGGTCCTGAGGAAAAAGGATGATCACATACTTCAAGATGTTAGGTGAAGAAAAAAAGGGGAGATGCTGAAAGTCCCTAGTTTTATACCCTCTCTGGCCTTTGATCTTGATCTTGTATTCTGATTAGTTGTCAGACTCCCATGGGGCCATGCAGGGGCAACTCTGTAGGCTGTGTTTTGAGTCCAAGTTTGGTTGCCTTGCTGGATGATGCAATCCTCCCAGGTGCCTTGTGGTGAGTTTCTGTAGATAGTTAATCCTACCTTTGTTACTTAGAGTAGACTAGCTCAGGCTTTAATTGCTCATTGACAAAGGTGGGGGCTATTAAGAGTGAGTCTGTTTCCTGCCTAAAAACATGTTTCTCCATTTCTTATCCAGGGAAATATAATATTCTGCCTTTTCAATATTTCCCAGGATATTTCAATTTTCTAGGGAGGGGTGGATTTTAACTTTGTACACTTCTTTATGCACCAGGCTTTTTACCAGTAGATGGGATTGCTTAGACAATGTTCTCTGATACATGAGCCAGAAAACCAAGTTGGGTCAAGTCTCCTTTAAGTCAAACTGGACTTATGGTGACTTCACAGACACATCCATGCAGTTCTTTTGGCCACAGCATGGAAATTATATACCACCACTGATTTCAAGGATCATCTTTAACTTCTGAGGCTAATTTACAACCTCCAAGTTCTAAATACGTCCAACCCTGCTTAGCCTCCCAAATAGACGAGCTATCACTTATTGAAAACTTCCTTCCTTTTTTCCTTCCTTTCCTTCCTTCACTCACTCACTCCCTTTCTTTTCCACATGATAATTGTATATATTTGAAACAGCATATTCAATTCAAAGATCAAGGGCCTTAAGGAGGAAAACCAAAAACTTACATCTGTCTATCAGCAGCTTTTAGCACCTGGAGAGCTGCACACTCAGCAGGCCTACAGATCACCTGGCTATTACACAACATTAAAATTAATTGTATTGCTGCTTCAATTATGTAATTGTTTCTGCCTTTGAAGCCATGCTTTGAATTACTATCTCGTGCATAATTTATGCAAATCTGAATCCTCTTTTTAAAAATATAATCTCCTCATTTTGAGGGAATGGTTAAGTGGCCTCCCTAATGCATGCAATTTTAGAAGGACATCCACACCTCTAGAAGATTTGGGAGCTGCAGTTTTAATCAGCAGAGTATAAAGCCTGATCAACCTATTGGGGCGACGGTGAAGTTTGATAGGACTGGATAATCTAATGGCACAATGCCAGTGTTGTGCACTTCAGCAGTGGCAGGAAGTGTTGCAGATATTACCATCAGCCTGCAATAACCACAGTGGGTTGCCTGGCACCAGTTCAAGTGTTACACGGCAGAATAGAATTGTAATGGAGCTGAAGCAAGTAATTAAAATATCCTTTTCAATGTCTCTACATTGAAGTATTGGCTAAATTCATATAAAGCAATATCATCCACTTTCACCCTCAGCCAAATATAGTTAAACCCGAAGATAGTAAAGAAGAGATGCAGTCAAATAGTCCCCTGGGGCGTCCATTTTCAAGTTATGGTAGAATTGTTAGATCAGATCAAAGGCAACACGGATTATCAAGTAGCTGTGTTGCCTTTTGTGATTACCGGATGATAATGCTGCTTTTCTTTCTTCCCTCCATACTTATAGGTGGAGCACTAGTTATTTACTTATCGTTTTATTTTATTTAGTTTCTCAAACATGTATAAGATAACAGGTATAAGTAGAAACAAGGACATGAATAAAATAAATGAATACAAATAAATGGGGACAATAGGACAAGTACAGTAGGCACACTGGTGTGCTTATGCACGCCCCCTTTACAGACCTCTTAGGAATGGGGTGAGATCCATGGTAGACAGTTTAAGGTTGAAGCTGTGGGGGTTTGAGGCTGTAATAATGGAGTCAGGTAGAGCATTCCAGGTGTTGATCACTCTGTTGCTGAAGTCATATTTTCTGCAATCTACCATATTTTTCGTAGTATAAGACACACCTTTTTCCTTCAAAAAAGAGGGTGAAAATCTGGGTGCGTCTTTTACACTGAATACAGCATTTTTGGCCTCCCAAAACCCTGCCCCCTTTGCAAAAATGTCCGTGCAGAGCCTTTAGGAGGCTTCCAGAGTGCTCCTGCGGGCCAGGGAGGGCAAAAATGAGTGGAAAATGGGCTGTTTTTTGCTCATTCTGCCCCCCCCCGGTCCCCAGGAGCACTCTATAAACCTCCTAAAGGCTACGCATGCCCTTTTTTTGACAAAAAACAGGTCTATTTTTGTAAAAAACATGCTGTTTTGGGGAGGTCTTCAGAGTGCAAATTTGCCTCTTCAAAATCTGGGTGTGTCTTATACACGGGTGCGTCTTATATTCCGAAAAATACAGTAATTTGGAGTGGTTTACCTTGAGTTTGTATCTATTGTTCGCCCGTGTATTATTGAGGTTGAAGATGAAGTAGTCATTGACAGGTAGGATGTTACAGCAGACAATTTTATGTACTATGCTGGACCCGCTCAATTGTATTAATGTCTGATATGCAGTGTGGATTCCAGGCAGACGAGCTGTATGCAAGAATTGGTCTGGCAAAGGTTTTGTATGCCCTAGTTAGCAGTACAATGTTATCACAGAAGAATGTGTTTGGTTGATACAGTAGCCAGAATATCAATGCATCCCTCTAGAGTAAACTTTAAATGGTTGGAAATCTTCAGCCTGGATGCAAATTGGAAAGCTGCCAGCTAACCCAGGAAGATGTTTTAATTCTTATTATTTCATATGTGCCATCATTGATATAGCTGCCCTATGGCTTCCAAGACCAATTCAAAGAGCTAAAAGTCTAACTTTTAAAATGATGGTTTCCTGAAATGTACTTCTAATTATTCTTTGATGCTGTGTGTTTGTGCCAGCTTTCAGCTCAACTTAGACTACCTTCCCCCCCCCCCCCCTGGAAAGCTTTTGCTTCCTCATGCTTTTCAGAAGCAGCAGCAATTTTTTCTTTCTGATTTTTAAAAGATTGTTGGAAGGGGCCTTTCTTTTTCAAGGCTGTTGATTTTTGGTGCTACATGCCCTTGCACTGTTATCGATTTAGGTGATCTCTATTTTTCTTATTTATTTAAAACATTTACAGAGCCGCCCATCTTATATCAAACGCTGGGCAGCTCCCTGTCAACAATTAAAACAATATCAGTAATAATTTCCCTTTCTATTAGCTGAAATTGCTTTACTAATTTGTTTGCACTGTTGGATGCCATTTTGGGAGTTTAGGGCAGTGTTCCTCAAGCTGTGGCTGGTAGATCCCTGGGGGAAGTGATGTCATCACATAGGGGGGGGGTACACGAATACTTGAAGAAATGTTATGATTTAAATCTTGAGTTAAGTCTTGGTGGTCCGTGGCCATGATCCATGGCCACAAAAGGTATTTAAAAGGGGGGGGTCCGTGGTGAGGAAAAGGTTAAGAACCATTGGTTAGTGTTAGGCAAAGAAAGTGGCAATTTTTAAAAGTAGCAACATAAAAATATTTTAATAAAACAAACATAACTGGGTGGATGGTATGTGCTATATGCCAATTGCCTTCAGAGTAAAGATATAAGGTAAAGGTAAAAGTTCCCCTCGCAGATACAGTATGTGCTGGCTGTTCCCTACTCTAGGGGGTGATGCTCATCTCCATTTCTAAGCTGAAGAGCCAGCGCTGTCCGAAGATGTCTCCATGGTCATGTGGCCGGCAAGACTAAACACCGAAGGTACACTGAACGCTGTTACCTTCTCACCAAAGGTGGTCCCTATTTTTCTCCTTGCATTTTTTACATGTTTTCGAACTGCTAGGTTGGCAGAAGCTGGAACAAGTAACGGGAGCTCACTCACGTTAAGCGCACTCGGGATTCGAATCGCCAAACTGCTGACCTTTCTGATCAACAAGCTCAGTGTCTTAGCCACTGAGCCACCGCGTCTCTATAGAAAGTTATACAGATATGGTAATACAACGGTGATAAGCATCTTATCACCCTAATTTGTCTAGGCTAAGATGATTATCTTCTAAACTATTTGAATTCCAATTTCCATTGGTCTTTACCAAAGTAACTACTGGCTTGCTGATGTAAGAGGCTTTAATAGAAGAGAATATTTGTAGCTCAGGGTTAAACTGTGCAGTCCTTGATGCTCTCAGAGCTCGGTTGTTTTCTTGAAGATGTTTCATTACCCAACTAGGTAACATCATCAGTGCAATAAGGAGGTTTACAATTCAATGTGTCAGAAACTACACCAAGCTGGGGAAGGAGGATCTAATACAAGGTATATCTTGAGTCAGGCATTTGTCTTTGCTATTGGCCACAGCAGGGGTGAAATCAACTTACCTCCGCTACCAGTTTGCAAATGTGAGCGCGCACAGGCCAACACCACCTCTGCGCATGCGTAGGACCTGCCATGCATGCGCAGAGCATCAAAAACGGGGTGTGATGATGTCTGGGTAGGTGGTTGGAGCCTCCTGCCACCACTGCTACTGGTTTGCCCGAACTGGTTAGAACTGGCTAAATCGCACCACTGGGCCAAAGACACTATGGGCAACTTGGCTGAGGTCTGTAATCATGTTTGAATGTACTTTGAGCCATACCGATCCATCGACTGACAGGCAACTGCCCAGGACTGCTCAGCATTCTTGCAAGTGCCATGGATTGTGACTCTTTCCTCTTCCATTACTCAGAAGTGCCTTCAAATTGGTTTTATATGATGGGCTACCTCGGTTCAAGCTTCTGCTGTCCTTGGCTGGTTATGGGGCGAGGGACCAGGGATGGAGGGATGGTTCCTGCTGTCAGAGCAAGAGATGATGAAGAATTCTCCTCCGTCACACCAGCTGGAGGTAATTGGTACAGCAAAAAGTGGGGGGGGGGGAATAGTATTCTATTGAAGGATGTGAAGATTTCTTTTTTTTAAAAAAAAAAGTTTTTTATTTTTTGTTCTCTTTATACAATTATAGGTATACATTCACATAGTTATTATTCTTTTTTCACATTCATGGTTCTTATACATTTGTCATTCCATTTACAGGGTTGTAACATACCATTTGGGTTGCTTTGTTTACCATCCCTCGCCTGTTTTGACACCTCCTTCTTTTCCCTTTCTTTTCTCCCTTCCTCCCTTCTCTACTTTCTTCCTTCCTCTCTCCTTTCCCTTCCTTCTTTCCTTACCCCTCCCCTACTCCTCTCTTCCCCTTCCTACCCTCTCTTCTTCTCTCTTCCATCTTCCTCACCTCTATCTTCCTTTTTTTATATGTATATATAATTTTTTTTCATTTTCAAAGCAGACACAACACAAAGAATCCTCCTTCTTTACATACTGTAGAAAGTGTATCAGTTGGTTACAAAAGACTTTGGTTCATCTCTTCCACAGTCATCAACCATAATTCATATTAACTAAGTATTTTAACTCAGATATATTTATACATGTTACCATCATCATACCTCTATTTTCATTTGACTATAATTGTTTAAACGTCCTTCATCATAAAATATACCAAGATTTAATACATAACCACATACTGGCATTTCATTTGCTAATATCCTCCAATAACACTGAATCCTTATTGTCTATTCTGGCTAAACATCCATAATATTTAGTAACAAAAATTTCTAATCCTCCTTTCCAAATCACTGTTTACAATTTGCATCCACTTCCTTATGTTGCACCCATGCATATATATACATTGTTATCATTATCCCTCCTTTATCATAACATTTTCCCCCTAGTAAACAAAACTTAACTAAAGTTAACTTAGTTCTTTTTTATTAACTTTTATATATAACAAAAAAATTCTAATCTTCCTTTCATAGAAATATTCAATATTCATATCCAATTATTACTTATCATAGCAATACATATGTATACATTATTATCATTATCAATTATTTATTTAACTATATCTATTGTCATTAAATTTCACTGTTTAACTAGATTTAGATTATACTCTTTCATCTATCAACCTGTATCTTTCCAGTAGCAAAACAATCTCATGTCTTCTGCCATTTGTGGTATCAGTCCTCTAATCATCTCTTTAATCAAATTTGTATGGACTCGTCTTTGCAACTCATTGCTTATTAAGTCTCATGTACGGTAATTTCGATGCCCTTCTTCTGTTTCCTTAATCAGCTTATCTTTAATTGTCAGTGGTGTTTTCAACGATGTTGCTAACAAAATTTATCTCTTTAAATCCATAAATTCTTTTGTTTTTTCTTCTTCTGTATCTTGCCATCTGGGGTAGAGTTCTCCTCCATTTAATTCCTCTTTCCGTATTCCACTCTTTCCATTTCCAGACTCAAACCAATCACCATAGATATCAGCAGATTTAATTTCTTTGTAGTCATTTTTCTCTTCAGTTTTTAGGACTCTAACCTCCACTTTTTCCACTTGATAAACATCTCCAACTTCTTCATCATATTTTACTGTTAGATGCTCTAGATTTTCCAACTTCTTCTCCATCCTGTCAAATGTGTTTGATAATTTCTGAATTTCTAACAATATCTTTTGCAAACTTAAAGTTTCTTTCTGCTGTTGAGATTGTGCCATTAGCTCCAGCTGACAAACACTGCTGCTCTGGCTTGAAAGGTTTTTACAAGATTAAGCATAAATTCACAATAAGGTCTTATTTTCACTTTTCTCTGGTTAAAGATATACTTCAAAGGAACATCTGTATGCTTTTCTTCTTATCACTCTCTATAGACAAAACAGTGAGGCCTTGAAGTGCCAAGCCAGAATAATCAGTGAGGAAAGTAAAAGTGTTTTGTTTCCAATACACAAACCTCCAGCCTCTGAGTAGCAGTGTCATCTTCCCCTCTGTTGTTACAATTTTCTTTGTTTCCTTTTGTATCTTTTTTATATTCCAAGTTTTTAAAAAAGTCAAATTCATGAATGAAATAGAGAAGAAAAAGTGAAAAACACACGCAGTAATGAAGGAGAATTTTCGTTCATAGGTTGCAAAAAATAATAATAATAAAAGAAGAAGAAAACTTAATCCATTCGGTTTAAAAGGCTTGCATAAATTCCATCCATGAAAATAACATTTAAAAAGTAAGATAACCCACTCTCCAAAACCATTCAAAGCTTAATTCCGCCGCTTATTTCTTCTGTTCTCAAATTTAAATTAACTTTAAATTTTTTAATAGGCAATCTCTTTTAAAATGGTAAAAATTCCTCACCAGCTGAAAACACTTTCTCTTTCCGTATCCTTCCATTTTGGAGCCGCCCCGACTTCATCAGCCTGGTGGCTGGACTTTTTGTCGCCGGCTTGAAGAACTTCTCTTGGATCGATCAGGGACTTTGCGATGTCCCTGAGATCAGCAAGACGTATTCTTCCTGTTCACCGTCTCTGCGGGATGGTTTAGGTCCAATTGGACCACCCAGCGTCAAAAGTATCAGCTGTGGTCTCGGAGCATTGAGACCGCACATCCGTATCATTGCGACGTTGGATCCTCCTCCACCTCTATCTTCCTAAGGATGTGAAGATATCTGTGGATTCTGTTCATATAGCAATAGGGAAATCTGCATATACATGTGATTAAGTGCTGTAGACATGTGGTTAAAGATTGGATACTTAGCCCATTCAGTCTCTGGCTGGAAGCTTCATGTTCTGGCTGAATTACTTTATGGGCTAGGGCAGTTCCTGTTGATTTAATGTTTTTCCATAGTATGTTTTAAAGATCATTCTTAAAATACTTTAAAAACCTCAAATGACAATGACGGCTCTTCCTTTTATATTTCTAGCTTATGAAAAACAAAATCACAGTTCCAGATCATTTTCTGTCCTCTTCTTGTTTCAGCCTTCTTCTTTTAATGCTATAAAATTATACACTCACAGCCCTCCCCCTCCCCAAATTATAGCAACTATCTCCTGTGCAAGGTTTTTGTTCATGGGTACACACATATATAATAAATTAAAAACACTTTTTTTTCCAGAGAAAGAAAGAATGAACAGGAAACGTGTCCCTTTAATTGAAATTTTATGCCTAGCTAAAAGTTCCCATATTTTTTTAAAACCGTCTAGTAATAGATGGCAGATGCTTGCATCAAGCTGCTCTTGTGTTAGAACAACAGCAGCAGCAGCAGCAGCAACGACACATTGCCTCATGATCTAAAACTCTTAACTAAGTGAGGAAAGACTTTATTATTATGGGATTCCCAACTATGCAGTGGTGGGATTCAGCCAGTTCGCATCACTTCGGGACAACAAGTTGTTAACTTTCTGAGCAATTTGGTGAACTGGTTGTTGGAAGAAATCACTAGGGAAGAGAACCAGTTGTTAAATTATTTGAATCCCACCTCTGCAACTATGTAGTGTTTGGGCGGCTATAACAAATTTGAATAAATAAATTGAGAACTTAGATTGGAAGAGAAGCAACCTTGGGCATCCGTCTGGTTTCTTCCATATCTTTTTTTAAAAATCTCATTGCTGAATTCATGTTTTAAAGCAGTTGATGTCATATGTTTAAGCAAGAGTCATGAGGGATCAAAGAAGCAGGGCTGGCTCCAAAATACCCGAGGTAAGATCTGTCTAGGACGGTTAAAAGAATCCCTGAAAGGCAAAAGACACAGCCTGGACCCCCAGAAAACCTCAGAAGTTCCTCCAGTGATGACATATTCCCTCCCCCCCCCCAATGTGACAGAAAGGGAGATTGGATCCATATGCAGCAAGCAATAATAGAAACTTGATTTAATTCAATTAAATAACATTAAAAAAAAGTTAAAGGTAAACTACATTAAAATAGAGTCAGCTTCTCCCCTCCCCCCCCCCGGCCCCCCGATCCGTTCTATTTTTGGTAGTGTTTCTTTCCAGTATGCATCTTGTCAGTGATCCTTAGCCTGAAAAACTTGGTGGGCTTCTACATTAAGGAACACAGAACGTGTGTCGTATGGTAGATCGAGAGTCTTTCGTTTTCTTTTTTTACAGAAGTCAACATTAGACCTGAGCAATAATGCATTCCCTGATCCCTTAATGGAGGAGAGTTGGGAAGCAGAGGTACCGGGTTGGACTGGCTCGGCCGAATAGGTAGTAACTTGGCGGCCTAGGTCGCAGGAACCAGCAGCAACCCAGGCCTGCCATGTCCCCACACTAGTTTTCTCGGTGGCGCCATAGGCACCGCCATCTTGTTTTTGGCTTCTGCGCATGGTGGAGAGGGGCTGCCTGTGAACCACCTTAAAACAGAGGTGGTATTCAGCCGGTTCGGACCAGTTCGGGCGGACGATTAGTGGAGATTGTGGACCCCGGTGCTATGCAGCCCCTCTCCACCATGCGCAGAAGCCAAAAACAAGATGACGGTGCCTATGGCGCCACCGAGAAAACTAGTGTGGGGACATGGCAGGCCTGGGTTGCTGCTGGTTCCTGCGACCTAGGCCGCCAAGTTACTACCTGTTTAGTCACATTTTTGAGGCTGGGCGTATGTGAGGAAGGTGCAAGCATGAGCAAAGCACATGCGCAGAAGGCTGCGCGGAAGGTGCATGAGCGAAGTGAGCATGTGCGCGGGGGGCAAACTGGCGGTAAAAATAAGTGAAACTCACCGCTGCCTTAATTGTTCATCTGATGCATAAGGTGACCACTTCAGTCCACACTGGACCCATCTATGCTAACTACCAATACATGTTTCTCAGATAAGGTCACATGGACTCTTGATTTTTTTTCAACCCTTGCGTTATTATTTCAATTCCACTAAATTATTTTAAGAATTGCTTACATCCATATAAACCTGCTTGTGTTTAAGATCAGTTTTGAAGACTTGATTTGCTATCCGAATATGATGGCCTCTGTCAAAAGAAGGGAATTTCGTTATCTTTTTGCAGGAGTTTCTTTGCACAAGACATTCAGGTGATCCTGCCTCCTTGCTGCTTTTGGAAGGTATTAAAATCATTGTTCTCCTCAGCTTGTTAAATGAAAGTTTAACAGCGTTTCTTAATGCGGATTTTACAATTGCATTTTATCTTCAATGTAATTTTATGGCTGGTATTCACTTACCTTCCCTACTGGTTCCCAAATGTGAGCACCTCCGTGCATGTGCACAGCCTTCTGTGCATGCGCCTTTGGTGAAAAAAGGGCCTAAATGGGATACCGTAGATGCCGGGTCAGGTGGGTGGGGCCACCTGCAATTTCTGCTACAGGTTTGGGCGAACCAGTCAAAACTGGTAGAATACCACCTGTGTTTGGTGTATTGTATCTAAAAAGCCTTGGAGAATGCTATGGACTTGAAATGCTTTCAGTCTTTCAGTCAATTATAAAAATGAACTGGAAGTTGCTACAAACTGCATTTTTTTTGTGATCCTCCATTTTGTTTTATCTGCAATACTCCAGGCTTACAACTTGGATGGAGTATTTGGGGTGGAAAATATCAGTTGTCATCAGCTGAATTCCTTCTATCAGAGTGTAGTATTCTGGAGGGCTGCCATATACGAATGCCTACTCTAAGCTAAACCAATTCTGAAATGAGCAATGCAGTGAAATATCAAAAAGATGTTCATAGCAAGATGGGGTAGGTATACGGTCATGCCTTAAGGAATTCCTTTCAATTCCTTTACCATCAAAGGCCAATGACGGCATTCATAGAGCTTGTCCTTGCTTACCAACCATTCATTCATTGACCATTTGAACTTACGACAGTGCTGAAAATGGAGACTTTAGGCTTTGGGTTTTTTTTTCAGTGTCATTAAAGAAAAGAACCCAAACTGTAGGTTTAGGATGTAGAAAATTAAATAGAGATTAAACATCAAGAGAAACAATTTAGCTCTTATTCCTATCTAAACAATAAAGACAACCATATATTTAAGTGTATAAGTCATTAACGGTAATAGTTTGTCCTTCTGTTATTGAAAACCTTTTTTAAGAAGTGTTTGATTCAAAGAAATGAGAAGTGATGGGTTAACTTGCAGAGCACCTAGAATTCCTCTTCCTTTCATTTCTCCAGAAATCTCTTTCTCCAGTTCATCTCTCCATTATTATTATTTTTGCAATCTCAAATCACACACAAAACCTCCAAACCAACCAACCATCCCGGGGGTACCACAGTAAGCAAATGCAGCAGAGGTACAGCAGTATATCACTGTGTGACAAATTGCACAGGGTGGAGTGAAAGAAAGAAAGAAAGGAAGGGGGGGGGGGAACCAGGACGACACCACACACACACACTGTCTCTTGCACATACACACATACCTACAGTTAAATTGGGTGGATTACATAATATACTGTGTTGCTACAGTAACTCCGCTCCATCCCATGGCAGCTGGGGGCAGATGCTACTGTTCTGTGAGCCAATGCATTATAATTTTCATCTCTCTCTTTTTCTGAGTAGAAAATATACCCCGAGACTAAGAGGATTCGTGGAAAGGAAGAAAGTGGGGGGAGGAGGAGAGGAGAAAACCTAAAAGCTGGAACACAGAATTCTATAAGGAGTTGGTGCCTCTAAAAGATGCTTTCAGCCATCACTTATTTTGTGCAGTTCCCTTGTTTTTTTTAACCTAACAGAGCCTCTCTGTCTCTTTAGCAGATATGTGATTATTTACCATCTGATCTGTTATACCTTCCCCTAAGTGGGGGGTGTTTCTTAGTGTTACCCCAGCCTTGTTCAGGTTGGCTAGCAGAGACCCCAGATTCTCAGGCAAACCTCTTTTCCTTTTGAAAGCAGATATAGACACGGTCTAGGAGAATCCAAGCTACAAAGATGAAAATACCTGCCATGATAAAATTGAAGCCAGCCTTAAAGACAGAACCTAGCATTTGGTATTTGCTGATGACGGCTCAAAGTGATACTTGTAATCCAACCATCTCCAGTCTATGCTCTCTGGAGGGGACAGACAGATTGCAACTTCATGCCAGCCAAACCAATGGAAAGCACATTAGATAGAGGTTTGCTTTGTGACTCAGCCTCTTGGAAAGCTTACTAAAAAAAACAAACCTGGTTTACACATTGTGCTAACCCAGGATTTGCTTACTCATATCTTGTTGAATGAAACCATTTGTCAAGTTCACATAAGACAGGGGTGTCCAAACTTGGGAACTTTAAGACTTGTGGACTTCAGCTATGCTGGCTGGGGAATTCTGGGAGTTGAAGTCCACAAGTCTTAAAGTTCCCAAGTTTGGACACCCCTGACATAAGATGATAGGTGCAGTCTAAGAAAACCATTTTAAGGCGATTTCCTCAATAGAACTTTAGAATCTTCTAGCCGTAGGCACGTGCAATCAACTTTACCAGATTGCTTTATAACAGGAGTTGCTGGCAGCTGTGACAACTTTACAACCTGTGGACTTCAATTCCCAGAATGTTTGATCCAGCCAGGCTCTATATGATCCTCTCCTTCTTTAATTCTCATGCAAAAGGGCTAATCTTCAAAAACAATAACTTGAGCATGCAAATGAGCTAGAAAAACCACAATGTAACCTTCAATTTAGCCACAACACTGCCCTCATCTCATACCCCCCCCCCAGCTCATCAGCAAAATACAAGTAGTCTTCAATTTACGACCACAATTGAGCCCAAAATGCCTGTCGCTAAGCGAGAGAGTTGTTAAGTGAGTTTTGCCTCATTTTATGACCTTTCTTGTTAAGTGGATCGTTGCAGTTGTTAAGGTAGTAACACGGTTGTTAAATGGATCTGGCTTCCCCATTGACTTTGCTTTGTCAGAATAAAGCAGGATAAAATGTGAATTAAAATATGAAAGTGAGACGTGGCAGAAGGAAGAGGTAAAAGCCTGCTTGTAAGACATGTACAAAAACAGGAAAATGTCAAAAGCCCTAAACCACAGAGTTCAGCTAAAGTTCTTATCTCAAAAGCCCAAGACCACAGAGTTCAGCTAAAGTTCTTATCTCAAAAGCCCAAGACCACAGAGTTCAGCTAAAGTTCTTACAGAGCCACGTAGTCAGTACCTGTGGCCCAAGACAAAAGGAGAAGTAAGACAATATCTACTTATAAGGCTTCTTTTCTCAAGATAACCAATAAGAAATGGGTTAAGTGTTTCTGTGTTATGCTGCTTTTGAGAACGTAAAAGAATGCGTGCTTCGATGAGAAGGGTTGTTCAGAAGCTGCATACTAGCCTTTGACTAGTTTTCTGAACCTGGCTGCCATGGACCTGACCCAAATAATTCAGGGCTCTACACATGAGGGAGGACACACACTGGATCTTATTTTTGTCTCTGGCCAATGGAGGAGTGATCTGGGAGTAGGGGATTTAGCTATCACCCCCCTGTCATGGTCTGATCACTCACTTCTCCGGCTCGACTTTCCAGCCACTACTCCCCACCGCGGGGAGGCGGAACCGGATTGTCCAAGATGGTTCCGCCCAGGCGCCTGATGGAACCTGACAGGTTCCAGACGGAGCTCGGGTCATTTCCTGTAGCCCTGACCCACACCCGGTTGGAGGACCTAGTGGCTGCATGGAACAGTGCGGCCACTGGGGCCTTGGACCGGGTGGCGCCTTTGCGGCCTCTCTTGCGGCAGCGAACCACCCAGGCCCCTTGGTTCACCGAGGAGCTGAGGGTGATGAAGCGCCACAAGAGACGTCTAGAGAGCAGATGGAGATCGTCACGCTCTGAATCTGACCGAACTCAGGTGAGAGCCCATTTACAGACTTACCTTGTGGCGTTAAGAGTGGCCAAGCGTCAGTATTGTGCCACTCTTATTGCGTCCGCAGATAACCGCCCTGCCGCCCTGTTTGGGGTGACCCGCTTCCTCCTCCAACAGAGGCCGCGGGAAGCCCCTCTGCAGGGCAGAGCAGAGGAATTTGGGGAGTATCTGCAGGACAAAATCGCTCAGATTCGAAGCGAGTTGGTCCCTGCTAGTGGTCTGGAAGGGATGTTGGAGGCGGGTCATGAGGTTCCATTCTGGGAGGAGTTTGACTCTGTTACTTCCGATGATATGGACAGGCTGCGTAGGTGACTGCGAGCCACCACATGTTTATTGGACCCGTGTCCCTCCTGGCTTGTTCTGGAATCCTGGGAGGTCACACGAGGCTGGCTCCAGGAGTTATTCAACGCTTCTTTGAGTGAAGGGTTCCTGCCGGCTGCCCTGAAAGAGGTGGTGGTGAGGCCCCTCCTCAAGAAGCCTTCCCTGGACCCAGCTTTGTTAGCCAACTACCGTCCCGTCTCCAACCTTTGCTTTCTGGTGAAGGTTGTAGAGAGTGTAGTGGCACAACAGTTTCCACGCCACTTGGAGGAAACTGATTATCTGGACCCGCGCCAGTCCGGTTTCCGGCCCGGCCACAGCACGGAGACGGCATTGGTCGCGTTGGTGGATGATCTCTGGAGGGCCAGAGATGGGGGTTGCTCCTCCATCCTGGTCCTATTAGACCTCTCGGCGGCTTTCGATACCATCGACCATGGTATCCTATTGCATCGATTGGAGGGGTTGGGGGTGAGGGGCACCATTTTGCAGTGGTTCTCCTCCTACCTCTCTGGCCGAGCGCAATTTGTATTGGCAGGGGGGCAAAGGTCGACCTCGAGGCCGCTCACTTGTGGGGTGCCACAAGGGTCGGTCCTCTCGCCTCTCCTGTTCAATGCATATATGAAGCCGCTGGGCGAGATCATTCGTGGGTTTGGGGTAGATTACCATCTGTACGTGGATGACACCCAGCTGTACATCTCTACCCCAAACCACCCCAACGATGCTATCGAAGTGATGTCCTGTGTCTGGAAGCCGTACGGATCTGGATGGGAAGTAACAGACTCAAGCTCAACCCGTCCAAGACTGAGTGGCTGTGGCTACCGGCGCCCCGGTTCAACCATCTTATTCCATCACTGGCCATTGGGGGTGAACATCTGGCCCCCGTGGATCGGGTACGCAATTTGGGCATCCTTCTGGATGCCCGGCTGTCCATGGATGACCATGTGACAGCTGTGGCCAGGGGGGCGTTCCACCAGGTTCGCCGTGTGCGCCAATTGCGTCCCCTATTGGACCGGAGCACCCTTCGCACAGTCACTCATGCGCTTGTGACGTCCCGGCTAGACTACTGCAACGCTCTCCACATGGGGCTCCCCTTGAGATGCATCCGAAGGCTGCAGCTGGTTCAGAATGCGGCCGCGCGGGCAATCTCGGGAGTCTTTAGCTACTCCCACGTAACTCCTCTCCTGCGCGGGCTACACTGGCTGCCTGTGGCTTTTCGGGTGCGTTTCAAGGTATTGACCATCATCTTCAAGGCGCTCCATGGCACAGGACCTAGTTATTTGCGGGATCGTATCCTGCCCCATACATCCCTTCGGCCGATTCGCTCACACAGAGAGGGACTCCTCCGGGTGTCGTCCACTAGGCTGTGCCAGCGGGCGACGCCTAGGGGAAGGGCCTTCTCTGTGATGGGCCCGACCGTCTGGAATGACCTTCCCCCTGACATTAGAATGACTACGGACCTCCGCTCCTTCCGTCAGAAACTCAAAACCCACCTGTTTCAGCTAGCCGGCCTGGCCTAATCCCAGCTCTCCCACCTCAGTTTTATTTTTAAATTTTTATGATTGGTTTTATGGTCTAAGTTTTAAATTTTTATAAATTCGTACAGGGGCTATTTAATCTAATTTTAGCTATGTATACTATTGTTTGTATGGTTTTTAAGTTTATACCTGTACACCGCCCCGAGTCCCTTCGGGGAGAGGGGGCGGTCTAGAAATCTAATAAATTAAATTAAATTAAATTTATAAAGTTCTTGATTCCGAGACATCTACGTCCTGTCATTTTCTGCAACAAGAAGGTCACAGAAACTGATCACATGATCCTGGGACATTTCAACCATCATAAATAGGAGGGTGTCAAGCTATTTTCCAAAGCACCTGAAAGCCAGAGAAGGAATAATAGATGGAAACTAATCAAGGAGATATTCAACCTGGAAATAAGGAGAAATTTTCTGACAGTGAGAACAATCAACCATTGGAACAGAAGTTGCCTTCGGAAGTTGTGGGAGCTTCATCACTGGAAGCTTTCAAGAAGAGAATGGACTGCCATTAGTCAGAAATAGTGTAGGGTCTCCTGCTTGGGTGGGGGGTGGGGGTTGGACTAGATGAGTTATAAGGTCCCTTCCAACTCTGTTAATCTGTAAATCTGCAACGATTGGAATATGAGGATTAGTTACAAACATAATTTTCATCATCGTTGTAATTGGGAACAATGATTAAACAAGGCAGTCACTAATTGAGGATTAACTTTAATTTCTAGCCATATTGACTGAAAACAGCATAGCATAATTGTGTTGCATCCTTCAATATGCAAATCATTAAATTTGGGCCCTAAAATCTAAAGGATAAAATATTTCAATGTTTTTCAAATAATGCTAGTCTTTTTAGTTTTCTGGAAATTTTGTTTAAGTTCTTTCATTGTGCAGTGATCATTTTATGGTAGGACGTGTGTGTGTGTTTGTATGTGTGTATTTGTTTTCGTAGATTTTCACGGGTACAGGTATGCAGGTTTTTGTGTATTTGGGTCTTTTTCCGTGTAAGATTGAGAGTATCTTGGTGACGTTTCGACGAGATCCCACTCGTCATCCTCAGGCTGGTGTCTTCGGCCTCATGCCTGTGCGAGCAAAAAAAAAAAGGCACAGGCACGAGGCTGAAGACACCAGCCTGAGGATGACGAATGGGATCTCGTCGAAACATCACCAAGATACTCTCAATCTTGCACGGGAAAAGACCCAACAACACAAAAACCTGCATATATATACGAGTCTCCCTTTATTTATCAGTACAAATACAACACAAATATAAAAAGGCAACATTAAAAATAAAAATATGGTTTTCTGCCTGCATGGTCTTTTGTAATGAGCGGAAGGACAGAAAGAGGGAGTAGTGAGCTTCCTCCCATATTTAGGCATACCAGGGGTTGTAACACAAATACATACATACATACATACATACATACATACATACATACATACATACATACATACATACATATACACACACATACACACACATACATATTTGTATATGTATATGTATATACTGTATATTGCATTATGTTATATATTATAGGGAGCCTTCTGAAAACAGCCTTAATTTAGCATCCAAGTTCCACATCTGGAGCTGCTCACCACACAGATTCCCTAAATTATGTGAAGTATGTTCCTATTAATGCCAGTTGGGGAAGTTCTCCGTACAAGCTGGATAATCCAAATGTGCGAAGATCAGAAACCTACAGCGATAGAACAGATCAGCAGTTGTGTGCATCTTCAGCATCTTCCATATCATGGCATAATAGGTCATAAAGGTCTCATCAGGATTCCGTTAACTCCCTCTTTCCTATTTTGTTATATAGAAAGTAATCTCAAGAAAACACTCTACAACAGCCTTTCCCAACTAGATGCTCTTCAAATGTGCCCATTTCAGCTTCTAGAATTCTTCAACAGCATAGTTATTGCTAGGAATTCTGGGAAACATATATCTAAATTTATTAGATTAGGGGAGACCAGGACAGTGTTTTTGAAAGTTGTGAAGACCACTTTCAGAAAGATACATTGAAAGCAGCAGTGTCTTCAAGGATCACAAGAGGCAAGATGGCAACCACAATGCCCATCATCTCACCTTTTTTGATCTTCCCCCCACCCCACCAGCAGATGTTGGTGGATGAAGATAGTGAGACTTTCAAGGATTTTTTCATTTAAGAGCTCATAGTCACTGTGAGTATTCATCCAAAAATCACATTGTTTCAATGTGACATCTGAGGAAGCATTTGACAAGATCTTTTCTTCATGGATAGGGAACTTGAATAGCTAGTAAAATTAAATGCATCCAAACCCCACCCCCACCCCCCAAAAAGAAACAAATAAAACTTTTGTGTGTGTTCTTAGGCCAGCTCACAGAATGCCTTTAAACTGAAGGAAGAAAAATAGATTTTATGCAAGCTGGGAGACAGCTTGAGGCAGCCATGAAGAAAAAAATATTTGAGAAAAGAGACTTCTGCTGATGAAGCTGAAGAAGTAAGAAAACCTGTAGTGAATATAAAAGCATAAATACAAAGGAGTAACAAGAAAATAAATAAGGGGGTAAGAAATTTATGCTGGATCAACAACATGATATAAAGATGGTGTAAGGTCTCCTAGACCTTAATTTTGGAACAATATGGCACTTTTCAACCGAATAAAATTTGTTGCTTTACTACTTTCTCTCCAGTATTTATACATTCTTTCCTTTTCTTCCCTCAACAATACTTGTTTGCCTGGAAGTTCATTCTGCATTTACCTGCTTGCCTTCTGAACAACCGAAATTATATATTTCAAAACCTTGTTTGTAAATTTAATGTGGCTGAAGAACTCCAAATGTACAGTGCCACTTTGAAAACTGGACAATGGTGGGCATAATTGCGGTGTATAAGCTTCCTAGTTTTTTTTAAGAATAAGTTGGGAATGAAGAAAAGGACAAAGCAAATAAAAGAAAAAGGTAGAATTTAGGCAATGCTACACCAGAGCACTAATGTAGTTTGCACAATAAATCTTATTTTTAGATCCCTTAAGGAAGAACTCATAAAATGAGAGAATCCTGGGATTTAAACTATATTGTGGATTACCCCAGTTGAATTTCAGTGTGAAATCTTGGCAGCCTTGGAAAGGTTATAACCTGGAGAAGGGGTAGGGGGTTGAGAGATAATGAAAACAAAAAGCTCAGGTAATCTGTTAACCTGAGATTAAAGAGATTCTCTGTTTACCTTTTAAATTTTTGACAGGAAAAGTAAACTAAAGTACCATTGTGAAGAAAAAGAAAAATAATATTTCAAGCTAGAGATGGGGAGATAAAAATGTGTTTGAAGTGGGAGCCTAATTCCGTGAAAAATAACTCCAGAGATGAGCTTCCTAATGGGAAATTATTGCAAAGTCTTTTATCTCACTTGCCAGACAAATGACTTGTTTGAACTGGTAGGCTGTCTCTCTGAACGTAATTGCAAGCATCCTCTTTCCTTCTTTATTCCATTCCTAGCCCCCTCCCCACCCAAGTGAATGCTCAGTGTAATGAAAAATATCTTACATAATATCCTATTTATAATATGGGGGATATAGGCAGGCCTTGCTCCGATCTGAAATTTTTGTCTTGAGTCTCTCAAGGGATACTTAATTAAAATCTGGGACTTAAAGTCATCAAATAAAGAGGGTCAGTATCCCAGCGTTCCCTTCTTCACCATCAGAATCTTAAGTTAAAAATAATTCTCTGTCTCTCTGTGTCCTGAAAACAAACATAGCATTATTGTCTTTTTAATTAAAGAAGCAGTGCCCATTTCTGATACCTGCAACATCATCTATAATGTTGCCTTATATCTTATGATTTTCATGTAAGGGCCTCTTGAAATAACACCAAACTTGAACTCAATTTACATTTTCTCAGAAACCACTGGAAATCTAGCCCTTGGTGGTTAAGAAACAAAAGTCTGCTAGGCACACCACAGTCCTCACAGGCTGATTCTTATTCCAAGGGATTAAAAACAATCCAGAATATGGTTAATCTCCTTCAGACATCTATCTCAAAGTGTTTGTTTCACTCACATGAACCTATGGTCAGTACGTTATTTCAAGAGGCCCTTACATGAAAATCATAAGATATAAGGCAACATTATAGATGATGTTGCAGGTATCAGAAATGGGCACTGCTTCTTTAATTAAAAAGACAATAATGCTATGTTTGTTTTCAGGACACAGAGAGACAGAGAATTATTTTTAACTTAAGATTCTGATGGTGAAGAAGGGAACGCTGGGATACTGACCCTCTTTATTTGATGACTTTAAGTCCCAGATTTTAATTAAGTATCCCTTGAGAGACTCAAGACAAAAATTTCAGATCGGAGCAAGGCCTGCCTATATCCCCCATATTATAAATAGGAGTTCAAGTTTGGTGTATGGATAAAGTTAATTTTTCTTCTGTCTCTCAAAAGTTAAATGTTGCTGCTAATACTTTGCACCAAATAATATTAGTTATGCTTACCAGCTGATAATGTTGTTGTTAGTTGCGAAGTTGTGTCTGACCCATCATGACCCCCTGGACAACATTCCTCCAGGCCTTCCTGTCCTCTACCATCCCCCAGAGTCCATTTAAACTCACAACTACCGCTTCAGTGACTCCATCGGGTCACCTCATTCTCTGTTGTCCCCTTCTTCTTTTGCCCTCAATCTTTCCCAGCATTAGGCTCTTCTCCAGTCAGTCCTTCCTTCTCATTAGGTGGTAATATTAGCTGATAATATTAGTCCGTAATCTCTAGATTCCTTCTCTCCTGTTAGCTCTGGCTTTCCTTCCTTATGAAACCAGAATAGGTCTGGTGTTTCTAGCTGTCATTCTTTTGCCAATTTGAGAAACTATCTTCGTCTAAAATGAGCCAGCCCTTCCATTGCACCGTTGCTTACCACGTCTCGCAGAACATAGAACATTCCTCCTCATTTAATTTATCTTATTCTATTGGCTTCTTCCACTACAGTGATATATGTTTAACCAGTTAACTTACTCTACAACTGTGTACTTACTACACTACACACGTCTAACTGGTAGATTATCATTGCTTAGAAGGACTGCCGTATTTCACATGTAGGAGCAAGTTTCAGATCCCCAAGTCTTGATTCAAAAGGGATTCCCAATTCTAAATATTAATTTTCAAAAATTACAAGACCATGGCACATGCAAGCTTACGTCCCAAGCATGGGCAATCCTGGAGGGTTTCTTATTCCTTAGTAGGGTTGAAGAAAATGTAATTGGATTTGGCCATGTGTGCCTATGTTAATGCTAAGCTGTTCTGAAAAGTGGCTCTTTTCACTGAAAGGAAAAGGCTCACCCAGGAAGCATGAAACAGGTTGGAGCTGGTAGCAGTGGTGAAGTGGCCTGCTGATATTATTATTAAATGGCAATTCGTGCATGAGGAATCCGATCAGATTAGCCGGAATGTCAGTTCCCATGAGCCATCCATCTTTCTGCCTGAGCAGTCTAACAGCTTTAGAGAACCTGAGTCAAGAGGGATAGACGGGATCTTTGGAGAATGTCATTGGTGTTGCCTGGAGCTCTGCTGGTAGCATCTTGTCTTCGGCTGCTGCTCCCTGTTCTCTGAGAATTGCTTCTAAATTATCATTGCTTGTCTCAAAACCATGCAAGGAACCGAAAATGAAGACCAACAGAGATAATATTCTTTCACGAAGGGAGCTTGCCTCCAAACACACATCCAAAGCAAAGCACATTTAATGCTAGTACTAGAGATTGAGAGAGATTCAATGTTGTTTATAGAACCAGGATCCCAGTAAAACAAGGTTTCCCAACCTCGCCATACTGGTTGCGCAGTTCTAGGAGTTGAAATCCACCTGGCTTAAATTTGCCAAGGTTGAGAAAACCTGCAGGTGGTATTCAGCAGGTTCTGACCAGCTCTGGAGAACGGTAGTGGAAATTTTGAGTAGTTTGGAGAACCGGTAAATATCACCTCTGACTGGCCCCGCTCCCATCTATTCTCTGCCTCCTGAGTCCCAGCTGATCGGGAAGAAATGAGGATTTTACAGTATCCTTCCCTTGCCATGCCCACCAAGCCACGCCCACAGAACCAGTAGTAAAAATTTTTGAATCTAACCACTGCTGCAGTAGAGTGTCTTTTATCAGCTCTGGGGAATATGATCGACTTAAGGTTATGATCAACCATGTATTGGTAACCTTGATATGTTAAGCTAAGAACTAGCCGGAAAACGCCAGTTAATAGCAATAGCAATTAGACTTATATACTGCTTCACAGTGCTTTCACAGCCCTCTCTAAGCAGTTCACAGAGTCAGCCTATTGCCCCCAACAATCTGGGTCCTCATTTTACCCACCTCGGAAGCAGTGGGGGGTTTCAAAACTTTTTAGAACCTCTTCTGTAGGTGTGGCCTGCTTTGTGGGAGTGGCTTGCTAGCCATGTGACTGGGCGGGCATGGCCAACTTGTAAAATATGGTGAAACTCACTTAACAACGCTCCTGCTTAGCAACCAAAATGTTGGCTCAGAAACTCTGGCATTTGAAGCACGCAAGTCTTAAAGCTGTCAAGTTACAAGACCCTTGCACCCCTAACCCTTTAGAAAAAAAAACCCCAGGTGTGCTCAAACTTGACAGCTTTAAGACTTGTGGACTTCAACTCCCAGAATTCCTCCTGTCGCTCTTCATCTTGATGATGTGCGGACGGGCGGGGGGAGGGAGCTGGAACCGGTTCTAAACGGCACTGTAGATTTGTGAAACCTCTTCTATAGAAGAGGTTAGAACTGGCAGGAACCCACCCCTGCTCGGAAAGATGGAAGGCTGAGTCAACCTTGAGCCGGTGAGATTTGAACTGCCAAACTGCAGCTAGCAGTCAGCTGAAGTAGCCTGCAGTACTGCACTCTAACCACTCTGACCACTGCGCCACCTTGACTCAGGATAGATCAGTCTCTGCTTACTAGGTTTAGCCACTTTGAATATATCCCTCCAGTAATGGATCAGCTATGCTAAAACCTGTTCAATGGTTGGATTCCAACATCCAGTTTTGACTTTGAGGATCTGGAACTATCTGAAACAAATATGATCTTCAGAAGCCTTTTGCTGACTGCTGATTTCTCAATGGTGCAATTTAAAAAAAAAAGTTTTCCCCTGCTGATTTCTCAATGGTGCATTTTTTAAAATGTTTTCCCCATGATCCTTCTCCTTAGGAAGGTCTGTGTGGCAGTCTCCTTTCTTATGTTTAAATTCCTAGCTAAGATTATCCTGTTCTGTTAGTCACATAATGGTGACTAAACTAGGTTTTATCTGTGCTTTTAATTTTTTTCCAGCTTATATTGATTTTATCACTACTTTTGTTGTGGTGGTGGTGGTTGTTTTGCTTCACATATAAACCATTTCTGAAGGCAGCTTGGGCAACATCTAAATTCAATCTGAACTCAATAAATAAATAAAAGAGATGAAAGTTGCATCATGGAAGGCTTACGATTTTCTAAACCTTATAGAAAACATGACATACCACCATAATGAAGCCTGCCCATTACAGTCATTAGTTGTAACAGTTGTAAAATGTACAACCTTTTTTGTGGTGGTTGTTAAGTGAACATAATGGTCATCATCATGCAATTAGCTGAAATATTTATTTAGTATAGTATTTAGAAACAAAATATTGGACTCAATTGACCGCTAATCACTATTTATGTGGATCTGAAATAAAGGAGAGAAAAGGACAGGAAAAATCTTCTAACACTAAGGATGCATTTTAAAATTGGTGCCTAATTAATTTATCTGAGTTAATTAATTGACTCAACATTGGTGGACATGAGCTATGATGTATACAAGCACTGTCAGGTCTCAGTATGATCATTACGGATGCCAATTAAGTAAGATATTCACCTACTTCATAATCTTTCCGATCACATGTGGCTATGTATATCTATGTTTCTGGTTATGATAAGGTATGAGATGATAGATAGATAGATAGATAGATAGATAGATAGATAGATAGATAGATAGATAGATAGATAGATAGATAGATAGATAGATAGATAATAGACAGGCAGGCAGGCAGGCAGATACTGCTGTGTTCACTTTTATTGCAGTTGATTATGGACTGCATTACAAACTGAATCTTCCTCTTGCCCCAATAGCAATTGATACCTAAAACCATATACTTTTTGTTGATAACTGAAATGCCTACATCAATTCACCTCAAACAAACAAACAAACAAGATTTTAAAACATTCTATTACAATGTGTAAACAGAACCTTTGTTTCTATAATCACTGCTACAGGAAGGCTGAGACACAACACCTGGATTTTTCTTTGCATAGCTATGTAACTACCCCAGACGCTGAAAAAAAATATCCAACAGGCTGTTTGTGAATAACTGGCTAGACAGCAAATCTGATTGGTTTTGATGCAACCAGGCTATATTTATATTCTTCAAGACGTGGTAATCAGTCCTCAAGCATCACAAGCGAACAAAAAGGGCTTTCGGATGAAAGCCTCCCATATACATACACAACATAGTGTTATTTCCTTTCAGATAACTTTATATTATGATACAATGAGCAATAAATAGTGGGGAAGCTATAAGGGGGAGGGGTCAAATACAACTAAAAATAATGTACAGGCAGTTCTCGACTTACAACCACGACGGAGACAAGAATTTATGTTGCTAAGCAAGTCGGTTAAATGTGTTGTGCCACATTTTATGACTTTTTTGGGAAACACTTGTTAAGCAAATCACTGAAGTTATTAAGTGGACCATTGGTCGTTAAGCAAATTTGGCTTCTCCCATTGACTTTGTAAGCCAGCTGGGAAGATTGCAAATGGTGATCGATGTCATAATCCCAGAACATTGCAAAACACACACACACACAGATAGAGACACAGACACACACACACACACACACAGAGGGAAGGAGAGAGAGAGATTTTGATCAGGTAACCGTGAGGATGCTGCAATGGTTATAAGTGTGAGGACTGTTATAAGTCATTTTTTTCAGCCTTGTTGTAGCTTAGAGCAGTCATTAAATGAATGGTGGTAAGTCAAGGACTACCTACCTGTTTCCGCAAAAATAAGTCCCAGTTGAAAAGTAGCATGATTTTTCAGGATGCTTGTAATTTAAGCCCTACCCCCAAAATAAGCCCCAGTTAAGAATGTCAGCCATACAGAAGAATTTAGTACCGTATTTTCCCCAAAATAAGACCTAAGTAGATAATAAGCCCTAATGCATCTTTTGGGGAAAAAAAAAGAATATAAGAACCAGTCTTATTTTTGAGGAAACATGGGTATATACCAATATCATTCACAATGCCTTTCTCTCTTTGAAAACTATTCTTGCTACCACCCAGCTTGAGTGACAATTAATGCAGCCCTGCCATTAACACCTCCACCACCACTGTTGGCATAATTTCTATACATAAACAAGGAAAATGTCTATGGTGATCATCAGTCATCCAGATCATGGTTGCCCAAAAAGTGCTTTTTTTCCCCAAGAGGCAGCTGGACTTTCTGGTTTTTCTTTGAAGACGTTTTGCTTCTCATCCAAGAAGCTTCTTCAGCTCTGAGTGGATGGTGGGGAATGGAAGGATTTATACTCCTTGCAGACAACTAGTCACCCGCTAAAAGAATGCAAATGACCAGCTGTCTGCAAAGAGTATAAATCCTTCCATTCCCCACCATCCAGTCAGAGCTGAAGAAGCTTCTTGGATGAGAAGCGAAACGTCTTCAAAGAAAAACCAGAAAGTCCAGTTGCCTCTTGAAAAGAAAAAAGAAAAAAAAGCATCTTTGGGGTAAACAAGGAAACCAAGGTGAATAGTTTGCTGTCCTCCTCTCCTTAGCCAAGTAGCCAGCTGCAGAAACATGATTTTCTTAAAAAATGTATTTGATCATCTATTTTTAGTAAGTAACCCTTTAGGTCACGGGTGTCAAACTCATGGCCCACGGGCCGGATGCATCACATGCTGACTCCGCCCCCACTCAGTTTAGCGAAGGGGGAAAAAGCCCCAATATGTCACATGACGCCACTGTGAGAACATGAGTTTGACACCCCTGCTTTAGGTGTTCTATTGGGAGAGTGGGGGGCAATTACATACCCTCCCAGGGCTCTAAATTGAGCAAAGCTTCTTTTCTTTAAACTTCTCACTATTTGTTTCTGACTCCTTCCTACCAGATTTTTATGATCTTCCCTTTCCCTCAGTTCAGTCCCTTGTGCTCATGTCACTACTTTGTACTTGATCCGTATGCATTCATTGTATATGACTATATGCAATTCTATTTGGCTGATAGCTACATTTTTATATTTAATCCTCATTCATTCAGCCTCCCTTTGCGTTTCAGCTTTTACACATACACCCCAACACACACACACACACCTCAAGCACCCTATTCCCACTGCATTCAATTTATTTTTATGTCGTCGTCCGTCCCCCCCCATATACTCTCCTCTCACTTTTGTATAACTAAATGGGCAAAAGCACATTCTTTTACACAGCCATTTTCACTTCTTTCAGCATTCATTCATTCCTCACAGCAAGCCTCCTGCTACCTTTTTAAAGCATTTACACATCTCAAAAATTTGACAACTTCAAACTACCCGTAATGAACATTCTACTCACAAACCTTCATTTATTGCTCGGATTGTTCACCTTTTTTCGATCACACGGTACTATTCACATTTCCCCTTCAAAAACACAATTACCACTTTTGATCTATTAATTTGCAGATCCATATTTCACCTTGCTTCATACAAGCTCACATTCCTTGCAAATTGCTTGGCTTCTCAGCCAACAACATTGCACCGTTTGCATTATAAAGAGATGCATCCATTTACATTGCTGACCAACAAATCCCTTAAATCTTACTATAAACATTTCTTATGTAATTATTCACATCTGATCCACACGCTTATGCATTTTATCTATAAATACTTCTTTGTCCTTACTCCCTACTCAGTAAGTTTCAAACATTTTGGTAAGAATTTCACCTATGTCGCACATCTTTCCTCCCATCATATATTATTTTTATTACATTAAGCAACCTCAAATCCACTTTTATACAAAAGTTCCATAATTCAAGGCTACGCTCTTTATCATGTACATTCTCCTTTTCTTTATGTTTTAATCACTTAAATTTTAGAGTTTTAAAATGATTGTATATGTCTTTTAATTTTGAACTGAGAGCTGCCCAGAGTTGAATGAAAGATGAGCAGCTATAGACATGTTTTAAATAAATAAATAAAAATGAACAAACCTGCATTAAACTATTTCTCACCTAAATACATTTCTCAATAAACTGCTGAAGAGCAAAATGTTGGTCTGCACATTCCCACCTGGGCAGAACAAGGGTGAAATCAAGCAGGTTCTGGAGAACCAGTAGTGGAAAGTTTGAGTAGTTTGGAAAACAGGCAAATGCCACCTCTGGCTGGCCCCAGAGTGGGGTGGGAATGGAGATTTTGCAGTATCCTTCCCCTGCCATGCCCACCAAGCCACACCCACCAAACCAAACCATGCCCAAGTTACGACCACAGAACCGGCAGTAAAAAAAATTTGAATTTCACCACTGGGGCAGAAAGCTCCATTGCATAGCATTCCTGTACTCATCAGCTGCAACATTTACATACACTTTAAACAAGAAAACTATTTTCATAAGCATTTTCTTTCTTCAGTTAAGAACACAAGGGCATAAGCAGAGCCCTGCTGGATCATCTAGTAAAACAATCTGTTCCATGATGGCCAACTAACTGCATAAGGAAGCCCCCTATTCTCCCACAGCCATCAGGGCTACTTGCCATAGGTCCCCAAGACTTCCAACATTCCCTCCGCTTCAGTTTCATCCCAAATAATGTCATCACTTTTATTATTAATCCCATTTGCTCTTCTTGAAGCTCCTTGTTTTAACCCATATGTATATATATTAAAATTCCCATCAAAATTGCTCTGTTTTCTCTTTTCATCTCAATACTCTCTTGCTTGCTCTCTTTGCACAGTCTTTGCTGTGTCTTTTTCTTGCTATATATATTGTATTATGCAACTATTTTCCTCATTTTTATAGCAGTTATGCTTGTTGTCTGCATTTTCTCTCATCCATAGGCTCTTTTACTTCAACATTCCATCAATAATTCTTTTTCATGCTTCCCATGAGCATAACTCAACACATTTCTATGGCAGCCTGAAACGTAATTCTTTTTCATTCTCTCCCAAGCCTCTTCATCATCCTCTTTATTTACGCCCACTTTTCGTTCATTCTGTTGAAAGATTCACCTGTCCTCTATTTTTTTTTTAGGCAGAACTCGTATTTTTTTCAGCAGTCACTCTACTTTCCCTTCCTTGTCTTGCCTTGTTTTGTCTCCATGTCCTTAATTTCTCAATTATTCTCCATAAATTCTTGACACTGTTAAAAAAAACACCAAAGCTCTGTCTTCCATTCAGGTTTCCAGGATGCAGGGCTATTCCACCTGTCCCTTCTCATTTGGAATTTATGTGTGAAGAAAAAAAATGAGGAAATGTAGACAAAACAGAGGTAGGTTATAAATGGAAGTCTGCACCATCTCTGTTTCTCCTCACCATCAGCATTTCCTCGCTGAAACAGGCAATGACTCTTAAAACAAAGGTAGCATTAGTTGCAATGATGGTATTCAGTTGGTTCGGACTGGTTCAGGTGACGCAATAGTAGCCTGCCCCCCCCCCCCGCTCTATGCTCTCCTATTTAGTCACGTTTTCTAAGCCGCACGGACGCACGCAAGCAAGCCGTGCATGCGAGCAAAGTGCATGCACGGAAGGCTGCATGCATGTGCAAAAAGTGCACACACTTACAAAGCGAGCGTGCACACACACATGCTCACAGTTTTGGTGCACGGTGTACCGGCGGTAAAATTATGTGAAACCCACCTCTGATTAGTTGCTAGTTGCAGTAAAATGCCTGGTTAAAGAAGGAGAACTATTTTCCCAAGGATATATTCTTTGTCACACACAAAATTTCAGACTGTTTGGTCTTTGTTCATTGCCTAAGATTCAGAGTTTTCAGTCAAAGCAGGAGAGGTTTTGGGCCCAAATGATCTCTTCCAAAAGCAGCCAAAGGACTATTTAGAAATCAAAAATGCTTTAAAAGCAACATTTTGACAACAGGAAAATTAAGTGTGGACATATATTAAATTCCCTGAAAACTTCCAGTCTCCTGGAGTCAGATCAAAAAGAATTTACTGGCTAAGAGTGGAAATGGCATCTTAGGAAAACCCACATGTATATTTTGGAGACTTTTTCATCATAGCTTCCCCCCCCCCCCCGATCGTCAGCATCCAAGTCTACCGGTACAACTAAAAGTAGTAGTATAAATCCATTTATTTGGCTTTTGTGCTGTGTTGTTGACAAAATGCTGCTCTTCAATTGGATAGAAGTGCTGGGTTCTGATTTCTACTTCTTAAAGATTAATGAAACCTTGGTGCTAACAACCTGTAAGGTTGTTTTGAGGGTAAGATGATAAGGAATCATTCCAAGTAAGAATGCTATACTTCTAGGACAGGGGTGTCAAACTCAAGGCCCGCAGACTGGATACGGCCGATGGGGTGCTTAAATCTGGCCCGTAAAGCTGGCCTGGAAATAGCAGAGGACCAGTCTGTTGTGCGTCTAGCAGCCCATTTTTGGCCTGGACACCCCCTGCAGCACTTTGCCAGCCAAAACAGGGTGCAGGGTGTGGTCCCTCCCTTGCCCCATTTTGGCTGGCAAACTGCTGCAGGAGGCATCCGTCCCGTTTCCCCCTCCCTCTCTGGCTGGCCTGCAGAGAACTATAATGCTGATCCTTGAAGAAATCCAGTTTGACACCCCTGTTCTAGGACAATGAATTTTTTTAAATGATTGTTTTTTGTTTAATCCAGTTTCCAGTGGCTACTCACCTGCTGGGTTCTAGTTACAGCTGGGAAAAGATAGGCAGGGAAGGGGGAAAAAATAAAAAGTCCTGAGGAAACCAGGAAGTGGCTGAAGTTTATTTCTCACAAGCAGAAGTGGAGGAAGGGGTAACAATGATATCTCCGTTGCACCACATCAGGCTGCAGAGGGAGGTCAGTGACTGAACGATGATTAGGGTCTCCTCCTAAAATCATTAGTATTATCAGTGTAGAGAAATAGGGGCCTTGGGAAAGGCCTAGCCTAATCTGGTTATCTATTATTAACTAATCAACTTAGCTATTTAAGTAGAGGAACACTGAATTATGTCAACTCATATCATCAGTCTGAAGTAACACAACTCAAATAGCACAAGTTTGCCATCTCATCTGCTGTTTCTGAGAACTAAGCCAGAAAGGGGGGGAAAAATCAGAGTAGGAGTTTTCTGAGTGGGAGTTAATGTGTGGGACATGAAAAAAAGGACATCTTTAGAGGATTTCTGCTTGAATATTATTTGTCCCCAAGTATTTATATTTTTATTCTTTCCTCCATCAGATTTTCTTGGATTATGTATAGTACTTTAAATATAGTAAAAACAATAGGATAAAAATACATAATCATAAATATAAATACATTTCAAATATGGATGAAAGCAGCACCCTGGAGAGTAAAGACAAAGGCCTGTGTTTAAATACATCTTTCACCTGAGAAATTTCTGTTTTGTACCCCAAAAAAGTATCTGTTACCAGGCAAATCTTGGAGAGGGAGTTTCCCAGATTGGTTGTCAAAGCAGAAAATTCTCTCCTTTTCTTTATTTGGCATCTGTCTTCCTTCTGAAATGTATAGCTTCTCAGCTGGTTGATATAAACAAAGGTGTTCCTGTAAGAATACCATTCTGGAGCCATGTAGGCCTTTGAAGGTAAATGCCGAATTTGAAATGGGTTGGACATAAGCCAGAAACAAGTAAATCCTTATCAGTTTCAAAGCAACAGGAAAGATATGTTCCCAGAAATTTATCATGGTTAAAATATTCCTTGCTATGCTTCCAGACCACATGCAAGGACAGCTTTATGTGGTAATCTAAAATAGAAGATTATTAGAGAATGGATAAACAGCAGCTAATGATATAATTAAAGGAAATTTTTTTTGTCACCGATTAGTTGGGTTTTTAGTAGCAATCCATGAAATCTGAGTATGCTGGTGCATATTGTTATTCAAATTAATTTACTCTTTACTAATAGGAATCACACCTTAAAAAGCCCAAGTAATATGACATTTTGTAGACAAGGACGCATACTGATAAGAGAAATGTAACCCATATAACTGGTCAGTTAACAGATACTGTAATTCTTTATGCATTTCCAAAATATGAATTTGTCACAATTGATTTAAAGGCAATGGTACTTACATTTATACCAAGACTTTACCTCTTAACTTGCTAATTTCATCATAGGTTCACACACTGATGCTATTACTTTAAATGTCTACAATTTTGCAGCTTATCAAGTATTAATAAAGGAAGCAGGGGAAGTAACATCTACAGCGGTGCCTCCCCAATGGGTGGGAGAAGTATTACATACATAGGTGTGTGTGTGTGTGTGTGTGAGAGAGAGAGAGAGAGAGAGAGAGACAGACAGACAGACAGACAGACAGACAGACAGATAAACTAACCCACACCTTGAAAAAGATATTGGTTTAAAGGTACACTAATTACTTTTTTAATAATGATGATTGATTAAATTGCACAGATCTCAGTTTTGCATTGCATTTCTTGGAACTATTTTACTAGTTTCATAAAGTTATAAAATGTGTCACAGTATGATGATTAACCTGGGTGGGTTGACTCAGTAAAATGAGTTGCTAACCAACAAATTTAGACGTAATAACAAAACTCCTTCAATGTTGCACTTGGTGGTTAACATGCCAGCTGGTCAGACTGCTGGAAGATGAATGAAGTTGGAATCCAAATTTTTTGGAGGGGATTAGATTGGTGATTGCTTCTCCCCTGCTCCCCCGGGACTAATTAGAAGCAGAGAGGTATGATATACTTGAGGGCTGGATGTTAGTAAAATGAAGACATAGCGCATATTACAGAACCCTGATGAAATGGATAAGCTGCTCAGAAGCTTGAAAGAAAAGACAGAGAAGTGTGTGCTGCAGGCTAAGTTGCCATTATGTTTAAGTCCCATGAGTCCCATAAACAACAATTCATAAATGGAGGATACTATGGGTGCTTTATCATTGCACAAACAAGCATTAATGGAAGAGATTTCCTATAATCTCCTCCCTTGACTGAGAAATTAAGGAGGGCACTGAAATTTTGAGTCAGTCTCATCTATGCTTCCTGGTAAAATACACTGAGAAAATCCCATTGGGGGGAAAATACACCTAGGGCTAGGATTTGGTCTCAATGAATTCAGAGAGCAAAATGGACATCGCCAACAGATTTGGAGTGCTTGATTATGCTTAGGAAAGTGCCAAATTTGTGAGTCTCCCTTATCTACATTTCCTGGTAAAATACATGGGAAAATCATTGGGGGGGGGGGGGGAATAGAACTAGGGTAAGTGTTAGGTCTCCATGGATAAATTGAGCAAAATGGATGTTGCCAATGGATTCGGAGTACATGTTTTCTTGTAAAATGAATGGAAAATACCATTGGGAGGCATATAGAACCATGGTTAGGGTTAGGTCTCCATGAGTTTGGAGAGTAAAATGGACATCAGCAATGGACTGGGACTGAATGGATTCAGAGTCCTTTATTATGCTTAGGAGGGCACTGACTTATCGAGTAAGTCTTATCTACATTTCCTGGTAAAACATCTGGGAAACTCCCTTTGGGGGGCAAATACAACTAGGGTTAGGGTTAGGGCTCCATGAATTTGAATAGCAAAATGAACCTTGCCAATGGATTCAGAGCCCATGGTTATGCTTAGGACAGTGCTGACATTTCGAGCCTGTCATAGCTATCTTTTCTGGTAAAATAAATGGGAAAATCCCATTGGGGGACAAATACTTCTAAGGTTAGCGTTTGGTTTCCATGAATTTGGAGAGCAAAATGGACATCACGAACAGATTCAAAGTGTCTGATTATGCTTAGAAGGGCGCCGACTGAAAATCACCTTGCGGGGAAAATACACCTAGGATTAGGTCTCCATGAATTCAGAGAGCAATACTTAGGAGGGTGCCAGCTTTTAGAGACAGCATTATCTACATTTCCTGGTAAAATACATGTTCAAATCCCCTTTGGGGGCAAATACACCTAGGGTTAGGGTTAGTTCTCCATGAATTCGGAGAGCAAAATGGACATCGCCAATGGATTTGGAGTGCTTAATTATTAGGAGGGCACCAACTTTTCAATGAAGTTTGAGATATATCTGAAGAAGATAACAATGGTAATTGCTGAGTTTGATTGTCCTCACATAAATTGAAGATATTATTTTCCTGGATGCAATAAAGCAATCAGATTTCCAATGCTCTAAATGATAGGAGTGAGATTTGGAGAAGCACATAGTAAAGAACATTTGAACACAAACAACAACATTTTTCAAATATATTTGGAACAGGAAATTGACCTGGGAAACCATTGGGTCATTGGAAGATGTGGCAGTTTGTTAAAATGTATTATATATAGCCTACTTTCCTTCCAAGAGCTCAAGGGAATATTTAGAGCATTGACTTCTTCATCTCCTTCATAATAACTCTCCTATAAGATGTTGAGACTTTAAAAAAGAGTGCAGAGAAGAGCAACAAAAATGATTAGGAGACTGAAAAGTAAAACATATAAAGAACAGTTGCAGGAATTGAGAATGTCCAGTTTAATGAGAAGAAGGACTAGGGGTGACATGATAGCAGTGTTCCAATATCTCAGGGGTTGCCACAAAGAAGGCGGGGGCGCAATAGACTAACCAAGAAGACAACCAACCTAGAACTAAGGAGAAATTTCCCGACAGTTAGAAGAATTAATCTGTGGAACTACTTGCCTTGAGAAGTTGTGGGTGCTCCAATGCTGAAAGCTTTTAAGAAGAGACTGGACAATGATTTGTCTGGAATGGTATAGGGTTTCCCACTTGAGCAGGGGGTTGGACTAGAAGACCAAATGAAACAAAAAAAGTGTTAAAAAGTTATGATATTTATATAGTTCCTTACCACGCACATCAGGGGTGGGTTCATGCCAGTTCTAACCTCTTCTATAGAAGAGGTTCCACAAATCTACAGTGCCGTTTAGAACAGGTTCCAGCTCCCTCCCCCTGCCTGTCCGCACATCATCAAGATGAAAAGCGAGAGGAGGAATTCTGGGAGTTGAAGTCCACAAGTCTTAAAGCTGTCAAGTTTGAACACCCCTGGGGTTTTTTTCTAAAGGGTTAGGGGTGCAAGGGTCTTGTAACTCAACAGCTTTAAGACTTGCGTACTTCAAATGCCAGAGTTTCTGAGGCAACATTTTGGTTGCTAAGCAAGAGCATTGTTGTGAGTTTCACCACATTTTACAAGTTGGCCATGCCCACCTAGTCACATGGCCAGCAAGCCACTCCCACAAAGCAGGCCACACCTACAGAAGAGGTTCTAAAAAATTTTGAAACCCACCACTGACGCACATCTAAATTATATTAAAGTAACCAAAATCTCTTTATAATCCCCAAGGCATGTCACAACTTTTGAGCACCCCTAATGTTTGGAAACTGAAATCCTTAATCCTTCAAAGTGCGTTCCAACTCTGTTATTCTGTTATTCTATATTGTAGCTTAGGTTGGGAATGGCTTATTGACCCATAGTCACTGGTTAAGAATTTTCATGAGTGTGGATAGACTTCAACGTAGGTCTCCTTAGTCCTAGTCCAGGGCCTTAACTGGCTGGAAGGTGGGGAAATATTAGTGAAATGGAACTAATTCATCCTTCATTCAGTTATCAAATTTATATAGCTGCTGATCTCACAAATTTCACACTGGGCAGAGTACAAATAAAAAAAACCTGTAGAAAACAAACATCAAAACATTCCATGATAAAAAAAAATATTATTTATTTAAAAGCCTAAAAGACAGCATCTTGTAGCCATCTCAGCAATTCTCCATTTCCTTCCATGCTTGGTGACATGTTTTGATGGGCTTCTGGAAAAATGCCAAGAATTAGTTCACTTTAGTCTCTAAAGGAATCTAATGCTAACAATCTAATACAAATACCAATGCCTGAACCAGATTTTTAAAGAAAAATGTAGGGTAAATCGAGATAAATAGAGGTAATGAGTGCTGAAATTATAAGTCAAATTAACGAACTAAAAATAAATCTTTAGGCTCACCCAAGAGTTTTTGAAGAAATTAGATATGAAATTGCTCATCTTTTTACTAAAATATGAATCTTCTCCGTTAATCTTGGCATTCATCTCTGAAAAAGGAAAACAGCCATTGAGATCACATTTTTTAAAAAATGGATTTAGGGGCAATGTAAGAAACTTTACATCTGGAGAAAACTGCTGATATTATTAATGTTATTAATATTATTAATTAATAATATTATTAAAGATAAAATCATGATATAACTCAGGGGTGTCAAACTTGATTTCATCAGGGTTGTTTGGACATCGGTGTGGGAGGGGGGAATGACAAGTGGGCGTGGCTGGAATGGGCATGGCGAGGTCCAGGGTGGGCATGATCAGCTCAACATCACTCGTGTTGGGGGCATCTGTTGTGGCCTGGGTTTTCAGCTGCCATGGCCTCCTGCAGCCCCCTGCGTGAAAATGTAGCTCAGTTTTCACTGGCAGTGGCACCGTGGCCTGGGCCTTCACTGTTACCAGAGTGGCCCTGCCAACCAGATCTAAGCACCCCGCAAGCCAGATCCGGCCCCTGGGCCTTGAGTTTGACACCTCTGATATAACTAGAAGAAGGAGTCTTGTTGCAAAGAAATTAACATAGCTTCCACAAAACTAAGTCAAATCTCACTTCCCTTTTAAATTTAAAGGAATCAACAAGTACATAGGCAAGAATAACCAACAAGTATTTTCTTAGTCTTTCAAGGCTCCTTTGACAAAGGATTCCAGAGGAAACTGGCAGCCAATTAAAAGAAATTGGCTGCTGCTGCACAGCTGCTGGCTCATATTTAAGTGATCATCCACTACTAGGACTCCAAGCTCCCCCTCACAGTTACTGTTTTTGAGCCAGGTTTCACCTAATCTGTACTTTGGCCATTTACGGAATCTGATTGATTGATTGATTGAGCAAGTAAAGAAGAATAAATGGACAATTCTCACACTGGCAAGATGTCTGTAACACGAGGCCCTTTATTGTTGGTACTATTCTTTTTAATCTGCCTATAAATTATCTGCAGTTGAGCAATAAGGCTGCTTTGCTGATGAAACCAAACTGCTTAAGGTGGTAAAATAAAAAAAAAAATGGATTGTTAAGGATCTTGCCAATGTGATGAATTAACTTCAAAATGGCAAGGGCAGTTCACTGTAAATAAGTATACAGTGACATATGTTAGAATAAATAAAATCCATATTTCATTAATGAGACCTGAGCTGGTAATTGTTGGCCAGGGAAGGGATCTTTGACTCATGGCAGGCAATTCAATGAAAAAGTCAACCCACTGTGCAGCTCCTGTAAAACACACACACACACACACAACCCATAAAAGAACTCAATTCCGTGTTCAATTGGAATTGAGAATAGAACTTTCAATATAATAATGTTTTAATATAGTTATGTGTCAAGAACACGCTTGAAGAATTGTTCAAATTCGCAATCCAAAATGATGTTATAGAATTTGAAAAGCTGCAAAAATGACAACCAAATTGATTAACAGAGCAAAGCAGCTCCGTTACAAGAAAAGACTACACAGCAATCACCAGCCAGGACTGTTTGGCCTTGAATCAAGGAAATAACCATGCAGGGTGAGGGGAGACAAGCAGGCAGGATGCTGTGAGTTTTTCCTCCTCTCACAATATAATAATTCAAAACCAGCTTCTGAATTAAAGGCAGAGAAACATGGGGCCAGCAAACTATACTGTTACACAGTGCATAGTTAAATTCTGGGATTCACTGCCAGCACTGTAGTAGAGTTTAGATGGCTCAGGTTCACAAGATTAGATAATCAGTGACTACTAATCCTGATGACTGTTTATTACCTTTTGAATCACAGCTTGCTGTAATACCGAATGCTGGGAAGTGATAGCGGAGAGGGGTAATTTATTTATTTACCAAATATCTAAGGTCGTCAGACCCCATAATGATTCTGGGTGGGTACAATACTGAAAGCAGTCAAAAACAATATAAAGAGGAAGGAAGGAGCACTAAAACACCCAATCTAAAGATAAACTATTCCATTAAGAGGCCCACAAGGTGGAAAAGGTAAGTAGGGACCGTGTGGATCTCAGTGGAGATGCTGCTATCTGGACTCCATTGAATGAAACTGTTTAATGGAGGGACTCCGGCGCATGCTAATTCTGTTTGACAGTAAAGGCAGGCAGAAGCTCCAGAGATAAATGATCCCTCAGATAACCATGCCATGAAGAGTTTTATAGCTGATCATCACTATTTTTAATTGTATCTGGCAGCCAACTGGTAACCATTGTAGCTCATGACACAGAGGAATTACATGATTGATGCATATATATCATTTCATGTGCCACTGCATTTTGGACCAACTGCAGTTTCAGAGGGGTAGCTCTGTGTAGCCTCCAGGTCCATGAATGGGTGCAATTGATGCATAAGAGAGCTCTGTGTAAAGATCTCCTGGCCAAAGCTACACCCTGCTTTTCTGCGACAAGTATACAAATCCAGCAAAGTTGAGCACTTCCAAACAGAGGGACAGTCTGGACCAGATGGTCCAAATAACCGCAACTACTCAGTTTTCCTTGGATTGATCCCGAGTCTGTTTATCCCCATCCTGCCCCCCCAAGCCTCCTGCCACTGGGCCAAGGGTGAAAATATATTTGGAGAACATATTTGTTCTCCAAATATGCATTCAGTTGCCCATCCTATTGAGATACACAGAATGCTGGACGAGGTGAATCAATGGGCGGATTCAACCAAGGCTGTTAGAAAGGCTCATTGAGGTTTCAGGTATACATCCACTTTGGATCAGATTCGGTTCCTAGCACAACACTAAGAAGCCGACCAGCCAGTAGCAAATTAAGGCTCACTGGTGCCCTAAGCACTGACAAATCTTGTTGCCACCACCTCTTTTGTACATACTGTACAAATCATTGGTTTTTTTATCTTACTCAACTTTGTGGTTCCCCCTTGGGCCTGATGCCCTAAGCACATGCATAGTCTGCTTAATGGTTAATACAACCCTGCAACTAGTGTGTGTGTGTGGGGGGCGACTGCTCCTATTCTGGATTGCGCGAAAAAGCCTGCAATCACAGGTTATTTAGCGCGAACATTCCGCAGAAGTCGTCCGAGTATGCATTATGCATGAGAAGCGAAGCCTTCCTTCACCCTCCGTTACGCGAGGGTGCCAGCGACGGGACGAAATTGTTCCGCATACTTTCTCACTTTCTTGCTCGTGGGCCGGCAAGAGAGATTGCGTGCCCTTCCTTCCTTTCTACCTTCCTTCCATCCTCTCTCTCTCTCTCTCTCTCTCTCTCTCTCTCTCCTTGGCGTGAAGCGGCGCGCAAGAAAGCTGCCGGAGCGCCTGAGGTCTCACTGGGCTGTGGGCGGCGGGTGAAGGTGGGCGGCGCGCCGCGGTGCGCGCGTGTGGGCATTGCCTGACTCTCCGTCCGCTCTGCCCCCCCCCCGCTCGCTCCAGCCTGACTCTGACTCCGCTTCGCCTCCTGCTTGCCTGCCTACTTTTCCCAGGCGGCGCTCCTTGAGGCAACCGCCAGGGCAGAGCAAGGCGGAGCTGGGGGCGGGTGGAGGCGGAGGCGGCTGCCGGGGGGGGTGGGGGTGGGGGATGCGCCCGGCCCTGAGAGGCGATATAAAGCGTCGCGCCTCTCCCAGTCGCTTCGCCTGCAACGTCCACGGATCTTAGCTGTGGTGGCGGCTCTTCCGCGCTCTCCGTGGAGCCCTGCGTCCTCCTGACCGGTCTATGGTGTTTCCTGGAGCCCCCGGCCCCGTCATGTCGCGCTCGGAAGAGGTGCACCGGGTCACCGAGAATGTCTACAAGGTTAGCGGCGATCGTCTTCGGGAGAGGGACGGGGTCTCGGGGCATCGGGCTTTGGAGCAACTTCCCGTCGCGCCCCGGGTTGCGCCGGAGTCGTTTTGGCCGTGGCGGGACCTCCCTGCCTTTGGCGCACTCCTCTTCCACCGCCGCCCGGCCGCGTCTGGCAGCGATGCCTTTTTCCTTTGTGTGCTTTGGCGGAGTGGCGATCACCTGTTGCAGCAGGGTTTTTTTTTGGGGGGGGGTACCTTTCCTCGCTCGCACTTCTCACCCGGGACGCCCCCCTCTTCAGATCGCGGTGGTCTTTCCGCCCCGTTGATCGGCGGGGGTCTTTTCCCCCTTCAAGCAAATTATTATTATTTTGAAACCTAACCGTATAAAATCTACTGTATCTTTCTTGGATTCTCCCGATTCTGCCGCCCAGCGCTGGCTGGCTCGCTTGTTTTTTTTTTCTCTCCTGCCTCGGCATGGATCGTTTCGTAATTGCCAAAAGAATATAACCCCGTTCTACCTAAACTCCTTCGCGGCTTTTTTTTTCTTTTCTTTTTTTTGGTCTTTCTTCCTTGTGAGGTTGGGTGCTGTGGAGACTTGATTGAAAACCGTATTTCCTGGGGCGAGGAGAGAATGTGTGCGTTTGTGTATGTTGTGAGCGATTCGCGGCTGGGTATGAGTTTCCCTGGGAAAAGCGGGAGCGAACCATAAAGAAACAGGCTAATTTGCCAAACAAGGGAGGAAGCAGCAACTCCTCTCTTAGAGCTCGTTTTTTAATAGGGTGTACTTGTAGGTTTGCTTCAAAAGAATTCCAGTTTTTAGGCAAAGAACCGCTTTTACCTTCTTCCTTCTACCTGGTTAATATCCACTGCATTGGTCTGAAGCTTTACTTGCTCTCTGTCAGGTATTCCTGGGGAGGAAACCTCATCCCTTTATTTATACGATAATAATACAACAGCAGAATTGGAAGGGACCTTGGAGGTCTTCTAGTCCAACCCCCTGCCTAGGTGGGAAACCCTATACCATTTCAGACAAATGGCTATCCAACATTTAAAATTAAGATTGGTCCTCTTCCCTCTCTCTGCCTTTTTTGCCTTTCCCCTGGTCTCTCCTTTGTATCTAAATAGGGGAGGAAATAGATTTTGTCCTTAAAAAAAGGGGTGGGAAAAGATAGCTTATGTAAGAGTACAGGTGATTTGTATGTGGGAGTATTTTTTAAAATAATGTATTTCTTGTTGTATTAAAGTGAAAACCAATGTTCTAAATCGGATTTTTTTATTGTTCTGGTTGGAAAATTCATCCTGGAAAACAAAAAAATACTAAAGGACAGAATCTACCTCTCCCTCCATGTCAACACATACTTCCTGATACATGATTCTGTGGTTAAAAAAAATAACTTCATCCTTTCTTTGCTTTTGATGTGGTTTCTAATGGAATGCAAGGATCTTAAAAAAGGACTCCTGCATTCAGAATTGTAAAAGTCCCAGGGCACTGGTAAGATTACCAGAACTGGATTCCACTAAAAGCTGAGATCTCTCTCGACATGCTTGTCGGTATTTGTGGTTTCCGTAGAAGCTGTTCTGAGGTTTCTGTGGAATAGAAAATGTTCCCCTTCTAAACTGTTTCTCTGCTAGGTAAAATCGCTGCTCCCAGCGTGGCATGTCACTTGCATGAATAGACATCTTTTTCTTTTCTTTTCAGTGGTGTCATTTTAATTTTTACATTATTGGGTTCTATTTTAATTGGTATGACCCAAGTCAGTAAGAAATAGGTTATTTTAAAAAGGAAGGTAGATTCATATTTGAACACAGTTCTAGAAGGACATAAGATGGCAATGACACCAAAACAACCATTATTACACTCATTGAGTTAATAGCTAGTTGGCTAGCATGCCATTCAAAAGCATGTATCCCTTAGTAAGCAAGGAACTGCTAATTCAGGTGGTTCTTCGTGACTTATTTGCATGAAGTGCCATAATTTAGTTGCATGCCTAATCCAGCGCTACATGTAAAATAGGTCTGTACTATTTACCACCTGCACATATGGCACATGCAGAAATCATAGACTGGGAGCACAGATGGTGCTGTCGGGGGCGGAGGGGGGGAAGAGGGTGAGAGAGAAAGAGAGCTGTTGATGGAAGTCTTCCAACACAATGTCATACTTGAAAGAACAAGTATACTTTCTATCTTGGGCGTGGAACCAAGTGTATTGGAGTCGGCATATGGTTGTTTGCCCTGACCCACTTGTCCCCAATATGTATGGGGACATTGGAGTAACTTCTGTGTTTTTGTCAAAAGTTAGTGTGTGTGCATTTGAAACTGCTTGGCCCTGTTTTCCAGTTAACAAAAAATATCATTAGGCCAGTACTTGTTCTGTGTTAAATCTCTCCCCCCCCCCCCCCCCCTATTAATGACTCTTTGAAATTTTTATCTCTCGGACATCTTACTGAAAACATTCTCTTAAATCGATATGTTCTACTTCAGTAGACCCTGCGAACCACACTTAATCAAATCTTATTTAACTTAGGAATGTAATGCAGGCTGTCATGCATTAAACTAGATCTAGTTACTGTGTTGTCTGGGGTCAGTCTCTGTTCCTTCATTTAAATTAGTGTAACATTAAGTTATCTAGGAGAAGAATGAAGCATCTAAAGTATTAGACTCCCACCATTTAGCCCTGTGTGATACTGAAAAGCTTTATTTTTTCTTTTTGTTCTTTGTCGTAGCTTTTTTGTCTATTTTGATATAAAGTCATCCTTGGCCATTTCAGGTTCTATCTTTCACCAAGACCTACTCTCCTTCCTTCCTTTTTTCCTTTATTAATGAACAAGTTCGTGTACTGTAATTTTTGGATCCAAATAACTTTGAAAGCAGCCCCCCAAGGGAAGAATTTTTGATGTTGAATAGCATCTGCTCCCTGCAACAAGGCAAATGCTCTTTCAAATAGTGGATTAAGAGCTCTTGAAACCCATTGTGCTAAGTTAGTTTTCAAGAGGACTTAATTTTATCATGATTAACACCCATATTTTCATGCTTTGGTAGAGTCCAGTCGTAGAAGGGCATATATTGTTTTGGTTTTTATAGAAGATAGAAATGCTTTTGAGTTAATGTTTAAGTTCTATGCAGTTTACTTGGTAGCTCTGTCTTCTCATGGAAAGTTTCTTATCAAGTCTGGGATTTCCAAGTGATCCTCTATCCATGGACAATCAAAGTTGGCCTCGTTTGGTTTTGGAGAGCATCCTAAGTCAGCAACAAGGTGCCGCCTATGGTTTTTAATGCCATAGTCCTAAATAGTTTCATTATATTTGTAATAAGGGCTACTAGTTATCATTTGAAACTTATTGAAAGATAAATATAGACCTGATTGTGACATTGTGGGGTACAATACTTGGAGAAGCTTCCCTGGTCTAAGGGCTGGATTTACACACCATGCTAAACCAGTAATAGGCAATATTTTGGTTGCCATTGGCTACCATTGATGAATTTAAAGGCTGCAGGGCTCTAGCAATTTATGCCAAATGGATATGAATGGTTTGTACATTGAGAAAGAATCAGAATTTACCATTTCCCCCCACCCCCCGATTTGGGTTGCCAGGCCTCCAGGGTAGATTACATTAGGTCACTGCTTGTCAAGCGCCAGGGAAATCAGGAGATCAAGGCTGTTCAAATGGGTATAAAGAGTTATTACAAGCTTCAGCACTCTGCAAGAATCTGAACTACTAACAATCCAAGTAAATTGGCGGTAGATAAAAGTAGAAGGTGGGCTGGAATTAGATCTCTTGTGGGTGTGAAGACTCATGACTTATGACACCTTTGACCTCTCTCTCAGGCTCAGGCTGGTCATCTCCTACACTGCTATTTCTATTGCAAAGCTACAATAACCGAATCTTTCGAGGCTGAATGCGCTTCCCTTCTCTTCTGTTTTTATTTTTTTATTTTTGAGGAGGTCTTGTCTGAAACATTTGCCTAGGTTCCATTACTGCCCTGGCCTCTGTCCTCCTTTATGTGACTGTTGGCTTGCTAGCAGCTCTTCTTCCTATTCCTCAAGGCCATTCCTTCTGACTTTGCAGTGGTTTGTGATTTTTTTTATTGGCCGAAGACTGTTTTAGGGATTATTCCCCCCCCAAAAAAAAATTAGTAGAAGACTATAGTGTTGATTGGGACCCTGTTCTACACTAAGACAGTACTAGTCTACACTTGGTTTATCCAACAAGCTCTGGCTTAAAACAGAATGGCAGAAGTCACTTCAAGGCGGAGTACAATGTATGTACTCTATCAGGGTGATTTGTAAACCATGAATTACAGCTTAGCAATGACTCATTGTTTCTCCTTGCAAGGGTTTGCTGAGAGTATGCAGCCACTGCAATGGACCCTGAGATTCTGCAGAGCTGCACAGTGCTGCATCCCTCACCACTGACATGCCAGCCTAGGCAGTCAGTTGGGAGTTATCCCAAGTAGAAAGAATGTTATGTGCTGCATGGTATGGGTCTCCATTTGCTTAAGCATTAAGAAACAGCCATGCAGCTACATGTCATGCTGGCAAGCAGGATAAAGGGTATCACTGCCTTCTGTGATAGGTGGAGATTATTAAATTTATCTCTAAATCAAAACTGTGTGCTAATAGGTTGCTGCACTGAAATAACAGAATAACAAAATAACAGAGTTGGAAGCGACCTTGAAGGTCTTCTAGTCCAACACTCTGCTCAGGCAGGAAACCCTGTACCATTTCAGACAAACGGTTGTCCAAACTCTTCTTTAAAATCTCCAGTTTTGGAGTACCTACAACTTCTGCAGGCAAGTTGTTCCACTGGTTAATTCTTGCAACTGTCAGGAAATTTCTCCTTAGTTCTAGGTTGCTTCTCTCTTTCATTAGTTTTCTTATATTTCTTAGTGTTGTGAATATCCCTTTTTTAACTGTAGGGAAAAATAATTGGAAATGCCCATTGTAGTTCTTAAACTTTCTTCCTGGCATATGCACTGTTTAGATCTACTCCATGCCTTGATTCAGCCAACAGCCAAACTAAACTAAGGTTTAACGTTGACTGGTAGAGGTTGACAGAGAAACAGTCAAGCTGCTCCCATCTTGTTTACTTGCTATGTTATTTCACACCACACTTACTCTCCTGCACAGCTGTGGTCAGCTTGCTCACTTTCCAGTAGCATCTTCCACAGTAATGTTGGATTTGATCCTCAGAGGTGTGATTGTAGCAGTACAAAAGAAGAAAGTTATATATATATGCCTCAAATGAGCTTTAAGTAACCTTGTGAAGGAAATTGCTTTCCTTCTTCTGACAGTCTAAGGATCAGCCTCATAGTATTATTCTTATTGTCTTATTTTAAAAATGCATATATGTAGCTGGTCTTTCTCATTATTTCTTTGTTGTTGTTTTGCTGTCTTTCATGCAAAGCTATAATGGGGATGTCACTTATGGGAATATCTTAGATTTATTAAAATCTAGCATTAGTAAAGTGCATAAAGTATTCAGACTGCTCTTGGTACATTTTATCTGCAGTTCTTACGACAGACCAGTAAAAATAAATCGAAATTCTTTAGCTTGCACTGCAAAAGATAAAGGCCAAGAGAGAGGTAGAGGCAAGGTTGAAGTGAGGTCTCAACTATTGACTTTCCAGCAGAAGTATTTACACTGCCAGTAGGCCTCTCAATAGATCCAATATGCTGTAGTTGGAAGGCACTGAAAGGCAAGGCAAGGCTGTATTACAGCATTGAACCAATTTAAGAAATCTCATGGTAAATTCTGCTTTTCCATGGCAGGAAGTTTGTTTTTTACAGATAGGGCAATTTGTTTTAACCACAGTTAAAAGTTGAACACGTGACTAAATACAATGCTAAACTGCAAACCAGGATTTGTAGATCATAAAGGCTGGTTTATACATCCTAATAATCCAGACAAGTCACGTTATGTTTAGTGCAGATATCTACAACTTCTGTAAGCCTCCTCCAGCATTGCAGTAGACTTCAGATGACAGGTCAAGGCCACCTTATAAAAGTGAAGGTAATGCAGCCTACTTGTTTTAGGATGGTATATGAACTCAACCTTGTGGTTTGTAATCATTGTTTCTTGGGATGAGTTCATACATCATTTTAAGCCAATAATTAACAGATCAAGCCATATGTTTGCCTGATATATTTAAATCACTCCAGTGGGTATACTGCATTATCTTCTTATGTCCCTCACTCAATAGTTCCTTAGTAAGAGTTGGTGACTTTTCTAGTTAAGATATTCAGGAATGCCCCCCCTGCTCCCCCCCTCATTTTTGATCACTGCCCAATAGAATTGGCAGCTTCTTTGCCATGTAACCAAAGAAAAGCTATTGACCATGGTTAAGGATCTAGACAAGATGGAGTTAAGGCGGTCGCATGTCTTAAAGTTAACCAACTGCAATGGTTTAACATGTTATATGAATAATGGCTTAGTTTTATGGGAGAATCAGACAGATTTTGAAAAGCACATTTTTTTTTTAAACCCATGCAAGCCTATTTTAAAATTTGATCTCAGCAGTGCTCTCACTTATTAAATCATATGTTATCCCAGTTTCAGTGGTGGGATTCAACATTTTTTACTACCGGTTCTGTGGGTGTGGCGTGGCTTGGTGGGCGTGGCTTGGTGGACATGGCAGGGGAAGGATACTGCAAAACCCCCATTCCCTCCCCACCCCACTAACCTGCCTTCCAGCTCCGTTCTCCTGTTTAGAGCAACAAAAGAAGATCAGCCAGGAGGCAGCGGGGGTTAGCCCATTTGCCTGTTCTCCGAACTACTCAAAATTTCCGCTACTGGTTCTCTAGAACCTGGCTGAATACCACCTCTGCCCAGTTTATAAAAGTATTTGGAACAGGCTTGGCACTTGCGTTGTGTTATGTTTTTCTTATTAGCAGCCAGAATTGCACTGGTAACGTGCTGAGGATGAGCAGGGTGGCTGAGGATTAGGAGTGCCTGAGCTGTACAAACAGGAAGCGAGATCAGCCTGAAGAAGGAAATGGCATTTGCTAGTTCTCCTAAATCAGGGTTGTCCAAACTTGGGAACTTTAAGACTTGTGGACTTCAACTCCCAGCATTCCCCAGCCAGCCATGGCTGGCTGGGGAATTCTGGGAGTTGAAGTCCACAAGTCTTAAAGTTCCCAAGTTTGGACACCCCTGTCCTAAATCAAGCATGCTGGCCATGGCTTCTGAAGCTGGCCATGGTTGCTGCTGCTGCTGCTGAAGTTGTTGTCTCTCAAAGAGCTCCACTAATGGCGCGGTTTCAGGAAATGTAACTTTCTCTGGGAGTTCAGGCGCAGTGTTATTGTGAGCTTGCTCACTCTTTACTATATCGGTAGATGCCTGTTTCTATGAATAGTTTGCTTTATTCTCTTCAAAGGGATGAAGCTGTGATGGAAGTAGAGCTTAAGGCTCCCCTACTTTGAAAGAAGGAGGGAAAGCAAATGGGATCTCCACATACAGATTTTCTGCCAAATTAAATTTGCTGCCACTGGAAGATTTAGCAAAATAAGAATTTAACCACATCATGCAAGAAAATAGCAAAGTGGCCGTTGCTGCATACTTACTATCCAATGGCTGGGTTTGAACAGAGGGCTAAAAACAAAATAATGGCTCTTTTGGAATTTGCTTATTGCCAGAATCCAATTGATTTTATTAACTATAGTCAAACCATACCTTAAAGCAATATATGAATTCAGAAAATATATAATACGATCTCTTTTTCCCCCTGACCTTTCCTTTCCAGCTTCCTGTGAATGATTAAATAGCGATAAAGAGTTTCTTGTTACACCACCAGCATACATACCATTTAGTCGCATATAAGAAAGTACAGTTTCTGTAGGAATTCTATGTGAGCCTTTGCTCAGCACATAACTCAATCTATTTTCTGGGAACAGCTAAGGGGGGGGGGGGAATCAATAAAGGACAATTTAAGCCAGCCTGATGATATTCAGATGTGCCTTTGGTCACACCAGCTGAAAATGTTGTGAAATGCAATCTTAACAAATCGGGGGGTGGGTGGGGAACCATGTTGAGGAGAGAAAATAAAGTGTGTTCATATACAGGCTGAATTATAGCTGGGAAAGAAACACCCATGATTAAGCCAAAAGCTTCAGAGGAGAGGATCAGAACTGGCAATTGTCAATTATTTTTAACATACAATTTATTGTTTACCACCAAATCAAAAGATTGTAATTATTGATATTTCATAAAATCATTAAAATTACAATTTGAAACGACAGCTTGCTACGATGCCACAAACTACAGTATAGAAACTTTACTATGTGCCTGCCATTTATTTAAAACAATAGTTAATGGTCCCCCTTTAATTATTATTTTAAAATGGTGATTGGAGTTCAGCCATCAATGGGTGAACTGAAAAATGAAATGTTTCATTTTTTGATAACAGTTGTCTCAAATTGAGTCTTTCTTTGCTTCCATTTATTTGTATAAGCCAAGTACAGAAACAGATTTCTACAAAAACATTATAAACAAGTTACAGGTTCTATCAGTGCTTTTCATTCCTTATAAATATTGATATAGTAAGATTTTTTTATTTAAAAAAAAGGTCTTCGACCTCTTCTAATTTAATTGTATATCACAGGAGACAGTAGTAATTTCACCCAGGTTGTTCATTACTCTAAACCAGAGGTGGGGAAACCAGAATTCTGGGAGTTGAAGTCCCCAAGTCATAAAGGGCCCATCGTGTCTCATCCCTGCTCTAAACCAGCCATGTTATTTTAAACAGGTGTGAGGAGGCCAACCCTTGCTTAAGCCTTGGCTTTCTTGGAAGCCATGCTGAAAAGTTAAAGGGATGAAAATCTAATCAATCTTCCCACTTTGTTATAGTTTAAAGTGACATATTATTCATTTAGCTATGAAAAAGTCTGAAAAACCTGTGCAATGTCCTTTCTTGTGGAAAAGGAAGTGAGAACTTGGTTCCATGACAACCTGATATTTTCCTTCTTAATATTGAAATTAAAGGAAAAACATGTCTTGATTGACTCAATGCTACCCAGCAATGATTGTGCAGAGAAGAATATTTCTGGCAGCATCTCATGCAGTGGCTTCTTAACGGAAAAGAAGTTTATGAAATCTTGGCTTTCAATGATCTTTTTATCCTTCTTGGGACCATTTAGCCCTGCAAGCAGCTTCTCCATGCTTCAGATTGGAACTGGAATCTTTAAATGCCTTGAAACTGAAATTCAAATTTTGGATTATTTGGCATTCGTTTTGGGTTCCCCAAATGGAGGTGCTTAGGTGCAGACATAGTTCTACTGTATCACCGGAATGCTCTGGTTAGTTTCCTCCAGTGATGGGTTGCTGCCCGATCGGATTGGTTCAGGTGAACCGGTAGGTGTGATCACTGGCTGGGCCTGCCTACCCGCCCCCGCACTATCCTATCCATTTATAACTAACTTTCTGGCTCGTTCCCCCTGCTCACACTGCCCAGCTGAGTTCCGCACTGCACCTGCTATACTCGCCAGAGCTGCCTGAGTTGATTAGCTGCACGTTTGAAGCTCTGTTTCTGCCCCAAAGAGGTTCGTGCGAGCAAGGCAAGTGTGCATGCATGCTCACAACCAGCGAATCGGTTGTTAAGGAAAGTGCAGCCCACCTCTGGTTTCTTCTCTCAGTAGGATTCACAGAAACACCTCTAAACCTGGATATATAAAGCGCAGGTGATCCTTGATTTATGACCACAATTGAGCCCAACATTTCTGTTGCTAAGCAAGACATTTGTTAAGTGCATTTTGCCCATTTTACAACCTTTTGTCAGGGTTCCAAGAAACACCCCCTTCCCCCCCAAAAAAGACTCTGAAGCTTGAAGTTCCTCAAAGTTCCATTTTATTAGAGATGTCAGATTGGCACATCTGAAAGCTTCCAGGTTTCCCCACCCCCACCCCAAATGAAAGTGCAAGCCCCTGCCCAGCACCCACATGTCTGTCACATGGCCCAATCAGGCACCATCCCAACTGGAGATGCTTCCCAGTCACAACATCACAGCTGCAGGGCAAGGTGTCCTTGACCCTCTGAAAAAGGAATGTTATTATGACTATATATCTCCCATACTCCATATAATCCCCCCTCCCATTTTCCCACTGCATTGAATGTTGCAGGCCAGAAGGCCCAATGCAAAAGATGGTTTCCAGGCCTGACACCTTTCTTGCCCCAGTTGCTATGTGAATCACTGCAGTTATTAAGTTAGTAACACATTGTTAAGTGAATCTGGACTTTGCTTGTCAGAAGGTCGCAAAAGGTTATTGCATTGGGATACTGGGACCATCATAAATATGAACCAGTTGCCTAGCATCCAAATTTTGATCACGTGACCATGGGGATGCTGCTATGGTCGAAGTGTGGAAAAGTCATAAGTCACTTTTTTTAGTGCCATTGTAACTTTGAATGGTCACTAAACGAATGGTTATAAGTTGAGGATGACCTTATATTAGAGAGAGAGAGCAGTGTCTTCTTGTAACTTTTTCTTCTATAATATGTTTTCTGCAATGATGAAATTCAAATTTTTTAACTACCGGTTTTGTGGGCGTGGCTTGGTGGGCGTGGCAGGGGAAGGATACTGTAAAATCCCCATTTCCTCCCGATCAGCTGGGACTTGGGAGGCAGAGAATAGATGGGGGCGGGGCCAGCCAGAGGTGGTATTTGCCAGTTTTCCGAACTACTCAAAATTTCCGCTACCAGTTCTCCAGAACCTGTCAGAACCTGCTGAATTTCAGAGCGAATCTGATTGCAAAATGGATGGAGAATTGTATGCATTCTTAACTGTTTTTATTGGTCTTTTGAGGATGGTTTCAATCTTGCTGTAAATGAGATGATATTGATAGAGACACAGAGTTGGGAGGCATCCAATCCTGCTCCCCCCACCTGGCTTGGTACACCAAATTCAAGCAGCCCAGCCAGATGTCTGTACAACCTCTGCCTGAGCATGTCTGTTGCATGGGAGTCCCACTCTTTTCTCCATCTGAACTGCTCTTATTATTAGCATGTCTTCTTTAATGCCCATGCAGGATCTGCTTTCCGGTAATGTTAATCCACTATTCTATATCTGACCTCAACCATGGAAGGATAAAAGAACAGATTCTGACCTTTATGTGCAAAGAGTGTTAGCTCGCATATTCATTCTCGGGTTTTTCTCTCTCTCTCCCTAAGACTATTTTACAATATGCGTTTACCATGGGATTTTAAAGGCTGCATTTTTAATCTACTGACAACCTGGGAATCCCCTCAGTATGTTTTTAAATTCAGAAGACTGTTTTCTGGATGTGTTGAGATATGTCATCTGGGCATTTGCTTAAGCTGCTTGAAGAGTAAGCAACAATGGCGACTTCTGTTCTAAAACCATATTTTATTTCTGTTTGGCGGTGAGTGTGCCATAGTGTCTGCTTATAAGAACAGGGAACATGAATACACTGTGTCAGTTCTAATGACAAGGAAAGAAGCAATATTTTGATCTTGAGCAGAAAAGATTCCTCCCCCCCCTCAAGTATTTGGTTATGACTGGCATTCGTTTGCTTAGCATCTTCCTGCTCAGCTGACACCATATGAGGCAAAGCAAGAACAGCTTCAGCTAGGAAGTTGAAGAAAGAGTTTAAAATGATCTAATGGAACCTAAATTAAACTAAATATAATGGAAACCCTAAGCCTGACTTTAAAAGCAGCATTTTGATCACAGGTGCTTTTAAGAATTGTCTCAATTGGATGTCGGTATTTTCCAAATTCACACTAAGGAAAGCAAAACTGGAAAAGTTGTATAACAATGACCAAGATACTGGCTGTTTTTCTGCCATTGTTTAGGCTGGGAAAATGGACATGGGAAGTTGGAATCTTCCGACATTATCTTAGCCATCTGAATGTAATGGATAAAGATTCCTCACTGCAATCTGGATACTTCTCCCTAAATCTTCCATTCTTGCAATTTTTTGTTAAAATCTTGGAGAATTAATGTAAATTGATTACTTTTTTGTCATAGTAGTTGAGTATATTACCAATATAGATTCTGTTTCATTTTCTGAGTCTTACCATTAATTACTATGATTTTGGGTTGTCCAAATTATGTGTATATCTTTATTGAAAATAATAGACACATAATTTGGGCAGTGTAAAATCATAGTAATTAATGGGATAGATCTTGTAAAGTCTACCCATCATTATACCATTTGCCCCTCCCTCAAATCTGTTTTCATCCCCCTGCTTGTTGTAATCCACCCATTCATTTACAGTATGGCATCAAAGTCTCCTTTGGTCAAGCTATTTTCTGCTAATAGTCTGGAAATTGTAGGTCATTGCCTTCTTTTGGAATGTTTCCTGGTGTTCTTCCATTTAATACTAAGTAAGGTCAACACTACAGCAGAGGTGGTATTCAGCCAGTTCTGAAAGGTTCTGGAGGACCAGTAGCAGAAATTTTGAGAGTGGGGAGTATCCTTCCCCTGTCGCATCCACAGAACTGGTAGTAACATTTTTTGAATCTGACTGCTGCACTACAGTACTTAGTTTTGTAGCCCGGGCAAAGTTACACAAATCTGCATATTTATAGAATAAAAAGGTACTGTTACAATAGATTTTTTCTTGTTGGGAACTTTTTTGGAATATTGAAGAATCTTAGCTGCTTGTGGAAAGTGGTTGCTATAGGGGGGGATACCTCTGTCACAAACACTTATTTCACAAACCTGAGTATAAGGCAGAGGTGGGGCAGGGGGCTAAAAGTTAAGCCCATTCATATACCCCCCTCTTCATGTGCGTGTGCGCGCACAAGATTCATTCCCATATATAGCATGAACTTTTCTCTGTCATAGTACTGTGTTTCCCCGAAAATAAGCACTTGACCTTATTTTGGGGAGGTCTTATTGTTTTTGAGGTGCAGGAGGCGGCAAGTGTGGTCACCTCATGGCTGCTGCCGTGTCGCAATATTTTCGGGGAGGGCTTATTTTCGGGGGAGGGCCTATTTTAGTGCATATGCTCAAAAGCCCGATTGGCCTTATCATCCAGGGAGGTCTTATTTTCCAGGAAACAGGGTATGTTTTCCCTTTTATCCCACTTGGTCACTATGTTAGTCTGCCTTTTTGTCTTACCTTGTGAACTTTAACTCTGGTCTCCTGATGTGTCTTCTCCTCTAACAAGTCATCTGCTGTTTCCTCCCCTCCTATTATATTGTGTTGTCCAATTGCCACTCCCTAGTTTCCCTCCTTGCCAAGTATAGGCAGTAAAGTCTTTCCTTCCTTCCTTCCTTTTCCATATGTGTGTCTGGGACCCCTTCAAAGTGCAGCACTATTTTTTAGTGGACTTCCATCTTTGCTATCTAAGAATGCTAATGACTTTTGTGGTCCAGAAGTATTCTGGGAAATGGGGAATGTGGAGATTCTCCGTCATCTAGGTCATAGCTGTCTCAAAGGTGCTTTTTCAAAAGGCAACTGGGCTGTTTTTTTAATGTCTTCCTCAAAAGGAAAAACAGTCCAGTTGCCTTTTGAAAAAGCACCTATGAGATATTCTGGGAAATAAAAATGTCAGACACTCAGAGGCCACCCCTCCTGAGTTGCTCCTTCGTACCTGAATTTTACTTTAAAACTTTAGAACCAAAGAAGTAGAACTAGTAGGGTACTTGGCAAGGTCACGAGAACTTTGTCTACTCTCCAATGCACAAGATTGTTCCTTGTAGTTTTAAGTGTATCCCCGCTATAACAAAGGCAAAAGTCGGTTCTAGCTCTTCTTTCTATATTGCACTTCGTGGATTTATTTGGCTTTGGGATCCACCAGTTATTTCTCAGACTGCTTTCTGAAAAGTGTGTGTGTGAGAGAGAGGGAGGGAGGGAGGGAGGGAGGGGAGAGAGAGAGAGAGAGAGAGAGAGAGAGAGAGAGAGAGAGAGAGAGAGAGAGAGAGAGAGAGAGAATGTATTCAAATATTCCCCGACACTTACACCATGACCTTCATTTCATTTTAATGTATTAAGTGACCTGGGTCTCCAATTTTTCTATGTTCACTTTCCCATTTTTGCTTAGAAGGGCTTCGATTCCAAGAATCTGCGATTACTAGCACTCATCCTTGGAATGATTACACTTAATGAGAGTGGAAAGAACTATCAGCCTCCCCCTCACCACTGCTGCCTCTACAATCGCTTGCCTACACATGTGGAATAATTACAGGGGGAGGTTGGAGAAAGCTTGGCACCTTCCGCCAACATCATCCCACTTTTCCTCTGCGGTGACTCATCCTGAAAGCTCTCACTGTGGCACTGATAGAAGTCTTATCACCTCTGCTAGTGATGTCTGAAAATCTGCCTCTGCAGCACAACCGAAGCCTCTGCTGTGAAGAAGTGCAAATTCCCTTCTGCTGTGAAGAGGTGCAGACATTAACCACTTAAGTTGAGTTCTGCCTGTATGGAATTAGAGCAGGAAAGCAAATATATTCACAGCAAGGTTTTCTTTTAGCATAGAAAGAAAATTATGAGATGCCGAAGAAGGCTGGAATATGAGCAAATCATCCCCTGAAAACCATGCTTTCAAGTTTGGGGAAACATTCCCCCCCTCCTTCCTCCTTAATATTATCTTATTTGTCTTGGCTGTGCACAGCTAGAATTTCTGATCATGGGCTTGCTGCAGATTAACGAGTAAAATGTCATTCCAAATAGAAGAGCTGATTGCTTTATTATCCTTAAATCCATAGGGGAGACAAGAAATTCTCCTTCAGATGAAGCCTAATTAAAATGGTGGATGGCTGTCATGTCTTGACAGGTAGAAGGAGATACGTAGGTCGATAGAGGGTGATTGTGGTCCCTAAAGCTCCATTGAGCCTCTTTACAGATGTAATTCTTTCAGATCTTTGCTGCATGACTGGCTGAAATGGTTTGCAGTCATAGGAAGCATGATACAAATATAATTACTAGCAGAAGATAATTGAATGTGGAGGTATGGTTTGGTTGGTGTTCCTTAGGTTCAGTTAGGAAGTTGCCTTCTGTGAGATCCTGTTTAACAATCTAGTTCCTACTGACTTTTTAAAATATGGTTGGATTCTAGAGTTGCACCAAGTCATGAATAGCGTGGTTTGCTGATCTATATTTTCACCTTCTAACCTTGTTTCATTGAAGCTTAGCTCACACCACGTGCTAAGCTGAAGGCACGCAAACCACAGTTATAGCTAGGCGGCTGTCACATGTAAACCTAGCTAGGTTTAGCTGTATTGACTTATCAGCACTGTGATGCAGGGCCTACATCTGACAGTAACAGTCTCGACTGACTTCGATCTTAGAGAACAGCTATCTTGGATGGGCAGTCCTCAGGTTAAGGACCAATGGTTCCCCACGGGCCCAGTTTTGCCATATCCCAGTTTTGCCAAATCCCAGAAGTCACTGCCAGATTTTTTTTTTTTGGCAAAGCAGTTAACGTATTTTTCAGACTATAAGACACACCGGAATATAAGACGCACCAAGATTTTGAAGAGGTAATTTTTTTAAAAAAAGTCTTTGCATTCTGCAGGCCTCCCCTTTGCACACTCATTTTCTGTGAAAAACAGGGCATGCATAGGCTTTGGGAGGCTTGTAGAGTGCTCCTGAGGGCTAGGGTGTGTGTGAAAACGGGCCATTTTCTTTGAAAAACAGGGCATGCATAGGCTTTGGGAGGCTTGTAGAGTGCTCCTGAGGGCTGGGGGGAGGGTGAAAATGGGCCATTTTCTGTGAAAAACAGGGCATGCATAGGCTTTGAGAGGCTTGTAGAGTGCTCCTGAGTCCCCTGGAGCACTTTGCAGGCCTCCTAAACTCTCTGCAGGTCCATTTTTGTGAAGGGGGTGGAGTTTCAGGAGGCCAAAAATGCTGTATTCAGTGTATAAGACACACCCAAATTTTCACCCTCTTTTTTGGGGGAAAAAGGTGTGTCTTATACTCCAAAAAATACAGTATAAACCACTGTCATGTGACTAAGGGATGCTGTGAATGACTGTAAAGGTGGCCGTGTTACCAAATGGCCAAAGAACAGTCATGTGACGTGGGAGGGGCTTGATTGTCAAAACTTCAGATTTGGGTTCCTAAATCCCCCTTTTCAGATAAGTAGCTAAGCCAACTGGTCGTAAGCCGAGGACTACCTGTATCTCCACTTTGGAGATCCACTTTGTACCTTGAATTGAATCTATCACAGGGATCACTGCATGCTTAACTCTTAATTAAGTATTAATTATCCAGGTATGCAGAGCATTGTTGTCTCAGGGGAGAGATTTATCGAGAGATAAGACATTGCTGACTAGCTGGTGGTACACTAATTGTTCTACTTGACGTTGAAGATGGGGATTAGCGTTTGTACTTTTTATCTTTTCTTAGATAGCTGACGTTATCGTGTTGGAATATCTTAATGTTACACACACACACACGCACACACACACACACACACAGCAATCCTGTGAGGAAGGTTGGACTGAGAATGTGAATGAGCCAAAGTCACATAGCAGGTTTCCTAACAACAGGTAGTCCTCACCTTACAACTACAATTAAGCCCAGCATTTCTGTTGCTAAGCAAAACACACGTTAAGTGAATTTTGCCCCGTTTTATGGCCTTTCTTGCCACAATAAAGTGAATCACTGCAGTTAAGCTAATAACATGATTGTGAAGTGAATCCAGCTTCCTGTTGACTTTGCTCATCAGAAAGATCACAAAAGGTGATCCCAGGACACTGCAACCATCATAAATATGAGTCACATCTGGATTCTGATCACGGGACCATGGGGATGCTGCGGTGGTCCTCACTACGAAAAATGGTCCTATGTCTTTTGTTTTCACTGACGTAACTTTGAGCAGTCACTAAATGAACTGATGGTGGAAGAAGAGGAAGCTGAGGGGCTTTTTAGCTAAATGTTTTATATTGTTTTTAGGGGGTTCTGGGAAGGGAGGGGGGGATAACCAGGCCAGGAGGGAAGCCAGTGCCAGACGAACAGGTGAGTCCAGGAGGGAAGTGAGCGGAGTGGGGGGGGAGAGGGAACAAATTATTCCAATAGAGGGTTGTTTGATTACAACGGTCGCGGGGAGGGGGGGATGCGAGGACAAAAGAAGATTACAAGGTCGGTTGGGAGACCGTGGCTGTTGGCTACGTCCGGTCGTTTGTACCAACCCCCGCAACCTAGGTGGCCAGGAACTACAGAGCCCGGGCATACGGCTGATGCTTTGCAATGCAAGGTCCGTAACCAACAAGGCCCCCCTCATTAATGAGCTGATCTCTGAGGGGGAGCTGGACCTTGCAGGGATAACGGAGACCTGGTTGGGCCACGAGGGTGGTTTACCCCTCGTGGAAATGTGCCCACCAGGTTTCCGCGCATTCCATCAGCCTCGGGCCCTGGGTAAGGGTGGTGGGGTGGCGGTAGTTATACGGGAAGGTCTAGAGCCGAGGGAGTTCACTGTTCCTCAGATATCCGGGTGTGAGTCCCTTGGTGTGACATGGGGCCCAGGGAGGCAGTTGGGTTTGCTGATTGTATACTTGGCTCCTCGCTATACATCAGCGGCCCTGCCCGAGCTCCTCGAGCTGATCTCGGAGACGGCGGTTGAGATCCCCAGGCTTGTGGTTATGGGGGATTTCAACCTGCCGTCGACGGGAGCAGCGTCTGAGGTGGCTCGGGAGTTCATGGCTTCCATGACAGCCATGGGCCTGACCCAGTTAATTCAGGGCCCCACAAACGAAGGTGGCCACACATTGGACCTTGTTTTTGTATCTGAGCAGTGGACGAGTGATCTGGGTATAGGGGACTTTGTTGTTACACCCCTGTCATGGTCGGATCACTCATGTCTCCGGCTGGACTTCCCTGGCGCTACCCCCCACCGCGAGGAGGCGGGACCAGATGGTCCAAGCTGGTACCGCCCCAAGCACCTGATGGAGCCGGATAGGTTCCAGATGGAGCTTGGGTCATTACCTGTAGCCCTGACCCGCGCTCGGTCGGAGGACCTAGCGGCTGCCTGGAATAGGGCGGCGGCTGGGGCCTTGGACCGGGTTGCGCCTTTGCGACCTCTCCTGCGGCAGCGACCCACCCGGGCTCCTTGGTATACCGAGGAGCTGAGGGTGATGAAGCGCCATAGGAGACGTCTAGAGAGCAGGTGGAGGTCCTCACGCTCCGAATCTGATCGAACACAGGTAAGAGCCTATTTACGGACCTACCTTGTGGCATTAAGGGCGGCCAAACGTAGATATTGCGCTGCTCTTATTGCGTCCGTGGATAACCGCCCTGCCGCCCTGTTTAGGGTGACCCGCTCCCTCTTGTCACAGAGGACGCAAGGGGCACCCTTGCAGGGCAGAGCAGAGGAGTTTGGGGAATATCTGCAGGATAAAGTCGCTCAGATCCGGAGCGGATGGGCCCCCCTCAGTGGACCGGACGGGCCGCCAACAGTGAGTCTTGTGAGACCATCCTGGGAGGAGTTTGATTCTGTTGCCCCCGAGGATTTGGATAGGTTGCGTGGACGGCTGCGGCCCACCACATGTTTAATGGACCCGTGTCCCTCCTGGTTGGTACTGGCATCTTGGGAGGTGACCCGAGGCTGGCTTCTGGGCCTGGTGAATGCCTCATTGGGTGAGGGATCCTTACCAGCCGCCTTGAAGGAGGCGGTGGTGAGACCCTTACTTAAGAGGCCTGCACTCGACCCAATCGAGCTAGCTAACTATCGTCCAGTCTCCAACCTTCCGTTTTTAGCGAAGGTTGTCGAGAATGTGGTGGCGCAGCAGTTTCCACAACACCTTGACGAATCCGAGTATCTAGACTCACGCCAGTCCGGCTTCCGACCCGGGCACAGCACAGAGACAGCCTTGGTCGCGTTGGTCGATGATCTCTGGAGGGCCAGAGATAGAGGTTGTTCCTCTATCCTGGTCCTATTAGACCTCTCGGCGGCTTTTGATACCATCGACCATGGTATCCTATTGCGCCGGTTGGAGGGGATAGGAGTCGGAGGTACCATTTTGCGGTGGTTCGGCTCCTACCTCTCCGACCGGAGGCAATGTGTGTTGACAGGGGGACAGAGGTCGACCCCGAGGCCACTCACTTGTGGAGTGCCACAGGGGTCGGTCCTCTCGCCTCTCCTGTTCAACACATATGTGAAGCCGCTGGGTGAGATCATCCGTGGTTTTGGGGTTGAGTATCACCTCTACGCTGATGATACTCAGCTGTATATTTCAACCCCAAACCACCCCAACGAGGCTGTTGAAGTGATGTCCCGGTGCTTGGAAGCCGTCGGGGTCTGGATGGGGGACAACAGACTTAAACTCAACCCCTCCAAGAACGAGTGGCTGTGGCTACCGGCACCTCGGTTCAGCCAGCTGATTCCATCGCTGGCCATAGGGGACGAACAATTGCCCCCTGTGGAACGGGCGCGCAATTTGGGCGTCCTCCTTGATGCCCGGCTGTCAATGGATGACCATGTGGCAGCCGTGGCGAGGGGGGCGTTCCACCAGGTTCGCCTGGTGCGCCAATTGCGCCCCCTACTGGACCGGGATGCCCTACGCACGGTCACTCATGCGCTGGTGACGTCCCGCCTGGATTACTGCAACGCTCTCTACATGGGGCTGCCCTTGGGACGCGCCCGGAGACTGCAGTTGGTTCAGAACGCAGCCGCGCGGGCTGTGATGGGGAGTACGAGGTACTCCCACGTAACACCTCTCCTGCGCGAGCTGCACTGGCTACCTGTGGTTTTTCGGGTGCGTTTCAAGGTGCTGATTACCATCTTTAAAGCGCTCCATGGCACGGGACCTAGTTACTTGCGGGATCGCATCCTCCCACATACATCCCTGCGGCCAATTCGCTCACACAGGGAGGGACTTCTCCTGGTGCCGTCCACTAGGCAATGCCAACGGGCGACACCAAGGAGTAGGGCCTTCTCTGTGATGGGCCCAACCCTCTGGAATGACCTCCCCCCCGACATTAGAACCACTTCTGACCTCCGCTCCTTCCGGCAAAAATTGAAGACTCACCTGTTCCGATTAGCAGGCCTGGCATAATTACAACTGTCCCTCCTGGCAAATGTATTATTATCTGGTTATTTTAGGGTTTTTAATCTGTTGTGTCCGTTTTAGGGATTTTAAAAAAATTATATTTATTCAGCTTGTACAGTTCTTTTAATTGCATTTTAACCTCCTCCAAACTGTACATATTTAATATTTAATTTTTTACTGTATTTTTGTGATATTCTCTATGGACTGTACACCGCCCCGAGTCCCTTCTGGGAGAGGGGGCGGTCTAGAAGCACAAATAAATAAATAAATAAATAAATAAATAAATAAATAAATAAATAAATAAATAAATAAATGATATAAGTCGAGGACTACTTGCATAACTGGCTAAAAACGAACTTGCACCATGTTTCTGCAAGTATCCTGGATCATATGAGAATACTCCCTCAAGGTAGTTTGGTTTGGTTCACTTCGTTGCAAGCTCTGGCATAAGGCGGCTTGGGGTATTGTGTGAATCTCACCATGATGGTTTGTAAACTATGGATGTGATCTACCATTTTATGTGAGCCCACTCAGATTGTAGCATAGTCTAGTTTAGTTTACTTTATTGTCATTGCACATGGTACAATGAAATTAAATGCCGTCTTCAGTGTACATTACAATTATAAAAATAAAAACACAACATACATCCTTTACATTCTATTTAATTGAAATTGAAAACCTGATATTGCACTATACCATAGAATTCAATATGGTTATTGCCCTGGGTTAGAAGTTGTTTTTCAGCTTGTTTGTCCTTGTTTTTATTATCCTGTACTGTCTGCCAGATGGTAATAGTTCAAAAAAAGAAGTACCCAGGATGAGATGGATCTTTAAGAATGTTTTGAACTTTGTTAAGGCAGCGGGAGCTATAAAGCTCTTCCAAAGAGGGGAGAGGGCAACCAGTGATCCTCTGGGCAATGATGTTGACCCTCTGGAGCGCTGTCCTATCTGCCACTGTGCAATTGGTAAACCATACACAGATGCAGTAAGTTAGAATACTCTCTATGGTGCAGTGGTAGAAGGTCAACAGCAGTTTTTCATTCAGTTGTTGTTTCCTGAGAAATCTCAGGTAGTATATTCTCTACTGGGCCCTTTTGACCAGTGCTACAATGTGGCACAATGCAGTGTTGAAGGTGAGTCCGTGGGCTGCTCAATAAACTTTGAGCTGCAGTAATGGCAGTCTGCAAACTCTTAGGGTGTTGCCTTAGGCAAATCTGAACTATATTCTCCTTCAGGTTCTACTAAATTGGAAGTATCGTACAGACACAGATGAAGGGTGTTTTCCAAGTGTGAACGGTATGTGCTGCCGAAACTGGATTCGTGCTTTGGTAGAATTGTGGTTTCTGTTCCTTCTGATTCTACTGGGAGAGACACTTTGAATACATGGATGGGAGTGTCAGATGTAAATAGTGATTGGTTTGTTTTGAGTAACACATTTTAATACCGGGGTAAAGTTCTGAAGCAGGATCAACCAGTTCAGATACCGGAGGAACTCCTTTCAGCACAGAGGTTGCACGTTGCCAAAGTGCTGATGCTATTTCCAGAGAAGGGGAAAAAAAGGGCTTTCCCATCAGCAGCTCCCCATCTGTGGCATTCCTGAGTGCAGTATTGTAATCCTGTGGTTATAAGACAATGAATACGAATGGGACAAAAATGGCATTGTTCAGGTATGGAATAAAAGGCTGATTACCTCCGTGTATTTGCATCATGGCATGGGGCTTGACTTACAAAACCTGAGGATCTGGTTTCAGTCGAGTGCCTTATTGGTCTGGGGAGGAGAAGAAAATCAGAATACAACATGGTGATCCCAATAGCCAGGCAATATTCTATTGTTTTCTACTCCAAACGGTACTTCGGAAAAATCCAGGATAACCACTGCACTGCCCTCAATGTATTCCATGCTGCTTCTCTAATCTCTTCCTTCTGTTTCTCTGCACCAACTCCGAGTGAGTCCCTGCCATATCCTAGAAATTTAACATGCTAAGTCAGCTGCCCATCTCAGCTTCAGACTCCACAATGATGCTTCCTTCTCCCCCAGACAGAAGAATTGGGTTCTGTGAAAGTCATAAGAGCAAAAGTACGAAATGCAGAAGAATTGGACAAAGAACTTGGGGGGAAAATCTCTTGCATTAAGAGCTTTCCAAGATCTGCGGGTCACATTTATGTTTGCCTTGCCAAGTAGAGAGAGGTGGGTGCTTGGCTACTTCACTCTATTCGTTTAATTGCATCCTTAAGAAGATAAAGGAATGTCATTTGGAATAAGTCTACTGTTTATCACTTTTCTGAAGTCAGAAGAGGAGTCTTAATTCTTTTGTTTTTAGTAGAATGTTTTCTACAAAAGTTTTTAATTATATTTCATCAAAGCAATGTTGTTCCAAATAGTACTTGGATAGGGATTGTTCCATAGACTGCTGGGTTTTTTTAGAGGGAAGATCAAAAATGGCTAAAACTTAGCTTGTCTACAGATTGATTGGAGTTTACTTTGGAATATATTTTGCTACCTTTTCTTGCTGTTATCTGATTGTGAGTTATAATGTAGTAAAGGTAAAGGTTCCCCTCACATATATGTGCTAGTCTTTGCCAACTCTTTGCCAACGGGCTCATCTCCGTTTCAAAGCTGAAGAGCCAGCGTTGTCCAAAAACATCTCCATGGTCATGTGGCTGACATGACTAAATGCTGAAGGCGCATGGAGCGCTGTTACCTTCCCACCAAGGTGGTCCGTCCCTATATTTCTATTACATTTTTACATGTTTTGAACTGCTAGTTTGGCAGAAGCTGGGTCAAGTAACGGGAGCTCACTCCGTTACGCAGTGCTAGGGATTCAAACCACCGAACTGCCGACCCTTCTGATCGACAAGCTCAGCATCTTAGCCACTGAGCCACCACATTCCCTACGAATTATAATATAGGTGAAGATTTACTTGTGCAAATAAGATAGCATTTTCTGAAAGGGCTAAAACATGGGCAAAAATATGGTTGCCAAGGAAGTACACAAACTTTTGAATCCTGATTACCACATAGCTTTGTTTCACTAAAAAGGTTTGCACTGCTACTATAAAAGAGCCTCATTGTTTTCTGAAAAGGATATACAGGAAGAATCTAATAATAAAATATTTCGGAGTGGAATGCTCCTACTTATGATTTCTGCCTCTGAATTCCCTACCTCGTTTGTCTTGGTGATGTAAACTGTCTTATCCGTATTCAATTCTATTAAAGTAATAAGTTTTTTTTAGCCAGAAAAGGACATAATAGTTGCACCAAATAAATCTCAGCAAAACCTTTTTGGCCATAGCTGCTACCTGTTTCTTGAACTGGAGTTGCAAGTTGATGAAGAAGACTCCTAAATTATGCACCAAGCCTTAAGAAGTCAAATGAAGAAGGGATGGGATATCAATGTCACCCACGCAAGGCTAAGGATCTGGATCTCTGGATTCAGGGAGTCCAAATAGCCATAGCCACTCAGACTTAGCAGGATTGGATTAGAGCTTGTTTCCCCCCCCCCCCCCCCCAATTCTTATGACTCCCAGACCCTGGAATTCTTCATTGGCAGCATAATTTAGACATCTTGGGATTGAGATCATCAGAATACTGGGGATACCTCACCCTGAAGCAAAAGCGGACCTCAACCAACAGCTTTATATAGATATTAAAGAGAAGCCTTAAGAGAATTGAGTCTTGTGGCACAATATCAGGGGTGCCAGGCTTAATCTCTTACACGTACACACGGCCCTCATAGACACTGTCCAGAATTGTCCAAAACCAGGCAGGACACCTAACATCAAAAACGTCATCAAAAAAGCAAAACAAAGAATATTCTTTCTGTGCCAACTCAGAAAGCTCAAACTGCCCAGGGAACTGCTGATACAGTTCTACAGAGAAGCCATTGAGTCTGTCATCTGCACCTCTATAACTGTCTGGTTTGGCTCTGCAACCCAACAGGACAGACACAGACTAATCAGAACTGCAGAAAAAATAATTACTGCCAACCTGCCTTCCATTGAGGACCTATACACTGCATGGGTCAAAAAGAGGGCCGCGAAAATATTTACAGACCCCTTGCATCCTGGACATAAATTGTTTCAACTCCTATCCTCAAAACGACGCTATAGAGTACTGCACACCAAGACAAGTAGACACAAGAACAGTTTTTCCCCGAACACCATCACTCTGCTAAACAAATAATTCCCTCAACACTGTCAAACAATTCACTAAGTCTGCATTACTATTACTATTAATCCTCTCATCATTCCTATCATCCATATCCTTCCACTTATGACTCCAGTACTGTAACTGTTGCTTGTATCCTTACAATTTATATTGTTTCCTAGTATGATTTGATTGCTTATTTGTACTCTATGACTATCATTAAGTGCTTTACCTTATGATTCTTGATGAATGTATCTTGTTTTTTAATGTGCCCTGAGAGCATATGCACCAAAGACAAATTCCTCATGTGTCCAATTACACTTGGCCAATAAATAATTCTATAACTGACCATGGAGAAAGGAAAAGGACTAATGAAGCGTGATGTCTTCCAAACCACAGACCGATCAGAAGGATGCTGTGGTTGATAGTATCTGAAAATGTAGGTCTATTCTGCACTTTCCCTTCACATTTTGTATTTCTGTGTCTTCAAGCTTCTCTTTTAGGAGGAATGGCTTGAGGAAACACTAAATATTTTGACAGGAGAGAAGTGCTGCTATGATAGGGCTACTTGATTTGGGTTGCAAAAATCCAGGCTCTGTCCTTCCAAAAAGATTAAAGTAATCCAATGTTGCCTTGGATTTTTGCAGTTCAGATCTGGTAGCCATACATCATGGGCAGAATGCACAAATGTCATTGTCAAAACAATAATTTTCTGGAATTTTTCTGGCTTTGTAGGAGTTGGATTTTTGGTTTCTGACAACCCTTATTTTAAGTCTAAAATAAAGATGAAGACTAAAATAAGACTAAAGTATAGTTTGTGTAGTTCCTACTTCAGAGCAGAGAACAAAAGTGGTGTTAGATTGATTTAAGATAATTTATAAATATCCCAGTCCTCATTGGACTGCTTTAGTTTTCCCTTCCCTGCTGCGTTGAGAGGAAATGGAACGGAAAAAAACCCCATATATTAGAAGACCATGGGAGTTTTGGAAAATGTCATCTTCTTTTATTACTTCATTTAATAACGTCTTCATATTAATAGTGAAATCAAATAGCATTAGGGAAACTGCCAACTTCTAATTGAACCCATTTTCTTATCTTTCTCTAGCATGATGTGCAAAATACAGTTTCCCCCTTTCCTGGGTTGGCCTCCAACCTTTATCTGGGTCATATGGAGGAGACCCAGGAGTGCCAGGCATCTGCTTTGCTTTGCTGCTTGCTTAATATCAGTCTCCCATCAAGGAGATGATCCTCGTGTTTCATTATGTTCCTCAGAAACTCAATGCAAATTCTGATTTTGTTTTGCTCTATATCAGTGATGCTAACATTTTTGTTGTTGAGTGCCGAAGCATGTGCACCCATAATGCAATGCGCGCGTGACACCCCCCCCCATGGGGACCCCCCCTTTTCCTTTCACATATGACCCCCTGTGCCCCATTTTGGGCCTAGTAGGCCTCTCTGCAGCCTCTTGGAAAAAAAAATGGGCCACAGGGGGAGGCACCGCCCCCCTGCTCATGCATGCACCCTCTTGCATGCAGACACATCTCCCACATGCGCCCAACCCTGTGCCTGCGTGGCAGAGGCCCGAAAATCAGCTGGCTGGCAGGAGGCACACACGTATGTGGTGGAGCTGAAGTGGGGCGATGGCTCGTGTGCCCACAGAATGGGCTCTGCATACCACAGTTTTGCCATCACAGTTCTATATATTCTACAGCAGCGGCCCCCAACTTTTGGGGCACCAGGGAATGGTTCTGTGGAGAGAGGTTTTTCTGCAGGCTGGAGGAGGTGTGGTTTTACATGCTGCCTGCATCCTACGGATGGGGTTTTGCTTGTTTGCGCAGCCTGGTTTCTGGCATGCCACAGCCCATTCCCGGTCCACAAACCAGGGGCTGGGGACCCCCCGTTCTAAAAGCTTTGATGCGTTCATCATAATAAAACACGAAAAGAAGGTGGGAAACATACTTCACAGAGAAAGACAATTTCTCCAAGAACATCCAGTGGCATCCTTTCAGGTGTAAGTATCTTGGTCTGAATAAATCATGGTTTATGGATTGAGAACAAACATTGCTTCCTTGTCCAGTTTCAAGAAACGTATGGTTAAACTATAGTTTCTAGTAATCAAAATAGGAAACTATGCAGCGGTGGGTTTTACAGTTTGCTGCATGTGCACCCACTCGCTTTGGGAGCACATGTGCCCTTCCACGCATGCACTGGGCCTTCCGGGCAAGCACTTTGCTCACACATGCACCTTCGGAGCATGCGCCCAGCCTCAAAAACGTGCCTAAATAGGATGGCATAGAGCCGGGGCAGGTGGGCGGGTCCACCCGCAATTTCCACTACTGGTTTGGGTGAACCGGTACAAACTGGCTGAATACCACCTCTGAAACTGTGGTTTAAAAGTGGTTTACAAATCAAAGAAGATCTTAATCAGTTTCCCAGCATTATGCCTATAGGCACTATGTAAATCCTTCTATAAGGGCCTTTCTCTTTCTCTTTTTTTAAAAAAAGATTTAAAAAATAATAATTTTAAAAAAATTAAAAAGGGATTTGACATTTAGAAGTATCTCCAGATACATCTTCACAGAGGATAGTCATTTTGAGAATGGACAGGTCCCATATTCTCCATAATCTGAAAATATGCCCATGCACTCAAAAAGTATGGAGACTAATATCTTCAGAATACAGTACCTTGATAATTAATGGTTTGTTATCATAACTGAATGGGTGTATTTAATCAATTTGAGCCTGTGTTCAACCTTAAATTGTTCTCGGGGCCAAATACTATCTAGAATTTGTGCATAAAGAACATGCCTTTAATCTATTATGCTAGACAATTTTAACCAAATCTAATCCATATGGGAATTGCAGCAAAGGCTTCCATGATAAAAGGCGTAACTTCTTATGTATTTCTTGGATCTTGGTGTATCTTGGCTTTAGAAATGATCACATTCTTTCTTTTCTACCCTATATATTGAAATGAGTTTTATTTTGTGGTTAGAACGGCAATGGTTTAGATGCAATTAATCATTCATTTGCCAGTTTGATTTTGCAATAACCATGTGCCATATGTTCTTTTGGGGCACACTTTGAAAGACTGTGTTATACAACTGTCCATAAAACAGTGTTGTCCCATTTCTACCCAGTAGGTGCACTTCATATTGTTTGGTTAATGCTTTTTTAATGTAGAGTTAGATTTAATTTTGTCTTAGATCATGAAATTTGTTTACAAGAAAATGCTCCTGTTATGAGGACTGTTTCCCCACAACATGTTGGCCACTGAACCTTACCATTGTGTAGCAGGAACTATCCTTTATTCAAGCCAGACAACTATTGCTTCCTCTTTGGTTCCTTATCCTTCATCCTTCTCTGCACACTCCCTATATTGCATCGCTAAAGAATTTATTTTCCCAAGAATTAATAATATTAGGACATTATTATTATTATTATTTATTTATTAGTGTTTATATACCGCCCCCTCTCCCGAAAGGGACTCGGGGCGGTGTACAGTCCGTATCAAAATACAACAGATTAAAACATAGAAATAACTACATAAATACATGTATGAGAGGAGGATAAAATATGCCAAACTGTACAGTTAAATAAATAAATCGATACAAAAGTTTAAAATATCAGGTTAAATTTAAAACACTATCCCTCTAAAAACCAGTAAGAATGTGTATGCCAGGAGGTAGACGTTATAAATTATGCCAAACCAGCCAGTCGGAACAGGTGTGTCTTCAGTTTCTGTCGGAAGGAGCGGAGGTCAGTAGTGGTTCTAATGTCGGGGGGGAGGTCATTCCAGAGGGTTGGGCCCATCACAGAGAAGGCCCTACTCCTCGGTGTCGCCTGTTGGCATTGCCTCGTGGACGGCACCAGGAGAAGGCCCTCCCTGTGAGAGCGGATTGGCCGCAGGGATGTATGTGGGAGGATGCGATCCCGCAGGTAACTAGGCCCTATGCCATGGAGCGCTTTAAAGATGGTGATCAGAACCTTGAAACGCACCCGAAAGACCACAGGCAGCCAGTGCAGCTCGCGCAGGAGCTTTAAACTGATCACTGGCATTGAGGACTATAGTATCACCTCTCTCCTGTAAGTGTATGATGCCTACTCCATGTTGTAGTAGATGTGCACCATGATTTGAATAGGACAGTCTTAAATCCCTACCAAAAGCCATCAAAAATACATACTGTTCATACTTATACTTCCGAACTCTGTTTTCGTTGCATCAATTTTTAACAAGATTTAACCAGTATTTATTTCATTTTATGTACTAAATTAACTGAATAATTCACATGCTGTATGTTTAAATACTTATCCATGTAGAGATTTTCCTCCATTAACAATGATAATAGAGACTAGAATATCCATTGTTGTGTTAGAAAATACAATGTCATGTTGTGGTTAGAAAATACAATGGTATGTTGTGGACACATACAATGTCATGTGATTGCATTACTTACGGTAGCAATGGCAGTCCTGGCATCGCCCGGTTCCCATTGTTAAGTGAGGGCCAGAGGTCATTGAGGACCTCCTTGCAACTTATTCCTAGTTTCCAACAAGCACAGTCAATGGGGAAGCTAGCAGGAAATTACAAGTCCCAGGCTGGAAGGCATGTACATGGCTGTTACTGGATGAGGGAGAGTGGCATGATACAAGCGTGGCAGGCTATGGAATGTCTGCTGCAGTGTGTGGGAGGATGTGTGATGGGCCAGCAAGGCACAGCATGAACACCACAGGCCTGGGAGTGGCTGGTGCAGAGTGGTAGAAACAAGCAACATGCAAACGTTTTCCTGCTGGCTTCCCCATTGAGTTTGCTTGTGGGAAGCTGGCTGCAAATGGTGATCATGTGGACTTAGCAGGACAATTGCAACCATAGTAAGTGTGAGCCAGTTGCCAAGCACTCAGATTGGGATCACGTGATTGCATGGGTGCTGGGACAATTAGAACTTTGAGGACCTATCATAAGTACCACTGTCATCACTTGGAATGGCTGCTGAACAAGTGGCAATTAATACTCTCTCTGTACTTCTTTTATAACAAAAAGTGAAACCTCATCAGAGTTGTGCTCAACTTCTGATGACTTTGTGGACATACCTTTGTAGTATTTTTTTTACCTTGTGTGTATGTTTGTGTGCCTTCAAGTCAGTATTGACTTCTGGCAACATCCTGAAAAGAAATCCCTGTAGTTATCTTGGAAAGATTTTTTAAGTGGTTTGCCATTATCTCATTCTTAGGGTTGGGAGAAATCAACTGGCCCAAGATCACCCAGCTGGCTTTTGTGCCTAAGACAGGATTAGAACTCTTGGTCTCTCAGTTTCTACTCTGATGTCTTAACCACTGCACAAAACATAATCTCATACCATATTTCCCTTAAAATAAGACAGGGTCTTATTTTCTTTTGACCCCCAAAATAAGTGCTTGGCCTTTTTGGGGAGGTCTTATTATTTTTGAGGTGCAGGAGGCAACGAACATGGTCACCTCATGGCTGCTGCTGCATTGCAATATTTTCAGGGAGGGCTTATTTTCAGGGGAGAGCTTATTTTAGCACATGCACTCAAAAGCCTGATTGGGCTTATTATCCGGGGAGGTCTTATTTTCAGGGAAACAGGGTATTTTTATATTAGTTGATTACGTAGAGAGACTATTGTTTCCATAAATACATTATTTGAATCATGACTGTTAGTCCTGTTATAGTATTTTGGCAATTAAGTCTGAGGTGTGTGTATGTGTATAGATCTTGATATATAGAATCCGCCATAAATAATTATGGGATATGATTTTTTGGCATAGTTAACCAAAGAACTACAGCGTAATGAAAAATGCTACATTTTACATTTCTGATGTCCAGCATGTCACCAGAGAAAACTAACTTTTCATGTTTATAAGTTACATTGTTATACGATACAGAGATAAGCAACCTTTTTGTGACCAGGAACTCTGTTGGCTAGGTTGTTGTTTTTTTAATGGTCCTCTGAGGTTACAAAAATCATCATACTCAAAATAGTGATTTCACTGGAGAAGATGTAGGTAAGATTTTAAAGCTGCTTTTAGACTGAAATCAAATATTAAGTAAAAAGTATTACATGTATCTGATCATAAAACATTCTGCATAAAATTTTTGCAAAAAGTCTCTCGGAGGGGGGAACAACTGCTTTTTTTTGAGTGGTAGCGGAGGAGGTTTGTTGAATTTAAAATCATAATAGTGACAATTTAGAATGTGAAGCTCCAAAAACAGTTGCAGGAAGAATGCAGGTTTCTGTAGTGACAGATGATTTCTTAAAAAAAAAATAAAAAATAAAACTAAACTCACTTAAAGTTCAGGAATTTCCCCCAGAATGCTGAATTTGCCTCCCATACTCTTGTCATAATGAAAAATGAGATTCTTTAGATTCCAAGCTTTCATCTGGGAATACTTGAGACGGGTGGTATACAACATCTCTGTGTGCCTATTCAAATAGGTCTATAATTATAGTCAGTGAGACAGTTGTTCCTGATATCATGTGCATTGCAGCATTACAGAGTAGATAGTGCCTATAAATTTAAAAAGATTGCTCTTGGGCAGATTTGTGGAGACGAAAAGAATCCTGAAAAATAAGGAGGACTGCATAATATTCAGTTCGAAGCGAAGAATTATTGGGGGAGGGGACAAATCATGTTTCCAGTGAATCATGTAAACTAAAAACTAAAGTGAGGAGATAGCAGCTTTTGAAAGTTAAAAAATGTGGTGCCTGCTTTAAATGAGCAATCTAGAATAATTATTTACATATATAATTATACAGAAGGAGCTATCAACATGTGAGTGCTTTCATCTAGAATAATAACTGCTTATATGTGTCAAAAATGAAATTGTAATTATTTTACTAAAAATATACTGGATGTTGTTCTCTATGATATAGCTGAAGAAAAATCGGGCTTGCTGTAGGGTATGGAACAGTAATTTTAAAATTACACAAATTAACAGTGTTCCATAGACTGGAACACCACAAGTGGGAGGCAGGCAGATTGTCAAGTGTTTGGAAACGTCTAGTCAACTTTTCCTTTTGTGCTTTGACAGGGGAAACTTGACCACATGACCATATATCAATTCATATTATGAAGAGGTAGTGGTGAAGGAAAGAACAACCATGAGGACTGGAACCACTGGACCTCATAGAAAGATTGAAGACGTAGCGCCTATATCATTCTTTGCAGATATAAATGGTTGATAAAGCAATTGCTTCAGATATGACTGTCACCAGTAAATAATAAATAATAAATAAATATTTATTTCTTAGCCGCACCCTCTCCCGAAGGACTCGGGGCGGCGTACAATGAAACATATGAAATAAATATGTGGACAAAACAAGCATATAACAGAGACATGTACCGAGACATACACAAGGAGGAGGTCGGCTGATGAATAAAAAACAATTAGAATACAGTGATTAAAAAACCCCTAAATAATTAAATATAATTAAAATACCCAATTAAAAACCCGTCAGGAGCGATATGGTTAGATCAAAGTTGAGCCAGGCCAGCTACTTGGAATAGGTGGGTCTTAAGCTTAATACGAAAGGAGCGGAGGTCAGAGGTATTCCTAATATCCGGAGGGAGGTCATTCCACAGGGCTGGGCCCGCCACAGAGAAGGCTCTACTCCTAGGCGCCGCCCCCCGACACTGTCTAGTGGACGGCACCTGGAGGAGGCCCTCTCTGTGCGAGTGGATTGGTCGCAGGGATGTATGGGGCAGAATACGATCCCGCAAGTAACTAGGTCCTGAGCCATGGAGCGCTTTAAAGATTGTTATCAAAACCTTGAAACGCACCCGATAGACCACAGGAAGCCAGTGCAGCTCGCGCAGGAACGGTGTCACATGGGAGTACCTAGTACTCCCCATAATTACCCGCGCGGCTGCGTTCTGGACCAACTGTAGCCTCCGGGTGCATTTCAAGGGAAGCCCCATGTAGAGAGCGTTACAGTAGTCCAAGCGAGACGTCACCAGCGCATGAGTGACTGTGCGTAAGGCGTCCCGGTCCAGTAGGGGGCACAATTGGCGCACCAGGCGAACCTGGTGGAACGCCCCCCTTGCCACGGCTGTCACATGGTCAAAGTAGATGATAATAATGCAACGATAGTTTCAACAATGCGCTAGTGTCATCTGTGCTTAGGGTGAATAATGGCTATTGCAAGGGGAAAGGTACTAGATTATGATTGTAGCGTTACAACTACAGGTAGCCCTCGATTAATGACTAATTCAGCAACTTTGAAGTTATGACGAAGCTACTGGTGAGGTCCTTGGTGGTCTCTGAACTTGCTTGTTTTCTTGCAGACATTTCATTACCTAAATAGGTAACATCATCAGTGCCAGAAGACAGAGGGGTTTGCTCTTTGCTTACATTCTATACATTCTATAAACAGAGAACAAACCCGTCTCTCTTCTAGCACCGATGATGTAATCTAGTTTGGGTAATGAAACTTCTGCAAGAAAACAAGCAAGATCAGTGAGCACCAAGGACTCCTCATTTCATCCCTGAGCTACAAATATTCTCCTTTATTGACACTACTGGTCCTTAACGTTCGGGCTATACCAGTGATCTGGCAACTGTGTCACACTATGCAGCCTTCCTTGCTAGCTTCCCACCAGCACAGTCAGTGGGAAAGTTGGCAGGGAAGGTTGCAAGTCACTTGGTAACTCTCCCCAACCCTGCAACAGCCATCCCAAGACCCACCATGCCTGGGTTGTGCCACAACCGCCCCTTGTGTACCCTCCCCCACCTGCCTGATAGCTTGTTTGTGAGCGGCAACTTCCTGCTGGCTTCCCAATTGACTTTATTGGTAGGAAGTTTCAAGAAGGTCCTTGCTTAATGATCTATGATCCTCATTTAACAACCATGAGGAGTGGGAGGTTTGCCACTGCTAGGCGATGTAGTCACATACTGTCACATTTACAATTCTATTGCTCAGCCAGGGAAATTCCAGTCCCAATCACCATAATTAACTGAGGTCTATCTATGTATGTTCGATTCATGAGGACTTGATCACCAGTGCATAATCCGAATAGCCCAAGAAACTAGGGATCCCTACTGCCTATTTCATTTCCCGAACAAGGCACTGGATAATTATTTAAAATATTATCAATGCACCACAGTTGTGTCATGCATCTGTAAGCAGGCATTCAGACACATACAGGGATGTGACAGGTGTTTCAAAAAGAGCGGACAAATGTGTTGAATATGTGAATGCTTTGATGGAACACAAATGTCCAAGAAATCTTGTCTCACAGTTCAGAGAAGTTTGAACTGTGAAATACAAGTGAAATACAATCCTAACTATTTGCTCTGTGCTAGTTTGATGATAAAACAAATAAACTATTTGTAGCTATGTGCAGGAGAAAAATATCATCAATTTTCCTGTTAAATGTAACTAAAGTGAAAAATTGCAAAATGAGTAAGTTTGCAATAAATAATTAAATACATCAAATATGAATTATATGCAGCAGCAGCAGCAGCAAAAAAAAAAAAAAAGCTAGAAGTAAAATACTTTTTTTGCAGGATGTAACTCACAATGTGAGGAGAGCCAAACTAAGCTTACTTAAACTTTGCAAGAAAACTGCCATGATGTCAGGGTATTGAAAGATCAGAAAGCTATAAAAGAAACTGTGTGTGTGTGTGTGTGTGTGTGTGTGCGCGTGATGGCATAGAAAATGGGCAAATTAACTGCCTCTTACGGTGATCCCACATCAGCAATATATAGTGAACACTGGACTCTTAATAGTTGCTGAAATTCTAAAGTTAAGATAAATATACTACTGTCAGTTCCACTAGGTAGATCAGACCATGAAATCAGCTCAACAGGAAGGCTAAAAACCCTCAATTTTTGAGGTTGGCTATAATAACAAAATCTTCTGCATCTCCTCCTCCTCCTTATTATTCAGTGAAATCAAATACGGACATAGATTTCAAACAGAAGCAACATTTTAAAAATCTCAAAACTAAAGGGGGGAAATTGAAATGGGAAAAGGTTTTGTATATACCAGTCTTTTAAACCTGGTCTCTCCAGAGACATTGGACTTCATTGTCTGTCTTCCCAAACTACTATATTAATCTTCTAGATTTATATAAAGTGTACAACTCATCTCAGAAACATTTATTGATTTGTTTGTTTGTTTGCTTGTTTGGTTTATATAGTCAACCATCTCACAAAATATGACCCTGGGTGGCATGCAACATATTTGTAATTAAAACCATAAAGTGAACCACTTAAATAAAGGCTAAAAAAGTGCAGGAGAATCCATACATTTAGCATCACCTAATCATTTTGCAGGCTCACCATAAGATGCCCAAGTCTGATAGAAAAGCCAAGTCTTAAAAGCCTTCTGAAAGGCAGATAGGGATGGGGCCAATCTCACTCCAGGAAGGGTGGAGGCAAGAGCAGACAAGGCAGGGTATCTGGATCCCGCTAGGTGAAACTCTTTGGGAGGCAGGATCTGCAAGTATACCTGCTTAATCTGATTATTAAACCAATTTATATCGCCACCCATCTACCAGAAGGAACTCTGGGTGGCAAATAAAAAAAAAAATTAGAGAGAAAGAACACACAGTTCATCAAGCTGCTTTTCTAGCTAGTTCATATGTCAGGGCTCCAAATAGCATCCCAAAGTAAACCAGAGTCCAAGGCAAAATATTGCTCAAAGTTCCAATTTATTAAGAGAGCCATGTTGGCACATCTGGGAAAACCCGAATCTGAAAGCTTCCCAGTCCCCCCCCCCCGTTGAACGTTCAAGATCTTGCCCACACACCCACAAGTCCATCACATGGTCCAATCCTTCACTGCCATGTTGGCAGTTCCACCCATCCAGTTTCGGTCAGGTGCAAAGACAAAGGATGACCTTGGCTTTCTAGAAAGAATTTTGTTATGGCTACATCGCATCTCACTCCTACAATGCCCCCTCCCATTTTCCCCACAATAGAAAACGCATAGTAGAATAATAGAAAGTGTGGCAGGCCAAAGATCCAAATGAAAAGATGGCTGCAGGCCTGACATCATACTTCACTTTAAACTGCCAATAAACAAGACATAAAAGTCGGTAGATCAACTTCTCTAGACTTGTCACCACCAGATATATTGAAGTATAACTTGCTAACTATTTTGCAACTGAAATTGGGAGAACCCACAATATATGATAGCAGTTATTGTCTTAAAATGTTAAGATAGGACTCTGTCTGTACAACCTAGGGATATATTATAAGGAAAAAAGTAAAAGAAGTGCTATTGTTCAAATCCAATTGAAAGAGAGCTCCTTCCTGGTAAGTACAAGGTTGCTTGTGTGTGTGTGCGTGAGAGAGAGAGAGAGAACATGCACATGCGTGAGGTACACTTATATGCACTTATAAGTTAACTCTAATTATAGGATGAATTAAGTTGGTAATTTAAATGACACATTTGTTAATTATCTCTTTCATCTCTTAATAAAAGAAGACTTCGAAAGGTCTGGAGATTGGAGTTGCATTTTTGAAAATTAGTTGTGTAAAGCCAAGAGGAGTTGCCCTTAACATTGTTTTTGCTTAACCTCCCTTAAGTGGATGTCCATTAACTAACAATGTATTTCTTTGAAGTAGAATAAAACCTTTCTTTTCTCCACCCTTCACTTTACTGTTGTACTGATTTTCATATTTTTTCGGTGTAACACCATTTCTCCTTTTCTTAGAGTGCTTATGTTTTGCATTACTTTCAGTATTTTTGGCAGCCAGATGAAAGGAGTAACAACCCCAAAGTGTTGAGTAGTAATACCAAGGAAATGTAGAGCAATGGAACAAAACCAAAACTCCTTTCAACCTCTAATTAAGAGGGTTTTATGTTCTTCCTTTTTGTCCAAGTTCTTTCTAGTACATAGAAAACTATGCCAATGGAAAAAAATGTGGGTGATTTGATGGAACAAAATTCAATTGAAAGTATTTTTTGCTTTTATTAATCAGTAGATGCCGTTTTCTCTTAATAATCTGTGCTGCATTCATATAGGCAAATAGGGAGTCAAACTATTTTCCAAGGCACCTGAGGATAGAACAAGAAGCAATGGGTAGAAACTAATCAAGGAGAGAAGCAACTTAGAACTGAGGAGAAACTTCCTGACAGTTAGAACAATTAATCAGTGGAACAGCTTGCCTCCAGAAGTTGTGAATGCCCCAACACTGGAAGTCTTTAAGAAGATGTTGGTTAGCCATTTGTCTGAAACAGTATAGGGTTTCCTGCCTAGGCAGGGGGTTGGACTAGAAGACCTCCAAGGTCCCTTCCAACTCTACTATTGTATTGAGACTGTTATAGAGGCCTGTGTTTTTCAAGACTCTAAATCAGCCTGCCTCAATTTCCTCCAGTTTTAGGGTTGATAGCTTCCATCATGTCTTTCCTGACTGGGGCATGATGGAAATGGCACCTTCACATATCTGGAGGGCTTAGTTGCTTTTCTTGATACTGAAACTTTCTGCTTGACACAGTGGTATAAATCCACATTGGGGAAATAGGTCTATTGATTAAAAATATGTAACAGTATTTAAGATTGATATACTGCGTTATACAGTACAATTTGTAGAGACTCTTCAAATGAATATTCACTTTAATTCGGCTGTACTGAAGATCCATATTACAACTTGAACTATCATTTTGTAGTGTATTATGTTGTTATTTCTTTCCAAATAAATGTAGCAAATAAATTCTCTAATATCCACCCAGGAGCTGGTAAAAGCAGTTCGGATAGGGATGTGGCAGTATGCTAACAACGGAGTTCTTGGTGGTCTCTGAGCTTGGTTGCTTTCTTGCAGGTGTTTCATTACCAGACTAGGTAACATAATCAAGGCTAGCAGTATTGCTAGGTAACAGTTTTGCTAATTTGCAGTGTTGCTAATATGCTAACAGTTTTTTCTATTACCTTTTACCTTGACCCTCTCCTATCCTTTCTCCAACAATGCTTTCTATTTTGATTTCAGAATTGGAAATTCCTTCCTCCCCTCCAGCAAGACTTCCCAATGTATTCTTTTGCTTCATTTAGTTCTTTTTTCCTCTTCATCTCTCAGAGTCAGACCTTCATATCTCCTCCAACCTTGCCTCATTCCTCAGTCAATTCCTTCCATTATTCACATTATCCATCAGTTCTTCAGGAAATAAAATTTAACCGCCTAATAATAACAAATTTATCTATCATTCTTTAGGAATCATAGCCACTGCATTGTAATTATCTAATATTCCAATGTTTTATTCCAGAGTTCTTGCAAACAACTAACATGCTCCTGAGCAATGTTTTTTAAATTGTTTATTTAAAAATTGTGCACACGGAATTATCCAAAATACATTCCATTACTGATAGTAATTCTGGATTTTTGTACATGGTGAATGACATCTGGTGAATGACCTTCACTGGATGAGAATGAGTGTCCTTGTGTGAGAAAGAGTTTTTCTACTGTTGTTGGGCTCCTCAGCAGATCTTGATAGAATAGAATAGAATAGAATTCTTTATTGGCTAAGTGTGATTGGATACATGAGGAATTTGTCTTTGGTGCATAGGCTCTCTGTGTACATAAAAAGACAAGATACATTCATCAAGAATCATAAGGTACAGAACTTAATGATAGTCATAGGGTACAAATGAGCAATCAGTAAGCAATCAATATCAATATAAATTGTAGGATACAAGCAACAAAGTTACAGTCCTGGAGTCATAAGTGGGAGGAGATGGGTGATGGGAACCATGAGAAGACTAATAGTAATAGTAATGCAGCCTTAGTGAATAGTTTGACTGTGGTGAGGGAATTATTTGTTTAGCAGAGTGATGGTGTTCGAGGAAAAACTGTTCTTGTATCTAGTTCAGTGGTGGGTTGCAGGTGGTATGCCCCGGTACGGGTGCTGGGAGTACCGGGTACCATTCCGATATGGTGCTCCGGAGGGTGCACCTGCCCGCCGTCCTTACTTGCATTTGAGCTCTTTGGTGCTTCTGCGCACTCGCACAGAGCTTACGGCGCCTGCGCAATGCTCCGTCCAGTAGCTGGAGCGTCGTGGAGGCTTCATGGAGCGTCACAGGAGGTAAGGAGCCTTCCGGAGACTTCCTTGAAGGCTCCAGAGGGCTAAAACCTGCCCTATGAGCAAACCGGAAGTCTATTCCTGAACTTCTGGTTTGCCCATAGGGCTGTTTTTTTGCGGTCCAGAGGCTGTTTTTGCCCTCCCCAGGCTCCTATAAAGCCTCTGGAGCCTGGAGAGGGCAAAAAATGGCCTCAAAAAAAGGCTGAAGTCAGCTGACAAGGCAACACCTTGCGTGCCCTGATAAATGACTGCGTGCCACCTGTGGCACTCATGCCATAGATTCGCCATCCCAGCACTAGCTGATTTAGTTTAGTTAAAAGAATGTCTAGTATGATGGTATTGAACGCTGAACTAAAGTTTACAAAGGATCCTTGCGTAGGTCTTTGGAGATTCAATATGTTGTAGGATGTACTGGAGAGCCATAGCAGTAATGGTGATATGTTAATTTGATTTACATATTGGTTTCAGGAGTATTGTTATGCAATGATTCCCCTCCTGTCACTGGGGCAGGTTTCAGAGAATAGCATTGGAAGGACAGTCCTTTGGTAGTCTTACCGGGACTGTAATTTAAGGAACTCTTTTGTCTCCAGTCCTGTTTAATATTTCTATGAAATCTTTGCCGCAGTTCTCAGGAGCTTGGAGTAAAGGACTGATTTGTCCTGACTTTCAGATATGCTACAATTATACTGGATTCAAAACTCAGTGCAAAGTATTTACAATGGTGGACAGGGAAGTGATTAATCAAGATCTGGGAGAAGTTTCCAAAGTCAGGGTATTAGAGGGAAACATTCTCTGAATTCAGACAGAGATCAAATTATGGGTAATCCTCAATTTACGACCACAATTGAGCCTAAAATGTATGTTGCTAAATGAGACATTTGTTAAGTGAGTTTTGCCCCATTTTACAACTTTGCTTGCCACAGCTGTTAAGTGAATCACTGCAGATATTAAGTTAGTAACATGGTTGTTAAGTGAATTTGGCTTCTCCATTGCTGTTTTACGCCCTCCCCAGGCTTCAAGAAAGCCTCTGGAGCCCAGGGAGGGTGAAAAACGGGCCCAACAGGCCAACCGGAAATTCAGAAATGATCCATTACTGGCTTCTGGAGGGCCTCCAGGGGCCGGAGGAGGCCATTTTTCCCCTCCCCAGTCTTCAGGAAAGCCTCTGGAGGGTGGGGAAGGCGAAAAACAGGCCCAATGGGCCAACCGAACCTCTGGTTGGCCTGTTAGGCCTGTTTTTTGCCCTCCCCACCCTCCAGAGGCTTTCCTGAAGACTGGGGAGGGCAAAAAAATGGCCCCAACGGGCCAATCGGAAATTCGGGAACAAACTTCCAGTTGGCCTGTTGGGCCTGTTTTTCGCCCTCCCCAGCCTCCGGAGACTTTCCTGAAGCCTGGGGAGGGCGAAAATGCCCTCCTCCCCCGGCCCTCCAGAAGGCTGAAAATCAGCTTGCCAGTGCACATGCCGGCAAATATGCCACCTGTCGCTTGCCATCATGGCACTAAGAGAACAGATATAAATCTGGGCTTTTGTCTCTGGAGTACCAATGACGTCAGTGATTAGGAGCATCTACTGCTACCTGAGACAACTGTACCTCAGCTGCCCTCATTCCTCGACACAGATGAGTTGGCCACAATGTCCTTGGCAACCTCAAATTTGGATTATTGTAATATGCTGTCCAGAAGCTACAATTGCTGCAGCTTACATAATGCTGTTCATTAAATTCTTCCATTTTAGCCCAAGATAAGGTTGCTGCATTCTAGCAAGAAAGAAACAATGGATTTTTTTTTTTTGCTGAACGTGTAATATGCTTTGATTTTTATCACACTTTTACTTAGGAAATAAGCATTCATTCATTGTATATCATCTGAATGGTTCCTTAAAAAGAAGGAATGATGGATGGTTTTTTTTTCCTTTTGTCTCTTTTATGCCACAATAATACTTTAGTGTTTGTCTTGTATTGGTCTGTCCATCTCTAGGAAAGTCATAATATTCCCTCAAATGTATTTCTTTTCATTGCAATCCCTCTAATTCCCGAGATTTTTGAATATAGCTTAACCTTTGAATTCATCCACGTGGAACAGGGTTGAATTTTTTCAGCTCTTAAATTTTGAATAGAAAAGCAGATGTGCAGATTCATCTTTCCTTATATATAACTGCTATCGGCAGTGTATTAAAAAAAACTCTCCCTGTTTATATCTCAAATTAAGTCCCAGATATGTGCAGAAAGCTAACAAACCATCTAATTTATGTCTCTTAAAAAAAAATCTAAGAAGAATCTGGAACACAATTATGAAGAAAGAAAGAGTACAATGCACTCTCCGAGTTTTGAAAATGTATCTTGTTTCTGGAGCTGCAGAATAACTTTTGGGAAACTCTGGTATAATTGCTTTTGGATCAATATTATTTAAGACAGGACTACTAATTGCTTTTGGATCAATATTGTTTAAGCAGGGCTGCTGAGATAGCTATTTCAGCAATTCTGTTTTTCACTTTATATCAGTGGTTTTTTGGCCTGGCAGGGGGAAGGGGAACCAGATTGCGCAAGTGGTGGGCTGATGTGCATGTCATGCACAGCTGAACTTGCGCAAGTAGCAGACCAGCGCGTGAGCGCACGGTTCAACTTGTACTAGTTGAGCTGCTTGTGCGGGTGCATGCATGCCAGCCCCGCCCCTCATGGGGCCTGGTTGCAAATAGGTTGGGGACCCTTACTTACACTTTTGTGCTTGCAAAAATAATAGATATAAACAATTACTGCAATTTTCTTATAATGTGTGATATATTCTTTAAAAATGTGAATAGAATAGTGCTGCTACAAACCTGTTCAGATTTAATCTCTGTAAGCAAAATACACATATTGTCAAAATTCTTAGTTGTGGCCTCTGCGTGTAATTCCTTAAAGTGATCATGCTTTTCCTGCAGTGTGGTCCTGGGACAAGGCATATCTATCCCAATAATTGGTTGTTTCTTTTTATTTTTATGAATATGTAAAAAAAAAACCTTCTGTGTCTACCATAAGCTTATGATAATAAATGTGCTGGAATTCAGTCTCTATAATCGAGAGAAAACAGGGGAATTGGTTTTATAGTCACTATTTGGTTTCTATATCTTGAGGTTATACCCTGATAGTTTTGTCATTCAACCAGTTGGTCTCTGGAATAGTCACTTGGGGAGGATGCTAAATGAGACCGAGAGGGAGGGAATACTCCTGCTAGGTCTCTCGTGGCATTTGATAAAACCAGTCAGGGTATCTGCTTGATCATGTATGCATTAGGCATTAGAGCCACTGTGCTACAGTGATCTCATACCTCCATGAGTCCATGAGTCCAGTAAGTGGTAATGGGGAATAAGTGCTGAAATCCTTGGTTACTCCTGCATGGGATGTCCTAAAGCTTGATTTAGTCTCTCATTTTGTACAGCATCTATAGGAAGCTACTGGGATAGGCAATACATTGGTTCATGGTTGAGTTATCATCAACCTGCAGTTGTTCATCTTCTCTCTAGGGCAGTGGTTCTCAACCTTCCTAATGCTGCAAACCTTTAATACAGTACTTTCCCTCCTCATCTTTCCTCCTTTCCATTGTTGCCCTTGCTTATTTATTTTCTCTGATGGGTTCTCGAGGTGGCATTTCAGGAAACTCAACTTTTCATACATATCATTTTCTCTGTTACATTTTATTTCTAATAATAACTCCACTTGCATCATTTTTTAAATTGTTTACTTGCATTGCATTTTTTTTGCTCTTTTCCTTTGTGCATGGTTTATGGTACTTTTAGCAAGCAGGTTTTCATTGTGTGAAGGGGCCAATTCGGACTCCTGAGCTTGCCTCTTGATGACAGGTCTGGTTGTGGATTTAGATATAGTTAAAAGTACCTGGCAGCGGTGTGGGAAACATAGCCGCACGCATGCCCCGCACAATTACAGCTTGGAGCAGGACCTACGCCCCTTCCTCCCTTGCAGGAACACTTTTCCTCCATTACGAAGTCTCCGGGGCTAATTGTACGGGGTGTGTGCGCGCCGCGCACCTATGTTTTTTACGGCGTGGAGCCGCAGCGACGCTCTGCGCAGCTGGCGATGACTCCAGAGCCCATCCGTGGGGGATTTCAAGGAACACGAGGTGGAGTCTAAAGTTTAGAGTTGCGCTGGTCTCAGCGACCCCTGTGAAACGGTTGTTCGACCCCAAAAGGAGTCTTGACCCATAGGTTGAGAACCGCTGCTCTAGGCCCTAGGCCAAGCAAGAGAGATGCTAGAGGTCCTAGCCTGGTATATAGAGGTATATAGAGGGGGAGGGGGCAAATAGGCTCCCGCTTTACAACTTTTGTCTGCATTAAGCTAGTGTGCCCGAGTGACCATTTTAGAGCAGGGTGCACCAAAGTGACAGACTCATAGTCGTATCATCTTGCGTTAGTGAATGAATGTCATGACATCTATTGGGGTTTCTCAGAAGACCATTTGTATTTACAGATGGTCTTCAACTTATGATCTCAATTGGAACCGAAACGCCCTTAACTAAGCGAGACAGCCATTAAGAGAGTCATACCCAATTTTACAACTTTTTTGCCCCAGTGGTTAAGTAAATTACTGAATTACGGTGATTGTTAAGTGAATTGTGCAGTAATTAGGCATATCAGGCTTTCCCCATTGACTATGTGGGTCAGATACCCCCCTGGGAAGGCTGCAAATGGTGATCACGTGACCCAGGATCTTGCAGCTTTCTAAATAAATGCTGGTTGCCAAGTATCCAAATTTTGATTGCATCAGAGCTGTGATAGTCTTAAGTGCGAGGACTGGACATAAATCACCCTTTTCAGTGGCATCATAACTTTAAACAGTCACTAAATGAATGATTGTAAGTTGAGGGTGTAGGTTGTTTGCTAGCTCTTATGCCCTTTATAACTCTATTTAGTTGCCTGGATTTTTAGTGACTGTTTTAATTTATTATTATATACTTTATTCATTAAACATGAAACTCAGCCAACTGAACATTCAAAAATGCATTACAAATACCATTGACTGGTGCTAATGGTTGATACGGTTTGCTGCATTATTATTCATCACACAGTCAGCCAGATGATCAGTCTGGGTTTGGCATTTTTGTCTACCTATCGAGTCCTTACCAAGGACCTGGGATAGGCAAATTTGGATGTTTGATGGTGTTACAGATATCATCGCAGAATGGAAGCAGTTCCAAGTAAAGTTGCCTTTCGGAATTGACTGATGGCAAATTTGTCAATGCCTCTGGTGTTCAAGTGGTGCTCCAGATGTTTTGGGATTGCACGCAAGGTGCCTATTAATATTGGTACTACTCTTGCTTGCCTTTGCCATAGTCGTTCTATTTCTATTTGTAGGTCTTTGTATTTTGTATTTTGTTATTTATTATTATTATTGTTATTATTGTTGTTGTTGTTGTCATCATCATCGTCATCATCATCAACAACAACAATAACAACAATTTTGCAAAAAGCCACATAACTCGGAATTGCCTATATACTCAGATGTTACCTTTACAGCAATTAGGTTCTTGGTGAAGACTTGAACTGTTAAGTTTTTACCAATCCCAGACTGTGAATCAAATTGAAAATTAGAACAACAACAACAATAACAATTTCTATGCCATCCATCTCACTGTTATATTTTTATAGTTGTTAACTGCGCTGAGCATTGGAGCATCATGTAAATTGTGTGAAATAACTAAGTAAGCCTCTGTTACTGGCTAACTGTTCAAAGGTGTGAGATTGGGGAAAATGTTTGTTTGCTTCCATGAAGAATCCTCCAAATGCAATTATTTAATATATCATTGTTAATAGAAGATCAAGGTCATCCTATTTGTTTTGTGTAAATATCTCTGTTCTCTTAGCATGTTCAGAAGCCTCCTGGAATAAAACCATTGTTCAGAACTAAGCGTAAGGTTTACAAAGGTTAATCAGTTTCCCTCCCTCCAAATTCTAATAGCATTACCTTCCTCCACAATATACTCTACCAAGCTTGGAACTATCACTGTGAGAAGAATGTTGTTTATTCTGAAATGAATAATTGGCTGAAATAAAGATGTGTCATTGCTACTCAACACTAGCAAGGAGTTGCATTGGTTATTGGCTTGAAAGAATAGAATCCAGAAATAAGGGATAAAATGATTCAGGTAGCAAATGAAATTTTTAGCTCCGTGGCTGACTTCAGTTGAGGTAGCAGATGTTTAATCAGTTTATTTGGCAAAATAATCTTGTTTTGATTTTCTCTTCTCTTTCCAATCCCCAACACTGTGCCCTTCAAAGGGAATGTGATAGCCAAAACTATTGCCTGCCATAGTGTGAGAAATGAATGGTAAGTTAGCTTGGGCAGTTTCATTGCACCAGTTGTATATGCAACCCAACTGGTTTTAGGTCAGTGATAAGGCTTTTTTCAGTGATAAGACACTTTTTCCATTAGAGCATTAGATTGGAGTTCTCAGTTGTGTGTGGAAAGAGAGAGAAGTAGAAGGAGGGAGGGAGGGAGGGAGGGAGGGAGGGGGCCTACCGAGGTCTCTTTTCATGTGGATAGTGTCAAGTGCCAGGGAAATCAGAAGATTTCAAATGAATATAGGTTTATTGTACGCTAATGCTCTCTACAAGAATCTGAACTATTAACAGTCAAAGCAAATTGGCAGTAGATAAGAGTCAAGGTGGGCTGGGCTTAGATCTCTTATGGGCATGAAGGGACTCAAGAGCAGGGTGGATTTGATTTAAACTATGATTTAAATCACTAGTAAAAAGGCTTGATTTAAATCAACTCGGTTTAAATCATAATTTTTAAAGAGCAACTGTCATCTCTGTCCTGCAGCAGCTCCTCCTCTGACCCTTTGTTGACTCACTGACAGTCCCAATATTGCAGAATGTACAGCCTCATGCTACATAACTAAGCTCCATTTCATGTTGAATAAACTAACTTATTAATGTACCTTGAATAGAAAACTACCTTCAGATAGATTTTTGTTCCAAAAGCATTTTATTAAAATAAATTTGATAAAAATATAAAAAAATCTGATTTAAATTTAAAAAATCTGATTTTTTTTATTTTTTAAAAAAGAAACATCAATTTTTATCCACCCTGCTCAAGACTGATGATATGTTTGACCCCCTTCTCCAGGTTCAACCTTGTCATCTCCTACAAGCACAACTTGAAGATTAGTCTTCCTCAACCCATGTCCTGAAATTGGACTGGACTGAACTTCTCAAATTCCCAATTAACACGAGAATCCAACATATTAGGAAAGCATGGGTTAAGATGGGTGCTGTTAATTGTTATTTGGCATTGAGAACAGAAGTAATTACAATGTTGTTCCCTTATTAGTAGGTTTCCTTGGTGATATCAGAAACATCTTCAAGAGCTCTATTTTATAATAATCTCTTTGCAATGCTTCTCATCCAATGAAATTTAATGGTGGATTTGATATTTACCAACTGTAAATATTTGTATTAGTTTAAAATTTTAAAATTTTAACTTTTATAACTCACAGTTTTTAAGCTACTTGGTTCTGTATGGTTCTTGGTGTTGGTAAGGCTGTTTTATTAGTATGCCTCTAGAAATAATCTTTTCTAAAATATAAATCTTTTTATAGGGATCTTAATGTTGATTTTTCTTGTACTGCTTTATTATGAATTATGGGTTCACAATTTATGAATGGGTGGCTATTTGATACACAATCATTTAAAATAAATAGTAGCACTTTAAATAAATTCTTGAATGTAGTCTTGTGTATTTGTTTTTGTTATAGCTACCAGGGTAGATCAACCAGAGTTTCAATTCAGGCCCTAAGAAATTTTATCAGCAAAAGTATGTCTGTCTAATTGGGAAGAGGAAATCTCTAGTAAATATATTCAGAATTGTTCCAGCCCCAGTTCCAGCTTTGAAATATCTTTTTTTCCCCTGTCAAGTGGCAGAAATCTTTGTAACATTTATTTTCCTACAGAATTAATTCATGTATTCACCCTCCCTTAACAATCTGGATGGTGGTTCCTTAATCCTCTGAGACAGCATTTTAGCTGCGGGGGAAGAGAAGGGGGGGGAGGATCACAAAGAACTAGCTAAATGGCCAATCAATTAGTAAGCCCTTTGAACCTTTAGAAAGGTATTAAAAATGAATTTAGGTCAGAATTGAGTATGTTTTTGAAGATGCTTTGGCACTGAGGGAGAATAGCCTTGAAAGTTTGAAAACAAAGTTTTCAAACAGTTTTTTTTTTAAAAAGATTGAAATCAGAGTTTGTTTCTCCACATTTGTTGTAGGGAAAATAGTAGAAAATAAATAAAGTTGAGGTGGGATTTGTTAAGTATCAACTTTTCTGGGCTTGTATATACATTTACAAATGAAAGAAATTAGGAACCAATCATAAAATGACTGCCTAGCTATCAAAGATAAGTAGGTTGCCTAATTAAAAGGCATAAATTAGGTTGAAACTCCACATGCCAAGCTTTCTATTTCAAGCCAATACAACTAAACTAAAAAGATTAAACTAAAAACAAAGCTAAAACTAAATTATAAACCAAACTAATTTTGTGGAATGAAAGCTGATGAGCCTAGGATTTCATCCACTGGTCAGAGAATCCCTTTTCCTCTACACATTTGATCAAGATGTTGCCAGGACATGTTGTGCCATGGTTAGAGGCGCATGGGAAAAGGCCCTAGGGCTGTGTTCTCTTGTGTCACTTAGATGGGTGGCCATATAAATGCAATTCAGAAATTAAGACAGGACACTGCCTATTAAAATAATGGAAATTTAATTCTAAACATATCTATGTAGAATGTCTCTGCTAGTCTCTGTCTGCCCTAAAAGAAAAGGAAAAAGTCTCTAATCCCCACAGAAAGAAATGTTCTCCTCCCTCTTTTTCTGAGATTTTTCTAAGGTGACGCTTTCCTCTTTAGGGTTGGAGCTTTCACCCAAGAAGGGCTTGATGTAGTGGTAGGTTCCTACCAGTTGTAGTAGTTTGGCGGCCTGGGTCACTGGAACTGGCAGCGACCCAGGCCTGCCATGCCCCCAAACTGGTTCTTTGGGCAGTGCCATCTTGTTTTTTGCTTCTGCCCATGTGCAGAACAATTTTATTGCATTGTGCATGCGGGCGCATGCAGCGTGCCCACAAGCGAACCAGCAGTAGTGCCTGCCAGAACCCACCCCTGGTTTGATGTCCATGTAAATGTGGGAAGGACAAGCAACAAACAAGGAAGCTGAGTGAGGTGAAGGAATGTGGCCAAAGCTGTGAGGAGAAAAAAACAACAACGACAGAAGGCTGGGATATATGAGAAGAGGAAAGAATCTGGGTAGACAAAATAAATCATTCTTTCCTATGGATGCTTGTTTGCATATAATTGAGAAAGAGGGTCTTTTGTCAAATGCGAATGGCCTTTAAAATTCATTTTGGAAGGTCTAAAGGTCTGACTCCGCTTCAGTTGGCCACTACTGCTGCTGCTGTCATGGGACTCATCAGCGCTCTGCTAAAGACCCCACTACTAGAGCGGTGACAGGCTTTTAATGATGATGATCATTAAAAAAACAACAACCATGGATTCTGTGCTGAAGTTCTTGTTCTGTTACCAGCCTCTTTCCCTCAGCCCTCTTATTATCTAACTCTGGTTTGCCATACTGCCTGGTGACATTCAGGGATTAACTTCTGGGCCTGAAAGAAACAGAAATAGTTGTGATTCCTACCAAGCTCAGTTAGCAAATTCCTTGTCTCATTTGTAAGGTGCCATAATGACAAAGTGATTGAATGACTTTGGGGACTGTGGAGCTACAGTAGGCAGGAGGACTTGCTCACAGCTTGTTTCACGCAGTGAACAAAGAGCCTTTCTTTTCAGTGATTATGAAGAAAAAGGGTTTAAGAACATAGTTCACTAACTGGAGGTAAGTGAGCCCTTCCTTATTCTGCGCCTGGCTATCCTCCTCTTCCTGTATGTGTGGGCACATATTTTTTTTTATTTAGTTATTTTTATTAATTTTGCAAATAACTCAAGGCAGTGAAGATATCCAACAAACCTGCCTCCTCCCATTTTCCCATGAGCGTGAGGCTTTTTCAAGCAAGAAAACCTGTTAATCACTCAAAATATTTCAAATTTGGTCTCAGCAGAGCCCAGATAAGTTTAGACTTGATTCTCTGCCACTCTCTGTCTATACACACCACCATATGCTCTTTCGTCACAGTATTTATATAAAAAGGCTTTGGTCTTCCATTTTTTGACTATAAAAGTGAACATTAACAATCCATTCTGGGGCTGTGTGTAGGGGTGCAATGCTATAGATCAGGGGCATCAAACCCAAGGCCCATGGGCCGAATCTGGCCCATGAGGTACTTAGATTTGGCCCATGGGGCCACCATGGAACAGTGAAGGACTGGCCCGCGGTGTGAAAATGGAGCTCGGGAGGGTCATGTGCAGTCCTCCCAAGCACCGTGCGTGGCCCTCCTGAGCACCGTTTTCTCTGGCAGAGGGTTGTGGGAGGCGGTTGCAGCCGAAAATGGAGCTCAGGAGCCCTTTTTTGCTGGCCGAGGACTCAGGCCACCATAGTCACCCACGAGACGAGTGACATCGAGCTGGTCCCACCCACTCTGGCCATGCTCACCCCACCCCCTAAAATCAAACACAACCCTAATGCAGCCCTTAATGAAATTGAGTTTAACACCCCTGTTATAGATGTACATGCTACTGCAAAATTGAGATCCACAATAAGATGAGCCTAGATTTATCCAGGGTGGATTAGAATCAAAGTACTCATTTTGGATGGGATAAAAACAGCAACTTTTATCCCAGGCAAAATTTCTAAATATCTCAGCCACTACTGCTCCACTGACAAGAAAATGTGGGTGTTAAGTCCTCGAGGCTACGACGCCATTGACTATTATTGCTGGCTCCTGATTGGTTAAGACGCAAGCAGCCGGCTGGCGGGAGAATGCAGCCATTCTATTGGTTCAGCGTCTGACAGCTCTGGTATAAAAAGGGCTGTCAGCTGTCAAATGCTGCTGTTTGCCAGTTCGAGGTTTGCCTTACATTTTGCCTTGTTAAACTGTTAATAAAGGTTGTGTTAGCTTCAACCTGGCTTGCCTCAGTTCCTGCCTGCCTCGTTCTCCCTACAGAACAGTGGGCCATAGGAAATTGGACCTTTAATATCCAGTTTGCTGACACCCAGTGATTCTTCATTTGGAACTTCCTATCAGATGACTTAAATGAGAAAAGTTGAAATGACGGTATGGCTCAGGTAGCAGATGACACCAACACAAATCCATCCTGATGGCAGTTGGTTATTCTTCTGTCAGCAGATGTTTAATTTTAGTAATACTTGTCTGGTTATTCTAGATTCTTTGAAGTTTCAGTGACGTGGACAGGGCGTGTGAATAGATTGCCACTCTTTTCCCCCCAACTCTTGGCTCTCTGCCCCTTATTTATTTGAGTTGATTTGATTTATTTGCTTTCCAACTCCCCTCAAGGCGACTCTAGGCAGCTTACAATATTATAACCAAATAAAAAAAATAAAACTATAAATAGCAATATTAAAATATTTTGAAATTGATGATGATGGGGAGGAAGGGAGCAAAATACACATAGGGGGGGGGGAATCTTATTTTAGTCCATTAATCACCCCAGGATGATGTATCTCCCATTGGCACCACAGGCCAATTGACAGAGCCAGATCTTCAGCCTCTTTCAGAAGGCCAAAAGTGTGGGTGTGGATCTCACCTTGGGGGGCAGGATGTTCCAAAGGGCAGGAGCCATGACAGAAAAGGCTCTTCTGGACCTGACCATACAAAATTCCTTGACTGGTGGGGTCTTCAGCATGCTCCTTTCTGCTGGAATAGGTGGGACGAGCCAATCCCACCAAGAAACACTTTCTCAGATAGTCTGGAGCCATGCCATGAAGAGCTTTAAAGATGAAAACAAGCACCTTGAATTCAAACCGGAAGCAAACTGGCAACCAGTGCAGCTCGTGGAACGGCGGTGTAACATGGACCACCCTAAGGGCTGCAAGAACTGTATTCGTGACTGCATTCTGCACCAGCTGTAGCTTTGAAATCCTCTTTAGGGTAGACCCATATAGAGCGGTTGCAATAGTCCAACGTGAGATGACCAGACCTTGAGTGACTGAGTTTACGGACTCCCAATCCAGGAAGAGGGACAACTGGCGCACAACACAAAGTTGCATAAAGATCTCCTAGCCACGACTGCCACTTGCTCTTCGACCAAGTGTTGTGAATTGAGGAGAACCTTCAAGTTGTGCACTGAGTCTGTCTGGGGTGGTGGGGCCCCATCCAAAACTAAAGATGTCAAACTCCTGGTTCCTGACTCCATGCACACAAAGCCCCTCAATCATACCAGGGTTCACCCAAAGCCTTTCGTCCCCCATCCTGGACCTCGCTCCGTATCAACACTAATTTGGACCTGCCTTGGAGAAAGGTGCCAAATCAGTGCAAGACTTTGTCACCCAGCCCCCCAAAATACCATGGTCAATGCTACTGAAGCTTGTATAAAAAAATGATACGCAAAAAAAAAATGGAAGCTTCAATGACTGAATATTAGAATTAAATCCTTCCAGACTAGACTAGGTGTCATGATAATGATGATTTAATAGTTGACCAGCTGCTGTAATGCTGTAACACTGTAATGATGACGCGATGGTTGTAATGAGTCAGCAGGGTAATTTGGCCTTTTTACCACTTTAAGAGGCTGTTTTACAAGAGAGGCCCTGTGATGGTGTCTCTCTCTCCCTCCATGTGTGTTTCCATGCTGTAGTTGATGATTGATTGCATGACTTTGTCATGTATGTATATATTCCTTGTAGATAAACCAGTATTTGAAAGACAAAAAAATGCTATTGAAGTCTGCTGAGAGGTCAAGGAAAGCAAGCATAGATGCATCATTCTGCACTTGATCATTGACAAGAGCAGCCAATGCTTTTTCTGTCCCATAACCAGGCATAAGTCCTGATTGGAAGGAGCCAAGAAGATTCCTTGCTTTCATTCATTTTTTATTTATTTTATTTTACTTTGGTGGCATGCTGGTCTTTTCTTAGCTTAAAATAAATTTTACACATTTACTGTGATTATGATATGAAACTATTCATGCTGATAATTTATAACTTATATTTTTCACTAGTTTCAATATGCTACAGTATTCTTTCTATGCATCCATGCCATTTTTTTCCCTTCCACTTTAATTTTGACGTAACAAAAGTTTTACATTTTAAAATGTCTGCTTTTGTAGTTAATTTTTTTAGGAGAATACAAAAATCTGGGAAACCAATTGGGAAAGCTTTCAAACAAACGAGGAGTTCATTTTTTGTTATCTGAAGTATTTCTGATTTGCCTTGAAAACATTTGTTAGAACCTATCTATTTGAGCCAATTGCCTTCATTCAGGTTGTTTATGGCTGCGATAAACTAGAGGTTAGTTCTCAGTAAAATAATCTTCTTTTAAAAAGATCTTTAATTCTTGTAAACTCGCTAACGGTTATTTTATAGCAACCGGAGGAATTAAATAGTTCATTGTTGTTTCCTTTTTAGCTTTTTTATTGTGTCTTTGGAATGGTGTATAAATGTGGTTTATCTCTATGGCTCTATTGATGGCTGATTTGTCTGAATGCCAAGCAACCAGAAATTCCCTAGCATTTTTTGGCATTTAGCTTGATGTAGGACACACGCAGTGCAATAAAAATAGCTCTGTGCATGCACAGAGCAAAAAACAAGATGGCGGCGCCTAGAAAACTGGTTTGGGGGCATGGCAGGCCTGGTTCGCTGCCAGTTCCAGCAACCCAGGCTGCCAAACCACTACTGGTTCGGCTGAACCAGTCCGAACCAGTAGGAATCCACCACTGGTCTGTTGGTTGTTTCTGATATGTTTATAATGTATGGCAGTATTGCCCTTTTCATAGCTTGTGTTGGTCATGCTGTGGTGAATCGAGTGGACAGATGCTTTTTGATAAAATCACGTGGGTATCCGTCCATTTTGTTTGGAAGATGTTGGATAGAGAATCTGTTTCCTTTTTCCCGCTGCTCTGGGTTGCTTCATTTTGCTTGTCATTGAATAATGTTCTTACACAGTTCCTCTGGTGGAAGGTTGGGTTGTTACTTTGTTAATGGAGCACTTGGTTAGTGGTTGATACAGGTCTCAATCCTGAAAAGACCCTATGGAAAAGCCAGGTCTTTACAGTTTTCCAGAAGGACATCAGAATGGGGCTCATTTGTAGGATTGCTAGTCCTATGAGGTCTGCCTTGGTGGGCATGTTCTCTGTTGTTGCTTCATTTCCTAAGAATGCTGCTTTAGGAAGATATCAAAAGCTTGGTTTTTCAAGGAGCCAGGGACTAAGGTGTTTTGTGATCCTATAAAGTGATGAGAGATGAGAGATGATTGAAGCAGTATTTATGTACTTTCCCATTTAATGTTTACACTTTTCACACTCTTGAGTGTTGTTTTTATTGGTTTTTGAATATAAAGTGCCTATGTCCAAATTGGTGGCAATACAAGACAAATAAATAAATAGCCTATTAAGCTCCTATGTTTAACTTTGTATTGGTTGAAGTATAACATTTATATTAGTGTTGTAACAGCTGAGAAAAATATCTTTCTAAAAATATATGTAAGATGTCATCTGACCAAATCAATTAACTTATTTAGCCGTGTTGTATTTACATATTTCATCTTATATATCTCATAGCTAATTGTTCTTCAAACTTGTTTCGGTTTCATATTTTTCATTCCTGGCAAAATGAATAGTCAGACAAGAAGGTTGTAGTAGGGGCTGGGATTCATGTTACATGTAGCTATATAGTTAAATCATAGAATAAGTTGTTAGAATACATTATTATCTTAAAAAATATCAATCAATCAATCAGAATAGAGCTGGAAGGGACCTTGGAGGTCTTCTAGCCCAGCCCCCTGCTCATCGGTGACTTCAGTTTGTATTGCCTGTGTATGTGCACATGGGAGGATTCTTTTTCTAAGAATTCATGGGATAGTGGGTTAAACTCTTGTGTATTTATACATGTTGTATAGGAGTAGAAAAACGCAAATGGCTTTCACATTTAGATTGCTAATGTCTTTTGTTTTCTTATAGACAATCATGGAACAATTTAATCCCAGCCTCCGGAACTTCATATCCATGGGAAAGAACTACGAAAAGGCCTTGGCAGGTAAATGAAATAACATTGTATTACTTTGTAATGGCTGTAACGCGACAACTGTTGAAATGGCACCTCTTTTTTTTGCCTTTGGTGATGGCAAAGGTGGGGAAAACTAGTAGTATCTGTGGAAAGTGTTGTCAGCATCGTTCTTAGTGCTAAAGAGCTTTCAGTTATCCCAGACAAGCTGCAAAGTTCTTTGAATTAAGTTACAAGGATAGTATTCTTTATGACCTATGAGGCATGAAAGCTCTCTTAAGGAAGATTTCTTAGAGTGCTATACTATACCAACATGATAATCCATTCTGTATTCTTAGGACTTCCATTTTCTTAGCCTCTCTATGTCAGGGGTGTCAAACTCAATTTCATTGAGAGCCACATTAGGGCTGTGGTTGACCTCGGGGGCTGGGTGGGTGTGGCTGACTGGGTGGCCATTTGAGCTTAAGGCCACTCAGTGGGCGTGGCTGTTTGGGTAGGTGTGGCCAGCTTGATGCCACTTCCCAAACTCTGGCATGTTTCCTCTTTGCATTGGGTAGACTGGGCCGAAGCTATGCTGGCTCGATGTTTCCTCTTCGCATTGGGTAGACCGGTTCGAAGCAATGCGAGTAGACCGGCCTGAGGCAACGCAGGTAGACAGGACTGAAGTGACACGGGCCGGCCTCTTACATTTTCCAGGATGACCCTGCAGGCTGGATCTGGCCACATCGTGGGCCGTTTCTGGCCCATGGGCCTTGAGTTTGACACCCCTGCTCTATGTCATTTTCTCTTTCTGTACTTTCTTAACATATTGTACCTTTTTAAAAATAACAATTGCAGACTACAGTGTTGTATTTGCCAGTATACAGTCTTATTTTTAAGCTGAAGTGGTAGAGATATGCAAAAGTTTTGAATGTAAATGTTTTTGAAATGCCCTACATCAAGTTTAGAAGCATTGTTTTGAGTGCAAGATGCCCCCTTTCACGTTCAAAATGGGCATTTCAATCATTTTTAAAGTGTTTAGTATCACATAAGATGAAAGCTTGGAGTTAAAATTAGACAAAACTGGTTTCACGTTGTCAACTTTAGCCAGTGTGTCTATTGCAACTTTATCCACATTAGATGTAGTGGGATTAATGAATAATTTACTTAAATCTTACGACTTCAGGGCACAGGTAGTCCTTGCTTAATGGACAAGTTGCTTAATGACTGTTTGGAGTTACTTTGGAAAGGATGTTTATGGCTTGTAAAATTCTCCTGACCATTGTAAAAGTCACCCTGGTCTCCCACAGTCACATGACTAGTTGCAACTGTCTCACATTTATGACTGGTTGCAGCTTTCTGTGGTCATGTTACTGCAATTTTTAATGTTTTTTGCAAGTTTTCAGCAAAAAGCACCAACTGGATATGCTGGAGTCACTTAACAATTAAGTGGTTTGCTTAATGACTGTGATGATTCATTTTATGAGCATCGCAAAAGCAGTTGTATAATCAGATCAGGTCACATGACCACCCTGATTTATGGCCAACATTTCAGACACAACTATGGTTCACAAATCGAGGACTACATGTATTTCACATCTGCCTTTGTTACACATGTAATCATGATCAGTTGTATCCAATGTTGTAGAAAAAAGCAGGGGTAAAACTGGTGAAGGAATGCAGGAACTGTTAACAAACAAAAGAGACAGTAAATGGCTGTGGGAGGCAAGTGTTCCAATCCTGGGACAGGTGGAAACATGAGAAAGAGATCAAAATATTCAAAATAACCACTGTATAATGTAGATGCAGTAACCACATATCTTATATTATAAAAGTCAGTATTAAATACAAAATAGTATTTAATTACTAATCAGAGTGTGTTTCCTGAAAAATTTCTTCTTAAATGACTTCACAATTACTTAGTTCCATGATGGCGAACCTATGGCATACGTGCCACAGGTGGCATGCAGAGCCATTTCCGAGGACACGCAAGGCGTTGCCCTGTCAGCTTCAGCGTGCATGTGCGCACTGGCCAGCTGATTTTCAGCCTGGATTTTTGGCCGTTTTTCTCTCTACAGAGACTTTCCTGAAGCTTCCAGAGGGCAAAAATCCACCCAACACGCAAACCGGAATCTCTGGAATGGATGTCCAGTTTGCTCATTGGGCTGTTTTTTGCCCTCCGGAGACTTCAGGGAAGCCTCCTAAAGCCTCTGGAGGGATAAAAACAGCCCAAAGGGCAACCTGGAAGTCTGTTCCTGAACTTCTGGTTTGCGTGTTGGGCCGTTTTTTGCCCTCCCCGGGCTCCAAGAAAGCTATACGAGGGGCAGCAAGGGGGGGGGGTTGCACGCGCATGCGCAGGAGGTGTCAAATGACGGGGGTGGGAATGCGAGTATGCACGTGCTTTTGACACCGAAGCGAAAAAGGTTTGCCATCACTCCCTTAGTTGTTCAATGACTTTGCTCGCTTGGTTGAAACACAGCATTGGCTAGCATCCGTGGGATTTTTGCTTGCTGGTTTGTATTTAAATATAATTTGTGCCATGAAGTCAGTGTTGACTCTTAGTGAACCCATAGATCTCCTGTAGGATTATGTATCCCTGATTTGGCCATTCAGGTCTCTCAAAAATGCACTGATCACCACTGTAATCATATCTGGCATCCAGCCACCTTGTGATTGGTTACCTTCTTTTTCCTTCCACCTTTCCCAGACTTACAGGGTTCTTTTTTTCCCAAGGGAGCAAAGTCTCTTCATAATATGTTCAGAATCTGAGCTTAGTCCTTTGTTCTGTGATTAATGTGTTTGTTTTCTTGCTGTCCGTGGTATTCTCAAGAATCTTCCTCAACACACAAAGTTCAAAAGGGTCAATGCTCTTTCTACCCTTCTTCTTTAGAGTCCACGTTTTTGCTTCCGTAGTGCCACAAAGAAAATAATTGCCTGCACAACTCTGATCTCTGTGCACATCACAGTATCACGATATCTTTTCCAAGTCCTTAATTGCTACCCTACCAGGTGCTAGTCTGTGGCTCATTTCTTGACTGCTGGTTCCTTTATTGTTGATAAAACTATCTATCGAAAGGCTAAAAGGCAGAAATTATCTACCGTTTCAGTGTCAGTTCTATGGTTGGTTGCAGTATCTGATATTGTTAGTTTGGGCTTCTGTACGTTTAATATGCCATTTTTTCATTCTGATCTTTGGCTTTCATTACGAGGGCTTGCAGATTATTTGCATTTTCAGCTATCACATTAATGTCTGCAGCATAACATTAGATTATTGATGTTTCTTTCACCAGTTTTAAAACCACTCTCCTCTTCTTCTAATCCAGCTTCCCGGCAGCATAGAGGTTGAATAAATAAAAGGATATTACATAGCTTTGTTCCACTGCTTTGCTAATCTGGAGCCAGCAGAATCAGACCAGTGTGAATACTGGATCTTCTGATTTAGAGAAATCTGTTAAAAACCAGCTGCTTCTTACCTTTGTGAGCCAGCTGCTTAGCATACCTTTGAACTGCTTTTTCGGTGGCTACTTGAGGTGCTGAACGGGTGGCAAAAATCCCTGGTGGCGCCACCCACGTCCGCCTGGTTGCCCTGTCGCTGCTCACCTCTTCCAGCCACTCGACCCACCCACCCAATCTGAACGTTTCTTCTTCCGTTCACAGCAGAGCTGCTGCAGCCTGTCCCTTTAAGGTAGACCCAGGGAGGGAGGGGGCCGGGGGGAACCATAAAGGGAGTAACAGCTCTGCTGTGAATGGAGTGGAAAATGTTCAGATTGTCTCTGCCACAGAATTCAACGTTAAATGCAGCAATCCAAACGTTTCTCCCTTCATTCACAGCAGAGCTGCTGCAGCCTATCCCTTTAAGGTACTTCAACCCCTGGGAGGGAGGGAGCCAGGGGGGACCATAAAGAGAGCAGGAGCTCCGTTGTGAATGGACTCATACAAATGTTTTTCCTACCAGGTTCTGTGGACGTGGCTTGGTGGCAGTGGTGGCATGTGACTGAGTGGGCATGACCAATTCGATGTCACTCATGGCCACGCCCAGTCAGTTACAGGACCCCACCACCAAGCTACGCCCACAGAACCGGTAGTAAAAAAAATTGAATTTCACCACTGGTGCAGAGAGAGCTGGACTTTCTCATAGCAAGAGAACTTGATACACATTCAAGAGCTGCACTTTTCTATTCCATGTATTCAGAGACTGAACTGCAGTCTTCAGAAGAAGCTGAAGAATTGAAGCTTTGATTTAAATTATGTTTTGGTGATCTTTTGCCAGAAAGAAAATTTACATAAGAAGATATTATTCTATCATGAAAATGCATGAAATTATGCAGCCCTCTCTTGATGACATTTTGACATACAATGCTTTTCTAGCTCATCAAAATAATAGGGAATATTTGTAACTCATGGTTGAAATGAGGGGTCCTTGCTATGGTCTGAGCTTAGTTACTTTCTTACAAATATTTCATTAGTTGAACTAGATAACATCATCATTATGATGTTACCTAGTTTGGTTAATGAAGCATCTGCAAGAAAGGAACCAAGCTCAGAGAGCACCAAGGAGTTGATTCATATACCCAAGGATATCTAACAGACAAATTTGCAAGAATAATATACGTTTTCCACATTGCTTTGGATCAGTATAAATAATCCTTGACTTACAACCAGTTGTTTAATGACTATTTGAAGCTACAACAGCCCCAGAAAGGGGGCTCCATGGCCCGTAAAACACTTTTGGCCATCATAAAACATTGCACCACTGCCTGCCCACCCCGCAGTCTCACAACATTTTGGGCTCTTGGCAACCGGTTTGCATTTACTACCAGATGCAGTGTTCTGTGGTCACATAACCACAATTTGTAAGGGTTTTTTAGGGGGAAATTTCTGGTTAAAAAAAACATGCCCATTGAGGAGAATGGATTTGCTTAATGATTGCATTAGTTCGACTTACGGCTGTGTGATTTGTTTTAATAACTGCTGTAAAAATAGTAATTAAAAATAATTCATTCACATGAGGATTGTATGTATAAAATGTGGATATCTGTGAATGCTTTACAGTTGAGTAGCCTATGCTATGAGAGGAAAATTGTGTACTTACACTATATTGCCAAAAGTATTCGCTCACAACTGCTTCTGATTATTTGGATGGGTGAGCGAATACTTTTGGCAATATAGTGTAAAATATACAAGATGTCTGTCACCAAAATCAGTGGAAGTAAAAGACATAGCATGATTTATGACCATGCAACTAATTTAAAATCCAGCATTTCAATACAACTCCTTTGTATTCTTGCACAGAAAACATTTATTAAACGAGGTTAAAATTAATATTTATGACTGTTCTGTGTATTTATTCATGATAAATCAGTTACTTTGCAATTCAGATTTTTCAGAACAATTTTTAAAAATTGCATTATGTACATTTATCCCATACATATTTGCTTTTAGGAAAAAGGCCAAGAAGTAATCTACACCATTATCCTTCCCACAATTAAGTGCACATCCAGATATTGGTTAATGTAATTATTGCTAAATTTTGAGAGTTGTTACCCTTCTAACAAATGCAAGAAGATTTATTATGAGGTCAAATTATGCCTTGGATTTTAAGATGCAATATAATAAAAGGCTGAAATGGTTATGGGCGATTTAGTTATGGTAATTATTATGGAATAGGCAGGAGGTATAAATTAAATATAGGGCAGACAATGAACTGTAATGTCTGGGAATTCAGAATTCTGGATTCTGGAGACTAAGTGGTAGTAGAATAACTAGGCACGGAGAAATTACAAGAAAAACTCTTCTCCTGGTTTGTCTGTGAAATGTGGAAAAGTACAATTTTAAGGGGTTTACTTTTATTAAGGATTAAGAACAAACATTTAGAGAACTATTGAACTTTGGCTTTAGTTTCAGGTAGTTTTGAACCAAATGGTAACTGGAATAGTTACATGCCAATACGTATTTGTATCACAACTGCAAAGCCCTAGACATTTATTGGAAGATCAGTGGGCTTTTAGAGTTTTTTTTAAAGGAACCAGTAATTATGCTTTGAAAATAAAAGAGGAATCAATTAACACCCTGTATTATGAAAGAGGGATATTATTACATTAAACTCATTTAAAACTGTATTTCAAAAATACCGCATAACTTCTTTCATGCTTGCTCTGTCTTTATTCTAGATCTAGTTGTAGGAGAAATACATTAAGATATCTGAATGAGAATTGGTGCTTCCACTCTAGTTTCATCTGATTCCAGCTTTGATTTAAACATTTCCATCATAAATCTATAATAATAAATGGCAGTCTTTCAATTTGCTGGGATCAAATAGTGATAATGGCTAATATTCTGCAAAATAAAATAGTATTAATAGTAATAGTTTTAATAATAGTTAATTTGATTAATGTTATAATTATAAATGGTTCTACAGTAGGATTACTATTATTAATGAAAATAATTGAAATATAAAAACTCGTTTGTATATTTTGAGAATTTAAGTTAAAATAAATATGGTGTAATGTTTTAATTT